>NC_138306.1:6212500-7412500 GCF_965601325.2 Salmo salar | reverse complement strand
TTGTTAGCTAGGTAAATCAAATGTATTGGTTACATACATGCGTTTAGCAGATGTTATTGCGGGTGTAGCTAAATGCTTGTGCTTCTAGTTCCGACAGTCCAGAAATATCTAACATGTAATATCTAACAATTTCACAACATATACCCAATACAAACAAATCTAAGTAAGAAATGGAATTAAGAATAAATATATGGACGAGCAATGTCAGAGCGGCATAGACTAAGATACAGTGTCACACCCTGATCTGTTTCATCTGTCTCTGTGCTTATCTCCACCCCCTCCAGGTGTCGCCCATCTTCCCCATTATCCCCAGTGTACTTATACCTGTGTTCTCTGTTTGTCTGTTGCCAGTTCATTTTGTTTCGTCAAGCCTATCAGCGTTTTTTCCCGTGCTCCTGTCTGTCTCTAGTTCCTGTTTTCTATCTTTCCTGGTTTTTGACCATTCTGCCTGCCCTGACCCTGCCTGTCATTCTGTACCTTCTTATACGGCCCTGGATTACTGACCTTTGCCTGCCCTAACCCTGAGCCTGCCTGCCTGCCATTCTGTACCCTTCGGACGTTGCTCTGGACTATTGACCTCTGCCTGCCCTTGACCTGTCGTTTGCCTGCCCCCATTTTTGGAATAAACTTTTGTTACTTTGAAACTGTATGCATCTGGGTCTTCTCCTGAGCCTTGACATACATTAGAATAGTATGGAATACAGTACATACAGTTGAAGTTGGAAGTTTACATACACTTAGGTTGGAGTCATTAAAACTCGTTTTACAACCATTCCACAAATTCCTTGTTAAGTCGGTTAGGCATGACACAAGTCATTTTTCTAATAATTGTTTACAGACAGATTATTTCACTTATAATTCACTTTATCACAATTCCAGTGGGTCAGAAGTTGACATACACTAAGTTGACTGTGCCTTTAAACAGCTTGAAAAATTCAGAAAAAATATGCCATGGCTTTAGAAGCTTCTGATAGGCTAATTGACATAATTTGAGTCAATTGGAGGTGTACCTGTGGATGTATTTCAAGGCCTACCTTCAAACTCAGTGCCTCTCTTCTTGACATCATGGGAAAATCAAAAGAAATCAGCCAGTCTGGTTCATCCTTGGGAGCAATTTCCAAACTGAAGGTACCACGCTCATCTGTACAAACAATAGTATGCAAGTAAAAACACCATGAGACCACGCAGCCGTCATACCGCTCAGGAAGGAGACGCGTTCTGTCTCCTAGAGATGAACGTACTTTGGTGCGAAAAGTGCAAATCAATCCCAGAACAACAGCACAGGACCTTGTGAAGATGCTGGAGGAAACAGGTACAAAAGTATCTATACCCACAGTAAAACGAGTCCTATATCGACATAACCTGAAAGGCCGCTCAGCAAGGAAGAAGCCACTGCTCCAAAACCGCCATAAAAAAGCCAGACTACGGTTTGCAACTGCACATGGGGACAAAAGATCGTACTTTTTGGAGAAATGTCCACTGGTCTGATGAAATAAAAATAGAACTGTTTGGCCATATTGACCACCGTTATGTTTGGAGGAAAAAGGTGGAGGCTTGCAAGCTGAAGAACACCATCCCAACCGTGAAGCACGGGGGTGGCAGCATCATGTTGTGGGGGTGCTTTGCTGTAGGAGGGACTGGTGCACTTCACAAAATAGATGGCATCATGAGGAGGAAAATTATGTGGATATATTGAATAGAGGTCGCCCGATTATGATTTTTCAATGCCGATACGATACCGATTATTGGAGGACCAAAAAACATTTGATGCCAATTAATCGGCCGATTTTTATATATATATTTGTAATAATGACAATTACAACAATACTGAATGAACAATGAACACTTTTATTTTAACTTAAAATACATTAATAAAATGAATTTAGTCTCAAATAAATAATGAAACATGTTCAATTTGGTTTAAATAATGCAAAAACAGTGTTGGAGAAGAAAGTAAAAGTGCAATATGTGCCATGTAAAAAAGCTAACGTTTAAGTTCCTTGCTCAGAACATGAGAACATATGAAAGCTGGTGGTTCCTTTTAACATGAGTCTTCAATATTCACAGGTAAGAAGTTTTAGGTTGTAGTTATTATAGGACTATTTCTCTCTATACCATTTGTATTTCATATACCTTTGACTATTGGATGTTCTATTAGGTACTTTAGTATTGCAAGCCTAATCTCGGGAGTTGATAGGCTTGAAGTCATAAACAGCACAATGCTTTTACGCATTGTGAAGAGCTGCTGGCAAACGCAGTAAAGTGCTGTTTGAATGAATGCTTACGAGCCTGTTGCTGCCTACCACCGCTCAGTCAGACTGCTCTATCAAATCATAGACTTAATTATAATATAATAACACACAGAAATATGAGCCTTAGGTCATTAATATGGTCAAATCCGGAAACTATCATTTCGAAAACAAAACATTTATTCTTTCAGTGAAATACGGAACTGTTCCGTATTTTATCTAATGGGTGGCATCCAGAAGTCTAAATTACATTGCACAACCTTCAATGTTATGTCATGATTACGTAAAGTTCTGGCAAATTAGTTCGCAACGGGCCAGGCAGCCCCAACTGTTGCATATACCCTGACTCTGCTTGCAATGAACGCAAGAGAAGTGACAAAATTTCCCTAGTTTAATATTGCCTGCTAACATGAATTTCTTTTAACTAAATATGCAGGTTTAAAAAAATATACTTCTGTGTATTGATTTTAAGAAAGGCATTGATGTTTATGGTTAGGTACATTGGTGCATCGATTGTGCTTTTTTCGCAAATGCGCTTTTGATAAATCATCCCCCATTTGGCGAAATTGTCTGTCTGTGTTAGGAAGAAATAGTCTTCACACAGTTCACAACGAGCCAGGCAGCCCAAACTGCTGCATTTACCCTGACTCTGTTGCACAGAACGCAAGATAAGTGACACAATTTCCCTAGTTAAAAGAAATTCATGTTAGCAGGTAAATATGCAGGTTTAAAAATATATACTTGTGTATTGATTTTAAGAAAGGCATTGATGTTTATGGTTCGGTACACATTGGTGCAACAACAGTTGTGAAAAACTGAGTTGAAAATGTATTTGGCTAAGGTGTATGTAAACTTCCGACTTCAACTGTACATATGACACGAGTAATGCGATACGTAAACATTATGTAAGCATTATTAAAGTGACATTATTAAAGTGACTAGCGTTCCATTTATTAAAGTGGCCAATGATTTCAAGTCTGTGTATATACAGTGGGGGAAAAAAGTATTTGATTCCCTGCTGATTTTGTACGTTTGCCCACTGATAAAGAAAGGATCAGTCTATCATTTTAATGGTAGGTTTATTTGAACAGTGAGAGACAGAATAACAACAAAAATATCCAGAAAAACGCATGACAAAAATGTAATAAATTGATTTGCATTTTAATGAGGGAAATAAGTATTTGACCCCTCTGCAAAACATGACTTAGTACTTGGTGGACGGCATGCTGCACGGCCAGTGATATGGCCTCTGCAGAAGTTGGGCATTCATACTTATTGCGCTTCACGGAGCAGCGCAGAGCTGCCCCCCCCCCCCACCCCACCGTCAACCTATCATGTCAATGGGGAGCCATACGGAGCACTCTGCATTGTTACAATATTTGGGAGGCGCACAGCAATGAGGTACAGAGCTCAATTTTGTCTCTGCATGCCACCAGAGGCTCGGCAATTGCGTCACACCCTCCCGAGTTTGGGCTCCCGAGTGGTGCAGCGGTCTAAGGCACTGCATCTCAGTGCAAGAGGCGTCACTACAGTCCCTGGTTCGAATCCAGGCTGTATCACATCCGGATGTGATTGGGAGTCCCATAGGGCGGTGCACAATTGGCCCAGCGTCGTCCGGGTTTGGCCGGGGTAGGCCGTCATTGTAAATAAGAATTTGCTCTTAACTGACTTGCCTAGTTAAATAAAGAAAAATATGAAAAATATGGAGCATACAACCAGATTTTCGAATCACGCATAAATTAGCTTTGAGGGCTGGTAGGCGATGCAGCTGGCTGATTACAGCTGTGGATATTATTGGACCTACACAAAATTCAACTGAATTTATAAACAAAACGGACTTAATAAATAATAATAATAATAAATAATAAATAAAAGATCAGTAGGGCTGAAAAAGTCGGTAGTATCATTTGAAACAGTACTACGGTACTCCAAAATGTTGGTATCATAAGTATCATGACATTTTGGCAACGTGATATTACTGTGGTACAGGTCTACAGTGCAACACTACTCAGGCCAGTCGGTAAACCAACTAGCAGTCAGACGAGAGATGTCGATAGTGAGTGATGGACTGAGGAGCTTTCTCCTCACCCAACAGTATGGCACTTCAGAATGACAGTGCATTTTATGGCCAGATAACCATTTCCAATGAGCTGACAACACATAGAGGTGACACAAATTGGAAGTGAGGTTTTCCTGGAAGCAGGAAGACACGGGCTGAGTCTGAAATGGCACCCTATCCCCTATGTCGTGCACTACATTTGACAAGAACCCTATGGCTATATACAGTCCAGTGTAGGGAATATGGGTGCCATTTTGGATACAGACACATTGTGGATGGAGACAGTTCCAGATGGCATCCACGCAGAACTTTCACACAATCACAGGATTTGACAATAACAGATCTATGGAGTATAGCCTTAGGAACTAGAAATAATCTATCTGTGAGCACTATGTTTGCTTTGAGTTGTGTGTGTGTGTGTTTCCTGCTCATTAAACACAGAAAGGTTTAGTCTTCCCCCCGACTCCTCCTGTGTTAGAGATGGATACGCGCGCACACACACACACACTTCAGTGTTGGATATGGATACACTCACAGTCGCTCAGTTGGTAGAGCATGGTGTTTGCAACGCCAGGGTTGTGGGTTCGATTCCCGCGGGGGACCAGTATGAAGAAAAAATGTATGAAATGTATGCATTCACTAGTGTAAGTCGCTCTGGATAAGAGCGTCTGCTAAATGACTAAAATGTAAAATGCAAGCAGCATGAAGGCTGTAAAGTATGAGCAACAACAACAACATAACCCATAGCCCCTCCATTACAAGACAAAGTGATCAACTTCTGCTTGATTATATTATTATGAAAATGTTAACGGCTCTATAATTTCAAATAAATACTGATGATAATCACAGCAAGCATCAAACCCTTATTTAAAGCAACCCGATTGTCACGCTGTAACCTTTCAGAGCCACGTGAGTGTGTCTATGAATATTGCCTATGCCACTGCCACAGTATTACTGGGATAAGATCAAGCCTGTGAACCTGTGATGCCTGGGAGTGAGTCATACAGAAGGCTGGAGCTTGGAGGTGTTCTACTAATCAGAAGCGGAGCAGAGACACAGGTGGACAGGCTGTTGGGATAGGACTTTGGGGGAGTAGTACACCCACACACACACACACACACACACACACCACACACACACACACACACACACACACGCACACAGTGTCGCTGAGAGCTCAGCTGTGTGACAGTTCATCCATCACAGTTACACAGCACATCACCGTCCTCCCCTGATGTGTACTGGATCTGTCAGCATGATGGAGCAGCCTAGACTGCACCAGCAAACAGGACAGGAGAAACAGGGACAAAAAGTCAATAAAACTTCATTTGGTCCTATTAATAACTCGTAACAGATGGAATTCTAGCCGATACCCTTCAGGAGCAACTTTGGTGAGAAGTTATGACAAGGAACAAACAAGCACTGTGATTTTGGCTTTTCTGATGTGCAGGTTGTGTTGTGGTGGTTTCTACTGGCGATACAGTACGTGACTATCAATCATGAGAAGGACTGACTCAAGTTGCTTTGTAAATAATTGATTTTCAAAGGGTATTGTACTCATACTGTAGAAGAACATCAAACGTCCATGGACATCTCCTAACTTCACATTCCACAATATCTGTAGGATGGAGTCCTTGAGCTGCAGTGAACTATATAATTGGCCAATAAGATTCATTTCATGCCTGTCATGGTTACTGTTCAAAATTGCATAAAAAAAAA
Source organism: Salmo salar (assembly GCF_965601325.2). Lineage (NCBI taxonomy): Eukaryota > Metazoa > Chordata > Actinopteri > Salmoniformes > Salmonidae > Salmo > Salmo salar. The sequence goes on along the minus strand of NC_138306.1, from coordinate 7,406,473 downwards.
TAATAATAATAATAATAATAATAATAATAATATATATATATATATATAAAAACAAGGCCTATTCAATCTGGTATGCATTATAATGGAAACCACTGTAAATAATCAAGCCTAATGTATAGTCTAGGCCTTTCTATGACTGAAACGATATCATTGATATCACTATACCTAGTCAGTTGCACAACTGAATGCATTCAACCAAAATGTGTCTTCCGCATTTAACCCAACCCCTTTGAATCAGGGAGGTGAGGAGGGCTGCCTTAATCAACATCCACGTCATTGGCGCCCGGGGAGCAGTTGTTGTTGGGGTTTAACTGCCTTGTTCATGGGCAGAACAGTAGATTTGTTCACCTTGCATGGTCAGGGATTCGAACGAGTGACTTTTTGGTTGCTGGCCCAATGCTCTTAACCGCTAGGCTACCTTCCGCCCCATTCCACAGATGAGTTCTTAGGGTAGGCCTACTCTGTTTACACTGACTGCTTCTGATTGTGTTTTATCATGGCACAGCATATCCTGTTGGGCATTTTCTCTTTTAATCCTGTTTGTTTGGGTCCAGAGAATACAGATTTGTACCGGGTCTTAGACTAGCTCTCAACTGCAGCAGGGTAGAATGGAAAACTGGTAAAGTAGAAAATCACATTAAGTCCCTCTCCTCCCAAGAAAGACTTACATTTACCTCACAGGCTTTTTCTGAAATTACAGCAGAAAAGACCTTGAAAGAAATATTCATTTCAACTCTTGTAGACTGAACGATGAGCGATACATGACTCCTTGCTGGGAGATTGTGAAGCACTGAAATTAATAGGATGTAGAAACACTTAATATTCACATAGGCTATTCACAAGGTAACTATAGGGATATAAAGTAGCCTAGTTAACGTACCAGGCATGTACAGGAACTTGCAATTAAAATACCCATAACGAGCTCATAACAACTGGCATGCAACGCACTACTTTCAACATAGGATTAAAGCCAAAAGCAATATTATAAACTGGGTGGTTCGAGCCCTGAATTGTGATTGGCTGAAAGCCGTGATACTGTATATCAGATCGTATACCATGGGTATGACAAAATATAAATTTTTACTGTTCTAATTACGTTTGTAACCAGTTTATAATAGCAATAAGACACCCAACAACTCCACGTTGTGTCGTGTGCATAAAAACAGTCCTTAGCTGTGGTATATTGGCCATATACCACACCCCCTTGGGTCTTATTACTTAATTATGCCCTAATACCGACTGATCACCATATACAATGCATTCGGAAAGTACTCAGGTGACGCAACAATAAAATACACATTTACAATAGGCCTATATCTAAAAATACATACAGCCAAATGATATACAGTGCATTCGGAAAGTATTCAGACCCCTTGACTTTTCCATAATTTTGTTACGTTACAGCCTTATTCTAAAATGTATTAAATATGTTCCTTCCCCTCTTCAATCTAAACACAATACCCCAGAACGACAAAGCAAAAACAGGTTTTTAGAAATGTTTGCAAGTCTACAAAAAAACTAAACTGGAAATATCACATTTACATAATAAGTATTCAGACCCTTTACTCAGTACTTTGTTGAAGCACCTTTGGCAGCGATTACAGCCTCAAGTCTTCTTGGGTATGATGCTACAAGCTTGGCACACCTGTATTTCTGGAGATTCTCCCATTCTTCTCTGCAAATCATCTAAAGCTCTGTCAGGTTGGATGGCGAGCATCACCGCACAGCTATTTTCAGGTCTCTCCAGAGATGTTTGATCGGGTTCAGGTCCAGGCTCTGGCTGGGCCCCTCAAGGACCTTCAGAGACTTGTCCCAAAGCCACTCCTGCGTTATGTTGGCTGTGTGCTTAGGGTCATTGTCCTGTTGGAAGGTAAACCTTCTCCCCAGTCTGAGGTCCTGAGCGCTCTGGAGCAGGTTTTCATCAAGGATCTCTCTGTACTTTGCTCCGTTCATCTTTGTCTCGATCCTAACTAGTATCCCAGTCCCTGCCTCTGAAAAACATCCCCACAGCATGATGCTGCCAACACCATGCTTCACCGTAGGGATGGTGCAAGGTTTCCTCCAGACATGACGCTTGGCATTCAGGCCCAAGAGTTCAAGCTTGGTTTCATCAGACCAGAGAATCTTGTTTCTCATGCTCTGAGTCTTTTGGTGCCTTTTGGCAAACTCCAAGCGGGCTGTCATGTGCCTTTTACTGAGGAGTGGCTTCCGTCTGTCCACTCTACCATAAAGGCCTGATTGCTGGAGTGCTGCAGAGATGATTGTCCTTCTGGAAGGTTCTCCCATCTCTACAGAGGAACTCTGGAGGTTTATCAGAGTGACCATTGGGTTCTTGGTAACCTCCCTAACCATTGCCCTTCTCCCATGATTGCTCAGTTTAGCCGGGTAGCCAGCTCTAGGAAGAGTCTTGGTGGTTCCAAACTTTTTCCACTCAAGAATGATGGAGGCCATAGTGTTCTTGGGAACCTTTAATGCTGCAGACATTTTTTGGTACCCTTCCTCAGATCTGTGCCTCGAAACAATCCTGTCTCAGAGCACTAAGGACAATTCCTTTGTTCTCATGGCTTGGTTTTTGCTCTGACATGGACTGTTAACTGTGGGACCTTATATAGACAGGTGTGTGCCTTTCCAAATCATGTCCAACCAATTGAATTTACCACAGGTGGACTCCAATCAAGTTGGATCTCAAGGATGATCAATGGAAACAGGATGCACCTGAGCTCAATTTCGAGTCTCATAGCAAAGGGTCTGAATACTTCTGTAAATAAGGTATTTCTGTTTTTATTTTTAATACATTTGCAACAAAAAATGTTTTTGCTTGTCATTATAGGGTATTGTGTGTAGATTTATGAATAATTTGTATTTTATTTAATCAATTTTAGAATAAGGCTGTAACGTAACAAAATGTGGAAAGTCAAGCGGTCTGAATATTTTCCGAATGCAGTGTATAATAGTCTCCCATTCTGGCAATGCCTCTGTAAATTACAGCAACATATTGTTCCAAATATGCCGTTGTAAATGCTTTGGTGAGTCAGATTGCAGTTATTTACAGTCCTTGGCCAAAATAGTGTTGTTTTCTTTTCCAGGGAGAAAATTAACATAATCTAGGTGTTGTGTAGTGTCCATAAATTAAAGACAGGCATAATACTTTTCTCAAAAACAAGATGAAGGCAGAGTTAATATTCATAATCCATTTTATGTTTCATAAAATGTACTAACAGATACAAGCTTTTTTGCACTAGGACCAATACACTTTTCACCTCAATGAGGTGAATAAGGACCACATTTCTTTCCATTGAAGTTGAATATTAACAGGCACAATTAGGCTAGATATGATTGATGCAATGTGTCGGGACGAGACTGTGGAAGGCATCAGTGTGAAAGAAAGATGCATGTCTTCATCTTAACAGCAGACCTTGGTTCAAATACCTCATACTGTGCGCTTAGGAACACATGGTTCTAGTGCAGAAAAATTGGTTGAATTAGGGGGTAAATTTGAAATGTGAAGTAATGACTAATAACCTTACACGTGTAGCCTGTATAAGCACCACACATCACAGATAGAGCCTAGATCTTTAGGATATGGTTTCACTGCCACCTACTGTTTTATGTTCTAACAATAAATGATGTTCAAAACTTTCTGTTGGCCAATATGCCACTCTACAGGCCACTAGGCCACACTACATCATCAGATAGTGTATGATCAGATTAATACCCATGACCACCAGCTGAATGACAGAGCTGATGACTTGACTCTTTCCAAACGACTGATGGACGCCCTCTCTGAGAAAATACAAACTGTTGTTACAACCGTTCAAGATTGGACATTCATTCATGTAAGCCAGGGCTCTCCAACTCTGTTCCTGGAAAGCTACTGTCCTCCAACCCTAATCTAGCGCACCGGATTCTAATAATTAGCTAGTTGGTAAGCTGAATCAGGTTATATCTAAGCTATATCTCTATAAAACATCAGTGTCAGAGATTGAATATAAATAATATGCCATGTTTCCAATGTTCACCAAGACAAAAACACACAATAATCTTTTTCGATATTTCAATAGTAAACTTAAACTTAAACTTGGATATGAACAAGAAGACCATGATACTACCTTCAGGAGGTTCTTCGCGTAGATAAGGTGGAATTTCCTCGTTGTTGGAGTTGTCTACTGGTGTTGAACTGCTACTGCCTTCCTCCACCACCTCATTTTCATCGCTAGGGACCTACAGGACAAGACAGTGTGAGAATTGCATCCACATAGGCCTAACTGAATACAGAATATTATATTGGACTGTTATATATCATATCAATGTATTTACCAGTTCAGATGAGGCCATAATTCATACAACATAAACAATAGTATGCAGTATGTCTATGAAATAAATAAATGTAGTATAAGAAAGCTAAAAAAAAAAGCTTAATATGAAGACGTAATGTTTGATATAAGAATATAAAACAATATAAAATAATAGAATAAAGAATGATGAGGTGGCTCTAGGCAAAAAATAATCCTATTACACTGACACACATCATTGGCCAGACAATAGAGGCAGCTGGAATACTGTGACAGCATCATGTCAAAGTGGCTACTGAGTATCATGTTTCTGTAACCAACATGAACACAAAGTAACCAGCAACATGTTCTGAAGCAGTGAAGTCACTACATACGTAGCAAACAGGTTCTTGTTTTTCACTGAAAGAGCATCACTACTAGCTACTGTAGTAGGCTATGCAGGGGGAGGGACTCTAGTGATGTCGTAGCTACACGATGTGCATTTTCTTCTGTGTATGACGCCAACATTCGTACAATTATGTGATACGTCTGCAATACAATTGCAATAAAAACAATGTTTTATTGATCTTTAATGCGAACAGCACAGATTCCCACACAATACGTACATTTCAAAACCATTAACGTTAGCTTACGATTTCAACAAAAACAAAATCACCCCTACTCACCTTCATCTTCTGCTAGCTAGAACCAGAAGACTGATCTTTTTCCGAATATTGCCAATTCCACCACACAAGTAAATTGAGCTAATAAATGTGAAGCAAAAAACACAAAAGGTGTTAAAATACCCATATAATGGGGACCAGAGATTAGTATTGCAAAATGTTGCAGTGTTTTGCTGTCAAAATAATAACCGGAAGTGACGTTTGGGATGTTTACTGAATTCTTCATCTTTAACTTGTAATGATGATTTTCAGTCGCAAGGGGATAGCATCGAGTCAAATAATTCCACGAGCTGCGTAACAGTCCATTATTAAATCAAATCAAAGTTTACTTGTCGCGTACACACTTTAGCAAATGTTATAACGGAGAAATGCTTATCTTACTACCTTCTAACAGTGCAGTAAAATGTCAAACAAGTACACAAATAATCCAAAACTACAAACACGAAATCAAGAAATGTTAGAACGAATCCAATTAACAATCCCAAGTAACTGTGTATCAGTAGTACAAATACAGTATATGCATACATACACTGAAAATATATACTAAGAATTATATATACAGTAGTATATATATTAGAATGAGCTATGTCAAGAATCCAGTATATAAATACACAGTTTGTATAAACAGTGTATCAAACATGCAATGTACAGTAGAAGATATATAAAAAGCTATGTTGAGAAATCAGCATAAAGGAAAAAGGGGATACCTAGTCAGTTGTACAACTGAATGCATTTAACTGAAATGTGTCTTCCGCATTTAACCCAACCCCTCTGAATCAGAGAGTTGCGGGGGGCTGCCATAATCGACATCCACGTCTTCGGATATAAACACACAGTGTGAAAATCAGAATTAAAGAAACAGGAAGTGTCCAGTGTGAATGTTTCTATATACATGGGACAGCAGCATTGGCTGTGTGGGTGTGGGTGTGAGTGTGTGCATATGTTGCGAGTATGGGCATATATGTGTGTGTTAATGTACAGAAGCAGTCAAAAGTTTGAAAACACCTACTCATTCAAGGGTTTTCTTTATTTTGACTATTTTCTACATTGTAGAAGACATTTTAACTATGAAATAACACATATGAAATCATGTAGTAACCAAAAAAGTGTTAAACAAATCAAAATATATTTTATATTTGCGATTCTTCAAAGTAGCCATCCTTCGCCTTGATGACAGCTTTGCACACTCTTGGCATTCTCACAATTAGCTTCATGAGGTAGTCACCTGGAATGCATTTCAATTAACAGGTGTGTCTTGTTAAAAGTCAATTTGTGGAATTTCTTTCCTTCTTAATGCATTTGAGTCAATCAGTTGTGTGGTGACAAGGTAGGGGTGGTATACAGAAGATAGCCCTATTTGGCACATGCCCATTCATCAGATGGACACACTTCCTCTCCCAGACCACCACATGCATGTGTGCTTGAGCACACACACCTCACCCCCCTTCTTGGCTTCCATGGCAACCCCCACGGGAACCTATCCCCAGTAGAATCTTTCCCCCACGGGAACCACACCTGTTGGCATTCTTGCAAACAATCGCAACAATAATATATAGAACTTTTCTCGCAGCTCTGGTATATAAAGCTTTTTGAGGCCTTGCTCACAATTCATTCTGTGGCAGCACAATGACCAAACGATATACTGTACTGCATGTGAGGCTCTTGATCATATCTTTGATCATGACACTGGTGAGGAGGAGAGAGGCCAGGAAACTGACAGTGAAGATGCATTAGACGAGGAAGTGTCAGAAGTTGAAGACAACACAGAATATGATCCAGACCAAGAGACAACCGATGTGGAACAATCCGGTGATGAGGAAGAGGGCCCTGCTGAGGTTGTTGTTACATTCCAGTCAAAGAATGTGAATTTATCCTGGTCTTCATCCCCACCTGAGAGGAGAGGTCGGCTGTCGGCTGAAAATGTTATCAGGATGACCCAGGCCCAACGAGATACGCCATATCCCGGGTTGATGACATAAAATTCTGCCACTATTTTAAAATTTGAAATGGTTTCAAAGCAAATGTCCTTGTTAAACTTTGACACAAAGTAGTCTGTGATAAATAGCACAATATGTTTCATCTGAGTATTTGTTATAGTCAAAATAATTCATACATTATTAGCTCAGGTCAATGAGTCCTACAGGCCATAAATATCAAATAGAAGTTCAAAACTTGTAATGTTCACAATAAAAAAGTTTTTAAAAAGATCTAACACAACATTAGGTGATAATATATGTATTATTATGGATTTATAATCAGCTGTAATGGGGTGGTCATTTTGAACCGGGAACACAGAATTAATTAACATGAAACGAACACAACAGGAGGGTTAAGACAAACCGGAAAGTCAATAACTTCATCAAGCACTATGATGAAACTGGCTCTCATGAGGACCGCCACAGATAGAAAGACCCAGAGTTACCTCTGCTGCACAGGATAAGTTCATTAGAGTTACCAGCCTCAGATTACAGCTCAAATAATTGTTTCACAGAGTTCAAGTAACAGACACATCTCAACATCAACAGTTCAGAGTAGACTGCGTGAATCAGGCCTTCATGGTCAAATTGCTGCAAAGAAACTTGTTGGTGTTCACGACGCAGCCGGTTTTCCCTTTATGATCTGTGATTGTATGAAGTCCCTGCAACATGCATCTCATGTCTGTGCCGTTGAATTATGACTCCACTTTATCCCTGTCATGCCTTTTGCCTCTTTGATTGACTTTCTGAGGTTTGTACTCGTCCATATATCCAAGTCACCTCACAATGTAGGGCTCCTGAGTGGCACAGCGGTCTAATGCACTGCATCTCAGTGCTTTAGGCATCACTACAGACACCCTGGTTCGATTCCAGGCTATATCACAACTGGCTGTGATTGGGAGTCCCATAGGGTGGTGCACAATTGGCCCAGCGTCATCTGGATTTGGCTGGTGTAGGCCGTCATTGTAAATAAGAATTTGTTCTTAAGTGACTTGCCTAGTTAAATAAAGGTTCAATTTAAAAATATATATATACAGTGGTTCCTCCTTTAAAAGTTGTGTCATACTGCGGCACACCTTGTGGGCTGCCGCAGCATTCTGTGGCACGTCATTTAATTGTCAGCCATTTTTTCTGTTACTGCAAGTTAGTGCTAGTTTGACCACCAGAGGGCATCTTTGAGAAACATTTGATAGTCTTCCATATTGGCATTGCCAGAGATGGGGAGGGCATGCGGGAGACTGTAGTTCAATTCCCCGACCGGGATGAATGAGTAGGCTGTCCTTGTAAATAAGAATTTGTCCTTAACTGATTCCATATGTGTTATTTCATAGTTGTGATGTCTTCACTATTATTCTACAATGTAGAAAATAGTACAAATAAAGAAAAATCCTGGAATGAGTAGGTGTGTCTAAACTTTTGACTGGTACTTGCTTAATTCATTTGATTAATATTATGGTGTTTCTATTCCATACAAATGAAAAACCCTCTGGGTTTCTGTTAGGATGGAACGTAAAATATGGCGTGCACAACGTGACGGTTGGCAGTACAGTACTGGGCTATTTAGCTAAAGACTCCCTGTGTCGTGCGGACAGGATGATAATCATTTGTAAATAAAAATGTGTTCTTAACTGATTCCATGTGTTATTTCATAGCGTTGATGTCTTCACTATTATTCTACAATGTAGAAAATAGTCCAAATAAGAATTACAAATCAGCCTTTACTTAAATCATGTTTCTAGTCTATTGCATAGTTACAATGTGTAATCATTGATGTCCCAGGAGCAGGAGTGGTAAACACTGTTGAAGTGTATAATTGTAATACATACATGCAGAAACAGCATGATTCAAAGAATGGAGTTTGATACACCTGGTATTGGATATGACTGAAAAAGTATGTCTCACAGAGATTCATACCTGAACCATATCTTTATTCGCCAAGGAAGAGTGAATATATTCAATGTACAGGCTACAATGTGGGGATCTCATGCGTGGTAATAACTACAGTACATGTATATAGGACTTGCATTCTTGGCACAATAAATGTATTATATTCTACTCAATCCATAGGCTTCCTTAATGCCATTCAGACTTGAAGTTGATACAACAACTATGATAGCTGAGGTTCATAGATAGGTTCTGAACTAATATTCATACCAAACGTTTTAGGGTCCATACACAGATCGGCTACATACTGTAGCTAGCTACATATCCATAGGCATACAGTTATTTTTATCCTCCACTACACAATAAGCAAGTAAATAGTTAGCTAGCTATGTTACTTCAGCTGCATTGCAAGGCAAGCAAGTAAATAGTTAGCTAGCTATGTTACTTCAGCTGCATTGCACGGCAAGGCAAGCTTACACAATTGTACATTCAATGTGCAGTAAATGCTTTAGCTAGCTAGATTCTTTACATCCACTGTTTTCCAAGACGACAGCCTGGTTTGCTGGTTTTCTCAGGAGTCCCTAAAACATTAAACAACACGAATTACAATGTCATACTCATGTCATTACACCAGCTAGCTTGCTGGCTAATGTTAGCTACTCAGCTAACTTGCTAAATAGCGATTTTCATAAATTAACTTTATGACAAAAAATATGCACAATCGTTTGTCTCTACATTAACTAACATATTCCTCTCAATTGTACATTTTTTGCTTGACTCGTTATGACGTTATAATTACTTACATTTGCTTCCCCCGTACTGTTTTGTCAGCCATCTTTGCTGAAGAAAGTCACCAGGGACGGGTGGCTCGCGTCAAATTCGTCATTGGAACCACTCGATATGATTGGTCATATAAAAACCTTGGGACCCAAATGCATAATGAGTGCTCTAACTCCCCCTTGTGGTGGTCTGTATCAATGAAGTCGTGACGCTGGGTACTTTAAGTCCTGCGGTGTAAGCTCACAACTTTTAAAGGAGGAACCACTGTATATCATTTTGGTGACTAGAAAAGGGAAAGGAATAGAATGAGGGGCCCGGCAGACTGTTTAGCTGATCAGGTGCAAAATACGTGGTATTTATTTACAGTGCAGGTGATATAGAACACTGGATCCAAACAAGTGGTGAGGAAGGCCAAATCCATCATGTCTGACTGTGCCGACTCCCTACCAGGGCACCCAAACCTGTTCCTGGAGAATACAGTGAAGATGAGGAAGTTGGCTAGTCTGTCCTAATGACCAGGGGATGATCATGATGATGTTGATGATGATGATGACATGCGTGTGATATTTTTTGGGGTCAGCATATTCTTGATGACAATGTTGATGGGATGATTTTAGGATGTGCAAAGAGCACGTACTTTGTAGGCCTACTATTGTTTTTTGTGCTGCTGTAAATGCTAATGTTGATTTTTAGTATTGTTTACATCTATATTGATGGCTGTCAGCCCATGACTGATGAACTGGGTGATTGTATTCAGTATTATTGTGTTGTTGTCATTGTCTATCATTGTGATCCATGTGGATTTTATATGTTTTTATGTCTCACCTGCTCCAAAACCAATTGCCCTCTGGGACAAATAAAGTTGAAACTTGAAATGTAATATAGAAATGGCAAAAAATGAAATACTTGACTTGAAAAGCGAACGTAGCTTAGGCCTACTTGGCCAAAATACCAATACTCCGCTGGCGCACAAAAGGCAAATGCCTACTGGCCTTGTTTTTGAACACTATAATTTGTTTACAAGCATGATAGCGGTACTTCTAGTTTGGTTTACGAAGATTGTTGGCCATTAGCCAATCAGCGTTTCTCAACAAGTCCAAAGCATGTGAATGTATCAAACTGGTATTTACGACTTCACAACTGGTAAATTACACTTCCCACTTGATCACGAACGAAGAATAAGGTAGGCCTGGACATCCCTAAATGAGCTACCGTCAGCTGGCATAAACCATATCAAGGTAAATTCAATATAGGCTCGTGCTATCACACTTTAAATGTAACATTGTTGCACACTATACATTTGAATGACCAATACTTCTCATGTTTGTAAAAACAAACACAGAATTTGCATAAACATAGTGTTTCTATTCCAATGAACTGAAATTATCCATAAGTAGGAATAACCAAATACAGAGCAGCAGAGAAGGGTCCAGCTACATACCTCATCTATCTGGCCCCTCATCTCTCAGACCCTTCTCTATACTTTCAGGTCTCTTGATTGGAATAATTATGTTCAAAGATTCATCCACCCAGGACTCATCCATTAACCTTAAGGAATATACAGTGCATTAGGAAAGTATTCAGACCCCTTGACTTTTTCCAAATTTTGTTAAGTTACAGCCTTATTCTAAAATTGATCAAATTGATTTTTTTTAATCCTCATCAATCTACACACAAAAACCCATAATTACGAACCAAAAACTGTTTTTTAGAAATATTTGCAAATGTATAAAAAAAAAAAAAAAATGAAATATCACATTTACATTAGTATTCAGACCCTTTATTCAGTACTTCTTGTTTCTCGTGGTCTGAGAGTCTTTAGTTGCCTTTTGGCAAACTCCAAGCGGGCTGTCATGTGCCTTTTACTGAGGAGTGACTTCCATCTGGGCATGCTACCATAAAGGCCTGATTGGTGGAGTGCTGCAGAGATGGTTGTCCTTCTGGAAGGTTCCCTCATCTCCACAGAGGAACTCTAGAGCTCTGTCAGAGTGACCATCGGTTGCTCAGTTTGGCCGGGTGGCCAGCTCTAGGAAGAGCCTTGGTGGTTCTAAACTTCTTCCATTTAAGAATGATGGAAGCAACTGTGTTCTTGGGGACCTTCAATGCTGCAGAATTTGTTTGGTACCCTTCCTCAGATCTACGGACAATTCCTTCGACATCATGGCTTGGTTTTTACTCTGACATGCACTGTCAACTGTGGGACCTTATATAGACAGGTGTGTGCCTTTCCAAATCATGTCCAATCGATTGAATTTACCACAGGTGGACTCCAATCAAGTTGTAGAAACATCTCAAGGATGATCAATGGAAACAGGATGCACCTGAGGTCAATTTTGGGTATCATAGCAAAGGGTCTGAATACTTATGTAAATAAGGTATTTCTGTTTTTATTTTTATACATTTGCAAACATTTCTAAAAACCTGTTTTCGCTTTGTCATTATGGGGTATTGCGTGTAGATTACTGAGAAAAAAACATGTATTTAATCCATTTTAGAATAAAGCTGTAACGTAACAAAAGTCAAGGGGTCTGAATACTTTCCGAAGGCACTGTACATCGTCAGTAACAGCCTTCATTAGGATGAATGTTGTACCCATAACAACAATCCGGACATAGGTATTTGTATTTATTATGGATCCCCATTAGCTGCTGTAAAACATTGCAATACATTCATAACAGATTTCACAACATATTAAGTGTGTATGAACTTTAAGTGTGTACGAGCTACGCAAATCCATTAGGAACCCAAAAAGACAATACAGACTCATACTTGAATTGATGTTAGACAAATCCGACTTGCGACGCATGTGGCAAGGACTACAGACTATCACGGACTACAAAGGTAAATCCAGCTGTGTGGTGCCCACTGAAGCCTCCCTCCCAGACGAGTTTAACACATTCTATGCTTGCTCCGAGGCAGACAATACCGAGCCATCCAGGAAGAGTCAGACTGCTCCGGACAACGAGGTCCTTTCGCTCGCTGAGGCTGATGTCCCACCAGCTGCTGGGCGTGAGACTGGTCATGGCCCACATCAAGGCCAGCACACCAGGCACACTGGACCCACTCCAATTTGCCTACTGCGCCAACAGATCCACAGAAGATGCCATTTCCTTCACTATTCATACGGCCGTAACAGATCTGGACAAGAGGAACACCTACAGTATGTGAGAATGCTGTTCATTGACTACAGTTCAACATTCAACACTATTGTTCCCTCTAAAGCTTGACACCAAGCTCAGAGCCCTGGGTCTGGACACCACCCTCTGCAACTGGATTCTGGAATACCTGACAGGTGTGTCCTCACCCCTCTGCTGATTTTACGCACCTTAGCACACATGCGCTCACTCACGCACACACCCACGCAGACATCCACACACGCATACATATACATTCATGACACACACACACACACACACACACACACACCAGAAAACTGCTGTTACCAAATTCTTATTATGATTGCTAAATACTACACAATATAAACACTTCCCTCTCCAATCCCCCCTTCCCCAAGCACGTTTAAATATTGGACTATAAATTGTGCCTTCCTGTGTTATACTTATGCTAAAAAGTTTATTCTATTCTACTGAGCCATTTACTTCACGTTCGTATTCTTATCTTTTATTACTTCTTATTGCTGTTACATTGTCGAGAAGGAACCTGCAAGTACGCATTTCGTTGGAAGGTGTATACCATGCGTATTCCGTACATACGACTAATAGAACTTTAAACTTAAAACTTAACCTGGTGTGAATGATATCGCTCAAATTTAAACAATGCCGAAATTTGAATACAAAATCATTTGTTACGTTTCTTTCTATCAATGGCTGCAATAAATAGAAAACATAACACGAATTCTGCGATTATATTTGTTTACTCAGCCGGCACGTGGGCTCCCACGCCTCAGCGGAATCGTCGGGTACTCACGCGTCAGCGGAATCGTCGGGTACTCACGCGTCAGCCAGCTCACACGACTCCCATGTCTCAGCCGGCCCACCAGGCTTGCCCAGGTGGGATGCCAGGTGGCGCCCATAGACCAGGGGGTACTGTTACGCTTGCTCCCGCTCCTAATCATTGCTCCCGCTCCCCACCATCACCTGTCATCATCATTACGCGCACCAGCGCTTCTTGGACTCACCTGGACTCCATGACTTTGTTGATTGCCCCTCCTATATCTGTCTGTTCCTTGGTTTGATCCCTGTGTCAGCATTATTGTCGTTATGTTTCCCCTGTCCAGATGCTGTTCTTGTTTGTTTCATTGTCGGTTATTTATTCAAATGTCCACTCCCTGTACTTGCTTCTCGTCTCCCAGTGTCTGTCCTTACGATGAACACATTTTATGAGCAAATATTGATATATTACACAATATAAAGGTTGGGTCTAATCCTGGACGATGATTGGTTAAAACCACCTTCCAGCCGGTGTCTATTCCACAAGTCACTGCCGGCTAAAGCTATGACGTTGAAGTGCCTATTTACTCTGTTCTATTTCACTGCGCAATCCACTGTCTCATCATCCCAGCCAGACAATTTATACACTTGATCTCCACTGTAAAAAGCATCAAGACATTATATCCAATTTCTTTTAGACTAGCAATTGGTTTTCAATAGTTTTCTCTGAAATTTACAACATTGTTTCAACATTGAAATTCGATCTCCAGCTGTTCGACGGTAATGAACGTGTGGGGCCGGGATAAGACAGACAGGCAGGCAGGCAGGCAGCTTTACGCAGCCAGTTGAAATCATGAATCAGCATCATTTTTATGGATATATACAAAGAAATGTCAATAGAAAAAAGGTGAAACGAAACAAAATGCAGCAACTTTGCAGTCTTTTCAGCTTCAGTTTGAAGTGATTGTGTTTGCTGTGTTGTTGGCTAGTGCCACTGAACAACAGTGTCCCGACGAGAGGGAACATTTTCTATGCCAGTTGAAATCGCGCATCATTTGCTCATTGTTACGGATGTATCCAAATAAACTTTACTAGAAAACAGCTTAAACAAATGAAATTAAGCTATTTTGCTGTTATTCTGGCTGCCAAAGCTGCTTAGCTAGCAAGCAAGATATAAGCATATTTTATACAGGAGTCCTTTCTTCCCCCAGTCTTTCCCCTGTGTGCTGCCCTTCTGGCAGCTTTATGTGACTCATACAGCTGGTGAGCAATCAGCCCTTGATTACTCACCAACCCCAATCAGCCCCAATTAGTCCTGGCCGGAGAGCCCGTCGAGACCTGGCACGTCCAGCAGAGGGAGCCATCGTTTCGTGATGTATACTCCGTCTGTCACCAGGCCTCGACGAGTCTCCCCCTGGTGGCTGACCTGCTGTACGCCACAGTTGGTAACCCGTTGTATAAAAGTGATAATGCTCATGTTTGTGGGATATATTGGCATGGTTTGCCCGCCCTCAACTTCCTCTCGGGCATAACATCACCAGTATCAATATATCCTCCAAACACTTGCTTCTCAGGCATTATCACTTAAATAATTATCAGATCGACGTAAAGTCACACGATGATATGGTGTGTGGTTCTCCCACTACGACTCGGAAAACCATGCAGTTTACTAGGCTTCAAATGAAATAAGTTATTGAACTTCACAGGGTGGTGAGAGTGCACGGTGATGAGCTTGATGCTCCTTTCTAATAAATATTGAGGTCTTCTTCAGCCATATACCAATGTGCACCAATTAAAACGTTTTAATTTTATCATTTGAACTACTCCTTACCACTTTAAAAATATATATCACAATCATGCAATTTGCCAAACTCGAGAAGAGCTCCAGATTAAAACAGACAAGCCAGAGCATTGTGCTATGTCAGAAAATGTTCACATATCAAGATGGCTGCTTTCCTAGCCTTATCTGTCTTGATTTTCCAACCCAAACTCCAACCATCCCCTGACTGACCATTCATGTCCCACCATTCCATTCTTTCTCCATTTTGGAGCAAGTGTTTTTAGAATGTTTGGATAACAAGCAACTTTGTTCCACCTTGCCAAAAGGAGAGAACATCAAACGGGTGAAATGGGAGAGAAACCTTTATGAACTATAACAATTTGACTTTGCATACTGTACCAGTCAAATGTTTGGACACAGCTACTAGTTCCAGGGTTTTTCTTTGTTTTTACTATTTTCTACATTGCAGAATAATAGTGAAGATATCAAACTATTAAATAACACATATGGAATCATGTAGTAACAAAAAAATTGATGTGTTCACTATTATTCTACAATGCAGAAAAATGCAGAAAATTGTAAAAATAAAAAATTAAAACATAAAAAAAAAAAAAAAAACCTGGAACTAGTCGGAGTGTTCAAACTTTTGACTAGTCATCAAAACTATTAAATAACACATATGAAATCATGTAGTAACCAAAAAAGTGTTAAACAAATGAAAATATATGTTATATTTGAGATTCTTCAAAGTAGCTACACTTTGCCTTGAACACTCTTGGCATTCTCTCAACCAGCTTCACCAGGAATGCTTTTCCAACAGTCTTGAAGGTGTTCCCACATATGCTGAGCATTTGTAGGTTTGTCCAATCTTTTGACTGGTACTGTATATGTTTATCCTATCATGACACAAGGCGAGACCCAGGAGGCAGATGGTTGGAGTCTTACAATGTTTATTAATCCAAAATGAGTAGGCAAGAGAATAGTCGTGGACAGGCAAAAGGTCAAAACCAGATCACAGTCCAGGAGGTACAGAGTGGCAGACAGGCTCGTGTTCAAGGCAGGCAGAAAGGTCAGACAGGCAGGTACAAAGTCCGGAAACAGGCAAGGGTCAAAACCGGGAGGACTAGAAAAAAGGAGAAATGCAAAAAGCAGGAGAACGGGAAACCGCTGGTTGACTTGGAAACATACAAAACGAACTGGCACAGAGAGACAGAAAACACAGGGATAAAGACACTGGGACAATCAGCGACACCGGGGGGGGGGGGGGTGGAGACAGGTGAAACAAATCAGGGCGTGACATATCCCCCAAATTTTTTTTGGCCAAACACCTCTTGCAGACAACTATGTTGTGTCAGAGCCTTCTACAGCAGGGGTTCCCTAAACCTTTTTTGGCCCGCAACCCCATTTTGTTCTAAAAAATGTTTTGCCAGCCCACCATGTAAAATAAAGTTATGCAATAAACGGCCAACGTTTTCTTTTTAAATTGAGTCTACGACAGTCTATTACAAATCAGTCAGAAAGTACTTTTGACAGTATTTGAATCTGAAGTAAGTATGGTTTGAAGTGACTGAAATGCCAAGGTATTGGGAAGTTCAGAAGATAATCAGGCAATAATTTTGTATCATCACTGATTATGTTATTTTTCCCCCACTCTGATCTAATGAGTCCTACTCTGTTTGTGGGCATCTTGGAGGGAAATAGACACATACGTGTTCTTATCTTTAAATGTTGGTGTCATAATATTTTGTAGCTTAAACACCGGTTCTAAGAGCAAAGCGCAGTTTTAGATTTTTTATTTCAGTTTCTCTCGCGACCCCAAGTTTGGGAAACGCTGCTCTACAGTATGGGGTAGGGAAATATAATCTCTTGGAATGCCTTAGGCACTGTAGTATGAAAGACACCTCTGTACTCTCAGTAACACAGTGGTTTATGTCCAGATGAACAGTTACATTTCAATATAAATGTTGGTCCCGCTTAAATGACGTGCAGCTTATAAAAGCTTCATAAAGCCTTCAAAAGCCTTCAGAAACACTACACAAATGTGTTACAAATCATCTATAACCATATGTCATGCTTTATGAAGGGTTCATAAATGTAGCATAACTGTGTGACATAACCACCAATGTAAAATGTTACATAAATCACTATATCAAATATGACATAAACCTGTGCTTTATAATGGGTGGCATAAGCATCGCTTAATAAAGTCCTTATAAATCATATAAAATTGAGGCATCACAAAGCCTTTACAACCCTGTCATGAGTCTTGGTAGAGCATTGTAAAGCCAGGATATTGGGTTCAATTCCCGGGACCACCCATAAGTAAAAAGTCGCTTTGGATAAAAGTGTCTACAAAATTGTACATATATATATCTGCTGCATTCAAAACAGCTGGAAACTCGGAACTGGGAAAACCAGACTTCAATTAGTTGAAGACAACTGGGAACTCGGAAAAAACAAGCGCCGACTGGGAAAATCCGCTTTGAACGAACGGTCATCCAACTCAGAATTCCAAGTCGGGAACTCAGGCCTTTTTCTAGAGCTCCTACCTAAAGATCACTGACATCATGACTCAACCTTGTTTTATTCAGAGTTCCCAGTTTTCTTGAAAGCATCATAAATCCAGAGAATGCCAGACTTTGATGACAAAGTTTGATGACAAATTTTGCCCACGAACGACCGCAGCGTCCTGTTCGAGTGAGCACAGCACAACAAAGTGAGTCCAAAAATGTCTTGTATGCTGCTGCATAAATGATGTCATATGCCAGGGATATATATATACTGGTGCTAAGAAAGTAACACTAAGTGTATGTTGTGTAGTAAGCGGTTAGTAGCCCATGTTCTTCACCCCAATAATTTGGTCACTTTCCCCCTCATAACTTACCCTAATGTTCTGACTTGGTGCTGCACATGTAGCCAATAGCCTGTTTTAGAGAAATGTAATCATTGAATATTGTAAGAGCTTTCATTGTCTGCTTATATGCCCCCTTTATTTATCCAACATTCTGACTTGGTGTACTGGGAGAGTACTGTAAGAATGGCCCATGTTCTGAATTCTGTCACTGTACATTTCAAAAGTCAATGTTAGCGCGCTCATTAACCTGTCTGGGCTAGGGGGCAGTATTTTCACGTCCGGATGAAAAACGTACCAATTTAAACAGGTTACTACTCTGGCCCAGAAACGAGAATATGCATATTATTAGTAGATTTGGATAGAAAACACTCAGACGTTTCTAAAACTGTTTGAATGGTGTCTGGGAGTATAACAGAACTCATATGGCAGGCAAAAACCTGAGAAAAATCCAAGCAGGAAGTGAAAAGTCTGAGAATTGTAGTTCTTCTTTTGATTCTCTATCGAAGCTCCAGTGTCTGTGGGGTGACGTTGCACTTCCTAAGGCTTCCATTGGCTGTCTAAGAAAGCCTTCAGAAAGTGGTTTGAGCATTTTCCTGTCACTGGGCAGATAATAGGAGCTCAGTTACTGCGTGGTCTGCCTGGCAACAAAGGGATTGGATATGCTCGGTCCCGCGAGCGTGCCCCTCCTTCTTTTTCTTCTTGAATGAATATGCTATTGTCCGGTTGGAATATTATCGCAATTTTACTTCCTAAAAGTCACGTGTATCCTCTGTCGCAGGAGGAGACAGTGCTATGGAGACATACGTCACTGAGTCCTTGAGACAGGGATACATTCGGCCATCTAAATCACCCGTCTCCTCGAGTTTCTTTTTTGTGAAGAAGAAGGGAGGAGGCCTGTGCCCGTGCATTGACTATAGAGGTCTAAATTCTATCACAGTGGGGTTCAGTTACCCACTACCTCTCATTGCTACGGCCGTGGAGTCATTTCACGGGGCGCGCTTCTTCACCAAACTAGATCTCAGGAGTGCGTATAACCTGGTGCGTATCCGAGATGGAGACGAGTGGAAAACCGCATTTAGTACCACATCTGGCCATTATGAGTACCTCGTCATGCCGTATGGGTTAAAAAATGCTCCCGCCGTCTTCCAATCCTTTGTGGACGAGGTTCTCAGAGACATGCTCGGACAGGGTGTGGTGGTGTACATCGATGACATCTTGATCTACTCCGCCACACGCGCCGCACATGTAGCTCTGGTGCGTAAAGTGCTTGGGCGGCTGCTGGAGCATAACCTATACGTCAAGGCTGAGAAATGTGAGTTCTCCAAACAAGCCATCTCTTTTCTGGGATATCGCATTTCCATCACAGGGGTGGTGATGGAAGATGACCACGTTACGGCGGTGCGTAATTGGCCGACCCCTACCACGGTGAAGGAGGTGCAGCGGTTCTTGGGGTTCGCCAACTATTACCGGAGGTTTATCCGGGGTTTTGGTCAGGTGGCAGCTCCCATTACCTCACTGATGAAGGGGGGTCCGGTGCGATTGCGGTGGTCGGCAGAGGCGGACAGAGCCTTCCGTCGTCTGAAGGTTCTGTTTACCGACGCTCCGGTGCTGGCACATCCGGATCCCTCTTTGCCATTCATAGTGGAGGTGGACGCGTCCGAGGCTGGGGTAGGAGCTGTTCTTTCGCAGCGTTCGGGCGTTCCTCCGAAGCTCCGCCCCTGTGCATTCTTTTTTAAGAAGCTGAGCTCGGCGGAGCACAACTATGATGTGGGGGACAGGGAGTTGTTAGCCATGGTCAAGGCTTTGACAGTGTGGAGACATTGGCTTGAGGGGGCACGTCACCCTTTTCTCATCTGGACCGACCACCGTAACCTGGAGTACATCCGGGCAGCGAGGAGACTTAATCCTCGTCAAGCCAGGTGGGCCATGTTCTTTATGAGGTTTCAGTTTACCCTTTCGTACATTCCGGGTTCTCGGAACCGGAAGGCCGACGCACTGTCGCGTCTCTACGACACCGAGGAGCGGACCACTCCCATACTCCCTGCTTCCTGTCTGGTGGCACCGGTGGTATGGGAGGTGGATGCGGACATCGAGCGGGCGAGTCGGTCAGAACCCACTCCACCTCAATGTCCCGCGGGTCTGAAGTTCGTTCCGCTGGGTGTTCGCGATCGCTTGATCCGATGGGCCCACACTCTACCCTCCTCGGGTCACCCTGGGGTGGAACGGACAGTGCGAGGCCTGAAGGGGAAGTACTGGTGGCCCACCTTGGTTGAGGATGTAAGACACTATGTCTCTTCCTGTTCGGTGTGCGCCCAGTGCAAGGCTCCTAGGCACCTGCCTCGAGGGAAATTACAGCCCCTCCCCGTTCCACAGCGGCCTTGGTCTCACCTCTCGGTGGATTTCCTAACGGATCTCCCGCCATCTCAGGGGAACACGACGATCCTGGTTGTTGTGGATCGGTTCTCAAAGTCCTGCCGTCTGCTTCCATTGCCCGGTCTTCCTACGGCCCTACAGACCGCGGAGGCCCTATTCACCCACGTCTTCCGGCACTACGGGGTGCCCGAGGACATCGTATCTGATCGGGGTCCCCAGTTTACGTCCAGGGTATGGAGGTTGTTTATGGAGAGGCTGGGGGTCTCGGTCAGCCTGACCTCGGGTTTCCACCCCGAGAGTAATGGGCAGGTAGAGCGCATTAACCAGGATGTAGGCAGGTTTCTGCGGTCGTATTGCCAGGACCGGCCAGGGGAGTGGGCGCGGTTCGTGCCCTGGGCCGAGATGGCCCAGAACGCTCAGCGCCACTCCTCTACTAACCTGTCACACTTGCAGGTCGTGTTGGGTTATCAGCCGGTCCTGGTGCCATGGCAACAGAGCCAGACAGAGGCTTCTGCGGTGGAGGAATGGGTCCAGCGCTCTAGGGAGACCTGGAATGCTGTCCAGGAGTGTATAAAGAGGGCTGGAGAATGACACAAGGAGAGCGCTGACCGCAGTGAGGCCCCTGTGTTTAACCCAGGGATAGAGTCTGGCTCTCGACCCGGAACCTGCCCCTCCGCCTGCCCTGCCGGAAGCTGGGTCCGCGATTTGTGGGGCCATTCAAAGTCCTGAGGAGAATAAACGAGGTGTGTTATAGGTTACAACTTCATACATATTACCGTATTAACCCCTCGTTTCATGTGTCTCTCCTCATGCCGGTGGTAGCTGGTCCGTTGCAGGACGCTGAGGTGCGGGAGGCCCCCCCCGCCCCCGCTGGACATCGGAGGGTCCCCGGCGTATACAGTCCGGGCCATCTTGGACTCCCGACGTCGGGTGAGGGGCCTGCAGTACCTCGTGGACTGGGAGGGGTACGGTCCGGAGGAGAGGTGCTGGGTCCCGGCGAGGGACATTCTGGATCCAGCCATGTTGCGGAATTTCCACAGCCTCCGCCCGGATCGCCCGGCGTCCCCGAGGCCGGAGTCGGCGCGCTGCGGGACCCGCGCGTCAGGGGAGGGGTACTGTCACAACGTCCACAGAAGGTGGCGCCTCTCCTCAGTCGGGCGGCGCTTGGCGTTCGTCGTCTACGGCCTACTAGCTGCCACCGATCTGTGTTTCAGTGTCTGTTAGTTATGTCTGTTTTTTGATTGCACCTGTTTCGTGTTTGTCATTAGTGGGGGGGTATTTAGTCTGTCTGTGTTTAGTTAGGATTCGTGCGGGATTGTTCTGTGTTACGTGTGGTGTTATATTGTCTGGGTTATATTGCCGGGCTGCGCCCCGTCTGCCCTTTTGAGCGGAGCTTCTTTTAGTCTTTTTGACTGTTGTGCTCCCAGCTGTATATGGATTTTGCCTTTGGATTTATTAAATCAAGTTTGTTCCAACGGACCTCAGTCTCCTGCGCTTGACTCACCCTAAAACAGTTCTACCCGCTCGTGACAAGTAGATTTGGATAGAAAACACTCTGAAGTTTCTAAAACTGTTTGAATGATGTCTGTGAGTATAACAGAACTCATATGGCAGGCAAAAATCTGAGAAAAATCCAACCAGGAAGTTGAAAATCTGAGGCTGTAGTTTTTTAAAATTAATTCCCTTTCCAAACTACAGTGATTTAGGGGTCATTTTGCACTTTCTAAGGCTTCGACTAGATGTCAACAGTCTTTAGAAAGTTGTTTGAGGCTTCTATGGTGAATTTTGAGGGAATAACAGTCGGTTCAAGCAGTGGACTGTCTGAGGTCAAGTAGTTACTTCATGCGCGTTCACACATGGCTAGCATTTTTTATTTCTCTTCTGTAATGAATACGCTATTGTCCGGTTGGAATATTATCGATTATTTATGTTAAAAGTACCCTAAGGATTGATTGTAAACATCGTTTGACATGTTTCTACAAACGGTAATGGAACTTTTGAGCTTTTCGTCTATTGATTTGCGTCCCCGCCTCGTGCCTTTGGAATAGTGTTCTGGACGCGCCAACAAAACGGAGGTATTTGGACATAAATGATGGACTTTATCGAACAAATGAACATTTCTTGTGGAAGTGGGAGTCCTGCGAATGCATTCCGCCGAGCATCAGCAAAGGTAAGGAAAGATTTATAACACTAATTTAGAGTTTTGTTGATGCCAGAACTTGGCGGGTAACTGTATAGCTTGCATTGATGGCTGAGTTCTGTACTCAGAATATTGAACAATGTGCTTTCTCCGTAAAGTTATTTTGAAATCTGACACAGCGGTTGCATTAAGAAGTAGTATATCTATAATTCTTTAAATAATTGTTATATATTTTGTCAACGTTTATAATGAGTATTTTTGTAAATGAATGTGTACATTCACCGGAAGTTTTGGGAGGCAAACATTTTCTGAACATCACGCGCCAATGTAAAATGCTGTTTTTGGATATAAATATGAACTTGATCGAACAAAACATACATGTATTGTGTAACATGATGTCCTATGAGTGTCATCTGATGAAGATCGTCAAAGGTTAGTGCTTAATTTTAGCTGTATTTCTGGATTATGTGACGCCTTTCCATGCTAGGAAAATGGCTGTGTGGCTTTTCTTGTTTAGGTGGTGTCCTAACATAATCTAATGTTTTGCTTTCACTGTAAAGCCTTTTTGAAATCAGACAATGTGGTTGCATTAAGGAGAAGTGAATTTTTGAAATGGTGTAAAATAGTTGTATGTTTGAGAAATTAGAATTATGAGATTTTGGTCGTTTTGAATTTGCCGCCCTGCTATTTCACTGGCTGTTCGGAGTGTGTCCCGCAGGTGGGACGTCACATCCCACATCCCCAAGAGAGGTTGGAACCAACATGGACTACGTCCAGCAGGAAGAGAAGCAAGAACCATTCGTCCGCCAGCTCAGGGACAAGCTACACTATTCACGGCCCAGTGTAATGTTCAATGTAATTGCATTTCTGGACTTTTTGAAACTTCATGTATTTGTATTGATTTAAAAATGTACAAATAAAAGGATATGTATGGTTTAAACATGTCTTGAATGAACTTTATGGATGTGTTATGAATGACCAAAGGTGTCTCATTTCAAACTAAGCATTACAGGACACTACATAAAATGTCAATAAATAGGTTTTTAATGTTCTGCTGATTTAGGAATGTTCTTTCATGATTCACAGGTTACTATAGGGTGTGAGAGGTATTTAAATGGCTTGATGGACCTGCAAAGCTTGAGTTTGTGTGCGTGTGTCAGAGCCAAGAATTTAGAGTAGTCCAACCTGAGACTATTGCACCAGGTATTCCTCTTCTGTTCCCATGCTGGAGACCAGGGCTTGATTACAACCTGTTACAATGGTGCCAACATTTTGTGGCTGATCTTTCAGCGAGGGAGTTGGTGAATGTGTCAAAGACCTGACTGGGCCCAGCACCGCGTGAATAGTTTGTTTTTGTTGTGTGTGTGTTTGTGTACTGAGGAACATGTAACTTGGTTCCAGAAGAAAGACACTTTGAATTTCTTTAGGTTGGGGTCTTCCATCAAGGAACATCTTTCTTGGTGTAACATTGTCCCAAGGATTTTGCATACAGAGCACATATAAGCCTGAGATATCAACCATTCAAAGCTGGCCTTAGTGGGAGTGAACATTGTGGTGGTTAATTTCTTTACTATCAAATGAGGAGAGACAAACATCACATAAGTCAGAGTTATACTTAAACTAAATCTTTAATCACTTGTTAATAAGGGAGTAGGTCAATACAACGCACACATATAAAGTGAATCGGTTGAGTGCTCTATGATGATAATAATGGCTGGTCAAAAAATCATGCTCAGATGATTCATTGAGAGCCCCAAGACAAAGGTGCAAAGGTATTTTATAGCCAAGATACACCTTTTTCAACCTACATGACAAACAACAGATGTATAGAATGGGTCACAAGGTTAGGATTTGTATGAAAGACACTTATAATTCACAGCAGACAGTACCTGCTGTAAAAACAGTTATCTTTGTGTACAGACCAGGGTCTGGCCCTGGGGTCATCTCTCCCTGGTACCATATAGAACAGAAACATTAACTCGTGCTCTGGAATGTGGTCTGTTTAGGTTTTATCACCCAAAAGACATCGTAAATCTCCTGTCAGTGTTATCTCCCAGAGGCCCATCCTCAGTAGAACACACACACAATAGTTATAAGAATACTCTATTCTGTTGCATAAAACAACCATTTGATGCAATAAAAGTATTATAACATAATCTTCCACCATACCATGGAATTCTATAGGAGTGATCTGTCTGAGTGAAGTATTTGTCATCGTCATTAAGGATCGGACCTTTTTTTAAATTTTCGCCTAAAATTACACACCCAAATCTAACACAGTCAAAAAGTCAGAATTATTGCTAATCCCATTTCCACAATTTATCTTCTTAAAATATTATTTTAAACCAAACCCAAACTAATGAAGGATCAGTTGATGCACTGGTTGGTCCACCAGACCTTCCGCGCATTTAGGTGGAAGTGTCTGCAAACGAGATTAGGTGTAATGTGACTAACATGACATCACTTTAGAGAATATGCCATCCTTCAGCACGTCACCCTTTATAAAGCACATGTTTATATCTTACTCGACATCGTGGGTTATGTCACATTTGACATGGGTAATTATGTCACAAAGTTATGCCACATTTTATTACCGTAAGCATTTATAAAGCATGACATGCGGTTATACTGTAAATGCTTGGTAACACATTTATCTAGTGCTTATGAAGGCTTTATGAAGACTTTTTAAGCTGAACATAATTTAAAGCGGGACCCAAATAGGTCATTACCTTGTTTGAAATTGAATCGGTCAAAGTTGACCTCACCTGACTTTTCTACTGTACTAACCTAAGAAGTAAACCCCATGGCATGTATGTATGTGAAGGGATTATACAAGACTGATAAACCACTTTGTAATGTGAAAACAACTCAAACGTATCCAAGTGTTTAATGTGACGTAAGGGTATGTGTATGTTCAATTAGTAGTAGGCAAGCTCACTCATTAGTGAGTTCTTTATCCATGCCACATTCTCATGATTTCTGTGGATTCAATTTGACATACCTTTTTCTAAAAGCACCCACATTTGCATGCAAATTGTGTTGACTGACTTATTACAAATTCAAACTTCTGCATCATTAATTCTAACAGTGTGCCCGTGGGCCCTGGATTTCAAATGAAGTTAGTTTATTCTGATAGTCATTTCATCTTAACCACTGACTGTTTTCAGAATTTTATGCTAATTCATCATACTTCCATTTTCTAATGCATGTTGCATTGATGATGAGTGTATGAGGGGACATTAAAAAGTTGGGTAAGTAAAAAAACGCATTTGAAGAAATGTAATCTCTTACCCTTTCATTCTTACACACTGAAATTAAAATGTGTCTATTATTGCATTCATTTACACAAAACAAAACCAAAAAAAATGCAATCACCCTTATGATACATTTCATACTGTATATGCATATTCTTTGTCATGAATGTTGTTTTTTCTACCGTCAGTGGTGCATATTGGGATCAGCAATGCAGCAATGGAATCTCCCCCATGGTTCTGTGAAGTTCACCTATCATTCTATAAACTCCCAGAGAGACCTGAGTACCTATTCTCTGATGACCTATTCTTAGCCCCCCCAAGCTCAAGAGAAGCTCATCCCCCCCACAATAAGACCGACTAATAATGATCGGCTGGTAACCCCTCTATCACACAACACTAATTGATAGCTTTAGGCAGGGAGTGGAAATACATAATTTCCAACCCTAAATTAATAATAATTCTCAGGATTCCTACTGTAGATATATGTTTTATGGACATAATATTCCTTTGGCAATGTTGTGAATGAGCGTTAGGTCCCTTTGATCTAATTTAGCTTAATGAGCTTGCAGTGAGTTAAAGGCTCTCAGGATAATCATCTTATTGGATTACTGGACCTGCCTGATCTTTACTATAACATCGGTGACTCTGAGTGGTGGCACTGGGACCCATGGCATACTCATGCTTTTCCAGTATGCTCATTAGGAGGTAAAGAGATACACAGTACAATGTGGAAATATATAAAGTAAAACAGATTAAGACATGTATTTGAGAATGGTCATGTGCACCCTTGCACCTTTTGGATGTTACACAGCATGCTAATGCAATGTTGCATTGCATGGAATCCCCTCAAAGTATCCTACAATATACAGCTTCGCAGAAATGTCAACACAGACGATACCATGTAAGGAAGGGCCCACTCACTTAACCAGAAACAATCGATTCTGTCTTCTTATCTTTGTAAGGTCACCAGTCTAAAGGTGAAAGTTCAGCCAATAAGACGTAACCTATAGGTTTCCCTCGCTGTCTCCCATAAAGTTACGTAATGGAGGTTATATTTAAACAACAAGAGGTATGTCAGTGTGCACTGCATGTTGACCAATGATGTATTTGTATGTCTGGTCTTGACTGGTTTTAAACCACACTGTATTGTAAGTCTCTCTGGCTGTCTTTACAGTAAATCAGCATTTCTGAGTAACTGATTCATGATGATTGACAGGTTTTTTGTGGCATTGTGTCCATACATTTGGTCCATACCACTGTATGTATCAGATCCAAAAGCCCATCCCAATTCCAAACACCATTGCGGTCTATCTGGTCTGATGCCAGAAGAAAAAAAACTCCCAATATTTTCCAAGGGAAACCATTCACCATTGTGCTTTGACCAAGTACAGGTAACTGCCAAAAATAAAGGAAACACTTGAGAACATCGGATACAAAGTATATTAGAAGCAGGTGTAGTTGCTGAGTTAATTATGAAATGAATATCCCATCATGCTTAGGGTTATGTATAAAAATGCCCAGTTGCCCATTATTTTGGCTACCATGGCTAGAAGAAGAGATCTCAGTGACTTTGAAAGGGGTATTTAAAGGGTTTGTGTGTCTGAGTCACCAGATCTCAACCCAATTGAACACTTATGGGAGATTCTGGAGCGGCAGCTGAGACAGCATTTTTCACCACCATCAACAAAACACCAAATGAGGAAATTTCTCATGGAACAATGTTATTGCATCCCTCCAATAGAGTTCCAGACACTTGTAGAATCGATGCCAAAGAGCATTGGAGCTGTTCTAGTGGCTCGTGTTGGCCCAACGCCATATTAAGAAACTATGTTGGTGTTTCCTTTATTTTGGAAGTTACCTGTAGATTTGAATTCATTTTCAAATTCCAATAACAAAGGCAGTCAACACAGGCTACTCTAATGCTCAGTGCTCATACTACTAAGCTGTTCCTATCCTAGGAAACCATTTGAGGAAATAATGGCAGTGCTATTTCTAGTGGGAGGGAATGCTGACTATGAGGGGCTGGCAGTGGCACAAGTTGGACCTATTGCCATGATTGCATGGCAATAGGACTCTACAAGAGGAGGAATCGTCATTAAACAATAGGCTACTGTGCGTGTTTGTGTGTGTGTGTTTATTTTGTCTACCAAAGAGACGCTAGTAGTTACTGTTTTAGAGAACCAGCTGAATGCTGTAGTAAAGATCCATGAGGCAGCAAAATTAAGGACCAGGTCCCGTGTTCATGGAAAAGTCAGGGCCCAAATATAACTCCTACAGGAGGGGACAGGAGAGCAAAATGTGGCCAGGTGTCACCCTCTAATGTAAGAGGTCAAGGCTTTATGTACTTAAGTAGCAACGCGCATGCCCCGCCCACCTGAGGAGCTTTCTTTTTCAGGCATCTATTTCCTGTGTTTGAGGGGTGCAAAATCCACTTGTCACTCAAATCTCGCTGGATTGATTGCTTTCATTTTACTCCTGCGACTCTTTCATACTCTTGCTTGTGCCTGTCGTTTTTTCTGTTAGCGTTACGACCGCGGAAATGTTTGTAATGACCTGTCAAACACACCCCGGTAATGGCTGAAAAAAAGTTAGAATTTGATACAGTTGTAATGTTTAGAAATTAGATGCGCTGAAATTAAAGGAACTTCCAAAAATGAACACTCGGATTATAGTGGTATTATGTTTTATGTCGCAAACAATGTATAGAAGTATGTATAGATAGGCGTAATCTAGAGCCAAGCGTGTTGATTTTTAATCTGAGGGTATCCTGCTGTTGACATACTGGTCGAATTATGCAACAGAACTTGACAACAACAGTAATTATTGAGGCAATCAAGACAGTGCAGGTGAGTGCAGGTCGTTTTTGTGGTTGCAGCCCTGCTCCACCCCTTTACGTTAATGTTTCCATATATGCAAATACATCCAGTGTATTTATGCAAATTAGGAACATATAGTTTTCTTTATTTTAACACGAAATATCAAATAAACCTGATACCATTACAAAAAGTATACATGAGTGCATTCTAAGAAAACAGGGGCATTTTACAATAAATGATGAATGAAAAGCTGAATTCCCACCTAAATAAATGAATTCCATTCATTATTTGTCCATACCAATAAATATTCTATGTGCTTGTAGTGAACACGATGGGAGATAGAGAGCTGGTTTCAAGGGTAGGGCGCTGCAGGAGTTTATTGGTAAAGGACCACAGGAGGAGGCAGGTAGCTGGGTCCAGGGGCAGGCAGAAGGTCATACACAGGGGGTCCAAAAAGGCAACAGTACAGGCAGGGGAAAGGCTAGTAACGTCATCCGGGATATCAGGCAAGAGGTTGATAACAGGAAATCCGATAGGCTAAAGAACAGGCAGAGAATAGGCAAAAGGCATTGTTAGTGAGGCAGGCCAAAACTATCATACACTGGAGGATTACAGTACAGGAAACACAGCACTCTGAATATTTTATTTTTAATTTTTTTTATTTCACCTTTATTTAACCAGGTAAGGTAGTTGAGAACAAGTTCTCATTTACAACTGCGACCTGACCAAGATAAAGCAAAGCAGTGCGACACAACAACACAGAGTTACACATGGAATAAACAAGCGTACAGTCAATAACACAATAGAATTAAAAAAATCTATATACAGTGTACGCAAATGGCAATAAAAAGCAATAAATAGGCCATAGTAGCGAAGTAATTACAATTTAGCAAATTAACACTGGAGTGATAGATGAGCAGATGGTGATGTGCAAGTAGAAATACTTGTTTGCAAAAGAACAGAAAAGTATATAAAAACAATATGGGGATGAGGTATGTAGATTGGGTGGGCTATTTACAGATTGGCTGTGTACAGCTGCAGCGATCGGTTAGCTGCTCAGCTAGCTGATGTTTAAAGTTAGTGCGGGAAATATAAGTCTCCAGAAGTGTGTCACAAAACAAACAATACCTCACAGTGATGGGGTGCAAGTAACTGAACTAAATAGTGTGTGATAATGACATACAGGTGTGTGAACAGGTGATCAGAATTCAGGTGATTGGGATCTGGAGAGTGAGCTGCGTTCAGGGGATCTATGTGTTTGAGGGTGTGAGCTGGAAAGTGGGCTGGAAAGTGAGCTGCGTTCAGGGGATCTACGTGTTTGAGCTTGTGAGTTGGAAGCAGATGTTACAGTGCTATAATGAATTCAATACCTGATGGATTTTTTTTTAATCAAAAGGTTTGGAGTATCTTCCTCCATTGTCTAACTGTTGCATTTATTAAAATAGTTTTTCAAACCTTTTAACAATGTTGATGACCATTGCTAGAGTAAGTAAGTCATGAAAGAGGTCACACACTCCATGCCTGGTCAACCTGACTGAAGTAAAACAATGGTGATCGCAGCGGTCAGCCTGTTTTACAAGGCTAACAACCTCCGGGTCAAAATCGAATTGTCTAATCTAATGTTAGAACTTCTGTAAGGAAGACAATTCAAACCATTTATTCCTCCCATTTTGTGTCATCAAAACGCTGTGTCTGCATCTCTCTGTGTTTAAAGTGGTTCTCAGAATCAGATCATCTGTGTGTGTGTGCGTGTGTGTGTGTGTGTGTGTGTGTGTGTGTGTGTGTGTGTGTGTGTGTGTGTGTGTGTGTGTGTGTGTGTGTGTGTGTGTGTGTGGTGTGTGTGTGTGTATGTGGTGCACATTCTCCAGGTAGCTTGGCAGACAGCTGTTGGGCTGCTGGTGTCAGTGGTGTGTCCAGGGGGTGACACCCCCTGAAATCTGATTGGCCACCCTAATGGCCCCCACAGAAATTCTGAGATCTGATAGGTCGTCTCTGTATATATTGATCATTTTGACAAGACTCAATCTTACCGGAGGAAGCATCCGAGCGAGGAAACGGCTCCCTTCTATCTTAGTATGTGTAGCCCATGTATCTGATGCTGTCTGGACGAAAAGAGAGGGACATATCATATTATTTTTGGCAAGACAGCATCAGATACGTGGGCTATAGATACTTAGACAGAGGAGCGCTGTTTGCCTCGCTCGGGCGCTTTCTCTGGTGAAATTGATTCAGCCGGTTGCAAATTGAAGGAACATTTATGAATCATTTTCTATGTTTGTTAATTTCTTCATTGTTAGGCATCAATGAAGACACCACTTTGTAGACTGAATGTCATTAAACTTGTGGTGTTTGTAATAGATGTCCCTTTCCATTCAAATGGCAGGTGCACAACGAACCGTTCAGATGCTGGACTTATTTTGGAGTAGACAAACTTACTTTTTGAACTGATTTGTTTGACAATCAGATGAAAACATCATGACCAGTGGTGTTCACCACACATTAAAAAGTAATACATTTTTACAATTAAATTCCATGACTTTAGGAGGTCCCGTAAATGTCGAGGTACAAGTCGCACTCTGGATGTCACTTTCAAGTGAATTTACTGCTGTATGCTAATACCCTTACATAAAATCCTGACCTTGAATGCAAACACTAACAAGACTTTTGGAATTGATTTAGGATTTATTTGAACAAGGAAATGTACCAAACCTAAGCTAAGCATTTAATGCGTTGAATCATCCAGTTGATTTGTTCCAGATTGTACAGTAAAAACAGGCCAGTAATGTAAAGTAAACTACAGCAAGGAAGTATCTGAGGCTATAAGATTAGCCAAGGACAGAGTTAAAAGATGGGCAGTAGCCCAATGCTCCATAAACGTACATAACCTCCTCCTCTCCTCCGCCACACCTGGCTGCCAAAAACACTGATGCAAGTAAACCGAATGTGTAATTACGTAATTACTTAATCTGAATGGTATTTTCCCACATACTCCATGTCTCTGCGGGTGGAGCACTGTGCCGTGTCTGGCAATAGAGAATCTAATCTGAATATTGTCTTCTCGTCAGTAATTGAATGGCCACTGGGAGGCACCTGGGGGATGTTTCTATAAACCACACCATTTAATAGAAGCGTTGTGGACTCCCCTCCTATCCACACCATTCAAACAATCACTTGCTTTTTTGGTCGTCCCCTTCTAAACCACTTCCTCAGGTATGTGGTTATCAATGGGACTGGGAAACCAGGTTACACTGTGGTCAGTGAGGCCAGTCTGCTGTGTTGTACCACTGTGTAAAGACTTACTAAATTGACAGGCCATGAGGACAATCCTTTTACTGTATGAACATCAGGGTTGGGATCAATTCCATTTCAATTTCGTCAACTTTGGAATTAAACTGAAATTCCCTCATTGACTTGACTGAATTCAATAAACTTAATTGAAATGGAATTATCCCAACCCTGAGGGACATTCTCTGGTTATTGACCACTGACCAGACTAGAGATTACTTTTTGGTTTGGTGAAGACTGTCCTAAATTTCTATTGGTGAAAACAGTCTTGTCTTTATATGACTATTGTCCACTCCCATTCAGGGTGAGGCTCTGAAACTTCCTTTGAAGGCCTGCTAGGGGTCCACAGAGGCTTTGGTTGTCATTTTTCATGGTATGCTCTGATTGGTTGGCTGTAACACTGTGTCTGAACGTCAGTCAGATAGACAAGGGGTCATATCTCCATTATGACTGATGCACCAGACTTTATTTATAGTGACCTCCAACATGCCTTTCTCTGCGAACGCATCATCAACCTGTCTTCCAGTCTTCCAACAATAGACCACGGTGCCACCTCTCAGCTATAAATTAGCCAAATGAGACACTTGAGTGTGTGTGTGTGTGCGCGCACATGTGTGCGTGTGTGTGACAACCGTAGTGGGACAGGGCAACTGTACCTTTCAGTTCCGCATTGGTTTGTAAGGGTGACATGTCTCCTAAAAAGGCCCGAGGTCTTGAAGGTATGTGATGGCATGGGTCCTGCGTACTCCTATTTAAATTCAGAGAGCAGGTGAGCCAGGCGCACTCTCCTCTCTCTGTCTCAAGGGACTGTAACCCACCGCCTCCTGTCCAGCTCTCCAGGGTAAGTCATTCTCCTGCACACATGCAATTCTCATTAACCTGTTTCAATGGAATTGTGTTATTATCGTAATCATTTGTCATTCAGTAATACATTCACATTTTAGTCATTTAGACAACGCTCTTCTTCTATCCAGGGCGACTTCCAATCAGTGCATTATCATTGCATTTCCGTACATTACCATGTATATGTAAGATACAGTACATTCAACTGTAACATACAGTATGTAACAGACCTGAGTGGACAAGAGAAAAAAAGAGAGATGACTGAAGCAACATTTCTGACAGATAAATGTGTAAAAAAAAGCGATGTATGAATCCACATTTCTAACAGATAAACGTCAAAGACTAAATAGCAAATTCATTTTTATGTTGCTTTTAGTTCATGATTATACATAATAAAAAGTTGATACAAAATGCTGTACAGATCCCTGCTTTAAGAATCTTAAAACTGCTATTGTGCTTGACAGTTTGGAATTAGGACCACTACAGGAATACGTTTAAGCACTTAGAGCAATCAAAATGTAGCACTGTCCTCTGTTGCGTGCATTACAATTACAAACAGTTAAGTCAGTCAATTCATTTGTTAGTCAAACAAAAAGTGAGTTATGCAGCTAGCATGGCATATATGAACAAACAACAAGAAGAGACTAGACAGACAGACAGTGCTACAGAATAAGCTCACAGTGTGAATGGCAGCAACTGTTAATGCAGTAACACTTCATTTTGCTATGGCCATATGCCATGTGTGAAACACATTGCGCTCTGACATACTTGACTTACTGGTGACAACTGGTGTATTGTGTGTGTGTGTGTGTGTGTGTGTGTGCGTGTGCGCGTGTGTGTGCGTGTAGGCCCACAGTAACCAGACTCAACCATGTGTGACGAGGAAGAGACAACAGCCTTGGTATGCGACAACGGCTCAGGACTGGTGAAGGCTGGCTTCGCCGGTGACGATGCCCCCAGGGCAGTGTTCCCCTCCATTGTGGGGCGCCCCCGTCATCAGGTGAGACATCATCTCACTCCCTCCCCCATTTTACCTCTTCTTGTCATTCACAGGGTCATTCCTGAAGTTGAGCTGCAACACTATTGTTAGTTGGTCATTGCTCCTACAGCAGGGATCATCAACAACTAGACTCAGCCGCGCGCCGATTACTTCTGGAGAGTAGTCAGGGGGCCGGAACATAATTACAAATCATTTGTAGTATGCAAATTAATCACAAGAAGCCCAAACAGATATAATGTTTGACTAAAACATAATAATTTCATTGCTTACGTTTGTATACGATCACGTTTCTCTCTATTATTGGTGGGAATACTTGGGAACAGATTCCTTAAATTATACTGAACAAAAATATAAACACAACATGCAACAATTTCAATTATTTTACTGAGTTACAGTTCATTTAAGGAAATCAGTCAAATGAAATAAATTCATTAGGCCCCAATCAATGGATCTCCCAGGGCGGGCGCACCTGAGAGAGCATAGGCCCACCCATTCGAGAGCTAGGTCCAGCCAATCAGAATTCGTTTTTCCCTACTAAAGGGCTTTATTAGAGACATAACTACTCCTCAGTTTCATCAGCTGTCTGGGTGGCTGGTCTCAGACAATCCAGCAGGCGAAGAAACCAAATATGGAGGTCCTGGGCCAGCATGGTTACATGTAGTCTGCGGTTGTGAGGCCGGTTGGACGTACTGTCAAATTCTCTAAAACGTCATTGGAGGCGACTTATGGTAGAGAAATTAACATTCAATTATCTGGCAACAGCTCTGGTGGACATTCCTGCAGTCAGCATG
Organism: Salmo salar; assembly: GCF_965601325.2. NCBI lineage: Eukaryota > Metazoa > Chordata > Actinopteri > Salmoniformes > Salmonidae > Salmo > Salmo salar. The sequence goes on along the minus strand of NC_138306.1, from coordinate 7,371,853 downwards.
CCAATTGCACACTCTTCAAAACTTGAGACATCTGTGGCATTGTGTGGTGTGACAGAAATGCAAATTTTAGAGTGGCCTTTTATTGACCCCAGCTCAAGGTGCACCTGTGTAATGATCATGCTGTTTAATCAGCTTCTTGATATGCCACACCTGTCAGGTGGATGGATTATCTTGGCAAAGGAGAAATGCTCACTAACATGAACGTAAACCAATTTTTGCACAAAATTGGAAAGAAATAAGCTTTTTGTACATATGGACATTTTCGGGGACGTTTTATTTCAGCTCATGAAACATGGGAAAAATACTTTATATGTTGCGTTTATATTTTTGTTCAGTATAAAATCACTTGGAGCTGATTTCCTGGTGTTTTTACATTATCTTATGTCCAACAATAAAAACTCCACACGGGTTCAAGATCTGTTTATGCTCTTACCAACTACATTGCTATCAATGTCAAGCTAAACACGGCATGACAATGAGTGACAAGGAGTTTAAATGATAGCACAAACAGACTGGCAATCAGACTAGAGTTTGAGCCAGTTTCATGGACAAAGATGAAGCCTAGTCCCGGAATAAAAGGCGCTTTCAATGGAGATTCTCCATTGAGCATGTTTTTTTTAGCCAAGTAGGCTTAATCTGGGTCCGGGAAAACAGACCCTAAATGTGTGTCATTTGTAGCTCTATTTCACAAATCAATACGGTATGTGGCTGTTGTTGTTCATGTTCATGTCGGTACCTTCTGTTCATGTGAATAACATGTCTGTCTGTCTCTTCCCCAGGGGGTGATGGTGGGTATGGGTCAGAAAGACTCCTATGTAGGAGACGAGGCCCAGAGCAAGAGAGGTATCCTGACCCTCAAGTACCCCATTGAGCACGGCATCATAACTAACTGGGACGACATGGAGAAGATCTGGCATCATACCTTCTACAATGAGCTTCGTGTGGCACCTGAGGAGCACCCTGTCCTACTCACTGAGGCCCCACTCAACCCCAAGGCCAACAGAGAGAAGATGACCCAGGTGGGCCCTAATACCTTAAACCCAAACATGTGGCCATCAGTCTTATGATATAGTTTAATGAGAAATATCCCACTGGGAAAAAACTGGTTGAATCAACATTGTTTCCACGTCATTTCAACCCAAAAATATATATGATGACGTTGAGTCAATGTGGAAAACTGATTGGATTTGCAAAAAGTAATCAACGTAAGGGCATTTTGTATTTTTCTTACCCAACTTTTATCCTAAATCCAATTACAATGTAAAATGTTTTGTTGAATTCACCTTAGTTGACAATTATACAACGGGTGGGTCTAATCCTGAATGCTGATTGATTAAAACCGGATTCCAGACAGTGTCTTGTTGCCACCAGCTAAATCTATGATGTTAAAATGCCTATCTTTGTTCCATCTGACTGCGCAATCCACTGTCTCATCAGCCCAGCCAGGCAATTTATAAACTTCATCGCCATTATAAAAAGCATCTAGACATTATCTAGATTTTGTTTTCAACAGCGGAGATTTGTATAAACCTTGCTGTCTGTCTCTCCGACATTTGCAACATTTGTTTCAATATTCAAATTCGATCACCTGCTGTCCCATAGTAATGTAATAAGTCGGGACGAGACAGACAGGCAGGCAGCGTTTATCAGCCAGTCGAAATAATCAATCAGCTGCCATCATTTTTATGGATATATACAAAAAAATGTCAATTGAAAAGAAGGCACAATGTAACGCAGTCTTTCCAGATTAAGTTTGAAGTGATTGTGTTACTGTAGCTGTGTTGTTGGCTAGCTCCTCTGAACAAAAGTGTCCTGACGAGAGAGCACATTTTCTATGCCCGTAAAAATTGCGCCTCATTAGCTCATTGTTATGGATGTTTCCAAATAAATGTCACTAGAAAACAGCTTGAACAAATGCAAATGAAGCTACTTTGCTGTTATTCTGGCTGCACTTTTTGACTTGACTGTAAGTTAGCTGCAGTTGGCTAGCTAGCAAGCAAGGTGTAAGAACATTGCCAGGCAGTATAGCAATGTAACACTTAGAACAAACGACTGGGTCGTATTCATAGATACTGAAGAAAAAGACTGAACACGTCTTTAGCAACACTAGACTTTGTGTCGGGACTATATCTTATGGAAGGATGAAATACTATGAATAAATTCCATTTATAGAAAATATGTCAATTACTATTTGAATATGTTGGTAACCCGTTGAATAAAAGTGATAATGCCCTCAAAGCCGGTGTTTGGCACGGTATATATCCTCCAAACACCGGTTTCTCTGGCATTATCAATTGACTAGACAATGAACTGACTGACGTCTGTGCCTTGTGAGATGTTTCTCACTGACTCATGGTGACTCCTCCATTACTGCAGATCATGTTTGAGACCTTCAACGTGCCAGCTATGTATGTGGCCATCCAGGCTGTGCTGTCCCTGTACGCCTCTGGTCGTACCACAGGTGAGCATGCTCCTCCTTACACTGATCCACCCAAAAATGGATTACAGTAAAAAGTTACTTACAGTACAGCAAGTGCATACATTTTAGTATATGTAGCACCATCGGGAATCAAACACACAACCCTGGCATTGACCACCGTGATGCTCGTTGGTGTGTCTGTACTAATGTGTCTGTGTGATCTGTGCAGGTATTGTGCTGGACGCTGGCGATGGTGTGACCCACAACGTGCCCGTATATGAGGGTTATGCCTTGCCCCATGCCATCATGAGACTGGACTTGGCTGGCAGAGACCTGACTGACTACCTGATGAAGATCCTCACTGAGAGAGGCTACTCTTTCGTCACCACCGGTAATGATAGAATATCAATGTATAACCTTATAGTAGATACTATTAGCCTAATGTAGAACTATATACATTTGAATTTAAGTATTTTACTTATTTTTCATTACAATTGAATATTCATGTAACCTTTCACCCAGTTAACATGTAGCGTTAATGACACCTGTTTAGTTCAACTGAACCTTGTCACTTTTGGTTGCTCATAAACTTACAGTGCCTCCTACTGGCAAAATAGAGTAACTACAGCCATTTATTGTACTGTTAGCTGAGGAGTCTATTGACAACTTTGAACATTGACACACACCGTAGGTTTGATTTCCCTAAATGTAACAGTTGTTACCTTGTCTGTCTATTGTGGTGGGTAACAGACTATTTTATCCATCCCAACAGCTGAGAGAGAGATTGTGCGTGACATCAAGGAGAAGCTGTGCTACGTGGCTCTGGACTTTGAGAATGAGATGGCCACCGCTGCCTCCTCCTCTTCTCTGGAGAAGTCCTATGAGTTGCCCGACGGTCAGGTCATCACCATCGGTAACGAGAGGTTCCGTTGCCCAGAAACCCTCTTCCAGCCCTCCTTCATTGGTCAGTATCCAAATCCTTGCACCTACACAATGTTCTATAACCTGGACTTAGATCAGTTTTGTGCTGTCTCACCAACTCCTGCCATTGTAAAGACAACACAAGCAGATCTGGGACTAGGCTAGTTGTACTGTGCTGTAGCACAAGTAATGTATAAAAGATTATGCAGGATAGCAGGAAGAAAAGCAGTCCATATTATGTAACCAAATGTATTATTCATTAAGGATATACTCTATGTATCATCTTTTACATGATGCTTATGAACTAAGTATAAGCTTGGGGTTCTCCTCTCTTTTCCCATGGGGCCTCACTTCACATGACAAGACTCAGAATCTAATCTTCCCATTTCTCTACTGTCTTGCATATTTGTCAATGTTGTATTATCCATTCTCTTGCCTAAAACTGTTTTTCTCATAGGCATGGAGTACAACAGTTTATGGGTGTAAAGACTGTTATTTGTTATCCCCATAGGCATGGAGTCCGCTGGTATCCATGAGACCACATACAACGGCATCATGAAGTGCGACATTGACATCCGTAAGGACCTGTACGCCAACAATGTCTTGTCCGGTGGTACCACCATGTACCCAGGTATCGGTGACCGCATGCAGAAGGAAATCACAGCCCTGGCCCCCAGCACAATGAAAATCAAGGTATGGACAATTCTCTATAATAATGACGACATCGACCTAACCACACCACCATCACAATTACTGAGAGAAAGTATGCAAAAGTGAAGTACCTCAAAGTACTTTGAGGATGAAGTACTTTGTGATCTCAAAGTACCTTTGGTGTAGCAAGGCTGGTTAGGATAGACACGATTTTGTATAGACAACATTTGACTCTGCCCTAACCACTGACTGTCGCTCCCTGTAGATGATTGCCCCCCCTGAGCGTAAGTACTCAGTCTGGATCGGCGGCTCCATCCTGGCCTCCCTGTCCACCTTCCAGGCCATGTGGATCAGCAAAGATGAGTATGAGGAGGCCGGACCATCAATCGTCCACAGGAAGTGCTTCTAAATTCTCTCTCCAACTGTCAACTGTCCCCAAATATTTGCTCTCTGTCTATTCTCATGTGTCTCTAATCCCCACAAATAACCCATTGTAATTGTTTACTATTTGTGCAACGTTCCCAAAGAATCTGTATTATCAGGATATTGCTAAATAAATTAATTCTGACTTTTGACTACCCTGTGCAGTTGCCTATGTGACCTCATAACAGAACATAAAGGAATTATCACAGGACTATTTTGCAAAAAGAAAATATTGTTTACATTTCCCACAATTACATGTGTGGTGACAAATTGTGAATAGATATAACAGAGCATTGAGCATAACATCATTTTCATTCCACTAATAAGATATTATGGGGTATGCTTTACACATATGACATATCCTGTTGAAAGTCCTGTAAAAAAAAAAAAATGTTCTGTCAAATTTATTATCTGAGTGGACTCCATACATTTACATTACGACAACACATAAAATGGAGTGGTTTGGTTTGATGTTTAGTTTGACGTAGATCAGGTGTACCGCTGAAATGTACTGTAATGTGACAAGACACCCACTGGATGGCAGAAGTCCGTCTTTTCAGGGCGGTGAAGTCACACAACACAATCCGTTCAGTAAGCTCTTGGCGTCCTCTATGTGGATTGTTTGCATACTATATGATGACAAACACAGTCAAAGGGGTTGCAGGCAACAGATATAGCAAAAGACAGAAGATTTGTTCACCAGGACTATACAGTAGGTTAGATTTGGAGCCCAACAAATGTAGCAGCAGTGTGGACAGACATACACTGTGGTCTATCCTCGCAACATGAGAAGAAAACAGGCCAGCACAATCTAGGACAGAGGCTGTATGTACCATAGATGTTTTTTTTAACGACACCCTGGAGCTACATGTTATTTCCTGCCGAGTCTCTCTAGTCTGTCTCTTCAAGAGATGCCAATTAAGGGAACACAATTAGGGATTGTCATTCGCCATTTTTTGACTGTTCGAGTACTCGCATAATTTTTTTCGAGTACTTGAGTAAATAAAAGTTTTACCAAGGCCAGCCCTGGGAAAAGAAATATGTGCACATTTATTTACAGGACCAGTCAAAAGTTTGGATACACCTAAGGGTTTTAATTTATTTTCACTATTTTCTACATTGTAGAATAATAGTAAAGACATCAAAACTATGAAATAACACATACGGAATCATGTAGTAGCCAAAAAAGTGTTAAACAAATCAAAATATATTTTAGATTCTTCACAAAGTAGCCACATTTTACCTTGACAGCTTTGCACACTCTTGGCATTCTCTCTACTAGCTTCATGAGGTAGTCACCTGGAATGCATTTCAAGTAACAGGTGTGCCTTGTTAAAAGTACATTTGTGGAATTTCTTTCCTTTTTAAGGCGTTTGAGCCAATCAGTTGTGTTGTAACAAGGTAGGGTTGGTATACAGAAGATAGCCCTATTTGGTAAAAGACCAAGTCCATATTTTGGCAAGAACAGCTCAAATAATGTGATGTGCATCTCGTGTCTGGAACAGTTATTCTCAAAGAGTGATAATTTTAAACAGGGCTCAATTTGGTGAGTTGAAAGACAATTTTTTTCTGGGTTACAAACAAAAATCTGTCTTTTCGATATACAGACATTCTATTTAGTTTATTCTGCTTGTTCTTTGGAATTTTCAAAATGGATTAACAATTCCACATTGAACACTGCATGGTGACGGCCACAACATCTGGTTGATGAGTAGGCCTATGCTTCATGATTCTGATGAAAACACGCTCTTTGTCTCTTCCAAACTAAAGTTTCTGAAGATTTTGCCGTTTCAAAGCAAATTGTGCTAAATTCCACATTTGCACGGGGCAAATATTTGTTTTGCTGTTTTAAAGATAATTTCTTGCAATTCTACACATTTTTCCATGTCTTAATTGTGTTTACATGATACTAGGAGTCGGCTCCGGACCGCGGTCCGCCAGTTGAGTATGGGGAAGATAACCAACTCTAAATGCACAAACAGTTCGCAAAATAGCCTAAGCTGAATATAGACAGGACGCAATTATTCCCAAAACTGCAGCTCATTGTTGGAACACATATTCTCCTACTTCAATCAACCAGATAAAACTGTCATCATTTGGCAATGAATGTAGCTTGTGTATCTCATCAGTTAGATTTTATAGGCATTTCTATAGGCCTAAAGGGAGTTTATGTGTGCACTCGGCACACGTGTGTGGAGGCAGCTGTTGGAACGTAATGGAGTGAATGAGACATGGAGGAGAAAGCTAATTTAGGGAGAAGAACTGTGTGGATAACGCAGTGCCACCGATGCGGCCCGCTACCAAGGACTGTGGGCTCTCCTTCTCCGTGGCCGACGTGAGTAAGGCATTTAAGCGTGTTAACCCTCGCAAGGCTGCCGGCCCAGATGGCATACCTAGCCGCGTCCTCAGAGCATGCGCAGCCCAGCTGGCTGAAGTGTTAACGGACACATTCTCTCCCAATCCCAATCTGCTGTCCCCACATGCTTCAAGATGGCAAACATTGTTCCTGTACCCAAGAAAGCAAAGGTAACTGAACTAAATGACTATCGCCCTGTTGCACTCACTTCTGTCATCATGAAGTGCTTTGAGAGGCTTGTCAAGGATCATATCACCTCTACATTACCTGACACCCTAGACCCACTCCAATTTGCTTACCGCCCCAATAGATCCACAGACGATGCAATCGCCATCGCTCTGCACACTGCCCTATCCCATCTGGACAAGAGGAATTCCCTATGTACGAATGCTGTTCATTGACTATAGCTCAGCATTCAACACCATAGTACCCTCCAAGCTCATCATTAAACTCGAGGCCCTGGGTCTGAACACCGCCCTGTGCAACTGGGTCCTGGACTTCCTGACGGGCCGCCCCCAGGTGATGAAGGTAGGAAACAACACCTCCACTTCGCTGATCCTCAACACTAGGGCCCCACAAGGGTGCGTTCTCAGCCCCCTCCTGTACTCCCTGTTCACCCATGACTGCGTTGCCACGCACACCTCCAACTCAATCATCAAGTTTGCAGACGACACAACAGTAGTCGGCCTGATTACCAACAATGATGAGACACCCTACAAGGGTGAGGTGAGTGCCCTGGGAGTGTGGTGCCAGGAAAATAACCTCTCACTCAACGTCAACAAAACAAAGGAGCTTATTGTGGACTTCAGGAAACAGCAGAGGGAGCACGCCCCTATCCACATCAACGGGACTGCAGTGGAGAAGGTGTGTATTGTTGTGAAATTGTTGGAGATAGAAACACAAGCATTTCGCTACAACCGCAATAACATCTGCTAAACACGTGTATGTGACCAATAACATTTTATTTGCTGCTTTTCTTTGTTTCTTTGTTGTGCTCTGCAAATGCACATGTACAAATAGAACACTAGAGTCAAAGCATTTTACTTGCCCGTTCAGGCATCCACGTTCCATTAAATAGTTTTACAGTATTTGAAAAAAATGTAATCTGTGGTTCAAGATCGTTCAATTACTTGAGTACTCAATTACTCATGCCCATCCCTAGTTCCCAAAACACACAAAAAAAACTGTCCAGTTGTACAAATGATTATGCAATGTTTACTTTAGGGTACAAAAAACATTCATGGCATCTACCAAGAGGTGAGGAATTGGAAAACCTCCCTGGTCTTTTACAGAGATGGGTAGTCATTCAGAAATCATGTTTAACACTATTATTGCATAAACAGTGAGTCCATGCAACTTACTACACTATGTGAAGTATTGTTAATTAAACCTTTTTAGGCTTTCCATAACAAAGGGGTTGAATACTTATTGACTCAAGACATTTCAGCAATTCATTTTGAATTAATTTGTGAACATTTCTAAAAACATCATTCCACTTTGACATTATGGGGTATTGTGTGTAGAGCCGTGACACAACATCGCAATCTAATCAATTTTAAATTGTAACACAACAAAGGGTGCGAATATTTTCTGAAGGCACAATATAATGAATTGGTTATGACTATGGAAGTACCATGTAATTCTTGGGGTAAATATCTGTTCATTTTTGTATAGAATGTGCTTCTGTACCCTAATATCTCTAGACAAAACCCATTCCCTATTATAGATGTGTAGTAGACAAGAGCCACAATGTCGTGAGAATGGGAAAGACTGACAAAGGATCCAGAACTAGTAGAACGATGGCGAACGACATATTTTGCTGTTTGTCATCTTTCTTTAAGCAGCCAGACATATATGAACTTTCTTCACCTGTATGAATTTTATAATACAACCCAGGCATATTTCACAGTTTCTTTCTCTGTGAGTGGTTGTGATTTGTGATGGAGCTACTGTAACATAAGATGGAGCTACTGTAACATAAGGTTATGATGCCAAACGTAATTCTGTAGCCAGACAGCCCAGCATGCTGCTGTCCCACTTCTGGCTCGCCTCTCCTCTCCTTGCTGGGTAGAGGAGCGAAAGACAAATGAAGGTGGAGGCACCGGGGAGAGGGGGGCAAAATTATTTACGTTCCTCGACCGCAACAGGAAGGAAGGAAGGAATCGCACAGGAAGAGAGAGAGAAACCACAGAGGCAGATATAGGCTATAGAAGTTGTGAAGATGATACCTTTTCAATTGGATCTATCACCAGTAGCCCTTTCCTGCAGTCAATGACCAAAAGCGCCTCTTTGGCCTCATGGGGATAATGTTATTAATATTTTCATAATTCATAAATACTTAAACAGACGTAAATCTAGTGTTTCTAAGTCAAAAAGTTCTTATTTTTCAGTCTTCTGTGATGTGTATATAAAGTGAAATATTTGGATGCAAACTCGAAATTGAACACATTTCAACTATATTTCTGACATGGTACAGGTGTCTTTTTAAAGCCCATAACCACGTGTGTTTGAAGTAGATGAGTTTAAGACTTTCAAGACTGTGTGTGACCCTGATTTAGCCCAGCGCAGTAAAAGGTTTTAAAATAAAATGACACTGTATGTGGTTCTATGATGTATGTGATTCAAAGATCGCTTTTAATATTGATACTTGTTTACGACAAAACCCATGAGGAAAAGCATGCCTTTGAAGCCTGAATGATTTGTGTATGAGCAGGTCCACGGGGGAGACGAGTGTATTACCGGCTGGCACACCAACTCCAGACAATAGTGCAGATCTAGCGCCCACAATCGGCTGCCTAGGCAAGTTATAATGAAAAAAAAACAAAAAAAACATGATTGCAGATAATTATTTTAATGTGGTCAGTTCTATGATTCAAGCACCAGTCTTGAATATTGACTATTATCTACAACCATGTTAATAGAATAACACATAAAGCAGTATTTTATATTGATTTGAGATGAAAACATAAGGTTGCAGGGAATATTCTTAACCTTTATTATACTTCATGGATACTATTCCCAGCAGGTTACTGATACATATGTAATGATGCAGTTTGAATCGTCTATGTGTGTAAAACAAAACATGAGGGAATAGCTAGAACCATTACAAAACAGCATTATTAGGGTGGAGATGTTATCCATGTTAAGTCAGTACTCTACTGTAGCTGAGCAGTACGGTGGCGGTAAGACAGGTGCAATAACGACCCCTCCTCCACCGTGAACCCCTCTCTCTCTCTCCTCTCCTCTGCTCGGTAATGTTTATCATCCGCATGTTTCCAAACCCTTTTACACCATTTCCCCCAGATACCCCGGGCGGCGGGCAAGCGAGCTCAGCAGATGTACGGTAGCGCACACACACCACTTCCCCTTTCTGAAAAGGATACTGAAAACGGAAAATAACGTTACCGTCGGGTTACCCGGTCCACGCTGCGGAGAAACACCTTTGGCAGTTCTTGCTTTCCCTCCAAACGAAGGTGGAGAAGTAGAGGGGGACAAGTCGCGTACCTCCGGCTCCAATCACCCAAGGTAAGTGCAAAGGCTATTGTTTTCTTCACCGCGGGTATTTATATCAGCGCTATGGAAAAAGAAAAAGCAGAGGGTTTGTTCATAGGGACTCAAAGTTGAAATAGACCTACAGAATAATTGAACTTAAATTGTTATAGTCAAATTGGGACGAATGAACTTTGATGTAGCCTAGCAAAAATGCTGTTTTAAATAGACTACAGTTTGGCATTCTCAATTCAAGAAAATCTTGGGAGGGAAAAAGCTACCTGGTCACTTTAAAAACTAGTAGTATAAATTATATGACAATTAAAATGTTCTCTGTTTTCAATGCTGTTGCTTGGTACAACGTCAAAGGTCTGTATTTAAAAGAAGTTCAATCAATCAACATTTATCAAGCAGTTAATTGGTGTAGCAGTTTATGCTTTTGCAATAGATATTACATTTTAGGAAATTCTAATACTTTGACTGCTGGCTTTGCAGTAAAAACGTGGGTATGGCTATTAGCCTAATTGGTCAATTACTGAATCTTGAACAGTAATGACAATTTACCAATTACACTTTCAAGCTCCCTTATGACCCATGTGATCTTACTGTATGCTATGTTTCTAACAAGAGTACAAACACACTATAAAGGAAATAGCCCAATGAAATATCACAATCTGTCAAATGCAATGATTTTTCCCCCCATATGTAAATAAATCAAATATTAGCCTACTTCTAAATAATTATTGTCAGAAATATGAAATCACTTACCATCTACCATTCTGTCAATGATGGTGAACACTGTTGTACATAATGTCTCTTGACAGAAAACTGTCTCACCTTGAGATACTTGGTTTCTCCCAAATGGCAACCTATTCCCTGTATACTGCCCTACTTTTGACCCGGACCCTATGGGCCGTGTAGGGGATAGGGTGCCATTTGGGATGTATTCACTTTGTATGTTGTTTATGTCCTTTGGCCAAAGCAGCTGCCCATTTCTCCTCCCTTTAACAACTTACATTTTGTAGTTCATTCACTCATTGTCATATCGCTTGAGTTACTTTTACATGTTTTTATTGCCAGGTTTATAAATCTGCCATAGGTGAGGAGGACAGAGTGTGTTTTGTTACTCAATCTGGATGATGAATAATCAATCTAAAGCATTGGTGTGGCTGAGGTAGGGAGAGAGAGAGAGGGAGAGAGAGAGAGAGAGATGGCCGGAGAGGGAGAAAGAGAGTAAAAGGTGACTGGCTAGCTGGCAGGGTGTGGAGGAACACACAACTTATCGCTTATTGACACATTTATCTGTGTCCTTTCAAAGTCACTGGGCTAGCTTCCAGGCTGTGAGCTGTTTGCATGCCAGAGCCATAGAATTAAAAATAACACTATCTCTATGGCCAGGACAGTGTCTCCAAGCTGCTCCCACAATCTCCCTATGTATTCACTTTCAATATCATTCTTTCCAAAAGACTACAATGATTAACAGATGTGAAGTTCATTCCCCAATGCTAATAGTGTCATTGTAGACCTCGTTGATGTTGAACAAACAGGCACAATTAGGTATACAAGTACTGAAGGGATTGGAGGACCTTCATTGAGAAATGCTAATACCACATTTCATTATCAAATAGATTAATAATAGAAAAGCAATAACACGTAATAATAATAATAAGATGAATAATAAATACACAATGAGTAAGAATAACTTGGCTATATACACAGTGCACCGAGTCCATGTGCAGGGGCACGAAGCAATTGAGGCAGACATTCACATATAACTGTCACGGTTGTCGTAGGGTAGAGTGGACCAAGACGCAGCGGGGAAATGTGCACTCATCTTTTATTGAGGACAAAGAAGGTAAACCGAAACAAATACGTACACAACGACTAATAACAGGCCGGTAAGGCAACAAAGCTATACCTAGCACATAATCTCCCACAAAATAGAACCCTCAATCAGAGGCAACGAGAAAACACCTGCCTCCAATTGAGGGTTCAACCCCCAATTAACTAAACATAGAAATACAAATAACTAGACTGAACATAGAAATACATATACATAGAACAGTCCCCAAAACCCAGAATACTAAATCAAACACCCTACAACTAACACAACCAGCCCGAACCACATAAAACAAATACCCCCTGCCACGTCCTGACCAAACTACAATAACAAATAACCCCTATTACTGGTCAGGACATGACAATAACTAAGAATAAAGTAACCAGGCAACAGGATAGATAATAAACAGTAACAGTAGCAGCTTGTGATGTGATGAGTCAAAAAAAAGTGTGTTGACTATTTAGCAGTCTTATGGCTTTAGGTCAGAAGCTGTTTAGGGTCCTGTTGGTTCCAGACTTGCTTGCTGTGCGGTAGCAGAGAGAACCGTCTATGACTTGGGTGGCTGAAGTCTTTGACAATTTGCAGGGCCTTCCTCTGACACTGCCTGGTATAGAGGTCCTGGGTGGTAGTGAGCTCGGCCCCAGTGATGTACTGGGCCATATGCACTACCCTCTGTAGCTCCTTGAGGTCAGATGCCAAGCAATTGCCATACCAAGCGCTGATGCAGCCATTCAAGATGCTCTCATTGGTGCAGGTGTCTAACTTTTTGAGGATCTGAGGGCCCATGCCAAGTATTTTCAGCCTCCTGGGGGGGAAGAGGTGTTGCTGTGCCCTCTTCATAACTGTGTTGGTGTGTGTGGACCATGATAGATTGTTAGTGATGTGGACAGCGTGGAACTTGAAGCTCTCGTCACGCTCCAGGACAGCCCCATCGATCTGAATGGGGGTGTGCTCGGCCCCTCCATTTCCTGGAGGCGGCCTGTCAGGAAGTCCAGGATCCAGTGAGGTGTTCAGTCCCTGGGTTCTAAGCTTAGTGATGAGCTTGGAGGGCACTATGGTGTGGAATGCTGAGCTGTAGTCAATGAGCGGCATTCTCACATAGGCGTGCCTCTTGCCCAGGTGGGAGAGAGCAGTGTGGAGTGCAAAAGGAAGTGAGTCATCTGTGGATCTGTTGGGGCGAACTGCAGTGGGTCCAGGGTGTCTGGAATGATAGTGTTGATGTGATCCATGACCAGCCTTTCAAAAAATGTCATGGCAGATGTGAGTGCTATGGGACGATAGTCCCCAGCCTTGTGAATGTTAACCTGTTTAAAGGTCTTACTCACATCAGCTGCAGAGAGCGTATTCACTATCTGTCCCATCATTATCTAAGCACAAATGGGACAACTGTACACTCTTAGAAAAAAAGTGTTATCTAGAACCAAAAAGGGTTTTTCGGCTGTCCGCATAGGAGAGCCATTTGAAGAACCCCTTTGGTTCCAGGTAGAACTCTTTTGGGTTCCATGTAGAACCCTTTATACAGAGGATTCTACATGGAACCCAAAAGAGTTCTACCTGGAACCAAAAACGGTTCTCCTATGGGGAGACCCGCAGAACCCTTTTGGAACCCTTTTTTTTCTAGGAGTGTATACCAACACCACCCTTAGGATACTAAATACTTTAGTAATCCCTGAGGGGAAATGTGTTCATTTGGTTACTTTAGTACTGTACATATACTTTGCATTATGTTTTGAACACCACATGTGCACATAGTTTCTGTTCCATGTTCTAACTCTATATATACATGAACGTTGTAGCATTTAAGCATGACCATCAAAAATTAAAGGAAGGGAGCATTACCTGGCTTTAGTACAGGGAGTAGTACAGTAAAGGGAGGCAGCACAGCAGAACCTGGTGTTAGGAACATCCTTCCTCTGTTAGATACATTCACTCACTCAGGAAAGTGTGTCCCACTGGGCAAAAACTGGTTGAATCAACGTTAATTCCATTCCATTTCAACCCCAAAAAATCTATGTGATGATGTTGAATGAATGTGGAAGTCTGAATGGAATCAATGTTGGAATCAAACAATTTACAAATAGTCATCAACGTAAGGGAAATTCATATTTTTTTCAACCAACTTTTAACTAAATCCAATGATATAGGTTCTTGTTAATTTCACATTGAATTCACGCTAGTTGACAACTCAACCAAATGTAAATCAAAAATAGACGTTGAACTGCCATCTGTGCTCAGTGGGGTGTTTCTCCTTTGAATGCACATATCTGGTTTACTTCCTCTAAGTCTACTATTCCCAGCAGACCATGCAGCCTACCAGGAATTCACAGTACGGCTATAATTGATTTGTTTCTTCAATGAGTTTTTAGGACAGCAGCATTTTTCAAGCATGCGATATTATGCAGGCGAGATGTTTTTTCCATCACTGTTATACTGGTGGAAGGTCCTATGGGGTTTCCAAGCATGGCCTCCATAGCAACGGAGGCAGAGAGGAGAGGGTTTTACGGGATGGCACTTTTAATCTGTAGGTAATCCTGGTGGCTCTGCATCGCTGTGACAAACAGATGGATGTCACACCCACTACCTGACCTCCACAGCTCACTTAGAATGTATTACACAACAACATAACTTAGAAGGGTTTCCCCACCAACACTGGATGCTTTCTATCATATAAATCACACAATCTAGATAATCCTCCACATAGACCTACAGTCCATAGTGAAAGTCTACACATCCCTTACACTAGTCTTTACATTTTGCTGCCTTAAAATGAAATCCAAAAAGGGAATATATTAGATTTTTTTCCCCTGCTGATCTACACAACGTACTCCACATTATCAAAGTGAAAGAACAGTTATATAATTTGTTTATAATGAATGTCTTGATTGCGTATGTCTTCACACCCCAGAGTTAATACTTGGTGAAAACACCTTTGGCAGCCATTACAGCTGTACATCATTTTGAATAAGATTCGACCAACTTTGTACAACTCTTAGGGCAGCATATAACCATAGTTTTTTCTAGCAGGTTTAAGTCATCACTGAGACTGGACCATCCAGGAACACTCAACAGCTATTGGAAAACCATTCTGGTGTGTCCTTGGCATTAAAAACGCTATCCCAGGGTTAGGTATTCAGAAGACTGAAGGCGGGGTTTCCTCAAACTTTTTAACTGAGCTTTCCTCCTTTCATATTTATTTTGATCCTGACAAATCAAGCTTTATTTATACAGATCAAATCAAATCCTGATAAACTTCCCAGTCCCTGCTGGTGACAAGCATACCCATAACACGATGCTGTCACCACAATACTTGAAAATACAAAGGATTTCACTGTGTTGTGTAGTATTGGATTTGACCCAAGCCTGTGGTTTTTAATTTAGGCCAAAAAGTAATCAGACATGGTTTGACAATTGCTGTTAATCAATGACTCCCAACCAAATTTACTGAGCTTGAGAAATGTGGACTAAAATAATGGGTATAAGTTTCCCTATGAGTTGTGCAAAGTTGGTAGAATCTTATTCAAAATTATTCACAGCTGTAATGGTTGCCAAAGGTGCTTCCACCAGGGTGTGAAGTTATAAGCAATCAAGACATATTTGTTTTTGTATTTTATTATTCATTTGGAAGATTTTCTATAATTTTTATTTACCTTTTAAAACATGGAATAGGTTGTGTACATCAGTAAAAACAAAATCTAATTCAATCAATTTTTGATTACATTTTTAGGCAGCAAAATGTGCAAGGGGTGTGTAAACTTCAACTAGGCACTGTAGGTCCTCCACAGCTCACTTAGATGCCCTCAGACAGCATAATGTTTTTTCCCCACCCCAATTGATGCTTTCTTTCTACCATACAAATCTAATACACCTTCATCGCTCCGTTATACATAGATAATATAAATGTGGTTACCTTAGTTGTCACAGTCCAGGGCTCAGATTCACATAACCTTCTTAAGAACACATTTGTTCTTAAACCTCTTAAGGATCGGCCCCTTTTTTTCAATTGTTCACCTAAAATGACATACCCAAATCTAACTGCCTGTAGCTCAGGCCCTGAAGCAAGGATATGCATTTTTTGGTAGCATTTGAAAGGAAACACTTTGAAGTTTGTGGAAATGTGAAAGGAATGTACGAGAATATAACACATTAGATCTGGTAAAAGATAATACAAAGACAAAACCAACTGTTTTTCTTTGTATTTTTTTGTACAATCATCTTTGAAATGCAAGAGAAAGGCCATAATGTATTATTCCAGCCCAGGTGCAATTTAGATTTTGGCCACTAGATGGCAGCAGTGTGTGTGCAAAGTTTTACACTGATCCAATGAGCCATTGCATTTCTGTTCAAAATGTTGTATCAAGACTGTCCAAATGTGCCTAATTTGTTTATTAATAACTTTTCATGTTCAAAACTGTCCACTCTGCTCAAACAATAGCATGGTATTATTTCACTGTAATAGCTACTGTAAATTGGACAGTGCAGTTAGATTAACAAGAATTTAAGCTCTCTGCCAATATCAGATATGTCTATGTCCTGGGAAATGTTCTTTACTTACAACCTCATGCTAATCGCATTAGCCTACGTTAGCTCAACCGTCCTGCAGGGGACCCACCAATCCTGTTACCTGCCATTTTCCCCTTAACTACAGACTTAAGAAGAAAAGGTTATTGGAAAGGTTATTGGAAATGTTATTGCGCTATTTCTTATGTTTCTTCTTAAGCAAAAAGTTAACAAGAAATTAGATTCTTGACAATAAAGTTAATTGAAATATCAAGATAGCTAAACCCTTGTCATGCCCTGATCTGTTTCACCTGTCCTTGTGCTTGTCTCCACCCCCTCCAGGTGTTGCCCATCTTCCCTACTTATCCCCTTAACCCCTGGGTACTTATACCTGTGTTCTGTCTGTTGCCTGTTTGTCAAGTCAACCAGTGGTTTGTTTCTCAGCTCCTGCATTTCCCCAGTCTCTTTTTTTCCCTCGCCCTCCTGGTTTTGACCATTCCTGTCCTGACTCTGAGCCCGCCTGCCTGACCACTCTGCCTGTCCCTTACCCTGAACCTGCCTGCCGTCCTGTACCTTGGCCTCTACTCTGGATTATCAACCCCTGCCTGCCTTGACCTGTCGTTTGCCTGCCCCTGTTGTTACAATAAACATTGTTACTTCACACAGTCTGCACTTGGGTCTTACCTTGATTCCTGATAACCCTTGTCTTAAACTCAGGGCAGTGAGAGAAAAAGCTCACGAAAGCAACTGAACATGTTTAATTCACTCACAAATTTGATCTGAAATGTTCAGTATTTATCATTTTAAACCCTAGAACATGTTTTAGAACATTAATCTCAGTAAGAAATATGCTAACATGATTGCCATTGATAGCTAGTTGAAACGGTTGCCTAGCAACAAACATGTTAAGAAGATTTGTAATAATATATTTGAGAAGTTCATAAGAAAACTGTTGAGGAATTGTACTTGCTTACTATCTTTTTTTTTCATAAGATGCTTCATAAGTTTTTGCGTAATAAGTGTTTTGTGCCCAGTACTCTAACCAGCCCCACCACACAACACACACACGACAGGCTTAATACATACAATATAGTCACGCAATGTAGCTCTTTTACATACCTCCATCCTACAAGACTTCCTTTGCCACAACAGGGTAATGTAATGTTGCTAATGAAGGAAAGAACTACTTTGCAGATATGAAATAATCAAGACAATCATAATATCAGTGAAAAATATCAAATTCCCAGTTTATGCTTCAAAGCCAACTTTATGAGAGGTTTTAAAAATAGATACAGTAAGGCATTGTTGGCAGAATAATATAATTAATGTAATTCACCAATACATTTTTTAGTAGTCCAAAAATATTGCTATCAGGTTGTAAATCACAGTGGCCTGGTACATTGTTTGCTGCTGCCACCCACCGTTTCAGTTTCAATGACTCTATTTTGTACAAAAACGGACGACTATAATTAAGGCTGGGAATGTCAATACAATCAAACTAGCAAGGGCAATGATCACAAGTCAGTCATAATGTGGCTAATAGGCTAGCGCCCATGTGTCAAACACAAGGCCGGCGGGCCGAATAGGACACACAAGCGAGTCTAAATGAGTCAACAGTTGAGTCATATACTTTATGAAATTACAGCCTGCATAGGTGAATTCAACTTGAACATTTGCACTGCTTTCGTGTGTCCTGTTTACATCACGCAGCGGAGGGAAAGTGTACAGACACATGCCACAGTCCTAGCTAGGCTACTAAAATGTTGCAGTCCACCTTCGGTTTTTAAAGCTCAACAATGAATAAGCAAAAAAACTAAACCTGCAACAAAATGCAAAAGTGAAACATGTAGGCCAGGGGTGTCAAACTCATTCCACAGAGGGCCGAGTGTCTGCAGATTTAGTTTTTTCCTTTTAATTTGAACCTAGACAACCAGGTGAGGGGAGTTCTTTACTAATTAAGTACATTAAGTACAAGGGTGGAGCAAAAGCCCGCAGACACTCGGACCTCCTTAGAATGAGTTTGACATTTGATGTAGGCCTATTAGAGCAAGATTTGAGCAGTAGCCTAGGTTGGCTACTCAACTACAATACATTTTGAGTACATCACACAGCAATGCTGCATTCAACTGCACCAGTGATCCATGCAGTGCAAATGTTTTGTTATTTGGAGTTTTTTGATTAGGGTCGCAGCATATTATGCACATCTGCAGGCTAGCAGAAAAGGCTGGACAAATACTATTTATCTCTGTTGTTTTAACATGTTCAAATGCTATATACAGCATCCTATGTACAGTGCATTTGTAAAGTATTCAGACCTCTTGACTTTTTTCACATTTTGGTTTTGTTACAGCCTTAATCTAAAATGGATTAAATAATTGTTTTCCCTCATCAATCTACACAGAAATACCTTATTTACGTAAGTATTCAGACCCTTTGAAATTGACCTCAGGTGCATCTTGTTTCCATTGATCATCCTTGAGAAGTTTCTACAACTTGATTGGAGTCCACCTGTGGTAAATTCAATTGATTGGACATGATTTGGAAATGTGCACACCTGTCTATATAAGGTCCGCAGTTGACATTGCATGTCAGAGCAAAAACCAAGCCATTAGAGCTTGGAATTGTCCTTAGAGCTCCGAGACAGCACTGTGTCGAGGCACAGATCTGGGGAAGGGTACCAAAACATTTCTGCAGCATTGAAAGTTCCCAAGAACACAGTGGCCTCCATCATTCTTAAATGGAAGAAGTTTGGAACCACCAAGACTCTTCCTAGAGCTGGCCGCCCGGCAAAACTAAGCAATCAAGGGAGAAGGGCCTTGGTCAGTGAGGTGACAAAGAACCCAATGGTCACTCTGACAGAGCTCCAGAGTTCCCCTGTGGAGATGGAAGAACCTTCCAGAAGGACAACCATCTCTGCAGCACTCCACCAATCAGGCCTTTATGGTAGAGTGGCAAGACGGAAGCCACTCCTCAGTAAAAGGCACATGACAGCCCACTTGGAGTTTGCCAAAAGTCACCTAAAGGACTCTCAGACCATGAGAAACAAGATTCTCTGGTCTGATGAAACCAAGATTGAACTCTTTGGCCTGAATGCCAAGCGTCACATCTGGAGGAAACCTGGCACCATCCCTACGGTGAAGCATGGTGGTAGCATCATCATTTTGTGAGGATTTTTTTAAGTGGCAGGGACTGGGAGACTAGTTAGGATCAGGGAAAAGATGAACAGAGCAAAGTACAGAGAGATCCTTGATGAAAAGCTTCTCCAGAGCGCTCAGGACCTCAGACTGGGGCGAAGGTTTACCTTCCAACAGTACACCGACCCTAAGCACACAGCCAAGACAACGCAGGAGTGGCTTCGGGACAAGTCTCTCAATGTCCTTGAGTGGCCCAGCCAGAGCTCCGACTTGAACCCGATCGAACATCTCTCGAGAGACCTAAAATAGCTGTGCAGCAACACTCCCCATCCAACCTGACAGAGCTTGAGAGGATCTGCAGAGAAGAATGGGAGAATCTCCCAAAATACAGGTGTGCCAAGCTTGTAGCGTCATACCCAAGAAGACTCAAAGCTGTAATCGCTGCAAAAAGGTGCTTCAACAACGTACTAAGTAAAGGGTCTGAATACTTATGTAAATGTGATATTTCAGTAAAAAAATAAATATATATATACATTTGCAAAAACGTCTGAAAACCTGTTTCTACTTTGTCATTATGGGGTATTGTGTGTAGATTGACGAGGGGAAAAAACAATTGATTACATTTTGGAATAAGGCTGTGACTTAAGTCAAAGGGTCTGAATACTTGCTGAATGCACTGTAAGTGGACATTATAAAGGGCCATATGCTTTCAAATAAAACAATGGGCAGTTTGGGTTGCAGTTGCACTTTTTTTGTGAAAACAAATAGGCTTTGTCTGGTCCTCAAATTGGTTGTGTTTTTTCAATATGGCCCATGCGCTGATTGAGTTTGACATCCCTGGGCTAGCGTATCTATTTTTCTAACTAGCTATTTATTTAGCAAGCTAAACACACAGAGCCTAATGTTAGCTAGCTAGCTAGTTGCTGGGAGGATGTTTTTCATTGGCTACAGCTGGAAATGCTGCAGGTGTCATTTGGTTAGCTTGCAAGAAATGTGAATTGCTTTGCTAGCGAGCTAGCTATGCTGACCTTTAACGACCGTTATCCACAGTTAGCATATCTCTTAGTTGTCAATGAAATGTATTTTGCATTAATCAAATGGGTGGGCTGGCTGCCAAGTTCCCATTCCGTTTTTTTTGGACAAGCAATCTGCATTGGTAGGCAATCAGCAGAAGGATGAGCAGACTACTATTCCCCATCGTTTATCAGTGCAATTTTGACACCCAACTAGCTGAAAAAATTTGAGAGGGTTCCTTCGTTAGATTTTAGCTAGCGTTAGTTGTTCATCTTGTTGTTGTTGATGTGCATAGGCAACTGAGGGAGAGAGAGAGCTTACCTTTTCATGGTCGTTTGATCAATAGGATTGTGAAGGTTATCAAATGTTAGAGGATTCCCGTGGTATTTACATATTTCCAGAAATCCATTCAGGTGTATTTTGTGGTTTTTGTTTATAATGATCTAAAGTTGCTACTGCCTGTAAACACACAGTTCAGTTCAAAGTGAATGATGGCAGGCCCTTGTTGCAAATAGCTTATTTGCATATAGGCCTACTGCCTCTCTGATTGGCTTGGGCGCACCGGTCTGCGTAGACTCCGGTCCTGGACAGGGGTGTGTCTATTAATTGTCCAAAATGCACGGCCGGTTTCCCACTCTATATTGCTATAGAATGTCCACAAATGCCTTACTATACGTAATTAGTAGTCCCGTGTGGCTCAGTTGGTAGAGCATGGTGTTTGCAACGCCAGGGTTGTGGGTGCGATTCCCACGGGGGACCAGTACGGAGAAAAAATGTATGAAATGTATGCATTCACTACTGTAAGTCGCTCTGGATAAGAGCGTCTGCTAAATGACTAAAATGTTCATGTAATTCCCAAACATTCTGTGAAAATGACCATATCTATGTGTTAGCTTGTCAGAAAATTGTCATATTCTTCATGGGGGTGTATATGAGCAGATTTTAATAACATGATGCTAAAATGCTGTAAGTTCCACTTTAAATCTATTAATAATCTCATTCACCACACTCCTTATCAATAATGCAAGATAGCAGAGCAGATGAACAGATCCATAGATCATCTGGATGGAGATGAGAGCAGAGCACTGTCTCAAGCTGCTGTGTGCCTCCAATGGGTAAGGCTGTGCTGGCTGTGATGTTTTCTTTTCACATTGCCCTTTCCGGCACAGTTCCAGTAACTATGTGTAGTATGAAAAGGGTGCAAACCTGTGCGCCTCACATGGGTAGAGCTGTTTCAGCTGGATCCTAGACCTAGCACGGTAGGTTGCTCATGCTCCATATCAGACCTGGATTCAAATAAAACAGTCAAAAAACCCAACCCAACTGGCACTCCAGTTGGTACACTGAAAGTATAGAAGGAAAGTGGTAACTATAACAGTCATGCTCACAGGGAGCAGGCTCTTCTCTGTTCTCTGTGTATGAAAACAGTAATATATACACTGCTCAAAAAAATAAAGGGAACACTTAAACAACACAATGTAACTCCAAGTCAATCACACTTCTGTGAAATCAAACTGTCCACTTAGGAAGCAACACTGATTGACAATAAATTTCACATGCTGTTGTGCAAATGGAATAGACAACAGGTGGAAATTATAGGCAATTAGCAAGACACCCCCAATAAAGGAGTGGTTCTGCAGATGGTGACTACAGACCACTTCTCAGTTCCTATGCTTCCTGGCTGATGTTTTGGTCACTTTTGAATGCTGGCGGTGCTTTCACTCTAGTGGTAGCATGAGACGGAGTCTACAACCCACACAAGTGGCTCAGGTAGTGCAGCTCATCCAGGATGGCACATCAATGCGAGCTATGGCAAGAAGGTTTGCTGTGTCTGTCAGCGTAGTGTCCAGAGCATGGAGGCGCTACCAGGAGACAGGCCAGTACATCAGGAGACGTGGGGGAGGCCGTAGGAGGGCAACAACCCAGCAGCAGGACCGCTACCTCCGCCTTTGTGCAAGGAGGAGCAGGAGGAGCACTGCCAGAGCCCTGCAAACTGACCTCCAGCAGGCCACAAATGTGCATGTGTCTGCTCAAATGGTCAGAAACAGACTCCATGAGGGTGGTATGAGGGACCGACGTCCACAGGTGGGGGTTGTGCTTACCGCCCAACACCGTGCAGGACGTTTGGCATTTGCCAGAGAACACCAAGATTGGCAAATTCGCCACTGGCGCCCTGTGCTCTTCACAGATGAAAGCAGGTTCACACTGAGCACATGTGACAGACGTGACAGAGTCTGGAGATGCCGTGGAGAATGTTCTGCTGCCTGCAACATCCTCCAGCATGACCGGTTTGGTGGTGGGTCAGTCATGGTGTGGGGTGGCATTTCTTTGGGGGGCCGCACAGCCCTCGATGTGCTCGCCAGAGGTAGCCTGACTGCCATTAGGTACCGAGATGAGATCCTCAGACCCCTTGTGAGACCATATGCTGGTGCGGTTGGCCCTGGGTTCCTCCTAATGCAAGACAATGCTAGACCTCATGTGGCTGGAGTGTGTCAGCAGTTCCTGCAAGAGGAAGGCATTGATGCTATGGACTGGCCCGCCCGTTCCCCAGACCTGAATCCAATTGAGCACATCTGGGACATCATGTCTCGCTCCATCCACCAACGCCACGTTGCACCACAGACTGTTCAGGAGTTGGCGGATGTTTTAGTCCAGGTCTGGGAGGAGATCCCTCAGGAGACCATCCGCCACCTCATCAGGAGCATGCCCAGGCGTTGTAGGGAGGTCATACAGGCACGTGGAGGCCACACACACTACCGAGCCTCATTTTGACTTGTTTTAAGGACATTACATCAAAGTTGGATCAGCCTGTAGTGTGGTTTTCCACTTTAATTTTGAGTGTGACTCCAAATCCAGACCTCCATGGGCTGATAAATTGGATTTCCATTGATTATTTTTGTCTGATTTTGTTGTCAGCACATTCAACTTTGTAAAGAAAATAGTACTTAATAAGATTATTTCATTCATTCAGATCTAGGATGTGTTATTTTAGTGTTCCCTTAATTTTTTTGAGCAGTGTATTATATATATATTTTGTCATTTCGCAGAGGCTCTTATCCAGAGCGGCTTACAGGTGCAATTAAGACAGTGTTTCCCAAACTCTGTCATTGGGACACAGAGGGGTGCACATTGTGGTTTTTGCTCTAGCACTACACAACTGATTCAAATGATCAAAGCTTGATGATTAGTTGATTATTTGAATCAGCTGTGTAGTGCTAGAACAAAAACCAAAGTGTTCACCTCTTGGGGTCCCCGGGACCAAGTTTGGAAAACCTGGAATTAGGGTTAAGTGCCTTGCTCCAGGGCACATTGACAGATTTTTCAACTATTTGGCTTAGGGATTTGAACCAGCAACACTCTTAACCGCTACGCAACCTGCCACCTACCTGTTCTTCACTTAAGTGAGCATTATAGTGTGATAGAGAAGAGTGTAATCTAGAGCCAGATAGATAGAAGGTATAATATAAAGCATAACCACAGAGACACAAGAAACTCTGTTTAAATCCACTCTCATCTCCTCGTGATACCCTGGCTTTCCTGGCTCTGGCAATTCCCTTACACTGAGAGAAGTTTATAAATTATTCATTACCCTTTTGTATCCATAGGACAGTTAATTTCGCCTGGCTGAGTGTCTCCATGTCTCTGGATTGACTCTTGGACTTGGGTCGCAATTCAGTTATGTTTAGTAAAGTAACGGGCTGGTGGATCTGGTTCCTGAGATTGACAGAAATGGAGATGAGCGTAAATGTGTTTCTCTTGATATCAGGGATTTACTCAGGAGAGTGGAACATCATTAGCCTAGTTCCATATTTGTTTGTGCTGTCTTGCCAACTCCTATTGTCATGGCAAGGCGGCAAAACAGTTTTGGGACCAGGCTAGAACTCAGATGGAAATGTTGTGTAGTTCTGTGTTGACTGGACATAATCCTATGTTTCAGCTCTTCTGAATGTCGCAGCCCACTGCACAGCATAAGCCCTAAGTCAAGGACCCCCCCTCCCCCCCTCGCCCCCATTGATTTTGTTAGTCAGTCTCACTCAGATATCATATTAAAAACTGTAAACATTTCTCTCCCCCATATGACAAAATGTGTATTTTCTCTAAAACAGCTCATTTTCCTCTCCGCCGCATTGTAAAACTAGTAGAATTGTATGAAATTAGTTATGAAATTGCAGCATCTTCTCTCAGCCCCATGGCAAAATGTGTAGAATTGTGGTGGTCAACTGCGGCCGCTCATGATGAGTTCAGATGTTTTGTGTCCCCCACCCCCATCAAAGTTGCCCATCCCTGACCTAGGTATTACGGATGATTGACGGGCACACTTTTAAGGTGGACAGCCTTTTCTAGCAAACTAAACTATTAATTTGTTCAGCCAGTGATGCGTTAAACTGTTCAACCAACAGTATTGGCATTTTACACACCCATCTGAGACCAAGACGTTCCGACCGGCCTGCTAAACAATCCTATGTGTGTTGCCCTATTTACTGTGGCATAGCTAGTGATGCTTTCCAGTCGTCCATAGGAAACAAACTGACTGAGAAGTTAGATCATTAGGCCTCCATCCACTGTGACACTGAGTGATTTTTCTCCCTAACACTGCCTGGGGACTGACAATGTCTGTCTGCTTCGTCCAGAATACATAAAAACGGCCTAGAACAAATTCACTGAATATTGTTAGCGCGGAGAAGAAATACAGTATTTGATATGGGTTTGTGCTTCATGAAGGCCGGTTTCCTGATTGGTATCTTTGTCTGTTTTATGATAATATTGAGTTTAAGAAAACACATGTTTTTAAATATATATATATTTTTTTAGGGATGCGTGGTGGAAATTAGGTCTACATTGTTACACAGTTGTGCTGTTAATGTGAGCCACATCTAGTTAAACCTTCCTAAAGACGGTGTCCAATCAGTGGGTCTGAAATAACAGCGGTGTCCATTGCTAATGGGCCATGGTTAGAACGTTCTCCTCTCTGATTTGAGCGTCTTTTTCAGTGGCTAAACCCATCACTGTCCTCGTTGTGGTCCTAAAAAGATTGCTATTACATTGACATTATCCCCTAAGGGTGATTTGCAGCTGGATAGCATAGCACATGTACTGTATGCTATTTTCTTAATATATTTATTTTGTGAAATAGAAATTGGTTGTGAATAAATCTGGAATATACCATGGTATGAAATGTATGCTATATCGCCCATTCCTATGTGAATTACAGAATTGTTTACAGTATGTTAGAGGTCCTTGACAACTCTGCCCTGATTCAGGCAGTCAGACGAATGCTGGACGCAAGCCAATATGTCAGACCATCTGGAGTCAAGGTGTTCAGTTGCGGATTGGACAAAAGTTCACTCTGGGAATGCAAAATCGCATAATTTTTCTCCTTACAAAACATGTCAAAAATGATTTCACATTGGGAACTCCCAAGAGTTCCTTCCCAATTCCACCTTTGGTTGTGTTCCTCTGGTATACTGGAGGTTTGTTCACCTTAATATGATTGATTTACTCCCTCTGGTGCTGCCCCTGGCCCTGATCCTAGAGGACAGTCAGGGCCACACTGTTGACCCTGTGTGACAGAGAGGTCCCTGGTGCTCGACCTCACTGCAGGGTAATGACACCAACAGGGACACAGTAGATCTTTAGAACAGCTCACTGTAGAGGAGACTGTACACTAGACACTGTAGAACAGTTGCAGTACTATACACCAATCACAGTAAGAGGTACAGTCACTGAGAGGTGAAACTAGTCCCTGGATCCAGCAGAGTAGAGCCTCCCAGGGATGGGATGTTATGGTCCCTGACCGTGTCAGATTAGCATTTTGGAGTGTTATATCCTCTCTTGCATGACTGAGTTCATTACAGAGTCCCAGCTTGGCCAGCTGATCCCCATCACATCCACTGGGGCTCTCATTAGAGCTCAGTACACAGCAAATGGGCTAGATGCAAGACTGACCGGGACTTAAAGTACAGGGTTCGGTTATAGTGCACACTTTGATCTTATCATACTGCATGAATAGGAAGTTAGAGATTTTGAATAAGGTCTGCCTACGGTGCTATCCCGAATTCACTTCAAAGCCGAAATCCATATCCTCTTACATTACGTGTCATACTTTTAGCTACATTGGGTTCGACATTTTGCCAATGGTTCTGTCTGGCCTTGGCTTTCACTTTGCAGAGATTCTTTCCGGGCCCAGCATGCTTTAACAGTGTGCTGGAACACCCATGTGATATCTAAGGTATATCAGACCTGCTGCGCTAGGCCTCTGTTTAATTGCCTCCAAGACCCTATAGGCTAAACAAGCGTTAAACAAACCAACATGATACTTCCTTCCTTCTGGGTCTAGTGTGTCTCATGGTGATTCGAAGGGGTCTGTGTGTGTGTGTTTCCGTGGTGATTGGAGGGGTCTGGCTGGAGGAAGTGGAGAAAACAGACAGTCATGATGAATGATGTGGCTGTCTGAAAAGATGCTCTAGGGAGGTAATGTGCTGCTGGAGCACTTTTTATGGAGCTAGTCATTTTTCGACTGTGGCTCTGGCCTCTTCGTGACTGGACTGGACTGAGGGAGAACCACAACGTAGAGTGTTTACTGGATCGCAAACAATGACTGTAAAGTCACAACGGTTTGAGCTACAAACTATTATGACCCCGCTATGAAAAGCCGAGACTCTCTTCTAATGGTTTGCTCTACAAACTACAAACTCCACGCAGTTGTTACTGACAAGTTGGATATCCATTTCCCACTGAGAAAATGAATTCTGTACTTACAACATTCTTATAAATGCATTTTTCATCAGGTTTTTGATTTGCGGACCTTACTTGTTAATTGACATTTGTCAATAAAACTCATGTATACAACTTTTTATATCAAATTGTTTTGTGCTCTACTTGAAAAGAACATGGTGAAACACTTCAATGTGAGGCTAAATATGACTGCAGAACAAGCATATGAATGAAAGTAGTGAATTTCAGCGTTTTCACTGTATGAGGCCTCGGACAAATTTAGTTTTTAAGATGCTATTCTCACACTGCTATTCTCTTATTGCAGGATGGATCCCACCACTTGGTACGTCCAAGGTCATGGCATTTGATTTCAAGCTGCCCGTCAGTTTCTTGGCTGTCTGAAAACAACAAGTAGAAAAGGTGAGCTTCTGGTCTGCTTCCTTTACTTCCCAGCTCAGTTTTAAATTACATTTGTGAGCAGTGATTGAGAAACTCTCAGCACAGAGCTATAAAAGGGAAGTCAAGGACAATGAGAACCCGGCATCACAAAGTGAGAGAAATGAGCAGGAAATGAACAAAAGGAAGGATAGTAGAACCATTTTAAACACACAATGACTTGGGTCTCAATTACTGTGTAAAGTGGTATCAGTGAAATATAACCAGTATAAAAATCTATCCTACATACAGCAGTTTCTATTTGAAAAACTTCCCTGTTAGACAGAATTAGGGTTTTGCAAAGCATTATTGTAAAATGTATTTTGAAGCATTTTCAATATCCAATTTTAAAGCAGTGCCTGTTCAAATTAAGGATACCAGTAGTAGTGTGTGAATGTGTGTCATTTTGTGTGTCATCCAGAGCTCTAAACTAGGGCAACAACATTGCAAAGGCTGCATGGTGTGTGTGTGTGTGTGTGTGTGTGTGTGTGTGTGTGTGCGCACGCGCCGCACCCTGGAGGGCTCCAGTCACATGACATCTGATAACGCAGATTTTGGTGGTCAGATTTGAAGAGAGCGCTGGATAATACTACATTTCCAATATATCAAACGATAATATCGCATATCATTATTTGTTAAATATGTAGGCTATTATGGAAACACCCCTCAACGTCACTACTGAGCACGCACACCTAACGGATAAGTTTGCACATCACCGGTGCCGGCAGTACCGAGTCAATGTGTAGGGGTACGGGTGACTCGAGTTAATATAGGTAGGGGTAAAGTGACTATGCATAGATAATACACAGAGAGTAGCAGCAGTGTATGTGAAGAGTGTGAAGAGTGTGTGTGTGTGTGTATGTGTGTGTGTGTGTGTGTGTGTGTGTGTGTGTGTGTGTGTGTGTGTGTGTGTGTGCAGGGTGTCAATATGCAATTGTGTGTGTGTGTGTGTGTGTGTGTGTGTCCGTGTGTGTGTGTGTGTGTGTGTGTGTATGTGTGTGTGTGTGTGTGTGTGTTTGTTGGAGTGTCAGTGTAGTATGTGTGATTGTGTGGTTAGTGAGTGAGTCCAGTGAGTGTATATGGAGCCTGTGCAAGAGAGTCAGTGCAACAAATTACAATAAATAATAATAAAATAAGGGGGGGGCAATGTAAATAGTCTGGGTAGCCATTTGATTAACTGTTCAGCAGTCTTATGGCTTGGGTGTAGAAGCTGTTAAGGAGCCTTTTGATCCCAGAATTGGCACTCCAGTACTGCTTGCCGTGCGGTAGCAGAGAGGACAGTCTATGGCTGTGTTCGAATACCCATACCAACATACTGTATACTACATACTTAATGAGAATATACTACATACTATATACTATTAGTTCATTTTAGAATACTGTAGCAAACGGTATCCTTTCAATTGAGCGTACTAGCGTAGCGCTACGCCTGTCTACCGGAAGTTGATGCTGTTGTTATGCAACCTCTTGCTAGCTTGTTAGCATAACAAATGACTAGCTAGACATTTTACTAGCTAGACATTGACATCGGGTGTGTTCGTAAGTTCAATCTGGAGTGCCAGAGTGCGCTCTGGGCATTCGTAAATTCAGAGTGTTGTCAGATTGTCCATTCGTAAATTCTGAGCGTTTCCTCTCTCGGCGCGTTCAGAGCGCACACTGGAGGGCACATTGGCCGAGGACTAGGGTTGATCCGAGCGTTCTGACCATCTTAACGGCAGTCAAGCACACGTCACAAGCTAACTGGCTAGCTACTTCCAGGCACAAATGAGAGAGCACCTCACTCTTACCATTTTACTCGCCATAGCAGAGCTGGTTAGGCTGTTTTCATGTTATCCCGAGCTTTGGTGACTGTACTCAGACCCCTTCACTTTTTCCACATTTTGTTACAGCCTTATTCTAAAATGGATAAATCAATCTACACACAATACCCTATAATGACAAAGCGAAAACAGATTTTTAGAAATATAAGCAAATACAAAAGCATTCAGACTCTTTGCTATGAGACTCGAAATTGAGCTCAGATGCATCCCGTTTTCATTGATCATCCTTGAGATGTCTCTACAACTTGATTGGAGTCCACCTGTGGTAAATTCCACAGCCATAAGACCCACTAATCATTTATTTTATTTTATCAAAATAGTTGAACCTGCTTTTTGTTGTTGCAATAATCACTGATTGGCTTTCAAGTCTGTCTATGAAAATGCTCTTTTTTGTTATGAATTGAACTAGAACCACATTGACTAATAATGACTAACATCTTGTAGCAGGCGTTAGGCTATAGAAAATGAACACAGGTCTCATCAACAATCTCTCAAGCCCACGTGCTAGTGATTAGCCAGCTAATCTTTATATTTCAAGTATAGTCAACTTGGATCTATTTGCTAGCTAACTAGGTTGAACAGCTGAATTGTTATGAAAACACCCTTCTGTCTGTCTCCAACTGTTTGAAAGGCATGTTAGCCTGTCCACTTTGTTCAAATGTTGAAATCAAATGGCCTACCTTATTTCTCAGAATGAGAATGAGTTGCCAATTCCTTATACAATTGTGTTTTATGCTTATTGCACATTTATAAAACAGACTAGACAACTAGTATAGCAGTCTTTGGCTAAAATGCTGCTAGCGGTACTTGGTACCCCAATGCTGTGCACAACAAACTGGGCATTCATTTTCCAGAATTAATGCTCATTGATACTCTCACTTTAATAGTGTCTGCTCTGCGCGCAATTTCAGTAGTTGAGACATAAAAAGGGTATCGTTAGAAAACTTCTCTATTATAGTAAAAAAAAAAATCAATGTGTTTTGGTGTCCATATGACCGATTCTGTTGGACCAAACCTCAAATGCAAATAGCTGAAATAGTTGAAACCGCTTGTCAGAGAGGAAGATCTCTCAACTTTGTTGGCATGAGACGCAGGGGGAGGGGCTTGGTGTGTGTGTAAACCATAGAGGATAGGAAGCCAGAGGTTTCAGTCTCGCTAAAATATGTCCAAAATAAGGCCAATACGTTTCTATGGACTTATTTTGGACCTTAGCGTGTCGTCTGCCTTCTGCCTTTGGGACAACAAGTCCCATTGTTAGGGCCGGAGACGTGTATCTCGTCATTATATACAGATCTCTGGTGTAAATGGGAAGGTGCACACAGCACAAAGGGGCGAAGGGGAGGAGACCAAAAATATAACATGAGAACAAGCAGACATAAATGCTCATAAAACAAAAGGCCTACTCTGAGTACGCGACCTGAACTCAGGCGAGTAAAACCTTGAAACTTCCTTAATATTAGAGATTTTTCATTAGTTGTTGTTGACAAAGAGAATAAGAGAATTGTTCTGACTTCAAAAGCACTTAAACACAATAATGATGGATTTATGGCGCCGAAGAACATGGCTGACGTTTTACATTCTCCCAAGCAATTGTGCAATTCTGTTAATAATTTTTTTGCGTTTTGAGTAACTTATTTTTTTACTTATTGTGTACATAATGTTGCTGCTACCGTCTCCCAGAAAATCGATTTCTCACCACAGACTGGAAGAAGCTTTTTCCTTTAATGAGTCCGACAAGAAGGATATCCTGCTTTCACTGGAACAGTCCCAGATCCACGCCTTTTGCGTGAAGAAAAGACGCCGGAAAAGGGGACGCAGATCGGGGATCCTACTGAGAATCCGGAGGCGAGCGATCAAACTCCCAATGCCTTCTTGTTAACGTGCAATCTTTGAAAAATAAAATTGATGACCTACTATTAAGATTATCCTACCAACAGGACATTAAAAACTGTAACATCTTATGTTTCACTGAGACGTGGCTGAACGACAAAATGGACAATAGAGCTGGCGGGATATTCCATTCACCGGCAGAACAGAGACGCTACCTCTGGTAAGACGAGGGGTGGGGGTGTGTGTCATTTTGTCAATAACAGCTGGTGTGCGATGTCTAATATTAAAGAAGTCTCGAGGTATTGCTTACCTGTGGTAGAGTACCTTATGATAAGCTGTCGACCACACTATCTACCAAGAGAGTTCTCATCTGTGTTATTAGTAGCCGTCTATTTACCACCACAAAGCAAAGCTGGCACTAAGACCGCTCTCAACCAACTCTATAAGGCCATAAGCAAAGAAGAAAATGCTCACCCAGAAGCGGCACTCCTAGTGGCCGGGGACTTTAATGCAGGCAAACTTAAATCAGTTTTACCACATTTTTACCAGCATGTCACGTGCAACCACGGGGAAAAAAATTCTAGACCACCTTTACGTCACACACAGAGATGCATACAATGCTCTCCCCCACCCTCCATTTGGCAAATCTGACCATAATTCTATCCTCCTGATTCCTGCTTACAAGCAAAAACTAAAGCAGGAAGTAACAGTGACTCGCTTAATACGGAAGTGGTCAGATGACGCGGATGCTACACTACAGGACTGTTTTGCTAGCACAGACTGGAATATGTTCCGGGATTCATCCAACGGCATTGAGGAATCCACCACCTCAGACATCTGCTTTATAAATAAATGCATCGATGACGTCGTCCCCGCAGTGACTGTGTGTACATTTCCCAACTAGAAGCCACGGACAACAGGCAACATCTGCATCTAGCTAAAGGCTAGAGCTGCCGCTTTCAAGGAGCGGGAGACTGATCCGGACGCTTATAAGAAATCCCGTTATGCCCTCAGACGAACCATCAAACAAGCAAAGCGTCAATACAGGATTAAGATTGAATCCTACTTCACCGGCTCTGATGCTCGTCAGACGTGGCAGGGCTTGAAAACTATTACGCACTACAAAGGGAATCCCAGACGCGAGCTGCCCAGTGACGCGAGCCTACCAGACGAGCTAAATGCCTTTTATGCTACTGTAGCTTTGAGGTAAGCAACGCTGAAGCATGCACGAGAGCACCAGCTGTTCTGGATGACTGTGATAACGCTCTCGGTAGCCGATGTGAACAAAACCTTTAAACAGGTCAACATTCACAAAGCCGCTGGGCCAGATAGATTACCAGGACTTCTACTCAAAGCATGCACGGTGTCACGGTTGTCGTTGGTTAAGGAGGACCAAAATGCCGCAGGTATATGTATGCTCATCTTGACTTTTAATAAATTCCAAAATGAACACCAAAATAACAAAAAAAGAGAACGAACGATCAACAAACAGTCTGACAAGGCTAAACTCAGAACAATCTCCCACAAACATACAGACAAACACACCCAACTTATATAGGACTTCCAATCAAAGGCAACACCACACAGCTGCCTTCAATTGGAAGTTCACCCCAATTAACTCAACATAGAAACAGACTACCTAGACTAAACATAGAATGCATGAATCTCAAACAGTGCCCAAAAAACCCTGGAATACTAAATCAAATGCCCTTACTACAAAAACACCACCCTGAACCACATAAAACAAATACCCTCTGCCACGTCCTGACCAAACTACAATAACAATTATCCCTTATACTGGCCAGGACGTGACACACGGACCAACTGTCAAGTGTCTTCACTGACATTTTCAACCTCTCCCTGATCAAGTCTGTAATACCGACATGTTTCAAGCAGACTACCATGGTCCCTGTGCCCATTGAAGCGAAGGTAACCTGCCTAAATGATTACCGCCCCGTGGCACTCATGTTGGTAGCCATGAAGTGCTTTGAAAGGCAGGTCATGGCTCACATCAACAGCATCCTCCCGGACACCCTAAACCCACTCCAATTCGCATTCCGCCCCAACAGATCCAATCTTAATTGCACTCCACACTGCCCTTTCTCACCTGGACAAAAGGAACACCTATGTGAGAATGCTGTGCATTGACTACAGCTCAGCGTTCAACACCATAGTGCCCACGAAGCTCATCACTAAGCTAAGGACTCTGGGACTAAACACCTCCCTCTGACACCTCCCTCTGCAACTGGATCCTGGACTTCCTGATGGGCCGCCCCCAGGTGGTAAGAGTAGGCAACAACACGTCTGCCACGCTGATCCTTAACACTGGGGCCCCACAGGGGTGTGTACTTAGTCCCCTCCTATATTCCCTGTTCACCCACGACTGCGTGGCCAAACACGACTCCAACACCATCATTAAGTTTGCTGACAACACAACAGTAGTAGTCCTGATCACCGACAACGATGAGACGGCCTATAGGGCGGAGGTCAGAGAACTGTCAGTGTGGTGCTAGGACAACAACCTTCTCCCTCAATGTGAGCAAGACAAAGGAGCTGATCATGGACTACAGGAAAAGGCGGGCCGAACAGGCACCCATTAACATCGATGGGGCTGTAGTAGAGTGGGTCAAGATTTTCAAGTTCCTTGGTGTCCACATCACCAACGAACTATCATGGTCCAAACATACCAAGACAGTTGTGAAGAGGGCACGACAACACCTTTTCCCCCTCAGGAGACTGAAAAAATGTGGCATGGGTCCCCTGATCCTCAAAAGGTTCTACAGCTGCACCTTCGAGAGCATCCTGACCGGTTGCATCACCGCCTGACCGTAAGGCGCTAGAGAGGGTAGTGCGATCGGATCAGTACATCACTGGAGCTAGGGTTCCTACCATCCAGGACTTATATAATAGGCGGTGTCAGAGGTAAGCCCATAAAATTGGCAGAGACTCCAGTTACCCAAGTTCTAGACTGTTTTCTCTGCTACATCACGGCGGTACCGGAGCACCAAGTCTAGGACCAAAAGGCTCCTCAACAGCTTCTACCGCCAAGCCATTAGACTGCTGAACAATTCTTAAAAATTGCAGCTGGGCAAATTAACATTGACCCCCCCCCCCCAGCTGTACACTGCTGCTACTCACTGTTTGTTTGTTACCTATGCATATTCACTTCGCCCCCACCTACATGTACAGATTACCTCAACTAGCCTGTAAACCTGCACACTGACTCTGTACCGGTGCCACCTGTATATAGCTTCATTATTGTTATTCTTATTGTGTTACTTTTTATTATTACTTTTTATTTTAGCCTACTTGGTAAATATTTTATTCTTCTTGAACTGCACTGTTGGTTATGGGCTTGTAAGTAAGCATTTCATGGTAAAGTCTACACTTGTATTCGGCGCATGTGGCAAATAAAGTTTGATTTGATTTATAGTTTCCCACTTACCACGAGCATGTGAATGCCCCGATAATATAACTTTAAACTATAATAAACAATTTTAACATTTCTACTCTAGTGTAATCTTTTGCATAACAACTGTGGAACATGTTTAGCTATAGGAATATGCTTGTACAGTACACGCTAGCAACACAAGTAAACATTAGCAAACATTCAACATCTGTGTTTGGCGCCAAATGAGGGATAGGAATCACGTCCCAATGATATCTCCTTTCTCCTGCAGTGTGCACTCACTCGTTCACTACTTCCCACAAATCTAAAAGCATTGGATTGGTGAAGACATGGGTGAGTGGAGGTTTCCACCTTATTTCTTATTCCAGTAAATTAATTTCAGTGAAGGGAAGTGAACAGGTGCACACTTTGGGAGTAAAGAAAGATAATTGGGATAAAGCATCATCACAGTCCTGTTTGTATGTGTGCGTGTGACGTTGTAATAAATGTATGGATCTGGGTGACCCTGTCTCTTCTCTCCTCTCTCAGCTCTCCTCTCTCTTCTCCCTCCCCCGGCCACAGTCCAATATCAGGCCCGACATCCAGTGAGGAGATAATCCACAGTGTGTGTGTGCGTGCGATGTCGTGTGTGCGTGCAACGTTGTGTGTGCGACGCTGTGTGCATGTGTCTGTGTGGGAGTACACTGTGTTTCTATGTGTATCTGTGTCTGTAATTGTACAGATTTCTAGGTAACACTGTGTCCTCCATTCTCTCTCTCTCTCGCTCATCTCCTCTTTTTCTCTTGCTGGCCTGACCAGTAGGGTATCATTCCTCGTTGCCTAATGTCCAGTAAGGAGGAGATGGACCAGAACTTTTGTGTGTGTGCGTGTGTATAAAGTACACTGTGTAATATTTATTTTCTCCTCTCTGTTCTCACCTCTCTTCTCTTCTTTCTCCTCTCCCTCCCCCAGCAACAGCGTAGTACGGTATCATGCCTCGAAGCCCAACGTTGAGTCCGGAGATGGCGTGTGTGTGTGTTTGTGTGTGTTAGTCTTTTATTTGTGAAGTACACTGTGTCATTGTGTGTATCTGGGGTCGGTTACAGTATAGTGAAGCCCTATAACACTGTGTCATCTATCCCTGGCACAACCACAGTAGAGTCCAGCATGCCTCGTAGCCAGACCTTCAGAGCTTGTAAAGTTGAAGTCGGAAGTTTACATACACTTAGGTTGGAATCATTGAAACTCGTTTTTTCAACCACTCCACAAATTTCTTGTTAACAAACTATAGTTTTGGCAAGTCGGTTAGGACATCTACTTCGTGCATGACACAAGTAATTGTTCCAACAGTTGTTTACAGACAGATTATTTCACTTATAATTCACTGTATCACAATTCCAGTGGGTCAGAAGTTTACATACACTAATATGACTGTGCCTTTAAACAGCTTGGAAAATTCCAGAAAATGATGTAATGGCTTTAGAAGCTTCTGATAGGCTAATTGACATAATTTGAGTCAATTGGAGGTGTACCTATGGATGTATTTCAAGGCCTACCTTCAAACTCACTGCCTCTTTGCTTGACATCATGGGAAAATCAAAAGAAATCAGCCAAAACCTCAAAAAAAGAATTGTAGACCTCCACAAGTCTGGTTCATCCTTGGGAGCAATTTACAAACACCTGAAGGTATCACATTCATCTGTACAAACAATAGTACGCAAGTATAAACACCATGGGACCACGCAGCCATCATTCCGCTCAGGAAGGAGATGCGTTCTATCTACAAGAGATGAACGTACTTGGTGCGAAAAGTGCAAATAAATCCCAGAACAACAGCAAAGGACCTTGTGAAGATGCTGGAGGAAACAGGTACAAAAGTATCTATATCCACAGTAAAACGAGTCCTATATCCTATACATTTCGAATCCCACCGCACCTTCTCCGCTATGCAATCTGGTTTCAGAGCTGGTCATGGGTGCACCTCACCCACGCTCAAGGTCCTAAACAATATCTTAACCGCCATCGATAAGAAACAATACTATGCTGCCGTATTCATTGACCTGGCCAAGGCTTTCGACTCTGTCAATCACCACATCCTCATCGGCAGACTCAATAGTCTTGGTTTCTCAAATGATTGCCTCGCCTGGTTCACCAACTACTTCTCTGATAGAGTTAAGTGTGTCAAATTGGAGGGCCTGTTGTCCGGACCTCTGGCAGTCTCTATGGTCTCTTATTTTGCTCCTTTGCACCCCACTATTTCTATTTCTACTTTTCACTTTCTTCCACTGCAAATCTACCATGCTAGTGTTTTACTTGCTGTATTGTATGTACTTCGCCACCATGGCCTTTTTTGCTTTTACCTCCCTTATCTCACCTCATTTGCTCACATTGTATGTATATAGACTTATTTTTCTACTGTATTATTGACTGCATGTTTGTTTTACTCCATGTGTAACTCTGTGTTGTTGTATGTGTCATACTGCTTTGCTTTATCTTGGCCAGGTCACAATTGTAAATGAGAACTTGTTCTCAACTTGCCTACCTGGTTAAATAAAGGTGAAAAAAAAATATTGACATAACCTGAAAGGCCGCTCAGCAAGGAAGAAGCCACTGCTCCAAAACTGCCATACAAAAGCCAGACTACGGTTTGCAACTGCACATGGGGACAAAGATCGTACTTTTTGATGAAACAAAAATAGAACTGTTTGGCCATAATGGTCCATCGTTATGTTTGGAGGAAAAAGGGGGAGGCTTGCAAGCCGAAGAACACCATTCCAACCGTGAAGCACGGGGGTGGCAGCATCATGTTGTGGGGGTGCTTTGCTGCAGGAGGGACTGGTGCACTTCACAAAATAGATGGTATCATGAAGAAGGATAATTATGTGGATGTATTGAAGCAGCATCTCAAGACATCAGCCAGGAAGTTAAAGCTTGGTTGCAAATGGGTCTTCCAAATGGACAATGACCCCAAGCATACTTCCAAAGTTGTGGCAAAATGGCTTAAGGACAACAAAGTCAAGGTATTGGAGTGGCCATCACAAAGCCCTGACCTCAAACCTATAGAAAATGTGTGGGCAGAACTGAAAATGTGTGTGCGAGCAAGGATGTCTACAAACCTGACTCAGTTACACCAGCTCTGTCACGAGGAATGGGCCAAAATTCACCCAACTTATTGTGGGAAGCTTGTGGAAGGCTACACGAAACGTTTGACCCAAGTTAAACAATTTAAAGGCAATGCTACCAAATACTAATTGAGTGTATGTAAACTTCTGACCCACTGGGAATGTGATGAAAGAAATAATAGCTGAAATAAATCATACTCTCTACTATTATTCTGACATTTCACATTCTTAAAATAAAGTGGTGATCCTAACTGACCTAAAACAGGGAATTTTACTAGGGTTAAATGTCAGGAAATGTGAAAAACTGAGTTTAAATGTATTTGGCTAAGGTGTATGTAAACTTCCGACTTCAACTGTATGTGTGTTAGTTTTATATACTGTATAATGTACACTGTGTAGCACTGTCTCCTCTCTCCAGTAGCGTATCATGCCTCGGAGTCCTACGTCCAGTGAGGAGGAAATGGCCCAGAGTGTCTCTGACGGGTCTGGAGGTTTTGAGACAGACAGCTCCAAGGAGGAGGCTGGCCATGGAGAACCTGGAGGGGAGACGGCCAGCAGAAGGGCCGACAGGAGGGCAGAGAAGGATAAGGCCGCCCGCAGGGAGTCCCTGGTCTTCTGTGTGGTCATCCCTGACCTGCAGCAGTCTGTGAGTACACACTTCTGTCTCATTAAACTATTATCTTATCATACTGCAGGAATATGCAATCTAAATCTAAATCCAGATCAAAGCCAAAACATAAGCACGTTTCACTTTCACCATTTGTGTTGTCATACCTAACCGACAGCAATCCGTGAGTAGGGACATTGTATATATTTTTTTTCTTCATATTAGTCATTTAGTAGACAGCCTTATCCAGAGTAACTTACAATCAGTGCATTCAACTAAAATAGTTAAAACAACGACCACTTGAAAAAGAAAAGGAGAACCTCACACTCTAGGAGCTCAGATGCAATAATTTAATAACCAACGTTTCGACAGACAAGCTGTCTCCATCAGGGTATAATGACAAACACTGCGGGTCACTAGTTTATATAGTTTGGAAGGACACACACCGGTGTCTGTAATCATGGCCGGGTGTGGAACCACGACCACATCACAATCATTACAAGTAAAACATCTTAAAAAAAACAGCAGCTATCTGCCAAATCAGTGCTAATGAGAGTAGAAAAATTATTGGGATGCTTCATGCTGATTGGAATTATGAGATACCGGTAGTTGTTTCTGCAGTTTGTTACTGCGTGTTGTTTATATGAAAGACTAAACCCTAGGCTAGTAAAATTGTAAGTAAAGCACAAAGCTGTTAAAAAAAACGAGGTCATAGCAATTGTGGGATATTTGCGCCAACATAGCTGCATACAGTCAATGTGAAAGAGCGAGCTACAATTGCTATGTACTGTATAATGTATAAACTGAAAGTCAGACTGTTCTCAGCCAAGCAATTAGATAGATACAGTGCCTTCAGAAAGTATTCACACCCCTTGACTTTTTCCACATTTTGTTGTGTTACAGACTGAATTTATTATGGATGAAATTTTAATTTTTTTTCACTGGCCTACACACAATACTCCATAATGTCAGAGTGGAATGATGTTTTTTTTTAAATGTTTACAAATTAAGAAAAACTGAAAAGCTGAGATGTATTGAGTTAATAAGTATTCAACCCCTTTGTTGTGGCAAGCCTAAATAGGTTCAGGAGTAAAAATGTGCTTAGCAAGTCACCCAATGCACTGCATGGACTCAGTCTTTGTGCAATAATATTATTTAACAGGGTTTTTGAATGACTACCTCATCCCTGTACCCCACACATACGGTTATCTTTAAGGTCCCTCAGTCGAGCAGTGAATTTCAAACACAGAATCAACCACAAAGACCAGGGAGGTTTTCCAATGCCTCTCAAAGAAGGGTACTTATTGGTAGATGGGTAAAAATAAAAAAGCAGACATTGTATATCCCTTTGAGCATGATAAAGTTATTAATTATGCTTTGGGTAGTGTATCATGTTATGGGAATGCTTGTAATCATTAAGAACTGGGGAGTTTTTCAGGATGAAAAAGTATACGGAATAGAGCTAAGCACAGGCCAAATCCTAGAGGAAAACCTGGTACAGTCTGCTTTCCATTAGACACTGGTAGATTAATTTACCTTTCAGCAGAACAATAACGTAAAACACAAGGCCAAATCTACACTGGAGTTTCTTACCAAGAAGACAGTGAATGTTCCTGAGTGGCCGAGTTACAGTTTTGACTTGTCAGAATCTACTTGAATATCTATGGCAAGACCTGAAAATGTTTTTAATTTTTTTATATTTTAAATATTATTTTTTCACCTTTATTTAACCAGGTAGGCTAGTTGAGAACAAGTTCTCATTTACAACTGCGACCTGGCCAAGATAAAGCAAAGCAGTGTGACACAGACAACAACACAGAGTTACACATGGAGTAAACAATAAACAAGGCAATAGCACAATAAACAAGTCAATGACACAGTAGAAAAAAAGAAAGTCTATATACAGTGTGTGCAAAAGGCATTACATTTACATTTACGTCATTTAGCAGACGCTCTTATCCAGAGCAACTTACAAATTGGTGCATTCACCTTATGATATCCAGTGGAACAACCACTTTACAATAGTACATCTATATATATTTTTGGGGGGGGGATAGGGGGGGGTTAGAAGGATTACTTTATCCTATCCCAGGTATTCCTTAAAGAGGTGGGGTTTCAGGTGTCTCCGGAAGGTGGTGATTGACTCCGCTGTCCTGGCGTCGTGAGGAAGCTTGTTCCACCATTGGGGTGCCAGAGCAGCGAACAGTTTTGACTGGGCTGAGCGGGAACTGTGCTTCCGCAGAGGTAGGGAGGCGAGCAGGCCAGAAGTGGATGAACGCAGTGCCCTTCTTTGGGTGTAGGGACTGATCAGAGCCTGAAGGTACGGAGGTGCCGTTCCCCTCACAGCTCCGTAGGCAAGCACCATGGTCTTGTAGCAGATGCGAGCTTCGACTGGAAGCCAGTGGAGTGTGCGGAGGAGCGGGGTGACGTGAGAGAACTTGGGAAGGTTGAACACCAGACGGGCTGCGGCGTTCTGGATGAGTTGTAGGGGTTTGATGGCACAGGCAGGGAGCCCCGCCAGCAGCGAGTTGCAGTAATTCAGACGGGAGATGACAAGTGCCTGGATTAGGACCTGCGCTGCTTCCTGTGTAAGGCAGGGTCGTACTCTGCGAACTCTGCGAATGAACCTACAGGATCGGGTCACCGCCTTGATGTTAACGGAGAATGACAGGGTGTTGTCCAGGGTCACGCCAAGGCTCTTAGCACTCTGGGAGGAGGACACAATGGAGTTGTCAACTGTGATGGCGAGATCATGGAACGGGCAATCCTTCCCCGGGAGGAAGAGCAGCTCTGTCTTGCCGAGGTTCAGCTTGAGGTGGTGATCCGTCATCCAGACTGATATGTCTGCCAGACATGCAGAGATGCGATT
This sequence comes from Salmo salar, assembly GCF_965601325.2. NCBI lineage: Eukaryota > Metazoa > Chordata > Actinopteri > Salmoniformes > Salmonidae > Salmo > Salmo salar. The sequence goes on along the minus strand of NC_138306.1, from coordinate 7,330,324 downwards.
CGCCACCTGGTTATCAGAAGGAGGAAAGGAGAAGATTAATTGTGTGTTGTCTGCGTAGCAATGATAGGAGAGACCATGTGAGGATATGACAGAGCCAAGTGACTTGGTGTATAGCGAGAATAGGAGAGGGCCTAGAACTGAGCCCTGGGGGACACCAGTGGTGAGAGCATGTGGTGCGGAGACGGATTCTCGCCACGCCACCTGGTAGGAACGACCTGTCAGGTAGGACGCAATCCAAGAGTGAGCTGCGCCGGAGATGCCCAACTCGGAGAGGGTGGAGAGGAGGATCTGATGGTTCACAGTATCAAAGGCAGCAGATAGGTCTAGAAGGATGAGAGCAGAGAAGAGAGTCTGTTAGCTTTAGCAGTGCGGAGAGCCTCCGTGACACAGAGAAGAGCAGTCTCAGTTGAATGACCAGCCTTGAAACCTGACTGATTTGGATCAAGAAGGTCATTCTGAGAGAGATAGCAAGAGAGCTGGCCAAGGACGGCACGCTCAACAGTTTTGGAGAGAAAAGAAGGGATACTGGTCTGTAGTTGATGACATCAGAGGGATCGAGTAGGGTAGGCATGAGGAGGTAGGCAATAAATGGGCCATAGGAGCGAATAATTACAATTTAGCAGATTAACACTGGAGTGATAAATAAGCATATGATGATGTGCAAGTAGAAATACTGGTGTGCAAAAGAGAAGAAAAGTAAATAAAATAAAAACAGTATGGGGATGAGGTAGGTATATTGGGTGGGCAATTTACAGATGGACTGTGTACAGCTGCAGCGATCGGTTAGCAGCTCAGGTACCTGATGTTTAAAGTTGGTGAGGGAAATAAAAGTCTCCAACTTCAGCGATTTTTGCAATTCGTTCCAATCACTGGCAGCAGAGAACTGGAAGGAAAGGCGGCCAAAAGAGGTGTTGGCTTTGGGGATGATCAGTGAGATATACCTGCTGGAACGTGTGCTACGGGTGGGTGTTGTTATCGTGACCAGTGAACTGAGATAAGGCGGAGCTTTACCTAGCATAGACTTATAGATGACCTGGAGCCAGTGGGTCTGGCGACGAATATGTAGCGAGGGCCAGCCGACTAGAGCATACAGGTCGCAGTGGTGGGTGGTATAAGGTGATTTGGTAACAAAACAGATGGCACTGTGATAGACTGCATCCAGTTTGCTGAGTAGAGTATTGGAAGCTATTTTGTAAATGACATCGCCGAAGTCGAGGATCGGTAGGATGGTCAGTTTTACTCGGGTAAGTTTGGCGGCGTGAGTGAAGGAGGGTTTGTTGCGATATAGGAAGCCGATTCTAGATTTTATTTTGGATTGGAGATGTTTAATATGAGTCTGGAAGGAGAGTTTAGAGTCTAACCAGACACCTAGGTATTTATAGTTGTCCACATATTCTAGGTCGGAACCGTCCAGGGTGGTGATGCTAGTCGGGCGGGCAGGTGTGGGGAGCGAACGGTTGAAAAGCATGCATTTGGTTTTACTAGCGTTTAAGAGCAGTTGGAGGCCACGGAAGGGCCAGAAGTATACAGAATGGTGTCGTCTGCGTAGAGGTGGATCAGGGAATCGCCCTCAGCAAGAGCGACATCATTGATATATACAGAGAAAAGAGTCGGCCTGAGAATTGAACCCTGTGGTACCCCCATAGAGACTACCAGAGGTCCGGACAACATGCCCTCCGATTTAACACACTGAACTCTGTCTGCAAAGTAGTTGGTGAACCAGGCGAGGCAGTCATTAGAAAAACCAAGGCTATTGAGTCTGCCGATAAGAATACGGTGATTGACAGAGTCGAAAGCCTTGGCCAGGTTGATGAAGACGGCTGCACAGTACTGTCTTTTATCGATGGTTGTCTAGCAATGATCAACAATCAACTTGACAGAGCTTGAAGAATTCTGAAAAGGATAATGGGCAAATGTTGCATAATCCAGGTGTGGAAAGCTCTTAGAGATTTACCCAGAAAGACATAGCTGTAATGGCTGCTAAAGGTGCTTCTACAAAGACTCAGGGGTGTGAATTCTTACATACATGAGTTATTTCTATATTTCTTTTTCAATACATTACAAACTTTTTCCAAAAACATGTTTTTACGTTGTCGTTATGGGGTATTGGGTGTAGATGGGTGTAAAAATGTATACTTTAATCAATTTTGAATTCAGGCTGTAACACAACAAAATGTCGAATAAGTCAAGGCATATGAATACTTTCTGAAGGCACTGTATGTAAGAGGGAGAAAGAAAGCAATTGAAAATCGGTAGCTTGGTTATTCAGCCACAAAACACATATTTTCTTGCTGAGAAGTGCTGTTGTTTTTCAAATTCCTTATCAGAAATGAACATGCACTCTCATATAAACCCACCAGGATTTTCTGGATAACAGCATAATCCATTGCTATAATCCTTACTAATTGATTGAGCTAATTCCAGTTATTGTTTTCTTCCACCAATACTGTGTAGTGTGCACCTCTGCCAAATGACTTCATGAATATGGAATGATCATTTTTGTCCAGCTTCTGTTGGGAAGAGGCTAGCTAATTACTAAAACAGAATATCATTAGCAGACATTTCCATACTGTTCTATACAGGACTTCCTAGTCTATTCTACTGTAAATAAAATACTATATTCACAGCCATTGTCTCACTTGCAGGGAGACGTGTGCTATTGTTTGTCCAGGTCCATCTGTTAGCACCTGCTGCCAGAATGGAACATCTGCATGTGTGTGTTAGAAGCAGAAATGTATGCTTTTTAAACCCAACGCCACCTGTCTTCTAATGTTTTGGAGCAGAAATGTATGTTTAAACTCCAGGGTTGATATGTTAGCATGATCTTTGCATATGTTGTCTTTATTTTGGAGCAGACATGTATGAGGTTTAAACCCGAGGCCACCGTATGGGTTGCTAAACAGCAGATCCTGTGTACACTGACCCAGACGTTGAGGGACGTGCTGAACTATGGCCTGTTTCAGCCCGCTGTGGAGGGCCGCAAGTCTGGCTTCCTGGACGAAGAGCGCCCTCTCAAAGACTACCCTACTCCCACCAGCATCAAGGGGGTTCCAACTCTGGAGGTACAGTAAAAATACTGCTTTGATCCATCCCTCAGGTCTAGCCCTAACCCTTGCCCTAACTCGAACCCTCAGACTAACTCACCCACCAGCAGCAAAGGGATCCCAACTCTCGTGGTACAGAAAAAGTGCTGCACCATTAGTCTGTATTATTAAACGCACATCCATCACTGATTGCTTCACAACATACAGTACCTTCATCAGGCTATTACGTTTTGATCAAAGAGTGGATCTTCGTCTTGTCAAATAGATGCGCTCCTGGCTCAAAACATTATACTAGCCTATAAAGTATGTGGTAGAGCAATCGTGTGTGCATTGCAGGCCCTACTTTATTTATCCAGTACTGCTCCATCCCTCAAGTCCAGTCCTCCTGTATTGGCAAACGTACGTCACTGATTGCTCTACAACATACCTTTATTAGGCAAGCACAATGTTGTTATGGATTGTGTGTGTGGGCCCTACTTCCTACATTTCTCCAGCACTGCTCCATCCCTGCGGTCCAGTAACACAGCACTGGACAAGCTGCTGAACCCCAACCAGAGGTGCTGTATTAGCACTTCTCCTGGTTGATCATTATCAAAGAATCTAATCTGTAGAAAATTCAGCCACTTAATGAATGATCTAGGGACTGCATCCCTATAATAAGTCTTGTTTTCCAAACAGCTCAGCTGGATTGTGATGAGGCGGCATAGCTGGTAACTCCATTCTTGGCTCCCTCTCTCTGTTCTTTGTTCTATATAGCCTCAGTCAGTGGTCCCCTGGTATCACTAGTACTTAATTACTGCCTGCCTGGGTGATATTTTCTAGTATAGTACAACTTAGTTACTTAGTATTAGACATATGGATCACCAATTCTGGGGCAGTATTCATAAAGTGCCTCAGGGAAGTGGTGATCAGTTTTGCCTTTAAAATCATAACTGAGTCTTTATAGAACAATGACATGGACAGGGAGGACCTGATCCTAGATCAGCGCTCCTACAGTACGCTGAGATGATTTTGTGAATATGGGCCCTGGGTATGATTGGGAAGCAATCTTTTTTGAATCTCCTGTCTACAGTTTTGTTATAAGAGCAAGGTCTCCCAACAACACAATGTGAAAGTTTCCATAGATAAAAAAAATCCTCTTGGCTCCCTCTCTCTGCTTTGTTCTATATAAGCCCAGTCAGTGGTCGCCTGGTATCGCTAGTACTGAAGTCTTAGTTACTGCCTGCTTCTTCTACTGGTAGTTGTACACCTTACTTAGTATTGAATATATAGATCAGCAGTATCAGTGCTGCCGGGTATGATTATATCTGTTTTGTTAGTCAGGATCATTACAAGATGATTATAAGAGGCATTATAGGGTGTTCATGCTCATGATTAGTATTTCAATGCATTCAATGCAACAACATCATAATACATTATACCTTTTGGCTTTAAGTAAAGCATTACCATTTTTCTCTTCTCCTATTTACAGTTCCGTTACAAGAGCAGGGTCTACCAGCAGCCCAATGTAAACGAAAAGCAGATTGCCAAAATCCACACGCAGGTGAGAAAAATAAATTAGGCTTTATATTCCTTTTTCACTTCTTCTTTCAAATGCCTTTGAATATCTATTGCTGATGTAATTTATTGTATTGGATCAGGTGAAACCTATATCTTGGACCCTTTTTACAATATATATCCGTCAATGATGGAACCGTGCTGAAAAGAGCAATGTGAAAAGACAATATTAGCCGCAGTAGAGTACGGCTCAGGTCATTACAGTCGTGTGAGAAAATGATATTATTAACGGAGCTTGTCTCTGAGATTTTCATTGTATTATGAGTGAAAGAACATCTCAGGGCCTTTCTCTGTAGTACTGATCAAATCAATACACTATTCGGCTACAAGCTGAATATAAAGTGTAAATTATTGAAGTGCATCATTTCCATGGGCTCAATATTCAGCAGGTATGTATTTTAACACATAGAACAGGATGGATTATTGGATTAAGACAGAAAACGACTGAGTCCGGGAGAATTCCTATCACTGTCCTTCTGGATCAAACAGGAATGCCACACTAAATAATTCACCCATCAAATTCCATTCCTGCTGTTTCCCCTGTTCTTTCAAGTCCACTCTTACTTTATGTGTGTTCGTGCGCGTGTGTGTGGTGTGTGTGTTGTGTGTGTTGGAGTTCAAAGTGTGTGTGCCGTGGCTGCGTTAGAGTGATCTGGTCAGCGTCAGTCCCCCTGTAGTGTCTCTGGCCTGCCTGAAGGCTGCAGGCGAGCCTCTCTTCCTCTCGGCCTGGCACTGTTCAGCTCAGCTCAGCTCTGGGACCTGCTCTCTTAGCTATTTATAACTGGCCTGGAAAGCAGCACATGTGTCCCTGGTCCCTGGGAAAGCACCACGAGAAGAACAGCAGTGCAGAGACCTGTGTAACCATCATCTGACCTCCCTACTGTACCAACCTCCCTGTCCCTGTATCACGCCCCCCCCCCCCACGCTCTCTCTCTCTCTCTCTTTCTCTGCTCCCTCCTACTCCTAGGCCAACTATAGGAAATTCATGGACCACATTCAACATCACCAGCTGGATAAAGTGGCAAAGATGCTGGAGAAAGGCCTCGACCCCAACTATCAGGACCCTGATACTGGTGGTACGCCACACACACACACACACACCTAGGCTCTTACTCAATTATGTGATGTGCACCTCGTGTTGTATTATACAGCAGCTGCTGCTGAGAAGTAAACAGTGTCTGATAAATTATGAATGGCTTAGTTTACTGAAAAAGGAAATTAGAGATCAGCTCACCTCAAATGTTTTTAAAGTCTCAATTGCTTGTGTTTTTGTGCACCTTTATTCTGTGGGACCTATAGGGCTCGTTTCCAGGACAAAGTCTAGTCCTAGACTACAAAGTTATTTCGATAGCCGTTCTTCATTGAACATGCCTTCTATTCCAGAATTAGCCTTCTATTCCAGGAAACTTACCCATAGCATTTGCTTTGATGATGTTCATACAATAAACTCAGGGTTTCTGCTTTTAAGAAACATCTGTAACACTAAACAACACCATGTTGTGTGTTTGTTTTGTAGAAACTCCACTGACCTTCGCAGCCCACCTTTACAATGTGGAGCAGGTCATCGTTGTATTGAAACAAGGTGGAGCACATCTGGACTTCAGATCACAAGATGGGATGACGGCTCTCCACCATGCAGTCAGGGCCAAGAATCAGGCCACACTGAAGGTTATCCAGTATCTCTATGTCTTTTACAGCTTCTATAAAGTCGGCCACAATTCCCCTCTCTACCTCTTCCCCTTGGCCTTACCCTTTGATGTGTGCAGATCTGTATGGTTGAAGCAATATAGTGGAACATCCACCACTACTGCTTTTCTCTAGACCCTTCAGATCTGCAAACGTAGAAGGGTTAGGACCAAGGATATTGGAAAGAGAGAGAATTGGTATCAACTGATACCTTTTAAAATGTTCTAAACAATCTATCCCATAACAAATCAAACTGTATTTGTCACATGCGCCGAATACAAGTGTAGACCTTACCGTGAAATGTTTACTTACAAGCCCTTAACCAACACCCCACATATAGGAATCATAATTGACAATGTCCTACACATAACATATGTGAACGACCACCTCGATTTGGTCAGATGTAGCAAAATTTGAAATTGTGTTTTTTACATTGGATAAAAGTAGAGACTCATAGCTACAACATGTTATATCATACAATGCAATTGTGGAGTAATGGGAAAGTAATTATGCTTTGAAAGTAGATAAACTTGTAACATCACTTTTGAGAAAATGGTCTTTGCATGTTTTGGTACACCTACTGGAGAGCTCTTCTTTGTCTACACCTATTCAGCATTGTTCACACCCAGATACTGTATGTCTATGTCCTGGGAAATCTTCTTGTCGCTTACGAGCTCATGCTAATCGCATTAGCCTACGTTAGCTCAACTATCCCGTGGACGGGACACCGATCCCGAAGAAGCTTACGGACAATGTCAAATGTGATATAGCGAAGCAACTGAGTGAGTTGGGTGCGCAATTACGCAGGTACTTTCCAGAAACGAATGACACAAACAACTGGATTTGTTATACCTTTCATGCCCTGCATCCAGTCCACTTACCGATATCTGAACAAGAGAGCCTCATCGAAATTGCAACAAGTGGTTCTGTGAAAAATGTATTTAATCAGAAGCCACTGCCAGATTTCTGGATTGGGCTGTGCTCAGAGTATCCTGCCTTGGCAAATCACGCTGCTAAGACACTGATGCCTTTTGTAACCACGTACCTGCAGTTGTAGTCGGAAGTTTACATACAACTTAGCCAAATACATTTAAATTCAGTTTTTCCCAATTCCTGACATTTAATCCTAATAAAAATTCCCTGTCTTAGGTCAGTTAGGATCACCACTTTATTTTAAGAATGTGAAATGTCATAATAATAGTAGAGAGAATGATTTATTTCAGCTTTTATTTCTTTCTTCACATTCCCAGTGGGTCAGAAGTTTACATGCACAGAATGTCACGACTTCTGCCGAAGTCGGTCCCTCTCCTAGTTCGGGCGGCGTTTGGCGGTCAATGTCACCGGCCTTCTAGCCATCGCCGATCCACCTTTCATTTTCCAATGGTTTTGTCTTGTCTTCCCTCACGCCAGGTTTCAATTTCATCAATTACATGTTGTGTTTTTAACCCTCTGTTCCCCCTATGTACTTGTCCGGAATTGTTTCTTGTAGTGCTTGTGTATGTTATGCTGGTGGATACCGGGTTTTGTTTGACCCATTCATTTATTGTTCTGTTTACAGTGGTTTTTATGTCTATTAAACGACACCGTTGTAAATCAGTTTTCGCTCTCCTGCGCCTGACTTCTCTGCCGCCAGTACGCAGTTACAGAATTCCGGACCTAACCTATGGAGTCAGTAGGAGCAGGTACCCCGGGTATAGGGGTGGAGGAGCGCGTCCGGGAGCACGCAGCAATGAGCACATCAATTTATAGAAATACTCATCATAAACGTTGATAAAATATTAAACTGTTATTCAAAGTATTATAGATAAACATCTCCTTAATGCAACCGCTGTGACAGATTTAAAAAAAGCTTCATGGGGAAAGCACACTTTGCAATAATGTGAGTATGACGCTCAGAAAACAACATCAGGCAATACAGATACCCGTCATTTTGGAGTCATCACAATAAATGTTGTTTTGTTCCATAAAGTCCATCATTTATGTCCAAATACCTCCTTTTTGTTAGCGCGTTCAGTGAGCTACTCCAAATGTAGGAAGCGCGCCGAAAATTCTACGACGGAAAGTAAAAAAAAGTTTTATTTACGTTCGTAGAAACATGTCAATCGATGTATAGCATCAATCTTTAGGGTCTTTTTAACATACATTTTCAATAATATTCCAACCGGACGATTCCAATGTCTGCAAAAATGTAATGGAACACAGCTACCTCTCACGTGAATGCGGGCCACTGAAGTCATATTCTTTTCTGAGCCACCAACTTGACATCTAGTGGAAGCCTTAGGAAGTGCAAAATGAACCCTAAGTCACTGTATACTGTAAAGGCAATCACTTAAAAACTACAAGCCTCAGATTTCCCACTTCCTGGTTTGATTTTTCTCAGGTTTTTGCCTGCCATATGAGTTCTGTTATACTCACAGACATCATTCAAACAGGTTTAGAAACGTCAGAGTGTTTTCTATCCAAATCTACTAATAATATACATATCCTACCTTCTGGGCCCGAGTACCAGGCAGTTTAATTTGGGCACGCTTTTCATCCAGAATTCCGAATGCTGCCCCCTACCCTAGTGAAGTTAAGGGACATGAACCACCTGATGACCCGATCGTTTGTGTCCCTCCCCTGGCCATTCAGACCAAGAGAGCATGGTCTGTGACCAGGGTGAAGTGGGTATCCAACAGGTAGTACTTGAGAGTGTCTAGCACCCACTTCACCGCTAGGCACTCTTTCTCGACAATAGAGTACTTTTTTTTCTCTGGTTATCAGCTTTCGGCTTTTGTACATAAATGGGGTGCTCCTCCCCATCGTATACCTGGGACAGGACGTCCCCTAGTCCCGTGTCGCATGCATCTGTCTGGACCAACATCGGCACTTGGAAATCGGGCATTATGAGAATCGGATGGGAGCACAGCGCTTTCTTCAGGCGTCTGAACGGCGCTTCTGTCTCGCTCGTCCATTTCACTGTTTTTGGGAGGCGGGCCCTGGTTAGATTGGTAATGGGCCTCAAAGTTGGGGATAAACCGGCTTTAGTATCCTGCCAGTCCCAGGAAGGACTTGATGTGTCTCTTGGTGCGTGGAGCGGGCCAGTCACGTACCGCATGGACCTTCCTGTCCTGGGGCTTGACGTTCCCCCGTCCGATCAAATACCACAGGTACTCCACCTCCTCGAACAATAGCTTGCATTTCTTGGGGTTTGCTGTCAACCCGGCTTGCCTGAGCATGTCCAGCACCGCCTGGAGGCGCGTCAGGTGCTCTTCCCAACTTTGGCTGTGGATGATGATGTCATCCATATAGGCTGTTGTGTATTGTTGGTGCGATTGGAGGACTCGGTCCATCAGGCGCTGGAATGTGGGCGGGGCACCGTGGAAACCGAATGGGAGCACCCGGTACTGATATAAGCTGTCCAGTGTCAAAAACACAGTCTTCTCCCGGGAGGAGGCTGCCAACGGTAACCTGCCAATATCCTTTGGTCAGGTTTAGGGTGCTGATGTACTGGACCTTTTCCAATTGGTCGATGAGCTCATCCACCCTCGGCATGGGTTAGGCATCAAACAAGCTGATGTCATTCACACCTCGGAAATCATTACAAATGTGCAGGCTACCTTCCGGTTTGGGCACCAACACGATGGGGCTGCACCATGTGCTATGGGATTCTTCCATGACCCCCATCCTCAGCATAGCCTTCACTTCCTGCTTCACGGCCTTCTGTCGGGCCTCGGGGAACCGAATATGGCCTCTTTCGTACCATTACGGCCGCCCGTCGGGGCGGCAGGTAGCCTAATGTTTAGATTGTTGGACTAGTAACCGAAAGGTTGCAAGTTTGAATCCCTGACCTGACAAGGTCAAAATCTGTCGTTCTGCCCCTGAACAAGGCAGTTAACCCACTGTTCCTAGGCTGTTGTTGTAAATAATAATTTGTTCTTAACTGACTTGCCTAGTTAAATAAAGGTAAAAGAAATAACAATTACGCCGGGTGCGGACGTGGTGTTCAATGAGGGTCGTGCGGTCCGGCTTCTCGGAGAACACCATCGTGTTCCGATCGGCGAGCTCCCGGAGCACTTGCTTCTGAGCCGGGTCGAGGTCCTCATTGCTCGGACCACCACTTGTACCATTGGCGTCCTGGGTCCCAACCATAACACGGCCAAGGCTGTCCTCTCGTGCCAACTCTTCAATAAGTTCACGTGGTAAATTTTGGGTTTCAGTCTCCCCGGATGCCGTATGTGGTAATTGATGGGTCCCAGCTTCTCTATCACCTCATTTTACCCGTGCCATGTTTTCAGGAGCTTACTTACTGCCGTGGGGATTACGACCAACACCTTGTCTCCCACCTGGAATTTTTGGGGCTGTGTTCCCCGATTGTAAACCTGGGCTTGAGCGTGTTGGGCCTTCTCCTTGTGTTCTACCACACTGCGTAAGGAGGTCGGCTGGGCTTCCCACACCTCCTTGGTGAGGTCCAGTGGGCCACGTGGCCTCCTCCCATAGAGGAGTTCGAAAGGGGACAACCTGGTGGATCGGCAGATGGGCACTTCTCGGTCCGAGAACATTAGCTGGGGTAGTAGCTGGTCCCAGTTCCACCCGTCCTGCTCGATGACCTTCCACAGCATTTGTTTGAGCGTTTTATTGAACCACTCGACGAGCCTATTCATCTGCAGGTGAAAGATGGAGGCCCAGATATGCTTGATCTGCAGGAGAGCACACAAATCTTTCATTAGGCGGGACATGAACTCAGTACCTTGGTCTGTCAGGATCTCATTCGGGATGCCCACCTGGCTAAAGAGGTGGAACAGCTTCTGGGTGATTCCCTTGGAGACCGCCGCCCATAGGGGAATGGCAGATACCGGGTGGCATAATCTACTATTACCAGGATGTACCGGTGTCCTCGTGCCATTTTTACCAGGCGTCCTACTATGTTCAAGGCGATGCGTTCAAAGGGCTCCCCTATGATCGGTAGGAGGGCCAGCGTGTTTCGGAAGTGTGCTTTTGGGGCAGTGATTTGACACTCCGGGCAGCAGTGACAATAGTCTTCCACAGCCCTCCTCATCCCAGGCCATCCATTCCCGGGTCTTCTCCATTCCCAGGTGTGCCTCCAACAGGTGAACAATTCCCACGTACCGTTGGGGCAGCAACAGTACCTCTCGAAGTTCCCCCCGTTGGCACGACACCTGATACAAAAGGTTATTCTTGATTTGGAAATGGGGGTATCGCCAGTCACTCAACCCCAGGATTAGCTTTCAGGTAGTGGCTTTCAAGTTTGAATCCTCACAACTGTCCCCTCAGTTGGCCCACAGTGAGTGTCCCGGCTGGTCCCTCGAAATCGATGAGGGGGATGGGCTCCTCCTCCCGTTGTTCACCGGGGGGGGGGGGTCCGTCGCCCCCTCAGACTCCGACTCCAGATACGGGTTTGTCAACTTCCCTCCAGGTCACGCAGGCAACGGGTCGTCCTCGCTCTTGTATTCCGCCGGCTTGTACCTTTTTCCTCAGCTCATGCCTCCACAGTGCCCTGGACAGTGGACAAACTCGTCCCACGAGGAGGGGTACCGGCAACTCTGGTACGGCACCCACCATCATCTGGCAGCCCCCTTGTGGTGTCACGATATTGGCCTGTACGGTTGGATACCGCTTTGTGTCACCGTGGACACAGGAGACGGACATCTCCCTACCACGTTCGGTCCCCTGGGCCAGCAGGCTCGTGGCTACGAGCGTAACCACACTCCCAGAGTCTAATAGAGCTTCTGTCGACCTTCACCGGGACCATGGGTGCCTTTGGTTCGTGGTGCGCCAACAGTGGCCCACCTCGCCTCCGGGGCTTGCTGATGGGATTGAATCCTCTCAAGCCGGGCAATTCCAAGCAAGCTGCCTCCTGGCGCCACACTCAAAACACCTCCTTTGATCTCCATCTACCTGGGGTCGACTGTCGGTTCGGGGTATACTGCGGTGGGGGTGTCCTTCCATCCCCTCGGACGGGTCTCCAACTCGGCCCGGCTCCCCTTCAGGAGGGCCTCGGTGTTCTGATGCATCTCCACTGCTCCCGGGAGTCCCTTCAGGTTTGGGGCGTGCGTAGACTTGCTGCCCTCTTCATGTCGTGGGATAGCGCCTGTAAGAAGCGATCCATGACCACTTTGTCTATGTTGGAGAGGGTGGATACGTCGGTTAGGAGCCACGCCCTGGTGATTCGCACTATTTTGCTGATCTGGGCTTGGGGGGAGGCATCGGCCACGAACCTCCAGTTGTGGACCAGTCGGGCCCGATGGGCCTGTCTGAGTATCTCGCAGTTAGCTGCCTGTTCATCGTTAACCTCTCTGGGGCAGGCGGGACGAATTCGTCCCACCTACGTAACAGCCAGTTGAATCCTGTGGCGCGATTTTCAAAACCTTTGAAATGCTATTACTTCAATTTCTCAAACATATGACTATTTTACAGCTATTTAAAGACAAGACTCTCGTTAATCTAACCACACTGTCCGATTTCAAAAAGGCTTTACAACGAAAGCAAAACATTAGATTATGTCAGCAGAGTACCAAGCCAGAAATAATCAGACACCCATTTTTCAAGCTAGCATATAATGTCACAAAAACCCAGAAGACAGCTAAATGCAGCACTAACCTTTGATCTTCATCAGATGACAATCCTAGGACATTATGTTATACAATACATGCATGTTTTGTTCAATCAAGTTCATATTTATATCAAAAACCAGCTTTTTACATTAGCATGTGACGTTCAGAACTAGCATACCCCCGCCTTCCGGGGAATTTACTAACAATTTACTAAATTACTCACGATAAACGTTCACAAAAAGCATAACAATTATTTTAAGAACTATAGATACAGAACTCCTCTATGCACTCGATATGTCCGATTTTAAAATAGCTTTTTGGTGAAAGCACATTTTGCAATATTCTAAGTACATAGCCCAGCCATCACGGGCTAGCTATTTAGACACCCGGCAAGTTTAGCACTCACCAATATCAGATTTACTATTATAAAAGTTTGATTACCTTTTGTTGTCTTCGTCAGAATGCACTCCCAGGACTGCTACTTCAATAACAAATGTTGGTTTGGTCCAAAATAATCCAGCGTTATATCCGAATAGCGGCGTTTTGTTCGTGCGTTCCAGAAACTATCCGAAATGGTAAATCAGGGTCGTGCGCATGGCGCAATTCGTGACAAAAAAATTCTGAATATTCCATTACCGTACTTCGAAGCATGTCAACCGCTGTTTAAAATCAATTTTTATGCAATTTATCTCGTAAAAAAGCGATAATATTCCGACCGGGAATCTCCTTTTCGACAAACAGAGGAAAAAACACAAAGACGGGGGCGGCCAGTGCACGCGCCTAAGCCCACAGTCCCTTGATCGGCCACTTGAGAAAGGCGATAATGTGTTTCAGCCTGGGGCTGGAATGACGACATTCAGGTTTTTCTCGGGCTCTGAGAGCCTATTGGAGCCGTGGGAAGTGTCACGTTACCGCAGAGATCCTAAGTTTTTGAAAGATGTCAAAGAAAGACAATAAATGGTCAGACAGGCCACTTCCTGTAAAGGAATCTCTCAGGTTTTGACCTGCCATTTGAGTTCTGTTATACTCACAGACACCATTCAAACAGTTTTAGAAACTTTGGAGTGTTTTCTATCCAAAGCCAATAATTATATGCATATTCTAGTTACTGGGCAGGAGTAGTAACCAGATTAAATCGGGTACGTTTTTTATCCAGCCGTGTCAATACTGCCCCCTACCCTCAACAGGTTAAACTTTGACCTACCAGCACCATCACCAACTGTCACATGAAACCATCACCCATTTACCCCAAGGCGGCTCAACCTACCCTGTCCCTATGCTCAATTTACCCCATAGTTTATTAAGTACACCACCCGAACTGCCGACCGCCGCTGAAGGCTCCGGAATGCCGGCCGCCGCTGAAGGCTCCGGAATGCCGGCCGCCGCTGAAGGCTCCGGACTGCAGGCCGTCTCAGGAGGCTCCGGACTGCAGGCCGTCTCAGGAGGCTCCGGACTGCAGGCCGTCTCAGGAGGCTCCGGACTGCAGGCCGTCTCAGGAGGCTCCGGACTGCAGGCCGTCTCAGGAGGCTCCGGACTGCAGGCCGTCTCAGGAGGCTCCGGACTGCAGGCCGTCTCAGGAGGCTCCGGACTGCAGGCCGTCTCAGGAGGCTCCGGACTGCAGGCCGTCTCAGGAGGCTCCGGACTGCAGGCCGTCTCAGGAGGCTCCGGACTGCAGGCCGTCTCAGGAGGCTCCGGACTGCAGGCCGTCTCCGGAGGTTCCGGACTCGGGGACAGTCGCTGCAGGCTCCGTGCCATGGATCGTCACTACAGGCTCCGTGCCATGGATTATCACTGGACGCTTCGTGCCATGGATCATCCCAACAGGCTCCGGGCCATGGATTATCACTGGAGGCTCCGGGCCATGGATTATCACTGGAGGCTTCGTGCCATAGATCATCCCTAAAGGCTCCGGGCAATGGATCATCCTTACAGGCTTCTTGCCATGGATTATCACTTGAGGCTCCGGGCCATGGATTATCACTGGAGGCCTCGTACCATGGATCATCCCTACAGGCTTCTTGCCATGGATTATCCCTACAGGCTCCGGGCCATGGATCATCACTGGAGGCTTCGTGCCATGGATCATCCCTACAGGCTCCGGGCCATGGATCATCCCTACAGGCTTCTTGCCATGGATTATCACTTGAGGCTCCGGGCCATGGATTATCACTGGAGGCTTCGTGCCATGGATCATCCCTACAGGCTCCGGGCCATGGATCATCACTGGAGGCTTCGTACCATGGATCATCACTGGAGGCTTCGGACCATGGATCATCACTGGAGGCTTCTTACGTGGAGCCGGAACAGGTCTCACCGGACTGGGGAGACGCACTAGAGACTGGATGCGCAGAGCAGGCACAGGGTATACTGGGCCGTGGAGGCGCACTGGAGGTCTGGAGCTTAGGGCTGGCACAAACCGTCCTGGCTGGATGTTTACTTTAACCCGGCAAGGGCGGAGCGCTGGCACAGGACGAACTGGGCTGTGCAGGCGCACTGGCAACACAGTGCATAGAACTGGCAGGATATACTGGGCCGTGGAGGCACACTGGAGGTCTGGAGCGTATGGCTGGCACAACCCGTCTTTGCTGGATGCTCAACCTAGCTCGACAACTGCAGGGTGCGGGCACAGATCGCACTGGCCTGTGAGTGCGCACTGGCGACACAGTGCGCATCACCACATAACACGGTGCTTGCCTCGTCACTCGCTCCCCACGGTAAGCACGGGGAGTTGGCTCAGGACTCCACCCTGACTCTGCCAAACTCCCCGTGTGCCCCCCCCAAAAAATATTTTTTGGGGCTGCCTCTCGTGCTTCCGTCGATGTTGGTTCTCCCCGGCCCAGCTCGTCTTCCCAGTAAATGCATGCTGCTTGGCTTTCTTGTGGTGGGATCTTCTGTCACGATCGCTATCTTCGAACTCCCGATCATAAATAAACCAAGGCGCAGCGTGCATGGAATTCCACATCTTTTTAATGAAAATGAAACTCACCAAAACAACAAACAGGAGGAAAACGTGACGTTCTGGGGCTGCTCAAAGGCAGCTACACAAAAACAAGATCCCCCAACTAAAGGTGGAAAAAAGGGCTGCCTAAGTATGATTCCTAATCAGAGACAATGATAGGCAGCTGCCTCTGATTAGGAACCATACTCGGCTCAACACAAAGAAATAGACAAACTAGATTGCCCACCCCACATCACACCCTGACCTAACCAAACTAGAGGAAAATAAACGTCTCTCTAAGGTCAGGGCGTGACAGAGAGAAAGAAACCACAGACATGGCACTGCCAGCGGCATCAATAAACAAGCAATATTTGCCAAATAACCCACAGTTACGTGTCCTTAGAAAATGCCTCTAACAAATGACAAAAAACCTATTCATTTTGTTTTGATGTGTAGCATATTAAAAACTTTATAGCCTACTGTTTTTGGGGTTTTATCAGCTATGAAGGTAAGACCCAGATGCAGATGCATCGAATTAACAATGGTTTAATAGTCCAACAGTGGCAGGCAATAGACAGGTTAAGGCAGGCAGGGGTCAGTAAACCAGAGGTGGGCCAATGGTACCGGACGGCAGGCAGGCTCAGTGTCAAGGTAGGCAGAGGTCAATAATCCAGAGGTGGGGCAAAAGTACAGGTCAGCAGGCAGGCTCAGGGTCAGGCAGAGTGGTCAGGCAGGCGGGCTCAGAGTCAGGACAGGCAAGGGTCAAAACCAGGAAGGCGAGAAAATGAGAGACTGGGAAAAGCAGGAGCCAAGACAAAAAACGCTGGTTGACTTGACAAACAAGACGAACTGGCAATAGACAAACCTAGAACACAGGTATAAATACACAGGGGAAGATGGGCGATACCTGGAGGGGGGGTGGAGACAATCACAAAGACAGGTGAAACAGATCAGGGTGTGACTTTTTACTTTCTTAAAACAATAATTGTCCACATCACGGTTTAGCTGTCAGAGATTTGAGTGCTAAATGCTTCAGGGTATTGCATTCATATAGGCCAAATAGGCTTAGGCATCCACTGTATGATATTAATATTTCAAAAATAAATATAAAGGAAGAAAAGCTTCGGTGCCATGTTCCCGACACCAACATGCATTCTTTATCCTTGTCAGATAGTCTACTACTGCTATACAGATATAGGCATACAGAACGAGGCTAATTCATACTTTTTCGATCAGAATAGTTTTTATAAAGATAAGCAGTATATTGTTAGATTAAAAGAGTAGCTCTGGTAGGCCTTCTTCCTCCCCTCAAGTTCAACTGTCGATGTCAGTTGGAGCTCCAGTGCACACTGCCTTCATTGGCCTGAGGTAGCTAAGGCTAATAATAGCCATACCACACCAAACCTTCACAAAAGTTTATTTACTGTTAATTTCCTGGTAGCAGCTCTGGGAGTAACAAAGACCCACATTGGATTAACAAAACTGTCTGGGTAGAGGTCTTCACGGGTCCAACAGACCCGAAATTCTGAGATCTGACCCACTTGCAGGTTCATGCCTTACGTGATTGTGCTCGATCACAGTCACGGCATTCTGGCGCACATGGCCACCTGGACAGGCTATCAACTTCTAGAAGCTCCCGGCGTGTTACACAATAGTTATTCTCTGGCTTGTCAAAGATGTGACTGTAATCGGCAACAACTCATTCTCTTTCCTGGGTCATTACTGGCATCCGTATCTAGGATGAACTTAGCGGAACTCAGAGGAACGTTATCACTCTCCACTCAGTCTCGATCTGTCTCGCTCTCGCTCAGATCCCCCTAAACCCCCAAACCTAGTAAGTTATCTGAACTAGGGGCAACTCCTTCCCCCATACTTTCTCCTTGAGCCCCCCACATAATAGATCTAAAGGGTCGCTACAATATTGTAAAGCAATAAAGAGGCTCGTACATGTTAATAACAATTTTTATACAACAGGTGGATCTAAACCTAAATGCTGATTGGTTAAAATCGCATTCCAGCCGTGTGTCTATTCCAGTGTCTATTCCACAAGTTGCCACCTGCTAAATCTATGACATTAAAATGCCTATTTACTCTGTTCCATCTGACTGTGCAATTCATTGTCTCATAAGCCCAGCCAAGCAACTTATAAACTTGATCTCCACTATAAAAATCATCTAGACATTATCTCACATTTCTTTTCGACTAACTTTTAGTTTTCAACAGCGGAGATTTGTATAAACCTTGCTGTCTGTCTCTCTGACATTAGCAACATTGTTTCAATATTCAAATTCGATGATTGTGATTGTGTTACTGTAGCTGTGTTGTTGACTAGCTCATCTGAACAACAGTGTCCTGACGAGTGTGCACATGTTCTATGTCAGGCGAAATCGCGACTCATTAGTTTATTGTTACGGATGTATCCAAATAAATGTCACTAGAAAACAGCTTAAACAAATGCAAATGCAGCTACTTTGCTGTTATTCTGGCTGCACTTTTTGACGTGACCGTAAGTTAGCCGTAGTTGGCTAGCTAGCAATAATGGATAAGAACGTTGCCACTGTCAGCCAGTATGGCAATGGAACATTTAGAACGAACGACTGGGTCGTGTCTATAGATACAGAACAAAAAGACTGAACAACTGGGTCTCTAGCAACCCTAGATTTGTGTCGGGCCTATAACTTGTGGAAGGAGGAAATAGTATGAATAAGTTAATTAAAATAATGTTTTTAATGAACATATGTCAATCATTATTTGAATATGTTGGTAACCCATTGTCTAAAAGTGATAATGCCCTCGAAGCTGGTGTTTGGAGGATATATAAACAATGGCTTCTCGGGCATATCACTTAAATAAAGCATTCTACCTGCAGGCTTTACAGTAACTGTCCAGTGAAAATCTCACTTTTAAAAGTTAATATTCTATTAACACTTACCAAAATAATGTTGACTCATCAAATACTAATCCTGTACTACACTGAACAAAAATATAAACGCAACATTTAAAGTGTTGGTCCCATGTTTCGTGAGCTGAAATAAAAAATCCTAAATTGTGTGCACTAATTTGTTTACATCCCGGTTAGAGAGCATTTCTGCCAAGATAATCCATCTGGTGTGGCTGATTAAACAGCATGATCATCACATAGGTGCACCTTGTGCTGGGGAAAATAAAAGGCCACTCTAAAATGTGCAGTTTTTTTTCACATAACACAATGCCACAGATGGCTCAAGTTTTCAGGGAGCATGCAATTGGCATTGCTATAGACAAGCTATAGACAATGAACACAATTGCATTTTATGTATGGAAATTTGAATATACAGATATACCATGACGAGATCCTGAGGCCCATTGTCATGCCATTCAACTGCCACCATCACCTCATGTTTCAGCATGATAATGGAACTGCCCCATGTCGCAAAGATCTGTACACAATTCCTGGATGCTGAAAATGTCCCAGTTCTTCCGTGGCCTGCATACTCACCAGACTAGTCACCATTGAGCATGTTTGGGATGCTCTGGATTGACGTGTATGACAGCATGTTCCAGTTCCTGAACAATATCCAGCCACTTTGCACAGCCATTGAAGAGTAGTGGGAAAACATTCCACAGGCCACAATCAACAGCCTGATCAACTCTATGCGAAGGAGATGTGTCCCGCTGCATGAGGCAAATGGTGGTCACACCAGATATTGACCGTTTTTTTTTATCCGCGCCCCTACCTTTTTTTTAAGGTATCTTGCATATCTGTATTCCCAGACATGTGAAATCCATATATTAGGTCCTACTGAATGTATTTCAATTGACTGATTTCCTTATATGAACTGTAACTCTTTGAAATTGTTGCATGTTGCGTTTTATTATTTTGTTCAGTGTATAAATTGGAGAAAAAACACTTCAAAAACCCCACCTCAAACTTGTATGTCAAACAGACCGTTTATTTTTATTTTTTACTATTTCCTCCTGTCATCATCCTAAGGAGGATGAGCTGGCCAATAAGCGGGCTACTGCATGAATGTTTTTAATGACCAGTATACGCCCACACCATTCTGTTGGGGTACGCCCACACCATTCCAACACAGAAGAACTGCTATTTAACTTGCTTAAATACAATTTTTTTGGAAGCAAAGTTATTTCACTCATATTTTAATTAATTATAGGTCATATTTTATAGAAATCGGGAAACATTGGACAGTTACTTTAAATAAAGTGTAGCTCAGGGCTGAAGTTTCTCCTATGTACAGATCTAGAATGTATCAGCTTCCCCAAACCTAGCCTTAACCATTAGTGGAAAAAATGTTTAACTGACCTAAGATCAGCAACATCAACTTAAACCTAAATTGCTCACCCTAATACTCTCTGTCGCCCCCCTCAGGCTCTACTGGACCTGGGCGCATCTCCAGACTACAAGGACAGCCAGAGTCTGACCCCCCTCTACCATACAGTCCTGGTGGAGGGAGACCCAAGCTGCTGTGAGCTGCTACTGAGGGCCCACGCCACCATCTCTTGCCATGACGAGAACGGCTGGCATGAGATACACCAGGTGTAATAATCGATTGGATTTATATAGAGGTAGCCTAACGGTTAAGAGCTTTGGCCAGTAACCTTTTGGGCCAGTAAGCTGGCAAGGTGGAAAAATCTGCCGTTTTGCCTTTGATCAAGTTAACAGTTAACCCCCAACAACAACTACTCCCCGGTCTCTGATGACGTGGAAGTCTATTAAGGCAGCCCCCCGCACCTCTCTGATTCATAGGGGATTGGTTAAATGCAGAAGACACATTTCGGTTGAATGCATTCGGTTGTGCAACTGATTAGGTATCCCCTTTCCCCAAAGGGTTTTACATACAAATGTTCTACATACTGGTTTAGTTGGGAGTCTCAAGTTACAGCGCCTGATACAGTACTAAAGCAAATTAGCCAAGCCATTGACATTATATGGACTCCCTTGAATAAGCTATCTTGTAGTTGATTAGAAATAATTCCGCTTTTGGTAGATGTTTCACTTTATGAATTGCTTTGGTTGAGAAGCAAGCTTTGCTAGACCATCAGCAGCAAAACAACAGTAAGATAGCTCCGCTCAGTTGGTACTCTGACTGACATCTAGTGTGCAGAACAAGACGATACAGTTGAGAATATCTTTAGTCTACCGGCTAATGTTTGGTCATTTTCTATGATAGTCCCGGTGTGCCTTATGATAGCTAGGCTACTGGATAGATTGTTTCATTTTCTTTTGACCTGGTCTTTGTTTATGTATTTGTGTTTTTGTGGCAGACGTGTAGATATGGACATGCCTTTTTTTCTTTTTTTTACCTCCTCTCTGTTCGTTTGTTTGTTTGTTTGTTTGTATGACAGACCTGTAGGTATGGACATTATTTGACCTGGTCTCTGTGCCTTTGTTTGTATGACAGACCTGTAGGTATGGACATTATTTGTTTGTATGACAGACTTGTAGGTATGGACATTATTTGACCTGGTCTCTGTGCCTTTGTTTGTATGACAGACCTGTAGGTATGGACATTATTTGACCTGGTCTTTGTTCGTTTGTTTGTATGACAGACCTGTAGGTATGGACATTATTTGACCTGGTCTCTGTGTTTGTATGTCAGACCTGTAGGTATGGACATTATTTAACCTGGTCTCTGTGTTTGTATGACAGACCTGTAGGTATGGACATTATTTGACCTGGTCTCTGTGTTTGTATGACAGACCTGTAGGTATGGACATTATTTGACCTGGTCTCTGTGTTTGTATGACAGACCTGTAGGTATGGACATTATTTGACCTGGTCTCTGTGTTTGTATGACAGACCTGTAGGTATGGACATTATTTGACCTGGTCTTTGTTCGTTTGTTTGTATGACAGACCTGTAGGTATGGACATTATTTGACCTGGTCTCTGTGTTTGTATGTCAGACCTGTAGGTATGGACATTATTTGACCTGGTCTCTGTGTTTGTATGACAGACCTGTAGGTATGGACATTATTTGACCTGGTCTCTGTGTTTGTATGACAGACCTGTAGGTATGGACATTATTTGACCTGGTCTCTGTGTTTGTGTGGCAGGCATGTAGATATGGACATGTCCAGCACCTGGAGCACCTGTTGTTCTACAGAGCAGATATGGGTGTCCAGAACGCCTCGGGAAACACGGCTCTACACATCTGTGCTCTATACAAGCAGGTGAGAAAACACAAACCACCAATCAGCTGTCAATCAACTGTACAGAGGGGTTTATATTATACCATCTACATTGTTTTAATTATACCATTAGTATATTGTTTTGGTACAGGCCCATAGTAATCAGGATTAGGGTCAATTCCATTTGAATTCAGTCAATTCAAGAAGTAAACTGATTTGACTGAATTGAAATGGAATTCACTCCAATCCTGAAAATGATGCTATTATTAGCGAAGGGGGAAATTATGATGAATAAATATCCTGTTGATTGATCACATGGATAAAGATTGACTGGATGCGCTGCTGGTGATACGTTTCACTGCGATGGATGAATCCTGGGTGAACACTAGTCAATATTGCCTTAACATTTTAAAATGTATCCATCTATCATGTTCTATATGGGTTTAGAGATAGATGGAAACGAATGATGACAATTAGTAATGTCATTCATTACTGTGCGTGTGCGTGATCCTTGTGTCAATGGCTATGAATTATAGTTTAAATGTTAATCCCTCCACGCTGTCATATGAGCATTACACACACACACACACACACAGACGCACAGACGCACAAACACACACACATTTTCCAGACGGTGGTTTTAGCATGGGATGTGTGTGTGAAATATCTCTCCTGTTCTCTGTAGGGTTCACTGCTCCCATGAGATATGGCACAGATAAAAAAAACTCTGTCTCCTGCCATTAGAGAGAGAGAGAGTGAGGAATGATGAGAGAGACAGGGAGAAAGCGTAAGAGAGAGAGAGAGAAAGAGAGATGATTCCCTCTCCATTGTTTGGTGTTGTGCAATCTCTTTCCTCAAGTGCTCTGCTCAGCTCCTACACGGGCAAGGTTTATCTCCATGGCTTTCTGAATGTAATGACAGTCACTAGGAGGGATAACTAGGAGGGATCAACTTCTGCCTGATTTAACCTTTACATAATGTTATTATTATTATAGATATCTGCCCAATATTTTATGCATAATTTGTTGTTCATCTGAGGACTAGTGGCAGTAGAAAATAAAAAAAGCATGTAGGGGGATTCCATGCCAGCATAGGCTGAAAATATTTAGGGTTTCTTAGATTGTTCTGAAAATTCCCACATAGAAACTTAATTGGGAGGGAGGATGTTTGATATGCTTTTTACAATCAAGATGAAAGTGGCCATTTTGTCAAACTGTGTAGAATTGCAGGAAATGTGTTTTAAAACGTCGGGGGAGGACCCCCCGGAACCCCTATCTACTGTTCATCCACCCCAATATCTACACCCCAATTTCGCCCTTGCCTTGATCTGTCTGTATCCTCTTGACTCTTGTGTTTTTTTTAAGACACTAGGTAATCCAAGATGGCGTAGCAGTCAGACGTCTTTGTCTTTGTGCTGTCGTGTCCCTTGTATATATCTTTTTACATCTTTTTCTTTGCATATCATTTTAAAATAATTTCCTAAACCTAAACTTCAAAATACTCTCCTGCAACCCGCCTCACCCAATGTGGCGTGGATCTGTTTTTTTTCTAAAGTATTTCTATTTACTTCGGATCTGGAATCCCTCAACTGAAGCAAGCCAGCTAACTACCTACCAGCTATCAGTTAGCAAACCATTGCTAGCGGTCATCAGCTAACCTTTAGCTCAGAAAGCTCTCGCCAGTTCGAACAACGTGACTCAAACCAGAGCATAACGGACCTATTATTATTATTTTATTTTTTCCCCCATATCCCCGGATTCCTACCGCAAACTCTGAACGTTTTCACCTGGATCTTCGCAACTAGCTAACTGCAATTCCCGAAATTTGCATCCTTTAGTACTAACTCAAAAAAGTTCTGGTTAACTCCTGGCTAGCGTTTCCATCCCGGAGCAAGCACCAATTAGCCTGAAGCTAGCCCGGCCAGGGCTCCTGTGCTACCACCGAAGCCCACTCCTGGGCTACAATATCCGGACCTCTTCTACTGTCGGTACGGGGCACGGAACCCCGCCGATCCTCTACGACCGGAATACTGACATAATCTGCCCGAGAATTCCAACAGGCCCCTCAGGCGCGACGTCCGCTGAAGGCCCATTCTGCTAACCGCGGCCTACTTGCTACCTAGAGCTACTTGGAACCCTACTAATTCCACGACTATCGACGTCAACGCACGAAGAGGCAAAAACAGACTTACTCCCATCGCGACGTCCCCCAAAGGCTAACTTGCTAGCACCGGTCTGTTAATTGCTAGCTTGCTTTCCCCGGTCTGCTAACTGCTAGCTTGCCTGCCCCGGTCTGCTAACTGCCAGCCCCGGTCTGCTAACTGCTAGCTTGTTAGCATCGGCCTGCTAACTGTCTGAATCGCCGTGTCCCCAGTCAGACCAACCACACACTGGACCCATATGTTCACTTGGCTACGCATGCCTCTCTCTAATATCAATATGCCTCATCCATTACTGTCCTGGTTAGTGATTACTGTCTTATTTCACTGTAGAGCCTCTAGCCCTGCTCAATATGCCTTAACCAACCATGTTGTTCCACCTCCTACATATGCGATGACATCACCTGGTCTAAACGTCTCTAGAGACTATATCTCTCTCATCATTTCTCAATGCCTAGGTTAACCTCCAATGTACTCACATCCTACCTTACCTTTGTCTGTACACTATGCCTTGAATCTATGCTATCGTGCCCAGAAACCTGCTCCTTTTACTCTCTGTTCCAAACGTACTAGACGGCCAGTTCGTATAGCCTTTAGCCGTACCCTTATCCTACTTCTCCTCTGTTCCTCTGGTGATGTGGAGGTTAATCCAGGTCCTGCAGTGCCTAGTTCCACTCCCACTCCCCAGGTGCTCTCATTTGTTGACTTCTGTAACCGTAAAAGACTTGGTTTCATGCATGTTAACATTAGAAGCCTACTCCCTAAGTTTGTTTTACTCACTGCTTTAGCACACTCTGCCAACCCGGATGTCTTAGCCGTGTCTGAATCCTGGCTTAGGAAAACCACCAAAAACCCTGAAATCTCCATCGCTAACTATAACATTTTCCACCAAGATAGAACTGCCAAAGGGGGCGGTGTTGCAATCTACTGCAAAGATAGCCTGCAGAGTTCTGTATTACTATCCAAGTCTGTACCCAAACAATTCGAGCTTCTACTTCTAAAAATTAACCTTTTCAAAAACAAGTCTCTCACTGTTGTCGCTTGCTATAGACCACCCTCTGCCCCCAGCTGTGCCCTCGATACCATATGTGAATTGATTGCCCCCCATCTATCTTCTGAGCTTGTGCTACTAGGTGACCTAAACTGTGACATGCTTAACACCCCGGCCATCCTACAATCTAAGCTTGATGCCCTCAATCTCACACAAATTATCAATGAACCTACCAGGTACAACCCCAAATCCGTAAACACGGGCACCCTCATAGATGTCATCCTAACTAACTCGCCCTCCAAATACACCTCTGCTGTTTTCAATCAACATCTCAGCGATCACTGCCTCATTGCCTGCATCCGTAATGGGTCTGCGACCAAATGACCACCCCTCATCACTGTCAAACGCTCCCTAAAACACTTCTGCGAGCAGGCCTTTCTAATCGACCTGGCCGGGGTATCCTGGAATGACATCGACCTCATCCCATCAGTAGATGATACCTGGCTATTCTTTAAAAGTGCCTTCCTCACCATCTTAAATAAGCATGCCCCACTCAAGAAATGTAGATCTAGGAATAGATATAGTCCTTGGTTCATTCCAGACCTGTCTGCCCTTGACCAGCACAAAAACATCCTGTGGCGTTCTGCATTAGCATCGAATAGCCCCCGTGATATGCAACTTTTCAGGGAAGTTAGGAACAAATATACACAGGCAGTTAGAAAAGCTAAGGCTAGCTTTTTCAAACAGAAATTTGCATCCTTTAGTACTAACTCAAAAAAGTTCTGGTTAACTGTAAAGTCCATGGAGAATTAGAGCACCACCTCCCAGCTGCCCACTGCTCTGAGGCTAGGAAACACTGTTACCACTGATAAATCCACTATAATTGAGAATTTCAATAAGTATTTCTCTACGGCTGGCCATGCTTTCCACCTGGCTACCCTTACCCCGGTCAACTGCCCGGCACCCTCCACAGCAACCCGCCAATGCCCCCACCATTTCTCCTTCACCCAAATCCAGATAGCTGATGTTCTGAAAGTGGCTGCAAAATCTGGACCCGTACAAATCAGCCAGGCTAGACAATCTGGACCCTCTCTTTCTAAAATTATCTGCCGAAGTTGTTGCAACCCCTATTACTAGCCTGTACAACCTCTCTTTGGTATCGTCTGAGATTCCCAAAGATTGGAAAGCTGCCGCGATCATCCCCCTCTTCAAAGGGGGTGACACTCTAGACCCAAACTGCTACAGACCTATATCTATCCTACCCTGTCTTTCTAAGGTCTTCGAAAGCCAAGTTAACAAACAGATTACTGATCATTTCGAATCCCACCGTACCTTCTCTGCTATCCAATCTGGTTTCAGAGCTGGCCATGGGTGCACCTCAGCCACGCTCAAGGTCCTAAACGACATCATAACCGCCATCGATAAGAGACATTACTGTGCAGCCGTATTCATCGACCTGGCCAAGGCTTTCGACTCTGTCAATCACTACATTCTTATTGGCAGACTCGACAGCCTTGGTTTCTCAAATGATTGCCTCGCCTGGTTTACCAACTACTTCTCTGATAGAGTTCAGTGTGTCAAATCGGAGGGCCTGCTGTCCGGACCTCTGGCAGTCTCTATGGGTGTGCCACAGGGTTCAATTCTCAGGCAGACTCTCTTCTCTGTATACATCAATGATGTTGCTCTTGCTGCTGTTGATTCTCTGATCCACCTCCATGCAGACGACACCATTCTGTATACTTCTGGCCCCTCTTTGGACACTGTGTTAACTAACCTCCAGACGAGCTTCAATGCCATACAACTCTCCTTCCGTGGCCTCCAACTGCTCTTAAATGGAAGTAAAACTAAATGCATGCTATTCAATCGATCACTGCCTGCACCTGCTCGCCCGTCCAGCATCACTACTCTGGACCCACTCGTAGCACGCGCTCCAGCAGGTATATCTCACTGGTCACCCCCAAAGCCAATTCCTCCTTTGGTCGTCTTTCCTTCCAGTTCTCTGCTGCCAATGACTGGAACGAACAGCAACAATCTCTGAAGCTGGAGACTCGTATCTCCCTCACTAGCTTTAAGCACCAGCTGTCAGAGCAGCTCACAGATCACTGCACCTGTACATAGCCCATCTGTAAACAGCCCATCTATCTACCTACCTCATCCCCATACTGTATTTATTTATTTATCTTGCTCCTTTGTACCCCAGTATCTCTACTTGCACATTCATCTTCTGCACATCTACCATTCCAGTGTTTAATTGCTATATTGTAATTACTTCGCCACCATGGCCTATTTATTGCCTTAACTTACCTCATTTGCACTCACTGTATATAGACTTTTTGTTTTCTTTTGTTCTACTGTATTATTGACTGTATGTTTTGATTATTCCATGTTTTGTATGTGTCGAATTGCTATGCTTTATCTTGGCCAGGTCGCAGTTGCAAATGAGAACTTGTTCTCAACTAGCCTACCTGGTTAAATAAAGGTTAAATAAAATAAATGCTTCTCTGCATCTCTACTAAAATCTGGGTAACAGATTGAAAGGAATGAGTCTTATTCTGTACATTTAGTAATTGCTTGCTTTTCTAAAGTCTACCAACCTTGCAAGCAGGCATGCGAGCTAAAGTATTTAGACAAGCCAGCTACTCTTAATTTATTGATAGCCTGAAATGGCTTCTTGGTAGCTAGTTATGAGGTAGGGAGATTGGGAATCTATCTGGGCTAGCTAAAGCCAACTTCATACAATTTCTAGGTAGCTAGTTTTATTCCAACAACAAAACATTTAACCAGATAAATCTGAGGGGGCACATGCCCCTGTGCCCCCTATGGACATGATGCCTCTGAATTTATTGAATATTAAAACTATTAATATTCATATCTCGAGAGTAGCCTTTTGATTTTGATTTTTTTTCGACAGATTGTTATAAAAGTTAATCAAATTTCCAGAGTGGGCTCTCTGCTACTTTTAAAGTTATGATACATTTTATGAGCACCACCAACACAGTGATTAGGTAAATGGTTCTGGGAACTCCCTCTGCTGGTGATTTGCTGAAGGGTAGTGCTAGCAGGGATCCTTGGACGTCCAACTCCACCATCACACCATTAAGTAGAAAGTTATAACGGTTAAGGTCAGGGTTACGGTTAGGGTTAGGTAAGGGTTATGGTTAAGGTTAGGGTTAGGTAAGGGTTATGGTTAAGGTTAGTGTAAGAGTAGAGTTTAAGGTTTAGGGCAGGGCAGGGATGTCCCAAGGACCCCGGATAGCACTACCCATTTGCTGAACAAGAAATCCTACAGGAGGGATGTCATTGGTTAATGATATTGTTAATGTTGAATCAGTTCATGTGAAAATTCTATTTCAGAATATAGCCATACTGCATATTTTAGAGCACACTATAAGGAGTATAATGTCACCAAGATGTTGTCTGTATTATGTATGGTTCATGATCCATAAGATCTTACAGGAGGCATGCATAGGTCTAAATGGCCTAAAATGGCCACTTTCATAATGATTTTCTATGTAAAAAGCATGTTAAACATCCTTCCTCCCAATAACATTTGCATGGAAAGGGGATACCTAGTGAGTTGCACAACTGAACGCATTCAACTGAAATGTGAGTTACTAAAAATATTTTCGGGCCATGCTGGCGTGGAATCGCCCAGTAGGCGGAGTATTAGCTTGAACTGGGGTGTGTGTGTGTGTTCGTTTGTTTGTGTGTGTGTGTGTGTGAGTGTGTGTGTGTGCAAGCACTATGCGCGCGCGTGTGTGTGTGTGTGTGTGTGTGTGTGTGTGTGTGTGTGTGTGTGTGTGTGTGTGTGTGTGTGTGTGTGTGTGTGTGTGTGTGTGTGTGTGTGTGTGTGTGTGTGTGGGCAGGCACTGTTCGTGCGTGGGCGCCTGCGTCTTTGTGTGCCTGATTGTGTGTGTGTGTGTGTGTGTGTGTGTGTGTGTGGGCACGTGTATGTGTGTGTGTTTGTAGTGGAGCCTTCCGTGGGTGGGCTGCTGAATCCAGCTAGCAGCAGGCTATAGTGCCACATACAGTTACCACAGCTCCATCTCTTTATTCACCAATCTTTACACTACGTGTGTTCACTGCACTGAGATCCTTACTGGAGAACTGAGGGTTTTACCCGGTAACAGACACAGGGCATCATCAGCCAGAACCGGGTGAGCTGTAGCTCCAGGACAATGATCAGTCCTGGAATGTTCTGGAATCAGTCTGGATCAGTTGATGGCATGGAATGTTTGAGCAAGATGGTTTCTGGTTCTCTCGTTAAATGGGTTCAGTACAGAAGAGGGTAATACTGTACAGTAGCTGGCTGCAGAAAGAGAGAGAGAGGTGAAGTGGAGTTTAAATGAATGAGGTCCTGATCACAACCCTTACAGTGTCTTACTCTGTTTTCGCTCTCTCTCGCTCTTTTTTAAATTGTATTTATTCCTCCCTAAGGAACACTGTGCCAGAGTACTGCTTGTTCGTGGTGCCAACAAGGAAGTGAAGAACTACAGAAGCCAGACATCATTCCAGGTATGGACTGACTCACAGTAAAGGCTTGCTGTAGAGTATAGATGGCTCCATTCCAATCTCCAGTCTGTCATGCCACATGGCCAGTACATTGCTTCATTCTTCTATATGGGAAATGCAATAGGTTTGTTACTGATTTAAGCGAAGCACTATATGAGTCAGTGGTTCCTTATATGGCAGTCTTTTATGTAGCTGTGAACAAGCAGTCAGAGGTCCTGGGATAATTATACATGTTTTAATTGTTGTTTACATGCATGTGTCAGCATTCCACCGTGTTCTAAATCTCAAACAACCAATTAGTCATACTGCAGGTGTGATGCATTTTGGGGGTTGAAGTAAAACATATCGAATAGATAGCGAAATAGCTTTCTAGCTATAGTTGGCTGTATGTTATATTTTTCCAATTTATCATTCCTATTCTGTTTACCATCTGCGCACTACTTTTCATGCAGATTCAGTAATTCCATATCCCACAAATAATTGAGCCGTGAATTCACACATACATTGTTTTGACCTATTTTATTTTACCTGCAGCAGGCCTTTATAGCTGTTAAGGCATATTGCTATTTCAATAGCATGGCAAAATAAGAACTACTGCATGAGGTACATTAGTACCAAGCACACAAACACAAATAATGTTTATTCTGGGAAAGAGTCTCCCATTGTGGTATGTTTATGGTTCAAAGTTGAACATTTTTCACCAAATCCCCTCTTTACCTCCTCATGCTTTCTTAGCAGTCTGAACTCATCCTCAGTTACTCTGAACTCCTATTACTTGGTCTGATACCCAGCTGAGCCAACTGTCTTCTCTTGCATCATGTTGGAGTCAGTGGAGTGTTGCTGTTTATGTAATGTACATTTCCGCTGAGCGCTGATGCGTCCTCAAATTCTCTCTATTATTCATTCATCCCTTCATACTTCTGAAATTGTTTCTTGCCTCAATGACTCCTTAATTACAGCTAATTTGAAGGGGTCCATAAACCGCATTCACCACAGCCAATCAAATTCGGATTAAGTCTTCCCAGTTAAACAGGCATCTGCTGACTGACGGTGACAATTTAAAAGCTGAGATTAAGATAGCATCCCAAATGGCACCCTATTTCCTATATAGTGCACTATGGGCCCTGATCAAAAGTAGTGCACTATAGAGGGAACAGGGTGCCATTTGGGACGCTTCACTGATTCAGAGCAAATTGGACCACTTCACTTCTTGCTCCTCTTTTCTGACCCACTTTCATCCTAAAATCACATCCCGCTCCACTTCCTAGTACACCCTGCCGTCATACCTCACCTTATCTCCATATGGTTTGGGACAAGGTAATCCTTCCCTGCCTCATATCCTTCCTCATCCCCCTCTCCATCTTATCTCTCTCTCCCACTCTCTCTCTCTCTCACCCTCCTTCTGCTCTCTGTTTCTGTGGTCCCCTTGTTTTCCTGTCTGTCGGTTTCTCTCTGTCCCTCTCGGCCCAGCCATCATAACTTACCTCCATATGGTTTGGGACCAGGTAAACAGACAGCAGAGCAGAGAGTGGAGCGCGTATGGTGTACTTTGCTGTGCAGAGTTAAGAGGGGGTATAATCGTTTTAGCAGAAGGGTTCTAGTAGGCTATCATTGTGGTTATACTGTAGCAGAAGGTTGTTTCTGGGAGATGAGCTGGGAAGCAGGAGTCATGACATGTGTTGTCACCCCCAGAGAGGACCTCCTGGCTCTCATCATCAAACCATCAGCTGGAGATTATACAGCCTCGTTCTACACTCTAGCTGGCATTACATTACAGCACTACTACTCCAATCCAATATACGGTAGCTACTGTAAGGTCATTGCTGTATTACATTGATAGGTTCATTGCACTCATTTCAGTTGTGGTATCGAAAATGGAAGTATACTTTGGGATAATTTTCACTTATGCATCATTAAGGAAAATGTTATTTATTTTTCAATAAGGAGACAATTTCATATTTGTAAAGGAGGGATGAGTTTATTCAGTTAATTTCCATGATAAGTAGCGATTCAAGTTGTGATTTCACTTGTTCTTTTCAGTGACTGAACTAGCTGGATATTCATGAGAGGTACTGTATGATTCAGGTGGAGACTTTGAATGGACTTTGTCTTCAGTGACTAAACTATGGTCGACCTGCTTTGATGCAGCCAGAGCCTCAAGTCGTTTCTCCTACTCCACTGACCTGACTTATGTAAGACTAGCTAAAGGTGGCCTTAGCCGGCAGGGTCTACTGGCTGGATATGTGTTGACTCACCCACTGTGGCTATAGCTCTGCTGTCCTCCACCCACTACAGTACAACTCTTACCAGGCTGCTGTTTATTGTGTTATTATTAGTAGCTATAATAATTTCAGGTTGCATTTCATAAAAGTGAGTCCTTCGACAATGGGTATTAAGTTGTTTTCTGGCAAATAACTGAGGCACCGCATGTGGGAGGCCATCAGAGCAGGTAGTCAGGAATTTTCTACTATGAATACAATAGGTCAGCCATTTTGATTGATTTAAAAATGTTACTATGATAAATGCCAAAAGAAAAATCTATCATTCTGTTCCAGGTGGCCATCATCGCGGGGAACTTTGAATTGGCAGAATTAATCAAGAATCACAAAGAGACTGATATTGGTAAGTTACTGAACTAAACACTTATATGTGTGTCTAAACTGGGTTTATTTAAGAGAAGAAGAAAAAACATTCTTGTTTTAATATAGGAAATGGTGAGACTGGTAAACCATTGAGCGCAGCAGTCAGTATGGTTGACCAGGCTAGGAAATGGTTGCAAGCAAATCTGTTGTATTGAATGGGATTCAAGTCATGTCCACTTCATGTGCTTCTTTATAAATGTTGTATGTTGTTGACCAAAGATCTTCCTCTCTGAATGGGCCCTGCTGTTTACAGTTTGATGGACCTGCACTGTGGTTCCTCTCTCACCTATAGACAGTCAGTTTTCTGCTCCAATCCCACATCTACTTCCACACTTAGCCACAGTACACAGTGGAGCTGACCTACATAGTGCAGAGTAGAGAGACTGGGATGAGAACACACACACACACGCGTCACACACATCCTGTATGCACACATACACACATGCATGTGCGCATGAACGCACACACAAACAAACACACACACACATTTATAAAGTGTACTCTTTATAATAGGTTACTTTACTGTATAATGTGTACTGTATGTAGTACACTATAGAATACCTCTAAAAAGACAGCATGCCTTTGAGAACTAAGAACAGTGTTCCAGTGGTTGTCTGTGATATGAATGGGACAATCTCCCTATATTGTTCACAAAGGGCACATCCATCCTCTCTTATCCTCACACTACACTCTTAGAAAAAAAGGTGCTATCTAAAAGGGATCTTCGTCCGTCCTCATAGGAGAACCCTTTGAAGAACCCAATTTGGTTCCAGGTAGAACCCTTTTTGTTCCAGGTAGAACCCTTTTTGTTCCATGTAAAACCCTTTCCACCTCGAGTTCTACCTGGAACCAAAACGGGTTCTCCTACAGGGACAGCCAAACAACCCTTTTTGAACACTTTTTTCTAAGAGTGTACACTACCGTTCAAAAGTTTGGGGTCACTTAGAAATGTCTGTTTTTGAAAGAAAATAAACATTTTGGTCCTTTAAAATAAAATAGAATTGATCAGAAATAAAGTGTAGACATTGTTAATGTCGTAAATGACTATTATAGCTAGAAACGGCTGATTTTTAATGAAATATCTCCATAGGCGTACAGAGGCCCATTATCAGCAACCATCACTTCTGTGTTCCAATGGCACGTTGTGTTAGCAAATCCAAGTTCATCATTTTAAAAGGCTAATTGATCATTAGAAAACCCTTTTACAATTATGTTAGCACAGCTGAAAACTGTTGTTCTGATTAAAGAAGCAATAAAACTGGCCTTCTTTAGACTAGTTGAGTATCTGGAACATCAGCATTTGTGGGTTTGATTACATGGCCAGAAACAAAGAATGTTTCTTCTGAAACTCGTCAGTCTGTTCTTGTTCTGAGAAATTAAGGCTATTCCATGTGAGAATTTGCCAAGAAACTGAAGATCTCGTACAACGCTGTGTACTACTCCCTTCATAGAACAGCACAAACTGGCTCTAACCAGAAGAGAAAGAGGAGTGGGAGGCCCTGATGCACAACTGAGCAAGAGGATAAGTACATTAGGGTGTCTAGTTTGAGAAACAGACGCCTCACAAGTCCTCAACTGGCAGCTTCATTAAATAGTGCCCGCAAAACACCAGTCTCAATGTCAACAGTGAAGAGGCAACTCCTGGATGCTGGCCTTCTAGGCAGAGTTCCTCTGTCCAGTGTATGTGTTCTTTTGCCCATCTTAATCTTTTCTTTTTATTGGCCAGTCTGAGATATGGCTTTTTCTGTGCAACTCTGCCTAGAAGGCCAGCATTCCGGAGTCGCCTCTTCACTGTTGACATTGAGACTGGTGTTTGGCGGGTACTATTTAATGAAGCTGCCAGGTGCCCTAAGGTGCTGGTGATGGGGATTCTCTCTAATCTTTCTTTGCTTGTCACTTTGTAACTGCTGGAGTCAGGTCTTTCCTGTGTCCTAAGGCCAGGGTTTTGACATTATGAACTCTCCTCGGCCTTCTGGCATGCTGTCAACATAATGCTACTGCCAGCAATCTTACTGTGCAATTGCCGGAGCATTTCTGTCTTTTCCTCTTCAAATAGGCACTGACACATCCAGTAACTCATTTTGTCATGCATTTTCAACCTCCCAAGAGTATTTATTTTCTCTCTGTTTTCCATTCCGTCATCGCTTCTTAATGTTTTGTAACCTTCTTTTGTAAATTGCTGAACATCTTCTATCTGATCTGACAGTCAAACTGAAAGGTCTTCGTAACAGTGGACCTACGTACATGTTCATTTATAACCACTGTGTACGATATAGTACAACAGCATACCTACAGACAGGGGCGTCATGCACCCATTATTTTAGAGGGGGCACGGAGTATGTGGCGATGGAGGGGGGGAGGGGTGCACATGGATTCTTTAACCTATTACTGCAGTGGGCTAAACAAGAGTCACACAGAGTGTTTCTTAGTAATCTTAAACAAAAGTATACACCTCACACACATGGTTATGAGCTTTAAAAAAAGAAGACACCTGTACCATGTCAGATATAGAGTTGAAATGTATAAAATGTTTGCATCCCAATAGTACACTTTATTTACAACACAGAAGACTGAAATATAACAAAATCAGTTGGCATAGAAAAAACAGATTTTTGGAATCAAATAAAAAGTGTATTAATTATAAAATTATGAAAAATATTAATAACATTCCACCCATGAGGCCAGTAGAGGGCAATTTGGTCATTTGACTGCAGGAAAGGGTAAGAACTTTTATGCCTTTTAGGATTTTAGTACAACTGCCACACTGGTATTTGGTATCGTAACACAATAATTAAAGCAATTTTAGTATTTTCGAAAGTCTAGCAACCTTGCCAGTTGGCATGCCAGCTAAGATAGTTTGACAACTTACTCTAACTTGATTGATAGCCTGAAATGGCTTGGTAGCTAGCTATGAGGTCGGGAAATTTGGAACCTATCTAGCTGGCTAGCTAAAGCCAACTTCATAAAATTGCTAGGTGGCTATTATTACAGAGAAACAACAAAACATTTGCATTTGATTTATTCATCAAGAAGGAATCAATAGGCTACATAGCTTGATCAAATTAAAAGTAAAAAAAATTGCATAAAAATACAAAAACAATAGTAACACAATAAAATAACATTAAAGAGGCTATTTACCAGGAGTACCGGTACCGAGTGAATGTGCAGGGGTATGAGGTAGTTGAGGTAATTGAGGTAATATGTACATGTAGGTAGGGGTAAAAGTGACTAGGTAATCAGGATGGATAATAAACAGAGTAGCAGGAGCGTATGTGAAGAGTGTGAAAAAGTGTGTGTCTGTCTGTCTGTCTGTCTGTCTGTCTGTCTGTCTGTCTGTCTGTCTGTCTGTCTGTCTGTCTGTCTGTCTGTCTGTCTGTCTGTGTGTGTGTCAGTGTAGAATGTGTGAGTGTGTAGATAGGCAGGACGCTAGATACTATCATATCGTACAGTCATGACACCTTGGAAGGAACTACTTACTAGGGTGAATAGGCGGGGTACTCTTTGCTTGCTCCAGTCAGTGTGTCCCCGGAAAATACAGCTGGCAAATCTTTTTTAAATTTTTATTATGATAAAACGTCAGCTTAAAAATGAAGTTTTGTAATTACTGACAAATCTGAGGGGGCATGTGCCCTACTGCCCCTTATGGGCATGACACTTCTGCATACAGTCATGACCTGAAAACCTATAGTATCTGCCTTGTTCAACAGTCAACTATGTAAATCATTGTCACATATAGCTACCCAGTGGTTGCCATGGTTCCCAGATCCATGTGATAATAGGCTTAGGGGATCTGAATCTTCGGTTCCTCGATGATGATGATGATGGGAGACTCATGGGTAGGGAGGTAGCCTCTTTATATAGTATACATCTAGGCATTGATGGTTATTTTTCTCAAAACATTTTTAACTCATTAGTGTTGTTTACATCAATGTCCTGTGAACAATTATCTGCCTTGCGTCATTGTATGATCTACTGTATCACTGATCTATGTGGTGATTCATGCGATGCCAGAAGTGTTCTATCTCATTTCCTGTCTCTATGGATCCATCACTCGGGGTTTGTGATGCTCAAACAAGATGGTTCCTCAGTATTTTACACTCTTTGCGATTGATCTATTCCAGCACAAGCTGCTCATTGATTTGTGTTGTGTTTGATTGATTGAGTGGTTGATGTTTTAATGCAAATGTTCAGGTTTTGAAGAGTTAATGTTATTCCTTGGAGAGAAGAGCGGTGGTTGTCAGGTTGCTACAGTGGCTTGTGAAAGTATTCACCCCCCTTGGCATTTTTCCTATTTTGTTGCCTTACAACCTGGAATTCAAATGGATTTTTGGGGTGTATGTATAATTTTATCTATACAACATGCCAACCACTTTGAAAATGCAAAATATTTTTTATTGTAACACAAACAAGAAATAACACTAAAAAACAGAAAACTTGAGCGTGCATAACTATTCACCCCCCCAAAGTCAATACTTTGTAGAGCAACCTTTTGCAGCAATTACAGCTGCAAGTCTCTTGGGGTATGTCTCTATAAGCTTGGCACATCTAGCCACTGGGGTTTTGTCCATTCTTCAAGGCAAAACTGCTCCATCTCCTTCAATTTGGATGGGTTCCGCTGGTGTACAGCAATCTTTAAGTCATACCATAGATTCTCAATTGGATTGAGGTCTGGGTTTTGAAGAGGCCATTCCAAGACATTTAAATGTTTCCCCTTAACTTCTTTGGGATAGGGGGTGGTATTTTGACATCTGGACGAAAAGCGTGCCCAAAGTAAACTGCCTGCTACTCAGGCCCAGAAGCTAGGATATGCATATAGATAGAAAACACTCTAAAGTTTCTAAAACTGTTAAAATAATGTCTGTGACGATAACAGAACAGAAATGGCAGGCGAAACCCCGAGGACAAACCATTATTGTTTTTTTTTAATTCAGCATACCACTGATTTCAATGGCTGGCACTTTTACAATAGGGTGAAATCGCCCCCGATTGCAGTTTCTAGGGCTTCCACTAGTTGTCAACAGTCTTTAGAAAGAGTTTTAGGCAGTTTTTTTTTTAAATTAGGGAGAAGTTGTATTGGCTCCCATTTTGGCTGTAGTGTTTTTTGTATGCATTTTGTATGCATTTTGAAGGAAGGAAACCGAGTGGATTATTGACTGAGGCGCGCCAGCTAAACTGAGTTTTTATGGATATAAAGAAGGACTGTATCGAACAAAAGGACCATTTGTAATGTATCTGGGACATTTTGGAGTGCCAACAGAATAACATTTTCAAAGGTAAGGCATATATTATATCGCTATTTCTGACTTTCGTGTCGCAACTCCCTGGTTAAAAATGATTTGTTATGCATTTGTGTGCTGGGCGCTGTCCTCAGATAATCGCACAGTTTGCTTTCGCCGTAAAGTATTTTCGAAATCTGACACGGCAGCTGGATTAACAACAAGTTAAGCTTTATTTTGATGTATTGC
The DNA here is from genome assembly GCF_965601325.2 of Salmo salar. Lineage (NCBI taxonomy): Eukaryota > Metazoa > Chordata > Actinopteri > Salmoniformes > Salmonidae > Salmo > Salmo salar. Next base: position 7,292,646 of record NC_138306.1, on the reverse strand, counting down.
ACTTGTGATTTCATGAAAGTTAAATATTTATAGTAATTTAATTTGAATTTCGCGCTCTGCGATTTCACCGGATGTTGGCCAGATGGAACGCTAGCGTCCCAATGATCCACAAGAAGTTTTTAAACCACTCCAGTGTTGCTTTAACAGTATGCTTAGGGTCATTGTCCTGCTGGAAGGTGAACCTCCGTCCCAGTCTCAAGTCTCTGGAAGACTGAAATAGGTTTCCCTCAAGACTTTCCCTGTATTTAGCGCCATCCATCATTCCTTCAATTCTGACCAGTTTCCCAGTCCCTGCGGATGAAAAACATTCCCACAGCATGATGCTGCCACCACCATGCTTCACTGCGGATGGTGTTCTCGAGGTGTTGGGTTTGCGCCAAACATAGCGTTTTCCTTGATGGCCAAAAAGCTCAATTGTAGTCTCATCTGACCACAGTACCTTCTTCCATATGTTTGGGAAGTTTCCCACATGCCTTTTGGCGAACACCAAACATGTTTGCTTATTTTTTTTCTGGCCACTCTTCCGTAAAACCCAGCTCTGTGGAGTGTATGGCTTAAAGTGGTCCTATGGACAGATACTCCAATCTCCGCTGTGGAGCTTTGCAGCTCCTTCAGGGTTATCTTTGGTCTCTTTGTTGCCTCTCCAATTAATGCCCTCCATGCCTGGTCTGTGAGTTTTGGTGGGTGGCCCTCTCTTGGCAGGTTTGTTCTGGTGCCATATTCTTTCAATTTTTTAATAATGGATTTAATGGTATTCTGTGGGATGTTCAAAGTTTCTGATATTTTTTTAGAACCCAACCCTGGTCTGTACTTCTCCACAACTTTGTCCCTGACCTGTTTGGAGAGCTCCTTGGTCTTCATGGAGCCGCTTGCTTGGTGGTGCCCCTTGCTTAGTGGTGTTGCAGAATCTGGAGCCTTTCAGAACAGGTATATATACTGAGATCATGTGACAGATCATGTGACACTTAGATTGCACACAGGTGGACTAATTAACTTATTATGTGACTTCTGAAGGTAATTGGGTTGCACCAGATCTTATTTAGGAGCTTCATAGCAAAGGGGGTGAATACCAACAGTTGAAGTCGGAAGTTTACATACACCTTAGCAAAATACATTTAAACTCAGTTTTTCACAATTCCTGACATTTAATCCTCAAAAACATTTCCTGTCTTTGGTCCGTTAGGATCACCACTTCATTTAAAAAATTTGAAATGTCAGAATATTAGTAGAGAGAATGATTTATTTCAGCTTTTATTTCTTTCATCACATTCCCAGTGGGTCAGAAGTTTACATTCACTCAATTAGTATTTGGTAGCACTGCCTTTAAATTGTTTTACTTGGGTCAAACGTTTTGAGAAGCCTTCCACAAGCTTCCCACAATAAGTTGGGTGAATTTTGGCCCATTCCTCCTGACTGAGTCAGGTTTGTAGGCCTCATTGCTTGCACACGCTTTTTCAGTTCTGCCAACACATTTTCTATAGGATTGAGGTCAGGGCTTTGTGATGGCCACTCCAATACCTTGACTTTGTTGTCCTTAAGCCATTTTGCCACAACTTTGGAAATATTCTTGGGGTCATTGTCCATTTGGAAGACACATTTGCGACCAAGCTTTAACTGTCTTAAGATGTTGCTTCAATATATTCACATAATTTTCCTTCCACATTTTATTTATTTTGTGAAGTGCACCAGTCACTCCTGCAGCAAAGCACCCCCACAACATGATGCTGCCACCCCCGTGCTTCACGGTTGGGATGGTGTTCTTCGGCTTGCAAGCATCCCCCTTTTTTCTCCTAACATAACGATGGTCATTATGGCCTAACAGTTCTATTTTTGTTTCATCAGACCAGAGGACATTTCTCCAGATAGTATGATCTTTGTCCCCATGTGCAGTTGCAAACCATAGTCTGGCTTTTTTATGGTGTTTTTGGAGCAGTGGTTTCTTCTTCGCAGAGCGGCCTTTCAGGTAATGTCGATATAGGACTCGTTTTACTGTGGATATAGATACTTTTGTACCTGTTTCCTCCAGGATCTTCACAAGGTCCTTTGCTGTTGTTCTGGGATTGATTTACACTTTTCGCACCAAAGTACGTTCATCTCTAGGAGACAGAACGCGTCTCCTTCCTGAGCAGTATGACGGCTGCCTGGTCCCATGGTGTTTATACTTGCGTACTATTGTTTGTACAGATGAATGTGGTACCTTCAGGCATTTGTAAATTGCTACCAAGGATGAACCAGACTTGTGGAAGTCTACAATCTTTTTTTTTAGGTCTTTGACTGATTTCTTTTCATTTTCCCATGATGTCAAGCAAAGAGGCACTGAGTTTGAAGGTAGGCCTTGAAATACATCCACAGGTACACCTCCAATTGACTCAAATAATGTCAATTAGCCTATCAAAAGCTTCTAAAGCCATGACGTAATTTTCTAGAATTTTCCAAGCTGTTTAAAGGCACAGTCAACTTAGTGTATGTAAACTTCTGACCCACTGGAATTGTTATACAGTGAATTATAGGTGAAATAGTCTGTCTGTAAACAATTGTTGGAAAAATGACTTGTGTCATGCACAAATTAGATGTCTTAACCGACTTGCCAAAACTATAGTTTGTTAACAAGAAATGTGTGGAGTGGTTGAAAAACGAGTTTTAATGACTCCAACCTAAATGTATGTAAACTTCTGACTTCAACTGTCTGCACTCACCACTTTTCTTCTTTTTTTTTTCATTTCACTTCACCAATTTGGACTATTTTGTGTATGTCCATTACATGAAATCCAAATAAAAATCCATTTAAATTACAGGTTGTAATGCAACAAAATGGAAAAAAACGCCAAGGTGGTGAATACTTTTGCAAGGCGCTGTATCTAGCTGTCTGTATACCGGAGAAGCAAAGAGGTGATCCATAGGGATTCCCCCATCCACAGTTAGATTTTAAGCTGGTTTGAAGTCATAATGCTTTGAAATTCGTCATAGACAGCACATTTTACGGCACGGGATCTAGTATAGAGCCATCATTATCATTTCCTAAACCATCAGAGTAAGTGAAAATGTTGCATTAAACGGACTGATTCCTATATATTTATTTAGCTAGGCAACCAATGACCACACCAATGGTTTGAGATAGATTTTGAGCAATGTTGATGGTAGGGGTATTTCCAAATGCCAGTCTCTGAATTCATTATGTTGTTTCCCCAATGAAAGTCCCAAAGGTATTCTGAAGAGGTGCTGAGTCTGACATTATAACATTTTATAATATCAGAACATTTCTTAATTTCTATCACATTCCCATTGGATTTGGAATGTGTCTTGTACTGTCAATGATTGGTTGCAAGGGCAGTGGAAACACACCATAATATACGTAAGGAGTCAGATCATTTCACAACCAACAAGCAACTTGCAAGTGACAAATTTAGACATCCTCGCTAAGGTTGCCTAGCAACACAAAGGGTTTGTTTCCGATACAGCTGTTCCCGCGAAAGCAAGGGTTAAAATCCCATCTCCCACTGAACATTGCATGTCTCATTTGGGTGCTATGGGATTGCAAGCGACGCATCTCTTCACCATGTTTGACAGTCACATATTGAAAATGTGCCTGTCCTGTCATCTATGGCAATATCATTAACTTGTTATTGAAGTAGTTTTAATTAATGCCGCACGTACTCTAGTTGATACAGCTGGCAGTGCTAATGATAATAATCATAGTTGATGTGGTTTAGTTGAATTCTCCCAATCTGTGATGATTATAATAATGGACATACTCTTGCTGCTTCAAGTCAAGCCTGATATCCTGTGCTGCTTGTCTATGAGCTGTGAACCTGGGTGAAGCTGTGAGAGAGAGCGAGAGTGTGTCTGTGAGAGAGAAGTGTGTGTCTGTGAGAGAGAAGTGTGTGTCTGTGAGAGAGAGCGAGAGTGTGTCTGTGAGAGAGCGAGAGTGTGTCTGTGAGAGAGAGCGAGAGTGTGTATGTGAGAGAGAGCGAGAGTGTGTATGTGAGAGAGAGCGAGAGTGTGTGTCCGAGAGAGAGAGAGTGTGTGTCTGTGAGAGACAGCGAGATTGTGTGTGAGAGAGAACGAGATTGTGTCTGTCTGTGTGTGTGTGTGTGTCTGTGTGTGTGTGTGTCTGTGTGTGTGTGTGTGTGTGTGTGTGAGAGTGTGTGAGAGTGTGTGAGAGTGTGTGAGAGAGAGAGAGAGTCTGTGAGAGAGAGAGAGAGAGAGAGAGAGAGAGAGAGTCTGTGAGAGAGAGAGAGAGAGAGAGAGAGTGTCTGTGAGAGAGAGAGAGAGAGAGAGAGAGAGTGTCTGTGTGTGAGAGAGAGGGGGAAAGGGATATGTGTGGAGCTGGTGCATTGTGCACCCATCCTCATAGTCAGTGACAAGCGGAATCATGTGGGGTGGGCTCTCTCTGTCACCAGTGTGCCTGACTGCCTGGCTCCGTCCCTGCCTACCTCCCTGCCCAGTCAATCTCTCTCCCTCCCATTGTGACTCTCTATACCACTGGAACTATTCGCTGCTGCTTTTTCACGCTACAAAACTCGGATACATTTCATATTCACTCTTTCTCCACATTTCCATTAATAATTAAGCAATAAGGAAAAGAGGGAAAATGAAGTCTTTTCTGAATGCCTTGAAGAAAGAAGGTAAGCTGTTGTAGTTGATTTGGAGGAATTTGATGGCTTTCAATGTTTTGAGTGGTGACTGAAAGTTTGTGTGGCGTACAGAAGCTGAGAGAATGAGTTCTATACTGTACATTGTGGCATGCCTTTTAATTGATATGGTAGTTCTAGCTTAACAAAAATCAGCATGTAATTTTAGTAGCAACTGTTCATTAACTAAGGCAATTGTTGAATCACTAATAGTTACCGTTGTGTAACTTGTTTTGCTAATCTAAATATTGATGGCTGCTTTCATAACTGCTTCAAAAAGTCTCAAGAGGATGTTAACTATTTTGGTCCACGGTTTTCAAAGAACACAGCCTGGGAAAGTAATGTCTGTTTACAGGATATACTGTAGAGCGCATCCTAGGTTGTTGGTACTGTAGCTTGATTCGACGAATAATGATCAATGTCAACAACTCACAATACATGACTCTACAGAGTGAACTGACTTTTTGCGACAGGTGAATTGTAAATTGAATCTGAGAGTTTTTGCAGAAGAGATGGAGTTATATTGAACGGTCATACAGACACACAGAGAACACATTTGTTAGGATATGTCACTTTATTAAGCAGATCCAAGCATATCACCATAACTGTATTCGCTTTGCCTCTTCCGTTGATGATAGTCCGTTCAGATATCACCATTATTGGGAGAGAGGTGAAGAGGGTGTAGGATCTGTCTTGTTCAGGTAGTGGTGGGTTGGGCATTTTACCTTTCCCTTACCTTTCCTCTCTTTATACCTCACGTGCGTACACTTTATTGTGGATATTTTCACAGAGTTTTGGAGGTTCACTGGCACTGCTTTACATTGTGCAATCAGGATTTGAATCTTCCTCAGGGGGAATGCATAGACTTGTTTTTGTACGACGTCTTTTGGAGATGTTTTAAATAGATGACCCTTTTCCTTGGACAGTGTACTGTGATTTTGGTTGTTTTACAAAGCAGTGTCTTCTCTCTCACTAAGTGGCCTGTCTTTGCAGGGTTAAATCATGTGGATGCTGTATATAAGCCTCCTCTTCCTCCTTGGTGTTTAGAAGGCAGCGGAGAAATAAACATCATCATTAATCATGCTTCAGCTGTGTGCACTGTGCGCTGCTTCAAACACAGGGGAATTCCACCAAGGCTCCTATTATAGCTGGAGTGGAATAGAGTCCTCTCCACAGCCAGCCAGGCAGCCTGTTCTGAGGCTGTGAGCCCAGCGCGTTTGGAGCTCTCCTTGCATCTTCACTGAGGGTCAAGATGTTTAATGCCTCAAGGTTGTTAATTGAAGTTTGTGTGTGTGTGTGTGTGTGTGTGTGTGTGTGTGTGTGTGTGTGTGTGTGTGTGTGTGTGTGTGTGTGTGTGTGTGTGTGTGTGTGTGTGTGTGTGTGTGTGTGTGTGTGTGTGTGTGTGTGTGTGTGTAGAGTAATCTGCTTACTGACCTGCTTCTATTTGAGTTTCAGAGGAACAATGAAGAATCTGACGTAATACTCTACCATAATGAAACTTGGTCTAATCCCTCCCTTCCTCCAGTGCCTTTCCGAGAGGCGCCGGCCCAACCTGCCCGGCGCAAGCAAGCCCCACGGAGCACCCTCGCTGCACCACGGCCGACGCTCTTGCGCTCCAACAGCGACAACAACCTGAACGTGAACAACCGGTCACCCCTGCCGTCCCCAAGCCACTCTCCCCTGCGTAGCCTCTCCCCCCGTCGGCCCCAGCAGCAACAGATGCCCAGCCCCAATGGAACAGTCAGGACCATGGGGAAGGGGGCTCCCCGCCCTCCCCGCTCACCTTCCCTGGGGCGCCTGGGGGAGGAAGCACGGAGACAGACCCCTCAGCGACAGCCCAGGTCAGTCACCAACCAGGGTTTGAGTTATACATTGACTCTTGAGGGCTCCCAACTTCTTTTGCTGGTGCCCAAAGTTAAATCGTGGATTTTTTTTAGGGGGGGGGGGGCCCAGCCCATATTGATAACTCAATACTTATGGGTGGGCCCTGATTTGTTATGGGGCTGCCCAGGCTTACTAGCCCTCCTTTTAGTTAAACCATGTCACCAACTTTAGGGTGCGACTGCTATAGGGTGTGACTTTCCAATTAGTGCCCTTGGTAGTTTACAGAACCTCTACAAACAAAGTGCAGTTACAAAGAAGGATTTTGGCCCAGAAAATCTGGCCCAAATGAGTCCCTGGTGCACATGGCAGCTTGGGGAATAGAGATGGTAGATGTGTGGCACTCACTGTAGGTCGGATCAGTCTCTCTCATGAGAGTGTGGATGTTTGTTCATGGATGTGTGTGGATGTTGGCCCAAAAACAGTCCCTGGTGTTCACTGTATCTTGGGGGAGTAGAGATTCTAGATGTGCTCCACCATCGGTCTAATCAGTCACTCTTATGAAAGTAGGGATGTTGGAGTGGGGGTTTCTGTTGCAGACAGGGGAGGGAAGGGTTTGTTCCGTTGGGATGAGTGAGGCCCTGGTCAAAAGTAGTACACTATACAGGGAATAGGGTGAGAGGAATTACAGGCAGACAGAGGAGAAGCTTGGCAGTACAGCTGTCCCACTGCGACTTGGTTTATGTGTATGGATTCCCAATGCCAATCGTGATAACTGTTACTCTTCATGAACAATACCCCAGTCCTACTTCCGCAAACTGCTTTCTGTTGGTTTACTTAATTTTATACTCCAACCCCCTACCCCAGATATACCCTGGATCACGGTCTTATCACATATACCCCCACCCTCCTACTTCACATCTGTCATTGTCACCGTGATGTACCACCAGATTTGAGTTGAGACCATTTTTGGTCCATGTTAATGACGATGTGTGTTTGCGTGTGAATGTGTGAATCTCTTCACCTAGCAGGGGGTCTGTGGAGAGCAGAGCAGGCTCAGTAAGTGGGCCATGCCAATTACTCACTGCTCACATAAAAGGAAAATGGAAATTCATCTAAATTGAATCTAAAAATGACAGATGTCACATAATAAATGATCCTATGGAAATTTGACCTTTTTTTCTCCCCTTCGCTTACCCGTGTTCAGCCCATGTTCAGGACGCATAATGAGTTATTGTGATTGCCTTCACTCGGCCTCCTCTCAGCCAGGTCAGCAGGCTTACTGGTGTATGAATACATTATTACTGGCACCGTTACTGGAATAGAGCAGTTAAAATGGGACGCCGTTAGTTCCTCCCTAGTTACTGGAGTGGTTGCTATGGCCATTACTGCCATATGGTGCATATGTGTTTTAGCAGCTAACTAGCTTACTCCACGGTGTGTTAGATAATATCCTCCAACTGCGGACCAAAGCAAAGCGCTAACAGCTGTAGTGTATTTCGGATGTGATCGGATAATTGCTGTTTGCTATTACATTACTGTTGTCCGTGTGGACAAAGATGATTCAGAGGTCAATAGAAAATACATTATTTTCTGTATTTAGTTCTAAGGCGTAGACAGTACTTGTGCTAAATAACTGTGCAGGGTTAAAGTCTGCTATTTTAACTGTATTAGGTAATACACCTACATTATTGCTTTTGATGTACTTGGTACTGTAGTAGATGCTCTATCTTGGTTTACGTACTGTACCTAGAAAGAGCAATGACAAACAGCTCACACGTATTGCCCATTCCTTCTGATTTCCTCATTTTAGCCAACAATCTTATCCAGAGCAATTTATAGTAGTGAGTGCATACATTTTTCATACTGGTCCCCGTGGAAATTGAACCCACAACCCTGGCTTTGCAAGTGCCATGCTCTACTAACTGAGCCACTCGGTTTCCTTGAAAAGCTGATATATCCTGACATGATACCTTAAAAGAAGCAATTATTTACCATGACAGTGAGTGTTACATGAACACTCATCTGTTTTTGCCTCAGCATAGCAGTAGATCAAAAATAGACACATTGTGACAATATTCAGACACAACCATTGGCTGATGCTGCTGTTGGAGGACCTATTTTCTTCCTGTTCTTGTTTTGCATAAATACCTCTACCCACGACTGCCTCTTCCAAATTTAACATCCTTATGTAATCACTGTCTTTGGTTCAGGGTATGAGGGGAAGGGTTTGTGCATGACTCCATCCCAAATGGCACCCTATTCCCTACATAGTGCACTACTTTTGACCAGAGCCCTATGGGCCCTGGTCAAAAGTAGTGCACTATATATAGAATAGGATGCCATTTGGAACACAGGCGGGTGGGTTTGAGCATGTCGCCGACCAGGGTTGGTTGCTGGTAAACAAGGACTTGCTCTTTGTAGTTTGTAGAGGCGGGTAGCTGGTAGCCAGGACTGTGCCCCAAATAGCACCCTATTCCCTACATAGTGCACTACTTTGACCAGAGGTCTATGGGCTGTGGTTAAAAGTGGTGGACTATATAGGGATTGGAATATGGTGCCATTTGAGACACAGGTCATCAACCATGGTTGGTTGGTGGTAAACAAGGACGTGCCTTTTTATAGTTTGTACGGGTGGTTATCTAGCTGGTAGTTGGTAGCTTGTGCCCTATAAACCTCTCACTGGGTTATTTACACCGTCGGCAGTTTTTTTATGATCTATTATTCATCCCGCTCATAAGTTTCTCTTACGTCTCGTACCGTCCATAGCACACGTGCACAGTACAATACCCTTGTGTTCTTCCAATTTGGTATATGGCAACACAAGAGTGTCCCGTTGCTATTTAATGACCGTCACAACCCTACACGACACTATAGCTATGTAGACACTAAAGTACCTAGACCTGTCTGTTAGCCTAACCTTATCTCCATAGTCTTTCCATCATGCAGCAATCCGGTGCCGTTTTCACATATTGGTTGCATCACACTGCTAAATTTGATGCCCAGTATTCTAGCAGATCCCCCAGACTCTCTTTTTCCCACTATTAAAATGTTTCACACTATTGTGTCGACCCCAACCAAACTGTGCTGGCTCCAGCACATTTACAGCAACTATGGTGGATGTGTAACCAAGCCAGCTCAAGACAGCTTGGCTTGGCTCGACACAGTAGTGTGTGTAGGGCCACGATAGCATCTGGAGGATCTGATGTGACAGCTTGACTGTGTAACAGGCAGTGAGCTGCTGTCAGTCACTGTGGTCTGCCATCTACACACACACACACACACACACACACACACACACACACACACACACACACACACACACACACACCCCCCCCCCCCCCCCCCTACCATGGCTACTAAGCGTAAAGTCATGACTAAAAGGTCAACATTGGTTTGACTGTTGCCATTTACAAAGGTCACGTTTCTATGATTTCGACCTACCAGTGAATGAATGGCAGTGACATTAGGCCTATGCATTTATAGGCTATAAAGTGTGTAGCATCTGTGCTAAGTCAAATAAAATCTCAAATTGTGTTGCTGTAGTTACACCAAAAGTGTTATGTAACGTGAATGTTGGTATTGTTGGTGAGACCCTATCATGCTTTATGGGGTAGCAGGTAGCCTAGTAGTTAGAGCGTTGGGCTAGTAACTGGAAGGTTGCTGGATCGAATCCCCGAGCTGATAAGGTCAAAATCTGTCCTTTTGCCACTGAGCAAGGCAGTTAATCCACTGTTCCCCCGGTAGGCCATCATTGTAAATAAGAATTTGGTCTTAACTGACTTGCTTAGTTGAATAAAGGTAAAATGTACACACTGCGCTGTATACGATCCCTGGGAGCATGGTATTCAGTGTGTGGACTCTGCAGAGTCTCTTTCCAACTTGTATTGATCATTTGTTATAGTCAGCACCTGCTCTGACACAATGGATGTGTATGTCATGTTTTCCCTTATACTGATTCACACTCTCAAAATCTAGAACCTGAAAGGGCTCTTCGGCTGTCCCCATAGGAGAACCCTTTGACTCTTTTTAGCTCCAGGTAAAACCTTTTGGGGTTCCATGTAGAACCCTTTCCACAGAGGTTTCTACATGGAACCCAAGAGGGTTCTACCTGGAACCAAAAAGGCTGTTCCTATGGGGACAGCTAAAAAACCCTTTTGGAACCCTTTTTTCTTAGAGTGTGAAGGATAGGAGGCTATGCTATGCTATCCTATCCAGTTGGCATGAGGGATGCCTTTGGCTGTGACTTAGACAGAAATAGTGATTCACGTGGTATGCTATCTAATCTCGGTTAATTTGGTCTGCGGAATTTGGCCGGATGCTTGATTAAACCATTTACGTTCACGCAGTAGGTACATTAGATATTACAAGGTATAGTCCCTATCTACAGTTAAGCGGAGGAGGCTATGCTAAACTCGGTACCTACAGTGATGCTAAACTAGGTAGTTAGCATGAGGGATGCCTTTGGTTGTGACTTTGACAGAGTCTCTATAGAGTCTTAATGAAGCACCAGCCACTGAGGGCATGTACAGCTGGAATTCTCCTCTGGCCCACTTTCTCTCTCGCTCTGCCGCTCTGCTGGCCTCTATCGCCTTTGTGTGTGTGTGTGTGTGTGTGTGTGTGTGTGTGTGTGTGTGTGTGTGTGTGTGTGTGTGTGTGTGTGTGTGTGTGTGTGTGTGTGTGTGTGTGTGTCATGCTGTGTACCTGGGCTAGCAGGTGGAGCAGCGAGGTGGGTAGGCTCTCGTCCCCCAGGCCGAGCACAGGAAGTGAACATACCAGGACATCACATATCACTGCTCTGCTGCTGCCTTGGTTGTCAGGCGTTTATAGTACATCATCTCCATGAGTACAGCATGTCTTCTGTGGCGCTTCAAAATGTGTTGTCATTTTCGGTGTAGATCTTGTTGAATTACACTGTGTTCGTATCAGTGACATTGACGGATGAAAAATGTTTACCCGTTTTAAGTCTAAACAAAGTCCACAAAGTATGTTCTATGCAAATTAGCTTTGCTGTACAAGGCCCTTGTGCTAAATGCACAAGAGAATCTCAATTTGGGGCCCTTAACTTCATACTGTATTGCAGAAGACATTGTAATGTTTCCATCTACGTCCTCTTCCCCTGTGTCATTTCTCTCTACAAAGCAGGGGAAGGCCAAGAGCTCTGTGGATAATAGTTCTGATTGGTTTCCCTGTTCTCCTCATTGTGTTGTAGAATAGATGTGTGTAGAGAGTAGGTCTGGACCACAGGCTGGGATAGGAGTGGTAATAGGGCCCCTGTGGAGGGACCCAGACACTGTACAGCAACTCCAAACAACCGAATGGACAGCGAGCGTTCGCTGCTTTAATTAGCTAGAAGGAGCATTCGTATTCAACAGAGGAGAGCCTCGTTACTGCCTCAGGCTTCACTATAAAACAATGTCCAAGGGATTGTAAACATATACGAGTGGACCATCATAGTAATTATACTGTCCAAGCACTATCCAATCATTTGATAAATTGTACTGGTGTTCTGAGATTTGAAAAGATTTAGACAGTATTGGTAAAAAATAGTAACGTCTCTCAATTGCTACATATTTCTCTTCTCCATGCTATCGAATGTCAGACTTTTGAGTGGGGAATGGAATATATCAACAGCAAATTGATGATCAACACAGATTTGATGATATTCCTTTCATTAGTGCGGATAATGAGCCCGTTCCAGCTATGATCTCACATTGTAGGCCGCCAGTTTTACAGCAGCCCGACAGAGGGGGCCATTGTACAACCTTTCATTCCTGTCAGTGAATTTCCTCAGCTACTATGATGTGCTGCTCACTGAGTAGAGTTCACTAAATACTAGGGATGTGACGATCAATGGAATTTTGTTGACAATTATTGGTCACCGTTATAAAATATACAAAATAAATACATTCAAAATAATTATCCTCTCCTCCCCTTCCTGGCTGGACTCAACCACACATGATATCTTTTTGAATGCCCGGGCGTCCCGTCTTCAGTCAGCTGTTCTTTCCACACACAAATGATATTTTTTCCACCTCTTGTCTCTCTTTATATCGGCTGTTATATGTAAACCAAGCTTACTTTTACTTTGCTGCTTTCGGGTAAAGTTTTTCAACTTTAAATTGAAGTCGATGATACATTTTTTTTTATAGTAATATTATTAAAACGCTCATGACAGTTATTTTATTTTCATGACGGTCTTCATGCATAATCGGCAGTTACATGGTTATAGAGCCCTACTAAATACATACCCATATCATTTCACTGTTATGTGAAAATATGTACCTTGCACTTTTTTCTCTTCCCTATCCTGTTCCCCGAATATCCCCACACAGTGCTTTATACCAAAAGACTGTGCTCCATTTAAGAAAATCACTTTATTTAACCTCAATCTTTTTCCCTCTCCCTCTCCAGCCCACACAGGGGTCGGGAAGCTTTCTCTGATGGCATAGACAGCCAGGGGCCCAAGCGTAAGCTGTACAGTGCTGTGCCAGGGAAGCACTATGTGGTGACCCAGTCCTACCAACCACAGGCCGAAGGGGAGATCCCCCTGTATAAGAACGACAAGGTCAAAGGTAAACATCCTGGTCTTTCTATGCTGTATCCCAAAGCGAAGTAGTGTTTAAATTGGGACACATTTTCTACTGCTTGAGTACTGGGTGTTCTTATAGTCTAATGGGGGGGGGGGGGGGGGAATTAAAGGCAACCACTCAGAAGGATGTCATTAAGAAGTCAATCAGTAATCTGCTTAGATTTAGCAAAATTATTTTTCCAACTAAGTAAACAGTTAAAAGCAAGATATTTATGCAAAAGACTGCAGTGCATTTTATTTACTATAGTTATTTACTCTCACTCCTACTCTAGCTATTTCTAACATCAGTAGTAGCTTTATGTCTTAGGAAAAAGGACTATTTCGTTTACTGATGTGTTTTTCCTCAGTACTTTGAGTTTTAAAATTCAATTGTGCCTTTTCAAAGGTTACATAATATTTACCTGTCAGCTGTCATGTTGGGTAAGCTGGAGTGGCATTGAAGAGACCACATGCCCATTGGTGGAGTGGAGCTAGGGTCTTTTTAGATTAATAATGACTAATGCAGTCAATTCTTCTTTTACATACTACTATTTACATTTTTCTTACACACTCTTTCCCCCCCTATCTCACTCCCCCTTCCCCACCCTCTCTCTTTCTCTCTTTTCACCCCCCTCCTCACTCTCCCCCCTCCCAGTGCTCTCCATAGGGGAAAGTGGTTTCTGGGAGGGCAGTGCCCGTGGTAACTTGGGGTGGTTCCCAGCAGAGTGTGTGGAGGAGAATATCCCTAACCAAGTCCAGGAGGAGAAACCATGTAAGTCCTTGGTGTGTGTGTGTGTGTGTGTGTGTGTGTGTGTGTGTGATCCCTAGCCAGGCCCACTAGGAGAAACCTCCTCTCAAGACAGATCACCATGCTGTTCTAAATCACTTCTAAATCTCCGCTCGCAGCGCTACGAGGATGGATGTTTTATTGATTGGTAGAACAGTTGTTAGTGTAAAGTCTGATGCCAAACGGCCTCATTTTTCGCCTCACGCAGCCCATCCCTCTCCTCCTTTACAACTCAATAGGGCTCCATTATAGGAATAAAGGAAGGAAATTGACCTTTATAACAAGAGTTATTTCGTGACCTATCGTTTTATTCAAACACACACACACCGTTTCTTCAAAGAAAAAAGCAATCAGATTCTTGTGAGAGATTTTTTTTCCTGTGCTCGGTCTCAGCTTTAGCTCTCTTATGCTTCGATAACCCTCTGAATATGTGAAGGGCCTTCTGGCCATGGCAGGCTGGTAATGCAATTAGCACTCAGCAGCAAGGACACAGTACACAGCCTACACATGCGTTCTTCACAACACGGTGTTTGCGTGAATTATTTGCATTCAGTAGGCTAAGCCACAGGGTACATGCATTTACAGTAGCCTATCTTTGCCTGTACAGTAGCGGGCATGCGGACCTCATGTTCGATACATGCGTAACCTGTGTATTTCATGCTTGGTTCCCTGACCTCTCCTAGTATGTCATTCTGGATTATGGGTAGAGAGAGCCACACAGAAACCTGAGACTAGACTACAATGCAGCTGTAGTACTGTAGTGAAGATGTAAAATGTCTGAGATGTTGGCTGGTAGACTGCTTTCTTCCTTTGCTTTTGTGCATGTACAGTAGTTTTGTACAGTTTGTGTGAATTTGTGTGTGTGTACTCTGTGCGCATACTACGTGTGTGTGTGCGCGGCGTGTGTGTGTGTGTGTGTGTGTGTGTGGTGTGTGTGTGTGTGCCCCTTGCTCCTGGGGGCAACATTCTGTTGAAAGTTATTTTGGTCCAAATAAATGCCTTCCACATCAGTGCAGCCAGTGTTCAGTAGCTTATGAGGCCATGCAGCTCTGCTCAGGCCAGAGGGGATGAGGGCTCTCTTGAGTTTAAAGCACAACATGATTGCATGATCCGGCTGCACTGATGTACTGACATAATAGTAATGTAGCTATTGAAACCCTTAAAGGGATAGTGCGGGGATTTTGGCAAACCATTTTCTACCTACCCAAATTCAGATGAACTCATGGAGACCAGTTGTATGTCTATGCATGCTGTTTTAAGGAAGTTTCTAACTAGCGTTAGTGCAATGACTGGAAGTCTACATGAACGGCTAACATGCGCATCTACCTCTTACTTCCCTCTGAATATGTGAAGGGCCTTCTGGCCATGGCAGGCACACACACAATTAGCACTCTGCAGCAAGGACACAGTACACAGCCTACACATGCATCCTTCACAACACAGTGTTTGCGTGAATTATTTGCATTCAGTAGGCTAAGCCACAGGGTACATGCATTTACAGTAGCCTATCTTTGCCTGTACAGTAGCGGGCATGCGGACCTCATGTTCGATACATGTGTAACCTGTGTATTTCACCCTTGGTTCCCTGACCTCTGTCTTCTGGATTATGGGTAGAGAGAGACATTTACTTTTACTATGTTACGTCTACGCCTGAGTCCAGGTTGATTTTGCGGGAGTTGTTGTTCCACAACTACCGCATATCAACCAATCAGCATCCAGGATCCAAACAACCGTTTTATAACACATTACAAAAAGCAGCATTTGAGTAAAACAATACTTCAACACTTTCACTTTCGCCATCACAATCTTATCAAATAAGATATAAGACCAAATATATGCTGTCACTACTGTAGGTCATTTTGCATAAAAGTGTCTTCTAAATGGCAGATTAGGAGGGTGGTGTACAGAAATAAGTTAATGATGTTTTAAATTAGAAGTCAGGCAGGCTTGAGAAACATTGGCAAACCATCTGTGATGCAATTGGCCGGGAGGGTCGTGTGTGTGTGTGTGTGTGTGTGTGTGTGTGTGTGTGTGTGTGTGTGTGTGTGTGTGTGTGTGTGTGTGTGTGTGTGTGTGTGTGTGTGTGTGGGCATCACAATATGAGTCATTATGATATCATTCTGCCTGCTACTCCGCTCTGACAGAACACTGATATGCCATTGAATGTTCCAGACCCTCATGTTTGTGTGTGTGTGTGTTCCAGTGTGTGTGTATATGTGTTCCAGTGTGTGTGTTCCAGACACTTACCTGTGGCTTATATAGTATCAGAACAATGTGCAGTGACTGGAGAGGTCTCTTGATAGGAGAAGGCTAGATTTGGTGTTTACCCCTTAAAATGTGTATTGGCCTAGATGTTTTTAATGTCCGATAATGTCTATACTGAACAAAAATTTGAACACAGCATGTCAACATATTAGTCAACTGAAATACATTTATTTAGGCCCTGGGCAGGGGTGCAGGCATGGGTGGGCCTGGGAGGGCATAGGTCCACCGACATGGGAGCCAGGTTCGTCCACTGGAGAGCCAGGCCCAGCCAATCAGAATGAGTTTTTCCCCACAAAATCACTTTATTACAGACAGAAATACTCCTCAATTTCATCAGCTGTCCATGTGGCTTGTCTCAGACGGTCCCGCAAGTGAAGAAGCCGGATGTGAAGGTCCTGGGCTAGTGTGGTTACACGTGGTCTTTGGTTGTGTGGCCGGTTGGATGTACTGCTAAATTCTCTAAAACAACGTTTTGCCGGCGGCTGGTGGTAGAGAAATGAACATAAAATTCTCTGGCAACAGCTCTGATGGACATTCATGCAGTTAGCATGCCAATTGCACTCCCCCCTAAAACTTGAGAAATCAGTGGCATTGTATTGTGTGACAAAACCGCACATTTTAGAGTGGCCTTTTAATATCCCCTGCACAAAGTGCACCTGTGTAATGATCATGCTGTTTAATCAGCTTCTTGATATGCCACACCTGTCAGGTGGAGGGGTTATTTTGGCTAAGGAGAAATGCTGTCTAACAGGGATGTAAACAAACGTGTGCATATGGAACATTTCTGGGATCTTTTATTTTTACGTTCAGATTTTTCTTTTGTATATTTGTGAATCCTGAAAGACCTACTTGCTGTACTCAGTGACTGCACAGAGTCACAATGACTCAATCAGTACATTGTGACCGAATCTGTGAATTATAGGAGTCAGTGCTACTGTACAAATGCAGTTTGTGAAGGATATGATAATTCACTATTTGACAGTGCAATGTCGACGAGGCTGTAATTAGCATGTACTTTTCATCCAGTCTTGTCCTCACAAATACGTCTGTTTTCATTCACCTGAAGGGAAGATAATGCACAGAGGATTCTAGACATTTCTACTGAAGGAACATCTGAATATTATAGTAGTGGCTATCTCTGCTTCTGTTTGGTTACTAACGTCATGCAGTTGTACCAGCATCATGAACCCTATACTGTAACACTCATGTACATTCCTGATTGATATATTGCCATGGAAACGTCCTCTGTACACTGTACAAGCCCGGTTGCTATGGAGTGGGCCTTGGCAAGATTTTTTTTCCTCTCTCTTTTTGTACAATTTTTTTTTCTCTCTCTCTCTCTCTCATTCTCTCTCTGCACTAAGAACGGAGCTTACGTGGGATTTTGTTCATTACCAGATAGAGTTGTTCTCTTCATGTCTATGGACATGGTTATGGCCTCTATATATATTCACATACCGGGATTGGTAAAACTTTCTGGGGATGTTGCCTGAAGGCTTTCTAACCTGAGGAGTAGAGGTGGAGAGGTGAGGTATCCTGACTTTGGACGGGGACTTGAAGGTGGAGGTGTGAGCGTTTCTGGGAAGCACTCCATTTGAGGAGAGGACAGAAGGGGGCAAATGGAAGAGACTGCCAAATCCAGGAAGAAGGTTCATTTTGGAGGTACAGCACTGTGTGAGTGTTTGGGGGGGGGGGGGGATTGAAGCGAGGACCATATCTAGCCGGTAGTCTGGTTGTAAACAGGGTTCGAAATGTTTTCTGGGATCCTAACGGAAAGTGTTTTACCTGGAAGGGAGAAAGGCATATGTAGGTGGTATTTCTGTTAGTTATTTTCAGTGTTTTTAGTTGGAAGTGTGTGTGTGTGAGTTTATTACGTGGACAATGGATTGGGTAAATTCTATTCTCAAGTTGAGTGTAGTGCTGCTTATATAAAGGAGGCGGAAGAATCCGTAATGGTAAATTAAAATGATATATTTTAATGCGCTGTAGTGTATGTTGCTTTACTGTATGGCCTACTGTATATGTATGCATTCATCTTCCTCAGTTGAAGTAATTCAAGAGATGTAGACATCTGATTATACCTAACATAGGCAGTACAGTTTGGCACTGGTGTTGAATCTATTCAGGGCTGAATCTATTCCACGGTGCTAGTTTTCTATTCCATACACATAGTATCCTTGGCCTGTGTCAGAATCCATTTGAAATGCAGGAGTCAGGTTGGAGCTTCTGTGGATGTACCAAGCTAGCCACTGACTGTGCTATGCTAGGCTAGCTACAGTGCCCCCATGGTGATGTGATTTAGTATTCACCATCAGCAGCTGTCAGAACAGTGCACACTCTTGTCAAGTAGTCTTTTTGAATTCTGCTCTCTGTGTGTTAAGGAGAGGAGGGAAGTGAGGGAGAGAGAGACAGAGAGAGAGGTGTGTTTGCACTCTCTCAACAGAATGAGAGATGGTGGGTACAGAACATACACTATATATTCAAAAGTATGTGGACACACCTTCAAATTGGTGAATTTGGCTATTTCAGCCACATCTGTTGCTGACAGGTGTATAAGACTGAGCTCACAGCCATGCAATCTCCAAAGACAAACACTGGCATTAGAATGGCCTTGCTGAAGAGCTCAGTATCTTTCAACGTGGCACCAGGATGCCACCTTTCCAACAAGTCAGCTTGTCAAATTCCTGCCCTGCTAGGGCTGGCCCAGTCAATGGTAAGTGCGGCTCAGCCGCGAAGTGGTAGGCCACACAAGCTCACAGAACGGGACCACTGAGTGCTGAAGCGCATAGCATGTAAAAAGTGTCTGTCCTCGGTTGCAACACTCACTACCGAGTTCCAAACTGCCACTGGAAGCAACGTCAGCACAAAAACTGTTCATTGGGAGCTTTATGAAATGGGTTTCCATGGCCAAGTAGCCGCACACAAGCCTAAGATCACCATGCGCAATGCCAAGCGTTAGCTGGAGTGGTGTAAAGCTCTGCCATTGGACTCTGGAGCAGTGAATACGTGTTCTCTCGAGTGATGAATCACGCATCATGATCTGGCAGTCCAACGGACGAATCTGGGTTTGGCGGAGGCCAGGAGAACGCTACCTGCCCGAATGCATAGTGCCAACTGTAAAGTTTGGTGTACATTGAATAATGGTCCGGGGCTGTTTTTCATGGTTAAGGCTAGGCCCCTTAGTTCCAGTGAAGTGACATTTTTAAGCTTCAGCATGCAATGACACTCTAGACGATTCTGTGCTTCCAACTTTGTGGCAACAGTTTGGGGAAGGCCCTTTCCTATTTCAGCATGACAATGCCCCCGTGCACAAAGCAAGGTCCATACATGAATGGTTTGTTGAGATCAGTGTGGAAGAACTTAACTGGCCTTCACAGAGCCCTGACCTCAACCCCATCGAACACCTTTGGGATGAATTGGAACGCCGACTGCGAGCCAGGCCTAATCGTCCAACATCAGTGCCCAACCTCACTAATGCTCCTGTGTCCCAGCAGCAATGTTCCAACATCAAGTGGAAAGCCTTCCTAGAAGAGTGGAGGCTGTTATAGCAGCAAAGGGGGGCACCAACTCCATATTAATGCCCGTTATTTTGGAATGAGATGTTCGACGGGCAGGTGTCCACATACTTTTGGTCATGAAGTGTATATCACTGACAGGTTATAGGGTACCATTTGGGGGAGACACGGGGGGCTGCTGTACAGCACAACACTGACAGGGGCTTCGTTCTCAATGGCACTCTATTCCATATATAGTGCAGTACTTTTAACCAGAGCACTATGTAGTGCACTATACAGGGAGTCGGTTGCTATTTGGGACATAGCCAGAGCGACACCACTGACAGGGTGTTTCATTAGTACTGTGGATGGCTGGGGGATTTAACCTGTGCTAAAAAGGTGCTTTACACATCTGCCTCATTGCCATGGTGTGCATAGTCTACAATCTGGTCGGATCTCAGAATATATTAGCTTGGCAGTTTTATATCTGAGCCTTAAAATTTGAACTTAAAATTGAAACTAAAGATGGTGATTAAGCAATGATGTACATTTCAGATGTCTATGAGATTTAAAATAGTGGACTTTCATGAAAAAGCAGATGGGATGACCTACAGTGGGATAGTGTACTTTCTAGAAGAGGCCTTGAATAGGGTAGGACTCTCTTATGAGTACACATCACATGTTATCTACATGGATGATACGTGTACATAATATAAGTCATATAACTCATCCTGCTATCAAAGAGGCTGTGCTTAGAAAATAAATCAGTGACTATGACAACGAGCAAGTAGGTTGGAGGGGAAAGTGTTGAGTCCCACGCAGCCCAGCTTCTGACAACTGATATCATCACATATCAACATAGAGAACCTACAGAACAATGCCAAAATAACACTCACTGTGGTCTTCAACGTCTTCAACATCTCCACATCCTTTGAATTAATTATCCTAGTTTGTAAAGGCTTTTGGGTGGCTATTGGACAGCTAAATGTTGCCTGTTTTCAAAGGGCCTTTTGGTTTTACATTGGCTTATTGTTGTTATTATATGTCTATATTTAGAGTTCGTCTTTTGTGAAGTACTGAATATTTGGTGGTGTTTATTGCAGTTATGAAAGGATGTTCTTAGGAAAGGCTGTACAGTATGTGCACTATACAACTTGGATTGTATCCAGTGTTAATTATTCTCTGTGCTATCCCTAACACACACACACACACACACACACACACACACACACACACACACACACACACACACACACACACACACACACACACACACACACACACACACACCTTACTTTTGTCCCCTTATTTAATTTGCGTCAGTCCACTACAGCATTTGCAGCCACTTCGTTCTAAAGCCATTACAAACCTCCCTACACTGATTGTTAGGCAATATTGATCCATGCCTGGGTTCCAACATTATACCAATGATGTGCTGCTTAAGGCTACTCACAATGGCTTGGGTTGACTGCTTGATCACCTTGAGTACATTGAGGGTCCGGCTTAATTCAATTTGCTGTGAGACAGCACCTGGGAATAAAGTGCCATATGGTGCAGTGCTTGTTTCTGTGAACGAGCCTCTATGACTCTCACTAAGGCGTCTTCTATCTCTGCTGGAGTCCCAAATGGCACCCTATTACCTGAATAGTGCACTACTTTTGACCAAAGCCCTATGAGGTTCGGGTCAAAAGTAGTGCACTGTGTAGTGAATAGGGCACCATTTGGGACGTAGGATGTACCACGCATCATTTGGAATGCTGTTTGTTCTGAGTGGTTTGTGATACTGGCTGACTGGCTCTGTTGTGCGGTTTCGGTAGTAGTCGCCATTGAAGTGAAGCTATTTCTAGCAGTACATGTACGGGTACATGTTCTGCTTATTTTCAGGGGTTAAGAGGGCCTTCTTCGAACAATTAAAAAGACGTAATGGTCATATTGTTTGTCGGTTTTCTGGCGCTGTACTAGTACCTATTTGATTTCATAAAATGGGTCGAACACAACCACCACATTTGAATAAACATGGATAGTGACCTATTTATTTGGAAGGGTTTAATGTGATAAGATATATCTTATATCTCTCCATAAGCTTCATTTTGAAAATGAAAAGCTGTTATATTCTGCCTCTTACTTCAAAACAGTACCGTACTCCAAAGTAATCAATGTTAATTTAGAGCATGAAGAGGGCAGAAAATGATGTGATGCCTCATCTGTTGAATCGGTCACCCCTTTACCGATCACTAACTTAATGGCCTGCGTCCCAAATGGCACCCTATGGGCCGTGGTGAAAAGTAGTGCAGTATATACGGTAGGTAACATGGTGCCTTTTGGAAAACAGTCATGGTCACCCCTTTAACGAATTGGTCACCCCTTTTACTGATTGTTTTGTTGTCTGTACTGCAGATGCCAGGGCAGACAGAGCTGAGAGGAGGAAGCTCTTCAGGCACTACACTGTGGGATCCTACGACAGCTTTGATGCATCAAGGTAAGGATTGGTTTCAGGATTGGTCTTGGTTTACTTACTGTTTTTCTGAATGCCTATTCATGGGGATGTTCAGAGGAAAATGCTGAAACCATGATACTATACAGTGTGTGATATCTTCTTCAAAACTGCTATAACATATGAGAAGTTTTGCAGACAATTTATACATTTATAGCGTCTGTGACAAAGATGCTGCTGACGCATAACCCCTAATGTTTGGTGTCTGACTTCAGACTATAGATCTGAAGTAGCATCACCGGCCTTATTCAATTGGAAAGAATGGAGGAAACAACTATGCACGTACGGTAGTAAGCTATTCATCTGTGGGTTTTTCGCAGCCAATCCTCCCAGATGATGAGGCGAGTGGTGAATGTGAATTGTGAACTCAACCGTACACAGCACTTGGCTTATTTCGTGTATTTCCTTTCATTTGGGAATAGCATGTATGGGACATTGCATGTTACCCTTTTACCTGACGTTCATGTACATATTTCAGTTATTTTATTCATTCATATCAACCGCGTTCATTTTATGTCAGATCATCTACAGTGGTACTGCACTCTAATCTCTGGCACCACTGATTACGGCACAAGAAAGGGTTCTGAGAGGACTCTTTGGATCCTTCTCTCTGAAAAAAAGCTTCTAAAAGGGTTCTTTGTGGGTGACAGGGTTCTACCTAGAACCATAAAGCATTCTTCTACATGTGCAAGCCCTAAGAACCTTTTATTTATCCAAGAGTGTACTGTAACAAAGCCTTTTATGGCAAAGCAAACTTGTGCAAGTGGAGAACATTGAGGAGGAAATTGGCTGGGTGGGAGTGTGTGTGCGTGTATGTGTTTGTCTCCAAAGGAGAGGAGATAGGCTGGGTGGGAGTGTGTGTGTGTGAAACCTCTCGCTGTCAGATGGATGGTGATGTAAGAAATGCTTGAGCTCGGGGCCTTGCTTGTTCGCACTTGGGCATTCGATGCCGGGACTGTTATGCAAACAGTAACAAACTAAAAAAGTGTACCTAGGAAAGAAAGCACTCCATTCACAATGTCCTCAGCTTCTTCTCAGGGAACAGTCTACATGAGAAAGCATGGGGTAACTACATGTTTTAACTGATGAACATCCCAATTAGACTGTATTGCAGCACATGCATTAGCCTACATACCTGATGGATTTAATTGATTTTAAAGCATATACAGTGAGGGAAAAAAGTATTTGATCCCCTGCTGATTTTGTACGTTTGCCCACTGACAAAGAAATGATCAGTCTATAATTTTAATGGTAGGTTTATTTGAACAGTGAGAGACAGAATAACAACAAAAAAATCCAGAAAAACGCATGTCAAAAATGTTATGAATTGATTTGCATTTTAATGAGGGAAATAAGTATTTGACCCCTCTGCAAAGGACAACATTCTCTGCAGCACTCCACAAATCAGGCCTTTATGGTAGAGTGGCCCGACGGAAGCCACTCCTCAGTAAAAGGCACACGACAGCCCGTTTGGAGTTGGCCAAAAGGCACCTAAAGGACTCAAAGATGATGAGAAACAAGATTCTCTGGTCTGGAGGAAACCTAGTAGCATCTCTACGGTGAAGCATGGTGGTGGCAGCATCATGCTGTAGGGATGTTTTTCAGCGGCAGGGACTGGGAGACTAGTCAGGATCGAGGCAAAGATGAACGGAGCAAAGTACAGTGAGATCCTTGATGAAAACCTGCTCCAGAGAGCTTAGGACCTCAGACTTGGGCGAAGGTTCACCTTCCAACAGTACAACGACTCTAAGCACACAGCCACGACAACGCAGGAGTGGCTTCGGGACAAGTCTCTGAATGGCCTTGAGTGGCTCAGCCAGAGCCCGGACTTGAACCCAATCGAACATCTCTGGAGAGACCTGAAAATAGCTGTGCCGCAATGCTCCCCATCCAACCTGACAGAGCTTGAAAGGATCTGCAGAGAAGAATGGGAGAAACTCCACAAATACAAGTCTGCCAAGCTTGTAGCATCATACCCAAGAAGACTTAAGGCGGTAATCGCTGCCAAAGGTACTGAGTAATGGTCTGAATAATTATGTAAATGTGATATTTCCGTTTTTTGTTTTAATACATTTGCTAACATTTCTAAAAACCTCTTTGCTTTGTCATTATGGGGTATTGTGTGTACATTGATGAAGGAAAAAAACTATTGAATCAATTTTAGAATAAAGCTGTAACGTAACAAAATGTGGAAAAACTAGAGGTCTGAATACTTTCTGAATGCACCATACCCACCAACCAGGACAGCCAGTGTAAAGCGCAAAGTAGGTTGTCATGGACACACAGACAGAGTCCCTGTTACCGGTGCTGTGAAGGCTGTTTGCATGCTGCTCTGCTCATCTGCTCTGGCATGGTGGGTGACAGAGGTGAGGGAATTCAGCCTGGTCCCAGATCTGCTGCTGCTGTCTTGCCAACTCAGCATAGCATAGCAGATCTGGGCCTTGCCAACTCAACCCGAAACAAACTGATCTGGGACCAGGCTATAGGGACAGAGCCGCTCTGTAAACTTGGCCAGGCTTCTGGTTTGCTCAACAGACAACATATTTGGGGATTCCTTTATATTAGGGGGGATTTCCTTTTTTATCCTCTTGACCAGTTGCACTGCTCCAATAAATTAATGTAATCTCTTCAAGAGTCTGTAGGCCAACTTTGATGTTCAAGCTACAGTGTAATCTCTTAATACATGAAGCAGAAAGGAGACTACTACTGATTAGCTTGGCAAACACTGTCTGCATTGAGATTTGCCTCCTTTCTGCTTCATTTATTGACATATTTTACTGTAACCTTTTGGGATAGCTATAGGCCACCTTCTGGGTTCATACTAGGATATTGGAATATACATGATTTGACTCTGTTTCCTGAAGGTCTGTAATCCCTGTATTACATGTAGAACACCCTTACAAAAAGATTGCAGTCAGAGTGCAGTACGACTGCAGTATGCTGCAAATACTGCGTCCAAAAAAAAAAAGATTACTGCTAGTAATTTTGCAGTGTAACTGCAGTTAGAGTGCAGTGTAACTTCAGTTCTGCAGAATCTACCATAACCTTGTTGCACTATCACAGCGTTTCCCAAACACGGTTCTAGGGACCCCAAGGTGTGCACATTTCGTTTTTTTCCCTAGCACTACACAGCTCATTCAAATGATCAAAGCTCGATGATTAGTTGATTATTTGAATCAGCTGTGTAGTGGTAGGGCAAAAACCAAACCTGCACTCCTTGGGGTCCAGAGGACCGAGTTTAGGAAACCCTGCACTATGATGACCTATAGCTTCACTTTGGTCCTGGAATACTATGACTAGCCCCATTCTGATCACCAGCTCAAAGTAGAACATGTTACCATGGCAACCAAGCATCCCACCACCACCACCACCACCACCACAATCATGCTTGCTACCTCTGCTGCTCTCCCTTCAAGTTCCTCCTTGGAACCCAACCAAAGCATTGAACACAATACTAATTCTGGAATGATGTCTACTTCTGTAGCCTGGTTTATGACAATTAGGCTGAATTACTGTTTTTATTCAAGAATAGGCCTACTAGATTGGAAGAATGACATTTAGATTGTCCATGCATCTGAAATGGTTAACTACTTCTACTCCAGTGGTTCTTGACAATGAAATTCAGCAAATTCTTCTTGGGAAAATAATAAGTGAGAGCTTTTCATGTATTTATTTTTTAACCTTTTCACCAAATTGTGTATTCTTTCTTTTGGCACAATATGATGTGACAATGTATGTATTGGCCTATGATTATTTGTTTAGTTAAAGGCTATTTACTCAAATAAATCACATTACTGCATATTGGTTTGTATGCAATTTTGCAAACATATGTAGGCTAATATAGCCTAACTCTTCTCAGCTTTCATCCATGATACCACAGGCTGATTCAGTTGTCAGCCAGATGTTGCTGTATACACAGAATAATACGAAATCTCTGAGACCAGGTTGCATACACTAAAGGATACTGCCGACTGAGGAATGAAATACATTTGATAGGCAGACTATGGGTGGTCGCTTCCACTAAACTGAAATAAATTACTCCAAATTTCCTGTCTTCGTTCACCCATTAATTCATTCGTTCGTTCGTTCGTTCGTTCATTCATCCACTCAGCTTTGCACCCTATAGGCTACCCCTCATCGCTCCCTCCCTCCTCCCTCCACCCTTCCCAGAGCCGCTGGCTTTTTAGCAGCATTTTTTTTCCTAATGTTAACCGCTTTTGATTTTGCTCTCCTTTTGGTGGAAATGTTTTATCTCCGCTGTCTCCGGCTCCGCCCGTTTTTGCGGGGTTTTGCATCAACGTTTTCGGCAAAGGTGGACTTAATCTTTGGAGGTGCACTGTGACGGTGCGCTGTCGCTGTCACATCGATACAGGGAGCATCATTCATTATCGTAATTGATTAATTCGGTGTGCAGCCGACGAGCTGTCATCATGAAGCACTCGGGGCGAGCAGCTGTGGCTATGATGAGGATGATAGGATGTAGTAATAACGGTCGCTTTGCGCGGAATTTTCTCCACAGCGACTGTGTGATTGACGAGAAGACGGTAGTTCTACAGAAGAAGGATAATGAGGGATTCGGGTTTGTGCTGCGAGGGGCGAAAGGTAGGAGACGGACCTTAACTTAGTGTCTGTCTGTTGCTCCCTTGTTATGTTCATGTGTCGTCCCCGGTCCACGTTGCACTATTTGTTTCCGTTGCGTCAGAGATGAGAATCACACACATATTGCTTATTATGCACCCATGCTGTTTTGAACACCCACTTACTTCAATAGAAATTCCAATACTTTTTTTTTTCTCTCCTGTTGACGACAGTGCGATAGTTTTTGTGTTGTGGCTCATTCTCAAGTCAGCTCTGCCCCATATCATGTTTTGTGTGACCACCATAATACGTTTAATATTGGTGCCTATAAGAGCCTATAATGAACTGACAGAGACTGTATTAACTGAATAACTACTGATATTCTGTTGACTTAAACAGCTTCTCCATCACAAACATATGTATCTGATCGAGTAGACAATTCATTCAAATCTCATACCCAAGAGCCCCTGCTCCATAGAATAGAAATGAACACAAGCTACTGTATTGAATGAACAGACTAACTTGCCTTTGGAGTTGTCTTCAAACACATGGCTGATTCATTGCAAGTGTCACTTGTCACCACAGGTTTCTTGGAGGTGCTGTGACTTCAGTTCTGCAGGGGAAAGATGCTACACACGTGACTTTGCTGATATTTTTTTTTTTTTTTTTTTAGCTGATTGCAGAGGTGGTCAGTTTAGTTGTGTAGTATATGCATGCGATCCTGTCAGATCTGCAGTTTGTTAGTGTCTGCAGTTTGAGACACACACACACACACACACACACACACACACACACACGCTCTCTACTGATCTGTACACAGTCAGTGCAGGGAATTTATTTGGACCAGGGTGGAGGGGTGAATGATGCGTCTCCCTAGCTCCAAACCTCTGCTGCAGCCCCAGCCCACAGTCTCTGCCGCTGTCCCTGGCCAGACAGCATGATTATGCCACTAAACTGTAATTACATTGCCATTGTTCTCGACATGCATGTTTTTCGTGTCTTTACTGATAATTACATTGCGTTATGATGATCCATCTAAATACAAATGTTACTGTGATAGTGTTGTAATTATGTTCCTGCTATTATTACTGTATATCATCAATGCATGTACATCTTCCATGTACATGTGTTTGTGCGTACATGTGTATGCAACACAGTTTACTATTTGGTCCAGTAAAATATGTTTTCCATTTCCCTGATGGTGTCTGTTTTTGAATGTTGACATTCAAAAGGTGTCTATTACACGTTTGTGTTGAATTTCACGAGGTGACGTTTTGTTGAATTACCTGTATTACATATGTGTAATAATGTGCAGTAATGACACTGTCCCATTGACATTGCTTCCCTGCATTTCTCACCTTCTCTTCTCTCTCTGACTCTACCTGGGACGTTGTCTGCGCCCGCTCACCCACCCCTCCAGCGGACACGCCCATCGAGGAGTTTACTCCCACCCCTGCCTTCCCCGCCCTGCAGTACCTGGAGTCTGTGGACGAGGGCGGGGTTGCCTGGCGGGCGGGGCTTCGCAACGGAGACTTCCTCATCGAGGTAAGGGAACATAGTCTTTCTCAATTCATCTCTCCTCGATTGCGTGTGTCCTCTCTCCTTGCCTCCGCCATGAAATGCATTGGAAAAGAGGGTCTGATGGGAGGGACCTTGGACCCACTTCTCCGATACGGTTGAGAGGGAGGCGAGGAGACGGGATGTGAGGATTCAAACGTTCCTTCCTGGACTTGGAAGATTCCATTTCAGTGTGAAGAATTTGCGATGATCTGTATCT
The DNA here is from genome assembly GCF_965601325.2 of Salmo salar. Lineage (NCBI taxonomy): Eukaryota > Metazoa > Chordata > Actinopteri > Salmoniformes > Salmonidae > Salmo > Salmo salar. The sequence continues at coordinate 7,264,228 of NC_138306.1, read as the reverse complement.
TTGAAACTGGATGGGAGGTCTGTCTGAATGCATTTATGAATGTGGGCCCGACAATCTCCATAAGCATTGGTCTCTTTTGTGGGAATTAAGGGTATTTTACTCCATTTAGCATTTAGAGTTTTGTTTGACCCAGAAAATCATGGCTTTCAGAACAGAACAGCCCATTCTGGCATAGTTTTCTCGGCCTTCAAATGAACTGAACCTCTAAAAGTGAGTTATAAAAGTCTGGATAAGCTCCAGAAAGATTCCTCATGAACATACTTAATGAGAAATCTGTGTTCTGTTAATGCTGAAATAAGGAATACTAAGCTACTGTATTGAAAGATATTTTGTTTTTTTGGCTGCACCTCGTCTCCTGTTGGTTGAAGCGCTGTCTGCTCCCCTCCTAAACTACTGTAATGTCTTCAGAGTTGTGCTCAGAGTCACTCCCATGCAGTACACTGTCCAGTTCTATCTGTCAGTCTTTTTGGTTGTAAGGCGATTGAGTTCATACCCAAGCATAGCCTGAAATCCAAACGGATACGTTCCGCTTTCACTGTTGTTTCCCAAACATAACAGGATGAACAGTTAAATTCCAGGCTAACTCAGACAGTCACCATGGATTAGATTTCCACTTGAGCACAGCACATACTGTAGTATTGCGTAGCACTCACGTCCTCTTGCTGTGGATTTCTCTTCCGTTTGTCAGGACAGTACCTCACCTAAATTCTTTATTTCTTTACTTCATTGTCTCAACATTTGACCACGGCGGGTTGTGGTTGCACAGACCCTCTGGTCTAGTAGTTGAGAAGAATAAATGAATGAATTAATGCTTGAACAGACTAGGGAGAGGAGAGGTCAGTTCCAGTTAATCTTTTTTTTCCATGGCTGTCACTTCAGTTCTATGTCAGCAAAACAAATACTTTTTTTTTTTGCGCTCGCAAGATTCTGAACTCCAAACTCAGCGTACTCTGCTGTGCTGTGTGAATGTTTTATATGCACATCCTAGATTTCTTCGGTGTCGGTGTTCTTCAGTGTTACTTCAACAGAACTACAACGAGATTGTGTTTCTAGGGTTACTTCAACAGGGACGGGAGGAAGTCATTTTGTAGTGTAAGGCAGAATAGAGGGGAGATAATGATTGGCCATCTGTCTTCCTAGAGCATGCAGACGCAGTGTTCATGGATTCGTTGGGCGCTGAACAGCTTGTGCTTTTAAAATCAGCTGTCAGAGCAGGATGGTGATGATGTTACAAAAAAAAGGGGGGAAACATCAACTACGCTGTAAAAAATAGACAGACTCAGAACACGGTGATTGTGTAATGAAACCCTGGAAAGTAGTGCACCTAAACTGAGATCTGGTGTTTGGCGGTTGTTTGAACGTAAACCCAATGTGTAAGTGTTCTGATACACTGAAAGTGTTTTAAAAAAACAGAATAGAAGTACTCTGAAACACCCAAAGGGGTTATTCAAAACACACACACACACACACACACACACACACACACAAAAAATTGCAGACTGTCTCTCATGTAGTCAAGTGGTTTAGAAATGCAAATGGTTTATAGCCAGAATATTGATTGATGATAACGGCCTATGGAGAATAAGTTTTTGTGGAATTCCACCTTCATTTTTTCAGTGATTTATTTATTTAGACAGATTAGAAACAAGAGGAAACAGATGAGTGAAAGTGGGACAGGTGGAATTCAACCACCAACTTCAATGGAATGTCATTGTAATTTCACACACTCAACCAGACAGCCGCACTGTAAAAAAAATATTATGGGGTGAATTGAAATTGACAAACCAAAAAAAAAAAACATATAATTAATATAAATGAATGCAAGTCATTTCAATGTTTTGTTCATTTCATTTTACCCAAAAATGTAAGAATAAATCCAACTTAATATGTTGCTCCAAATGTCAGTATCTTTTATGAGGATAACCATAGAGGACATTGAATGATTTTAACTCATTGGAAGTCTGGTTTTAATCTCCTGTCTTGCTCTGTTTTGAAAGTATTGTGTGTACTTAAAAATGTTCAGACTTAATGATTATTTTACACAACGTTGTATGCAGGTTTGAAGAACGAAAAGTATACTTCTATAATAGTGTTAAGCAGCTTGTTGTGTAACGGATCATGGTGAACGGATATTAAAACCGTCCGGCAAAATGACTTTGAGTGAGGAGACCACCCATTCCTACATTTCCAACTTTAAATGGTAGAGGTAATTACAGTATCCTGCCATTTTTTTTTAATGTAAAACTTCTAGTTACTGCTGGTGAATTGAGCACTGAGCTCAACAATGCCTGCCAAAATGGGTTTAAACTGGCAAATGATCAGATACATAAATCAATGTTAAACATCAAAATAGTCCAGAAGACGGGATCTAATTCTGTACTTGACAGGGTTTGAAACACCACAACAGTGTTTAAAAGCTATAGAAAGAGGAAACGACACCAAAAAGAGAAGGGATCTAATTCTGCATTGTTTCAAAATGTCTCAGGATGATGGGTTTCAGTACCACAGCAAAGTTAAGGTTTCATCTCCTTGGCATTGGTGGCAGCTCAGTTACCACTAGTTTTGGTGTTACAAAGCACTTCATTTGAACCGTTTTGAATAGAGTACAGTGGTGTATGTCTTGCAGCTAAACTAATATCGTCCTACCACTTCCCATATTACTGTATAGTCAAGCTAGAGATAGCCCCAGGGAATTGTCTCTTTGCATTCAAAGTTGTTATCGTGCCATTATATTCTATTAGTCATGGGAACCTATAAGATTTGTCACACTTCTCCGTCTTTTTGGTGATTATTCCTCAGAATAGGATTTGATCTCGATTTGATGTCATCCAACTAGCCAATAATTGCCCATGAAATAGTACATTCTTTATTTAGCTCAACAGTAAATTCCTGTCAAATAGTATGATGACATTACAGGAAATCTGTGCCCTGGTTGGGGGACAATGGCAGTCTCGGGAGTTCACAGCTTACTCTTGTGTGTTTTGATGCTCTGCTTGGTCATCCATAACAGACCATCTCCAATGTCCTTGCAGGCTGCCAGTAAACCCCTGTTTAATGGTCCAGTCAATACCTGAGATGTGGATAGCTTTGGGGATGGGGATGGAGGGTTTAAAGCCTGTCGGGTGTTGTGGGTGCATCTCTTGGGGATGTGTAGGAGAAGGTTTATCGGCTGTCTTCAGGGAGAATGGGTGCTGCTCTACAGATGGGTGTGTCTGGGACCTCAGAGTGATCTGTCTCTTATTCCCTTCACTCTATTAGTGATCTGTCTCTTAGGCCCTTCACTCTATTAGTGATCTGTCTCTTATTCCCTTCACTCTATCAGTGATCTGTCTCTTATTCCCTTCACTCTATTAGTCATATGTCTCTTATTCCCTTCACTCTATTAGTGATCTGTCTCTTATTCCCTTCACTCTATCAGTGATCTGTCTCTTATTCCCTTCACTCTATTAGTGATCTGTCTCTTATTCCCTTCACTCTATTAGTGATCTGTCTCTTAGGCCCTTCACTCTATTAGTGATCTGTCTCTTATTCCCTTCACTCTATCAGTGATCTGTCTCTTATTCCCTTCACTCTATCAGTGATCTGTCTCTTATTCCCTTCACTCTATTAGTGATCTGTCTCTTATTCCCTTCACTCTATTAGTCATATGTCTCTTATTCCCTTCACTCTATCAGTGATCTGTCTCTTATTCCCTTCACTCTATCAGTGATCTGTCTCTTATTCCCTTCACTCTATTAGTGATCTGTCTCTTATTCCCTTCACTCTATTAGTGATCTGTCTCTTATTCCCTTCACTCTATTAGTGATCTGTCTCTTAGGCCCTTCACTCTATTAGTGATCTGTCTCTTATTCCCTTCACTCTATCAGTGATCTGTCTCTTATTCCCTTCACTCTATTAGTGATCTGTCTCTTATTCCCTTCACTCTATTAGTGATCTGTCTCTTATTCCCTTCACTCTATTAGTGATCTGTCTCTTAGGCCCTTCACTCTATTAGTGATCTGTCTCTTAGGCCCTTCACTCTATTAGTGATCTGTCTCTTATTCCCTTCACTCTATTAGTGATCTGTCTCTTATTCCCTTCACTCTATTAGTGATCTGTCTCTTATTCCCTTCACTCTATTAGTGATCTGTCTCTTATTCCCTTCACTCTATTAGTGATCTGTCTCTTAGGCCCTTCACTCTATTAGTCATATGTCTCTTATTCCCTTCACTCTATTAGTGATCTGTCTCTTATTCCCTTCACTCTATCAGTGATCTGTCTCTTATTCCCTTCACTCTATTAGTGATCTGTCTCTTAGGCCCTTCACTCTATTAGTCATATGTCTCTTATTCCCTTCACTCTATTAGTGATCTGTCTCTTATTCCCTTCACTCTATCAGTGATCTGTCTCTTATTCCCTTCACTCTATTAGTGATCTGTCTCTTATTCCCTTCACTCTATTAGTGATCTGTCTCTTATTCCCTTCACTCTATTAGTGATCTGTCTCTTAGGCCCTTCACTCTATTAGTGATCTGTCTCTTAGGCCCTTCACTCTATTAGTCATATGTCTCTTATTCCCTTCACTCTATTAGTGATCTGTCTCTTATTCCCTTCACTCTATTAGTGATCTGTCTCTTAGGCCCTTCACTCTATTAGTGATCTGTCTCTTAGGCCCTTCACTCTATTAGTCATATGTCTCTTATTCCCTTCACTCTATTAGTGATCTGTCTCTTATTCCCTTCACTCTATTAGTGATCTGTCTCTTATTCCCTTCACTCTATTAGTGATCTGTCTCTTATTCCCTTCACTCTATTAGTCATATGTCTCTTATTCCCTTCACTCTATTAGTCATATGTCTCTTATTCCCTTCACTCTATTAGTGATCTGTCTCTTATTCCCTTCACTCTATTAGTGATCTGTCTCTTATTCCCTTCACTCTATCAGTGATCTGTCTCTTAGGCCCTTCACTCTATCAGTGATCTGTCTCTTATTCCCTTCACTCTATTAGTGATCTGTCTCTTATTCCCTTCACTCTATTAGTCATATGTCTCTTATTCCCTTCACTCTATTAGTGATCTGTCTCTTATTCCCTTCACTCTATTAGTGATCTGTCTCTTAGGCCCTTCACTCTATTAGTGATCTGTCTCTTATTCCCTTCACTCTATTAGTGATCTGTCTCTTATTCCCTTCACTCTATTAGTGATCTGTCTCTTATTCCCTTCACTCTATTAGTGATCTGTCTCTTATTCCCTTCACTCTATTAGTCATATGTCTCTTATTCCCTTCACTCTATCAGTGATCTGTCTCTTATTCCCTTCACTCTATTAGTGATCTGTCTCTTATTCCCTTCACTCTATTAGTGATCTGTCTCTTATTCCCTTCACTCTATTAGTGATCTGTCTCTTAGGCCCTTCACTCTATTAGTCATATGTCTCTTATTCCCTTCACTCTATCAGTGATCTGTCTCTTATTCCCTTCACTCTATTAGTGATCTGTCTCTTATTCCCTTCACTCTATCAGTGATCTGTCTCTTATTCCCTTCACTCTATTAGTGATCTGTCTCTTATTCCCTTCACTCTATTAGTGATCTGTCTCTTATTCCCTTCACTCTATTAGTGATCTGTCTCTTATTCCCTTCACTCTATTAGTGATCTGTCTCTTAGGCCCTTCACTCTATTAGTGATCTGTCTCTTATTCCCTTCACTCTATTAGTCATATGTCTCTTATTCCCTTCACTCTATCAGTGATCTGTCTCTTATTCCCTTCACTCTATTAGTGATCTGTCTCTTAGGCCCTTCACTCTATTAGTGATCTGTCTCTTAGGCCCTTCACTCTATTAGTGATCTGTCTCTTATTCCCTTCACTCTATTAGTCATATGTCTCTTATTCCCTTCACTCTATCAGTGATCTGTCTCTTATTCCCTTCACTCTATTAGTGATCTGTCTCTTATTCCCTTCACTCTATTAGTGATCTGTCTCTTATTCCCTTCACTCTATTAGTGATCTGTCTCTTAGGCCCTTCACTCTATTAGTCATATGTCTCTTATTCCCTTCACTCTATCAGTGATCTGTCTCTTATTCCCTTCACTCTATTAGTGATCTGTCTCTTATTCCCTTCACTCTATCAGTGATCTGTCTCTTATTCCCTTCACTCTATTAGTGATCTGTCTCTTATTCCCTTCACTCTATTAGTGATCTGTCTCTTATTCCCTTCACTCTATTAGTGATCTGTCTCTTATTCCCTTCACTCTATTAGTGATCTGTCTCTTAGGCCCTTCACTCTATTAGTGATCTGTCTCTTATTCCCTTCACTCTATTAGTCATATGTCTCTTATTCCCTTCACTCTATCAGTGATCTGTCTCTTATTCCCTTCACTCTATTAGTGATCTGTCTCTTAGGCCCTTCACTCTATTAGTGATCTGTCTCTTAGGCCCTTCACTCTATTAGTGATCTGTCTCTTATTCCCTTCACTCTATTAGTGATCTGTCTCTTAGGCCCTTCACTCTATTAGTCATATGTCTCTTATTCCCTTCACTCTATTAGTGATCTGTTTCTTATTCCCTTCACTCTATCAGTGATCTGTCTCTTATTCCCTTCACTCTATTAGTGATCTGTCTCTTATTCCCTTCACTCTATTAGTGATCTGTCTCTTATTCCCTTCACTCTATTAGTGATCTGTCTCTTATTCCCTTCACTCTATTAGTGATCTGTCTCTTAGGCCCTTCACTCTATTAGTCATATGTCTCTTAGGCCCTTCACTCTATTAGTCATATGTCTCTTATTCCCTTCACTCTATTAGTCATATGTCTCTTATTCCCTTCACTCTATCAGTGATCTGTCTCTTATTCCCTTCACTCTATTAGTGATCTGTCTCTTAGGCCCTTCACTCTATTAGTGATCTGTCTCTTAGGCCCTTCACTCTATTAGTGATCTGTCTCTTATTCCCTTCACTCTATTAGTGATCTGTCTCTTAGGCCCTTCACTCTATTAGTCATATGTCTCTTATTCCCTTCACTCTATTAGTGATCTGTCTCTTAGGCCCTTCACTCTATTAGTCATATGTCTCTTATTCCCTTCACTCTATTAGTCATATGTCTCTTATTCCCTTCACTCTATTAGTGATCTGTCTCTTAGGCCCTTCACTCTATTAGTCATATGTCTCTTATTCCCTTCACTCTATCAGTGATCTGTCTCTTATTCCCTTCACTCTATTAGTGATCTGTTTCTTAGGTACTGCACGCTATTAGTCATCACTCTATCAGTGATCTGTCTCTTATTCCCTTCACTCTATCAGTGATATGTTACTATTAGGGGTGTGAACGTTAATATGTTTAAACAAAATTGAGATCCTTAACGTTAGGCAAATACATATATAAAACCTGAGAGGAAGAGGCGAACTTTAGGCTACTTTGGTGAATTTGCGAAGATCGCAAGACAAGACTTTGCGATATAAAGATTACCAAATCAAATTTTATTTATCACTGTCACGACTCCCGCCGAAGTCGGCCCCTCTCCGTGTTCGTTCGGCGGTCGACGTCACCGGCTTACTAGTTGCCACCGATCGATGTTTCACTGTTCGTTTGGTTTTGTCTTTATTGTGTACACCTGTTTTTCATTTCGCTAATCATGTTCATTATTTAACCTCTGCATTTCCTGTTTGTCTTGTCGGTGATTGTTTGTCTGTTTTGTGTAGTTGGAGTTGTTTTCTCCAAACTATGTATTTTTCTATGAGAAGATTTATTGATATTTTTAGTAAACACGTTTGTTTACCTTTATCCCTGTGTCCTGCGCCTGACTCCTCCACTTCTCTAAGAAAACCATTACAGTCACATGCACCAAATACAACTTCTGTGGACTTTACAGTGAAATGCTTGCTTATGAGTCCTTCCCAACAATGCAGAGTTTAAAAATAACAATACTAATTAAATAGTAACACAAGAGTAATACAATAAAGCACACAAGAATAGAGCAAGGAGTACCAGGGAGTACCAGATCAAAACAGGGTGTACCAGTATATACAGGGAGTACCAGGGAGTACCAGATCAATACAGGGAGTACCAGTATATACAGGGAGTACCAGGAAGTACCAGATCAAAACAGGGAGTACCAGTGTCTACAGGGAGTACCAGGGAGTACCAGATCAATACAGGGAATACCAGTATATACAGGGAGTACCAGGGAGTACCAGATTAATACAGGGAGTACCAGTATATACAGGGAGTACCAGTATATACAGGGAGTACCAGGGAGTACCAGAGAATACAGGGAGTACCAGTGTATACAGGGAGTACCAGTATATATAGGAAGTACCAGTATATACAGGGATTACCAGTGTATACAGGGAGTACAAGTATATACAGGGAGTACCAGTATATATAGGGAGTACCAGTATCTACAGGGAGTACCTGATCAATACAGGGAGTACCAGTATATCTAGGGAGTACCAGTATCTACAGGGAGTACCGAGGAGTAGCAGATCAATACAGGGAGTACCAGTATATACAGGGAGTACCAGGGAGCACCAGCTCAATACAGGGAGTACCAGTATATACAGGGAGTACCAGATCAATACAGGGAGTATCAGTATATACAGGGAGTACCAGGGAGTACCAGATCAATGCAGGGAGTACCAGTGTATACAGGGAGTACCAGTATATATAGGGAGTACCAGTATCTACAGGGAGTACCAGGGAGTACCAGATCAATACAGGGAGTACCAGTATATACAGGGAGTACCAGATCAATACAGGGAGTACAAGTATATACAGGAAGTACCAGTATAAAAAGGGAGTACCAGTATCTACATGGAGTACCAGGGAGTAGCAGATCAATACAGGGAGTACCAGTATGTACAGGGAGTACCAGGGAGTACCAGATCAATACAGGGAGTACCAGTATATACAGGGAGTACCAGTATATATTGGGAGTACCAGTATCTACAGGGAGTACCAGGGAGTACCAGATCAATACAGGGAGTACCAGGGAGCACCAGCTCAATACAGGGAGTACCAGTATATACAGGGAGTACCAGATCAATACAGGGAGTATCAGTATATACAGGGAGTACCAGGGAGTACCAGATCAATGCAGGGAGTACCAGTGTATACAGGGAGTACCAGTATCTACAGGGAGTACCAGGGAGTACCAGATCAATACAGGGAGTACCAGTATATACAGGGAGTACCAGATCAATACAGGGAGTACAAGTATATACAAGAAGTACCAGTATAAAAAGGGAGTACCAGTATCTACATGGAGTACCAGGGAGTAGCAGATCAATACAGGGAGTACCAGTATGTACAGGGAGTACCAGGGAGTACCAGATCAATACAGGGAGTACCAGTATATACAGGGAGTACCAGTATATATTGGGAGTACCAGTATCTACAGGGAGTACCAGGGAGTACCAGATCAATACAGGGAGTACCAGTATATATAAGGAGTACCAGTATCTACAGGGAGTACCAAGGAGTAGCAGATCAATACAGGGAGTACCAGTACCAGATCAATGTGTAGGGGTTCAAGGTATTTTAGGTAAATATGTACATGAAGGCAGGGTAAAGTAACTAGACATCAGGATAGATAATAATAAGGTATTTTAGTTAAATATGTACATGAAGGCAGGGTAAAGTAACTAGACATCAGGATTAATAAGGGTCAAATAAATAACAGAGTAGAAGCAGAACAATCGGAGTGTACTTGTGTGTGTGTGTGTGATGTGTATGAATGTGTGTTTGTGTTGTGTCGGTATGCGCTTTGTGTGTGTGTGTGTGTGTGTGTCTATGTATGTAGTGTATGTAAATGTGCGCACATTTTTTCTCCCTCCCCCGTCCTCTCTCTCCTTTGCGCTGGCTCGACTGCTCTTTCTCTTTGCAAAGAATGTGAGTGTGTGTTCAGTCTTCGGTCTGTTGAATGTCCAATATCCTAGCCCAGTAGTTCCCAACCCTTTTTGGTTACTGTACCACCAACTTCATTTTTCTCTGCCCCGGGGGGGTACTCTGAGGTCCTGTATGGAAATACTTTGAGAAGTTAAGTTAGAAGATGGTGACATGCTAACTTTGCCAGGTGGAATTTTATGATTTTTTTATTATTTAACAGAAAACCTGTTAAATTGTCGTCACATTCCTAGTTACTATCCCTTGTTCTTTTCGCTATGAGAAAGTGAGCACTGAGCATGCTAGAGCCAAGTCTAAGTGTGTTGTTTTTCTTTGGGTGGCCTCTGGTTCTGGCAGCTCCATTTATTACAGATGTTGGCCAGCCAGGACTCCATTTTTACATTAGCGGACCAATGCTGCTATGTAGTTGGTTGTGCCAGCCATATAGCCCATTAACCTATTGTGACACTGTAGCCCAGGTTACTTTGGTGATCCAATGTTGTCCACTGTAACAGTAGCTCAAGTTGTAGATGCTGTCCACTGTGATGTGGTGCTGAATCTCTGATTGTCTCTGTTACAGTGTGTTTCCTTACTTTAGCACTCTAGCATATGCTGGAAAGAAAATACCCACACCACATGTATATGTATATTATGTATATTGAAAACAGTGCATTCGGAATGTATTCAGACCCCTTGACTTTTTCCACATTTTGTTACATTACAGCCTTATTCTAAAATGGATTTAATAAAAACATGTCCTCATCAATCTACACACAGTACCCCATAATGATAAAGCTAAAACCGTTTTTTTGACATTTTTGCAAATGTATTACAAAAAAAAGTATTCAGACCCTTTGCTATGAGACTCGAAATTGAGCTCAGGTGCATCCTGTTTCCATTGATCATCGAAGGAAGGATTAATGGAGCAAAGTACAGTGAGATCCTTGATGAAAACCTGTTAGAGCGCTCAGGACCTCAGACTGGGGGCGAAGGTTCCCCTTCCAACAGGACACCGACCCTAAGTACACAGCCAAGACAATGCAGGAGTGGCTTCGGGACAAGTCTCTGAATGTCCATGAGTTGCCCAGCCAGAGCCCGGACTTGGAACCCAATCGAACATCTCTGGAGAGACCTGAAAATAGCTGTGCAGCGACGCTCCCCATCCAACCTGACAGAGCTTGAGAGGATCTGCAGAGAAGAATGGGAGAAACTCCTCAAATACAGGTGTGCCAAGCTTGTAGCGTCATACCCAAGAAGACTCGAGGCTGTAATCGCTGCCAAAGGTGCTTCAACAAAGTACTGAGTAAAGGGTCTGAATACTTATGTAAATGTGATATTTCCGTTTGTATTTCTTTATGCATTTGCAAAAAGAAAAGGGGTATTGTGTGTATGTTGATGAAGGAAGAAAACTATTTAATCCATCTTAGAATAAGGCTGTAACGTAGCAAAATGTGGAAAAAGTCAAGGGGTCTGAATACTTAACGAATGCGCTGTATGTATATTGAATATGTATATTGAATGCACCTATTCAGTATACTGTATTTCATCTCCTCTCTCACCTCTCCTCTTATTTTCTCCTCACGGTTGTAGCCTACTCTTTCTCTGTTGTTTTTCCAGATAGACACATAGCACTGCATTCTGTCAAAGCCCAGTAAACAGAGCACTGTTGTCAGTGAGCTTGTGTCAGCTTTTCATTGCTAACGGAATTATTCAACATTTGGTCCAAATGAGCATTCAAGCTGCATGAACACCAACCTATCCAGGAGGTACACACACAGCAGTAAAATTAAGTGGCTGTATATGCTTAGGTGAATGCTGAAGGAATTACTGAGATACTGGAAGTGGGAAGCCCTTAGGGTCACGGCAGGTTGTAATATGGTTTGTTAATGCACATAGTGGATGTACAGTTGAAGTCGTAAGTTTACATGCACTTAGGTTGGAGTCATTAAAACTCGTTTTTCAACCACTCCACACATTTCTTGTTAACAAACTATAGTTTTGGCAAGTTGGGTTGGGCATCTACTTTGTGCATGACACAAGTAATTTTTCCAACAATTGTTTACAGACAGATTATTTCACTTATAATTCACTGTATCAATAATTCCAGTGGGTCAGAAGTTTACATACACTAAGGTGACTGTGCCTTTAAACAGCTTGGAAAATTCCAGAAAATGATGTCATGGCTTTAGAAGCTTCTGATAGGCTAATTGACATCATTTGAGTCAATTGGAGGTGTACCTGTGGATGTATTTCAAGGCCTACCTTCAAACTCAGTGCCTCTTTGCTTGACATCATGGGAAAATCAAAAAAAATCAGCCAGGACCTCAGAAAAAGAATTGAGACCTCGACAAGCCTGGTTCATCCTTGGAAGCTATTTACAAACACCTGAAGGTACCACGTTCATCTGTGCAAACAATATTACGCAAGTATAAACACCATGGGACCACGCAGCCATCATACCGCTCAGTAAGGGGACACGTTCTGTCTCCTAGAGATGAACGTTCTTTGGTGTGAAAAGTGCAAATGAATCTTAGAACAACAGCAAAGGACCTTGTGAAGATGCTGGAGGAAACAGGAACAAAAGTATCTATATCACAGTAAAACGAGTCCTATATCGACATAACCTGAAAGGCAGCTCAGCAAGGAAGAAGCCACTGCTCCAAAACCGCCATAAAAAAGCCAGACTACGGTTTGCAACTGCAAATGGGGACAAAGATTGTAATTTTGGAGAAATGTCCTCAGGTCTGATAAAACAAAAATAGAACTGTTTGGCCATAATGACAATTGTTATGTTTGGAGGAAAAAGGGGGAGGCTTGCAGAGCCGAAGAACACCATCCCAACCGTGAAGCACGGGGGTGGCAGCATCATGTTGTGGGGGTGCTTTGCTGCAGGAGGGACTGGTGCACTTCACAAAATAGATGGCATCATGAGGCAGGAAAATTATGTGGATATATTGAAGCAACATCTCAAGACATCAGTCAGGAAGTTAAAGCTTGTTCTCAAATGGGTCTTCCAAATGGACAATGACCCCAAGCATACTTCCAGAGATGTGGCAAAATGGCTTAAGGACAACAAAGTCAAGGTATTGGAGTGGCCATCACAAAGCCCTGACCTCAATCCTATAGAACATTTGTGGGCAGAACTGAAAAAGTGTGTGAGAGCCAGGAGGCCTACAAACCTGACTCAGTTACACCAGCTCTGTCAGGAGGAATGGGCCAAAATTCACCTAACTTATTGTGGGAAGCTTCTGGAAGGCTACCCGAAACGTTTGACCCAAATTAAACAATATAAAGGCAATGCTACCAAATACTAATTGAGTGTATATAAACTTCTGACCCACTGGGAATGTAATGAAATAAATAAAAGCTGAAATAAATCATTCTCTCTACTATTATTCTGACATTTCACATTCTTAAAATAAAGTGGTGATCCTAACTGACCTAAGACAGGTACTTTTACTAGGATTAAATGTCAGGAATTGTGAAAAACTGAGTTTAAATGTATTTGGCTAAGGTGTATGTAAACTTCCGACTTCAACTGTATATTTACATAAACATGTATGTATGGCTCTGGTAGTGAAGATGATATGACAGTGCTGCTGGCCTGAACGGCCATGGCCAAACGGACCGCCACATATTTTAAGGTGTAGTTATCACATCAGGTCTTACATGCACATTAAAATGTATTCCGGCTCCAATTTAACCAATTGAAAATATACACTGAGCGTACAAAACATTAAGAACACCTGCTCTTTCCATGACATAGACTGACCAGGTAAATTCAGGTGAAAGCTCTGATCCCTTATGGATGTCACTTCTTAAATCCACTTCTTAAATCCACCACTAGTCAAATTGTATTTGTCACATGCGCCGAATACAACAGGTGTAGACCTTACCGTGAAATGCTTAGTTACAAGCCCTTAACCAACAATGTAGTTAAAAAAATAGAGTTAAGAAAATATTTACAAAATAAACTGAAGTGAAAAAAACTATAAAAATAAAATCAGAAAGTAACGCAAGAAAAGTACGTAACAATAATGAGGCTATATACAGGAGGTACAGGTTAGTCAAGGTCATTTGTAAAGTGACTATGCATAGATAATAAACAGCGAGTAGTAGCAGTGTAAAAACAAGGGGGAGGGGGGTTCAATGTAAATAGTCCGGGTGGCCATTTGATTAATTGTTCAGCAGTCTCGTGGCTTGGGGGTAGAAGCTGTTAAGGAGCTTTTTGGTCCTAGACTTGGCGCTCCGGTACCCCTTGCCGTGTGGTAGCAAAGAGAACAGTCTATGACTTGGGTGACGTTGATGGAACCAATCAGGATGCTCTTGATAGTGCAGCTGTATAACTTAGTGAGGATTTGGGGACCCATGCCAAATCTTTTCAGTCTCCTGAGGGAAAAGGTATTGTCGTGCCCTCTTCACAACTATCTTGGTGTGTTTGGACCATGCTAGTTTGTTGGTGTTGTGGACACCACGGAACTTGAAACTCTCGACCCGCTCCACTTCAGCCCCGTTGATGTTAATGGGGGCCTGTTCGGCACTCCTTTTCCTATAGTCCACAATCAGCTCCTTGGTCTTGCTCACATTGAGCGATAGGTTGTTGTCCTGACACCACACTGCCAGGTCTCTGACCTCTGCCCTATAGACTGTCTCATCGTTGTCGTTAGCAAATGTAATGATGATGTTGGAGTCGTGCTTGGACATGCAGTCTTGGGTGAACAAGGAGTACAGGAGGGGACTAAGCACTCACCCCTGACGGGCCGCAGTCTTGAGGAGCAGCGTGGCAGATATGTTGTTCCCTACCTTTACCACCTGGGGGCGGCCTGTTAGGAAGTCCAGAATCCAGGTGTAGAGGGAGGTGTTTAGCCCCAGGGTCCTTAGCTTAGTGATGAGCTTTGTGGGCACTATGGTGTTGAATGCTGAGCTGTAGTCAATGAACAGCATTCTCACATAGGTGTTCCTTTTGTCCAGGTGTGAAAGGGCAGTGTGGAGTGCGATTGAGATTGCGTCATCTGTGGATCTGTTGAGGCGGTATGCGAATTGGAGTGGGTCTAGGGTTTCCGGCATGATGGTGTTGATGTGACGCATGACCAGCCTTTCAAAGCACTTCATGGCTACCGACTTGAGTGCTACAGGGCGGCAATCATTTACACAGGTTACCTTCACTTTCTTGGGCACAGGGACTCTATGGTGGTCTGTTTGAAACATGTAGGTATTACAGACTTGATCAGGGAGAGGTTGAAAATGTAATTGAAGACACTTGCCTGTTGGTCCGCTCATGCTTTGAGTACACATCCTGGTAATCTGTCTGGCCCCGCGGCTTTGTGAATGTTGACCTGTTTAACCTCTCTGGTATCATTGGGACGCTAGCGTCCCACCTCGACAACAGCCAGTGAAATTGCGGGCACCAAATTCAAACAACAGAAATCCCATCATTAAAATTCCTCAAACATACAAGTATTATACACCATTTTAAAGATAAACTTTTTGTTAATCCAACCACAGTGTCCGATTTCAAAAAGGCTTCACTGCGAAAGCACACCATGCGATTATGTTAGGACAGCGCCTAGCTACAAGAAACCATACAGACATTTTCCAGCCAAGAAGAGGACTCACAAAAGTCAGAAATAGCGATTAAATGAATCACTAACCTTTGATGATCTTCATCTGGTGGCACTCCCAGGACTCCATGTTACACAATAAATTTTCATTTTGTTCAATAAAGTCCCTCTTTAATTCCAAAAACCTCAGTTTAAATTGGCGCGTTATGTTCAGTAATGCATTGTCTCAAATAACATCCGGTGAAATTGCAGAGAGCCAAATCAAATTACAGAAATACTCATCATAAACATTGACGAAAGATACAAGTGTTATACATAGGATTAAAGATAAACTTCTTGTTAATCCAAAAACCTCAGTTTTGTTGGTGCATATAGTTCAGTAATCCAAAGGCACAAAGCTCGCTCTCAACATCCAGACGAAAAGTCAAAAAAGTACAATAAAAGTTTGTAGAAACATGTCAAACGATGTTTAAAATCAACCCTCAGGTTGGTTTTGTCATAAATAATCAATAATATTTCAACCGGACAAAAGCTTTGTCAATAGAAAAAGAGAAACAAGAAAGGGACGCTCCCAATCATGCGCTGGACTCCTGTCTGGAAATTTCCACTGTCCACGCATTGAAAGTGCTGTATCTCCCTCATTTTTCAGAGTAAAAGCCTGAAACAATGCCTAAAGACTGGCCACATGTAGAAGAAGCCATAGAGATCGTGAACTGGGTCCTAAGTCTTTGTATGGTGGATAGGCTTTCAATGGAAAAACAGCCTTTCAAAATAATAGTACTTCCGGATGGACTTTCCTCAGGTTTTCGCCTGCCATATCAGTTCTGTTATACTCACAGTTTTGGAAACTTTAGAGTGTTTTCTAATCAAATGTATCAATTATATGCATATCCTAGCTTCTGGGCCTGAGTAGCAGGCAGTTTAATTTGAGCATGCTTTTCATCCAAAATTCCGAATGCTGCCCCCTACCCTAGTGAAGTTAAAGGTCTTGCTCACATCGGCTACGGAGAGCCAGCCAGCCAGCTCTATATTATCCGTATCGTCCTTCAGTCAAGTCTCGGTGAAACATAAGATATTACAGTTTTTAATGTCCCGTTGGTAGGATAGTCTTAATCGTAGATCGTCCAGTTTGTTTTCCAATGATTGCACATTGGCCAATAATATGGGGGGGAAGTGGTGTTTTACCTACTCGTCGGCTAATTCTTACAAGGCACCCCGCCTTCCTCCCCCTTTTCCTCTGATGATGACGGGGATTTGGGCCTTCTCTTGATAAAGCAGTATATCCTTCACGTCGGACTCATTAAAGAAAAAATCTTAGTCCAGTTCGAGGTGAGTTATCGTCAAGAAATTGTTCAGAAGCTCTTTTCGGTCATGAAAGACGGTAGGAGCAACATTATGTACAAAATGAGTTACAAACAATGCGAAAAAACAATTGGTTAGGAGCCTGTAAAAGGGGTGGGGTGGGGGGGTTTGTAGACAGGTTAAAGAAGGATTTTTATGCCTTGAGACAATTGAGACATGGATTGTGTATGTGTGCTATTCAGAGGGTGAATGCGCAAGAAAAAAATGTAAGTGCCTTTGAACGGGGAATAGTAGCAGGTGCCAGGCGCACCGGACGACTCAATATTAGGAAGGTGTTTTTTCTGTTTTGTACACTCAGTGTATCATAGCTCAGATATACAATTTAACATTCATATTCACCTGACGTTCAAGTCGGATGTGAGGCAGTCACAATCAAGCATTGTTTGTTTGAACAGCCTCTCTCTCTGAGAGTGTAGATAAAAGGACTCAGGCTGCATTCCAAATGGCATCCTATTCCCTACATAGTGCACTACTTTTGACCATTCCCTATGGGCCATTTGGGAATGCCATTTGGGACTTAGCCTTAGTGCATCCTCACAACAATACAGAAGCTCTTAGCAGTGGCCCTCCAATGCTCTTTAGCTCCCCGTTGGATGAGGAGCTCTTATCTGTCTGTGTGGCTCCCTCTCCTCTCACAGAGAACACAGCAGCTGCTTGAAATAACCTATAATCTAGCTTATGTTTAGCAATGATGTTATGTTCCCTGCAGGAACAGATTTTCAGTGTGAAAGGTCATGGTGTGTGTGTGTTTGTGTTTGTGACGGCGGGGGGGTGGGTGTAGGTGTGTTTGTGTTTGTGAGGGCAGGTGGTGGGTGTAGGTGTGTTTGTGTGTTTGTGTTTGTGAAGGCGGTCGGTCGGTGTGTGTGTGTGTGAGGGCGGCGGGTGTGTGTGTTTGTGTTTGTGACGGTGGGGGGTGGGTGTAGGTGTGTTTGTTTGTTTGTTTGTGAGGGCAGGTGGTGGGTGTAGGTGTGTTTGTGTGTTTGTGAAGGCGGTCGGTGTGTGTGTGTGTGTGTGTGTGTGTGTGTGTGTGTGTGTGTGTGTGTGTGTGTGTGTGTGTGTGTGTGTGTGTGTGTGTGTGTGTGTGTGTGTGAAGGAGGCGTGTGTGTGTGAGGGCGGCGGGTGTGTGTGTGTGAATGTGCGTGTGTGTGCGTGCGCACGAAGAAGGAACGTATTTTCAGTGTTTAAAGGTACAATCTGAAGTTGAAACAATAACAAAGCCTTTTCCCCACCATTGTTTTGGTAAAAGAGAGAGAAAGTTAAAACAAAGCTCCAATTACAACTGGCCTTTTTGTTAAATGTTTTGTTGTTTTCGAACACCATTTCATTTATTTAAATAAGAGGATAAGAGTTGAGCACATTCTCTCCCTTTACCTGGTACTGTATTGATATGACACTCAGCCAGCCCTTCTCAGGCCTCTGCAGTGCTCTGCTCTCTCTGTGGTCATGACCGTGACTATCTCATGGACAGTAGCCCAGAGTTTGGACGGTAGCCCAGAGAATGCAGGGCATGCCTTGGAGGTACCTCATGGCCTAATAACCACACAACCTGTCACTAAAGTAAATATCTCTTCTTGGTGTAACCTATTTTGAGGATAGGAGGAAAGTGAATTGGTAGCCATTTACTAACATTTCCAACTGTCTCTTAATTGTTTATTTGTTGATATTGTAGTAAAATGCATTTGAAATAATTCAATCCAAGCTTCAGAATGATGACATTGTTCAGTGTTACATTGTCCCCAAGGGAAAACATGGGAGATTGAGTCTGAAAAAAAGGACAATGTATTTACAGGAATCACCATTATTACCCAATGAATAGCCAGTAGAATCATTATGCTTCCTATTCATTGGGTAATGGGGATTCTTGTAAATACAATCTCATTAGCGACGGTGGGGACCTGTTAATTCGTTCTCTACACATGCTGCTGGATGTCCAGGGTTCACGCACATCGTAATACAGCACAATGATCACCTAGCAACCAGCTTCACCTCGTGTCCCTAGGCTCGCTGGGATGGATAAAAGGGAGGCAGACAGCTGTTAGAGATTTACTAGCAGCACCCTCTCAGTCTCTGTCTCTCTGACGGTCTGGGTACTCTAATCTGAACGTGTTTTTAAAACATATGCGAGTGGCTGGGGTTTGGTGACAGTGTGATTGAGATGTGTAGCTGTGTGTCTCAAGCCATGAAAGTTGCTTTATTGTCTTATGTATACTGTAATACAGCCTGTATACTCAGCCTGCATACTATTACTATTTCTAACTTATCTGATTAGCTACATTTTATGGTATTCACTTCAAGGTAATCTCAGATGTGCACTGATCAAACCAAAGCGAGAGATTATGCACTGAGTCTAGAAAACATTCAAATGTATTCAGGCTGAAGGGAGAAGACAGTTAAAGAAGGAGTTTTAAGCCTTGAGACAATTGAGACATGGTGTATGTGTGCCATTCAGAGGGTGAATGGGCAAGACAAAAAAATGTAAGTGCCTTTGAACAGGGTATGGTAGTGGGTGCCAGGCACACCGGTTTGTGTCAAGAACTGCAACGCTGCTGGGTTTTTCACACTCAACAGTTTCTTGTGTCGATCAAGAATGGTCCACTACCCAAAGGACATCCAGCCAACTTGACACAAGATATGGGAAGCATTGGAGTCAACATGGGCCAGCATCCCTGTGGAACGCTTTTGTCATCTTGTAGAGTCCATTGCCCAACAAATTGAGGCTGTTCTGAGGGCAAAAGGAGGTGCAACTCAATATTAGGAAGGTGTTCATAATGTTTGGTATACTCTGTGTATATTGTCTTGTGGTGTTTACATTTCTGGTATTGAGAATACCATTTATACTTTTGTTTTTCTTAAAGTTTTTTTTATATACTTAAGTTTCTATATGCTTACTCTTCGACAATGACATCACATAGTATCTAATGTGGTTTATGTAATTCCTTCCTCTTGAATGTTATCAGTGTGTGGGGATCCCTTTCCTCTCTTCAATAGTCTCTTATCTGTGTGTGCCTGACGTACGATACCGCTACTCTTAATACATGGGCTTTGAGCTGAGGTGGCTCCAATTCAGGCCACCCAGAAAAGGCTCTAAAATGGAACGGCGATAGGTAATCACACCCAGCAGCTCCTCTGTGCACTTGGTAATTAACCTACTCAAGACAAAAGAGTTGCGCCTGCCCTGAAGACTGAAGAATAGAATAGCAGAGAGGAGATTGCACTTGATCATGGGATTGCAATGGGACTGTGGGTGATTGGCCACTGTTAACCCTCCCTCTCTGAAGTGGTTCAGTGAAACTGCAGTGAAACAGTCTGAACTCCATTGATTGCCAGCCACTGGCCTTTTCCCTCTTACATGATAACATCCCTGTCCAAAAGGGAAGAAAACGTTTGTTGGCATCCTATTCCCTATGTAGAGCTTATAGTGCTCTGGTCAAAATTGGTGGACTATTTAAGGAATAGGTTGCCATTTGGAACTCATCCATTCTCTCCGGGCAGCTGGAGCTGATTGCACTGTATGACTCTATAACCACAAGACAACATGTGTGTCTCAGAAGGATTTTTGCATATAACCTGGATACATATTTTATGCATCAGGTGAAGTGTATGTGGTTTCTGTGCATTTGAGCCTGTGTACTGGATGATGAATCAAGCAATGAATATTTATTTTTTATTTATATTTTTTTTACTGTATACAGGCTGTATCTACTCATCTCTCTCCCTTTCCTTTAATTGGCTGTATCTGGATTGGGTTGTTTTTCTAAAATGGATCATCTCTCTATCTCTGTGGTCTGGGCAGGGGTACCTGAGGGTCTCTATAGTTCACAGAGCAGTGTTATTTAACCATTGGGCTGGCACACATTCAACATTATGTAATGACTGTGTATGTGTCTCACTGTGAATCTGTGTGTGCATGCGTGTGTGTCACTGTGTGTGTGTGTGTGTGTGTGTGTGTGTGTGTGTGTGTGTGTGTGTGTGTGTGTGTGTGTGTGTGTGTGTGTGTGTGTGTGTTTGTGTGTGTGCATCCTTTTAGTACAGTGCACATGTTAATTCTGCTGGAAGTGACCAGAAGTGACACAAAATCCTATTTATGAAAAATGTAAGGGCCCTGTAGATACTTTCACACAACCTCTCTCCCTGGCAAATCACTCACTGCATTCCATGCTATCTGTTTTTCAAGTCCAATTCATGAATACCACATCACCATAAGATCTACTAGGTGCCTGTAGGGCTATTAAGATGAATTCCTGGACCCATGTTGTCCAAAAGCGTATACTTTTGAATCATCTGGCACAGAACATTCTTCCAAGAGCCTCGATGATCATCCAGATGCTTCCAGGTGCTTTTTGGAAATCTTGAGTAAACTTTTTGGACAACATGGTTCCATTTTGCCTGGAAAAAAACAAACACTGCATTCCCGAAGTAAGAACCTCATACCAAAATTCAAGCAAGGTGGTGGAAGTGTGATGGTTTGGGGATGCTTTACTGCCTCAGGACCTGGATGACTTGCCTTAATAGAAAGAACCATGAATTCTGCTCTGTATCACAGAGAATTCTACAAGAGAATGTCAGGCCATCCATCTGTGAACTGATGCAGAAGCGCAGCTGGGTCATGTGCTGGGTCATGCAGCAAGACAATGATCCTAAACACACAATCGAGTCTACATGAAAATGGCTAATAAGCAACACATTTGAAGTTTTGGAATGGCCTAGTCAAAGTCCAGACCTAATCCCATTTGAGATCTTGTGTCAGGACTTGAAATGAGCAGTTCATGGTTGAAAACCCACAAATGTTGCTGTGTTAAAGCAGTTCTGCATGGAAGAGTGGGCCAAAATTCCTCCAAAGCGACGTGAGAGACTGATCAACAACTACAGAAAGTGTTTCATTGGAGTCATTGCAGCTAAAGGTGGCACAACCAGTTATTGAGTGTAAGGGGAAATACATTTTTCACACAGGGGCATTGGGTGTTGCATAACTTTGTTGATGAACTAAATAAAATAAGTATGAAATTGTTGTGTTATTTGTTCACTTGGGTTCACTTTATCTAATATTACGTTTTGGTTAAAGATCTGATAACATTCAGTATAAAAAAATATGCAAAAGTAGAGAAAATTAGAAAGGGGGAAAATACTTTTTCATAGCACTGTATATGTACTGTTAAAGGGACTGAATATAGGATATGAAAGTATGGGAATGCAAATTTTTTATGTAGATATTTTTCTATTGATTATGAGAACTGTGAATTTCTATTTTTTTTTACAAAGCAATTGTAATGAACCAGATAATTGACCCTTGATTGACACTTTTGGAAAATATATGTTTATTAAATTATATTAAGAACTTTTCCCGAAACCAGCCAACTTTCTCTTGTCTCATAATTTCTCATGTTTTACAGGAAACATATCTGTTTTCCTGGTCTCAATCCTTAGACCTGTAACAAACACGTCATAGATTATGGTATATACTACAAGATGGCGTAGCAGTCGGATGTCTGTTTTGTCTTGTCTCGTCCCATGTCTATATATTTTTCTACGTATATATTTAGTCTATATTTTTTTTATTATTGTATCTCAATTTCCATCTACTGACTGAACATACTCTCCTGCAACCCGCCTCACCCAATGTGGTACGGACCTGCTATTTTCAATACTTTAGACCCGGATCCCCCATCAGCAGCTAGCCAGCTAACTAGCTAGTAGTCAGTTAGCCACTGCTAGTGGTCATCACCGTTAACTCGGACATTAGCCAGCCTCAGCCCGGTCAATTCCTGCCAGTCTGCACAGTGCGATATCAACCCAGAGCATATCGGACTGCTTTTTCTCTACCACATCTCCGGATTCCAGCTCTGAACCTTTACACCGGATCATCGCAGCTAGCTATCTGCTATCTGAGTGGCTACTCCTGGCTAACGTCTCTGTCCCAAAGCAAGCACCAGTTTGCCTGGAGCTAGCCTCGAGCTAGGCCCATCTCCCGGGCTAGCCGAAGAGGTCCATCAGACAATTCTTGGGCTACAATACCTCTTTTGCCAATTGGCCTGGACCCTTTACTGCCGACACGGAGCCCCGCCGATCCATCACGACTGGTCTGCTAACGTAACTGGCCGAGGGGGTTTCAACAGGCTCTTCCATTGCGACGTCCCCTGGAGGCCCATCTGCTAGTCTGCTATCCCCGGCCCGCCCGCTAGCTGTCTGAATCGCCGTGTCTCCAGCTCGCCTAGCTACTCACTGGACCCTATGATCACTCGCCTCTCCCTAATGTCAATATGGCTTGTTTATTGCTGTTTTGGTTAGTGATTATTGTCTTATTTCACTGTAGAGCCTCAATATTCCTTAGCTTGCCCTTTTGTTCCACCCCCCACACATGCGGTGACCTCACCTGGCTTAAATGGTGCCTCTAGAGACAAAACCTCTCTCATCGTCACTCAATGCCTAGGTTTATCTCCACTGTACTCACATCCTACCATACCCTTGTCTGTACATAATGCCTTGAATCTATTCTTCCGCACCCAGAAATTTGCTCCTTTTACTCTCTGTTCCAAACGCACTAGACGACCAGTTCTTATAGCCTTTAGCCATACCCTTATCCTACTCCTCCTCTGTTCCTCTGGTGATGTAGGGGTTAACACAGGCCCTGCAGCCCCCAGCACCACTCCCATTCCCCAGGTGCTCTCATTTGTTGACTTCTGTAACCATAAAAGCCTTGGTTTCATGGATGTTAACATTATAAGCCACCTCCCTAAGTTTGATTTATTCACTGCTTTAGCACACTCGGATGTACTAGCCGTGTCTGATTCCTGGCTTAGGAAGGCCACCAAAAATACTGAAATTTACATCCCTACCTATAACATTTTCCAACAAGATAGAACTGCCATAGGGGGCGGAGTTGGAATCTAGTGCAGAGATAGCCTGCAGAGTTCTGTCATACTATCCAGGTCTGTGCCCAAACAATTCGAGCTTCTAATTTTAAAAATCCACCTTTTCAGAAACAAGTCTCTCACCATTGCCACTTATTATTATTATTATTATTATCTTATTATTATTTATTTATTATTATATTATTACTGTTCGCTGCTCTGGCACCCCAATGGTGGAACAAGCTCCCTCACGACGCCAGGACAGCGGAGTCAATCACCACCTTCCGGAGACACCTGAAACCCCACCTCTTTAAGGAATACCTAGGATAGGATAAAGTAATCCTTCTAACCCCCCCCCCCCCCTTAAAAGATTTAGATGCACTATTGTAAAGTGGTTGTTCCACTGGATATCATAAGGTGAATGCACCATTTTGTAAGTCGCTCTGGATAAGAGCGTCTGCTAAATGACTTAAATGTAATGTAAATGTAAATTATAGACCCCCTTCAGCCCCCAGCTGTGCCCTGGACACCATATGTGAATTGATTGCCCCCCATCTATCTTCAGAGTTCGTACTGTTAGGTGACGTAAACTGTGACATGCTTAACACCCCGGCCGTCCTACAATCTAAGCTAGATGCCCTCAATCTCACCCAAATTATCAAGGAACCTACCAGGTACAACCCCAAATCCATAACCATGGGCACCCTCTTAGATATCATGCTGACAAACTTGCCCTCTAAATACATCTCTGCTGTCTTCAACCAGGATCTCAGCGATCACTGCCTCATTGCCTGCGTGCGTAATGGGTCCGCGGTCAAACGACCACACCTCATCATTGTCAAACGCTCCCTAAAACACTTCAGCGAACAGGCCTTTCTAATCGACCTGGCCTGGGTATCTTGGAAAGATATTGACCTCCTCCCGTCAGTAGAGGATGCCTGGTTCCTCTTTTAAAAGTGCTTTCCTCACTATCTTAAATAAGCATGCCCCATTCAAAGAATTTCGAACTAAGAACAGATATAGCCCTTGGTTCACTCCAGACTTGGCTGCCCTTGACCAGCACAAAAACATCCTGTGGCATTCTGCATTAGCATCGAATAGCCCCCACGATATGCAACTTTTCAGGGAAGTCAGGAACCATAAGAGGAACCTTAACGAATAAGCGCACCTCCTCCCAGCTGCCCACTGTACTGAGGATAGGAAACACTGTCACCACCGATGAATCTACAATAAACGGTAATTTCAATAAGCATTTTTCTACGGCTGGCCATGCTTTCCACCTGGCTACCCCTACCCCGGCCAACATCTCAGCACCCCCTGCAGCAACTTGCCCAAGACCCCCCCTTCTCCTTCACCCAAATCCAGACAGCTGATGTTCTGAAAGAGCTACAAAATCTGGATACCTACAAATCATCTGGGCTAGATAATCTGGACCCTCTCTTTCTGAAATGATCTTCCGAAATTGTTGCAACCCCTATTACTAGCCTATTCAACCTCTCTTTCATATCGTCTGAGATCCCCAAAGATTGGAAAGCTGACGTGGTCATTCCCCTCTTCAAAGGGGGAGACACTCTAGACCCAAACTGGTATAGACCTATATCCATCCTGCCCTGCCTTTCTAAAATCTTCGAAAGCCAAGTTAACAAACCGTTCACTGACCATTTCGAATCCCACCGTACCTTCTCCACTATGCAATCTGGTTTCCAAGTTGGTCATGGGTGCACCTCAGTCACGATCAAGGTCTTAAACGATATCATAATTGCCATCGACAAAAGACAGTACTGTGCTGCCGTCTTCATCGACATGGCCAAGGCTTTCGACTCTGTCAATCACCAAATTCTTATCGGCACTCAATAGCCTTGGTTTTTCAAATGACTGCCTCGCCTGGTTCACCAACTAATTCTCAGATAGAGTTCAGTGTGTCAATCGGAGGGCCTGTTGTCCGGACCTCTGGCAGTCTCTATGGGGGTGCTACAGGGTTCAATTCTCGAGCTGACTCTTATCAATGATGTCTCTCTTGCTGCTGGTGATTCTCTGATCCACCTCTACGCAGATGACACCATTCTGTATACATCTGGCCCTTCTTTGGACACTGTGCTAACAAACCTCCAAACAACCTTCAATGCCATACAACACTCCTTCCGTGGCCTCCAACTGCTTTTCAATGCTAGTACAACTAAGTGCATGCTCTTCAACCGATTGCTGCCCGCACCCTCCTGCCCGACTAGCATCACTACTCTGGACATTCTGACTTAGAATATGTGGACAACTACAAATATCTAGGTGTCTGGTTAGACTCTCCTTCCAGACTCACATTAAGCAACTCCAATCCAAAATTAAATCTAGAATCGACTTCCTATTTCGCAACAAAGCCTCCTTCACTCATGCTGACAAACATACCCTCGTAAACTGACTATCCTACCGATCCTTGACTTCGGCGATGTCATTTACAAAATAGCCTCCAATACTCTACTCAGCAAACTGGATGTAGTCAGTCACAGTGCCATCCGTTTTGTCACAAAAGCCCCATATACTACCCACCACTGCGACCTGTATGCTCTCGTTGGCTGGCTCTCGCCACATATTCATCGCCAAACCCACTGGCTCCAGGTCATCTATAAGTCTTTGCTAGGTAAAGCCCCACCTTATCTCAGCTCACTGCTCACGTAAGCAACATCCACCTGTAGCACGCACTCCAGCAGGTATATTTCACTGGTCATCCCCAAAGCCAACACTTCCTTTGGCCGCCTTTCCTTCCACTTCTCTGCTGCCAATGACTGGAACGAATTGCAAAAATCACTGAAGCTGGAGTCTTATAGCTCCCTCTCTAACTTTAAGAATCAGCTGTCAGAGCAGCTTACCGATCACTGTACCTATACACAGCCTATCTGTAAATAGCACACCCAACTACCTCATTCCCATATTGTTACTTATCCTTTTGCTCTTTTGCACCACAGTATCTCTACTTGCACATCATCATCTGCACATCTATCACTCCAGTGTTAATGCTAAATTGTAATTATTTCGCCTCTATGGCCTATTTATTGCCTTACCTCCCTTCTCTTCTACATTTGCACACACTGTACATAGATTTTTCTATTGTGTTATTGACTGTACGTTTGTTTATGTGTAATTCTGTGTTGTTGTTTTTATCGCACTGCTTCGCTTTATCTTGGCCAGGTCTCAGTTGTAAATGACAACTTGTTCTCAACTGGCCTACCTGGTGAAATAAAATGGTGAAAGATGAAATAAAATGTAAAAAAAAAATATATATATATATTCATATTTTTTTTTTACAGGAAATTACCTTTAAATCTGCTAGGTTTTCTCTCACAGGGACCCTGTTTAGTGTCTTTATGCTATCCAGTGCTTAAAAAAAATATCTAGACATAACTACTAGACATTTACACAATTGTATTTATTTCACCTTTCATGCAACACAAAGATAAATAGAAGAATTGCAACTCTGCAAATACCACTGCTGGGTGATTTAAAAAGTCTGTCAGTTGATCAACAATATAATAATACTCATAGCAAAAATGTTTGTCTTTAATTTAGAAAGTATGAGAATAGAAAGGTTTAGAAAGAACTTTTGTGAAACATCACAGCACTGTTGAAAAATATATGGCAAATAGCAATCAAAACCGGATGGTGTTCAGAGATGGATGGGAGGGGTATAATGGAGCTGAAGGGTGGGACTAAAATAATTAGACATCACTTTGGAAGCCATCATAATGTGACTTGATGCTGGTAAATAGTCATTACATTTCATCAGGGTTTAATGATTTATGGGATACATATGCAAGTGTGTGTGTGTGTATGTGTGTTATGCCTTCTCTGTCTCAGTCTGTCCGTATCCTGCTCTCTCACTGTAGCCCAAACGTAATGAGATTAACTAGATTAAATGACACTGGTGAGATGGCAGATGATCATTTCCTGTTTGGGAGATTGATTTGCATCTTGTCACGCCCTGAATTGAGCTGAGATCAATTGGCGTCGGAGGGGATGGATGCCGTCTTATCGGCTCTTAACCGACCATGCTATTTTGTATGTTTTTTCGCGTTGTTCGTAACTTGTTTTGTACATAATGTTGCTGCTACCGTCTCTTATGACCGAAAAGAGCTTCTGGACATCAGAACTGCAATTACTCACCTCAGATTAGACAAATAGTTTTTCTTCAGTGAGTCGGACCAGATCCCCGTCAGATCCCCGTCATAAAACTGGAGAAGGAAACAGAGATTTTGCGGAAAATGATCAGGGTGCCTTGTGAGGATTAGGCGAGGAGTGGCTAATCTGCTTTTGCCTTCCGTCCTGCTAGCTAATGTTCAATCGCTGGAAAATAAATGGGACGAACTGAAAGCAAGTATATCCTACCAACGGGACATTAAAACTGTAATATCTTATGTTTCACAGAGTCGTGGCTGAACGACGACATGAATAACATACAGCTGGCGGGTTATACACTGTATCGGCAGGATAGAACAGCAGCTTCTGGTAAGACAAGGGGTGGCGGTCTATGTATATTTGTAAACAACAGCTGGTGCACGATATCTAAGGAAGTCTCAAAGTTTTGCTCGCCTGAGGTAGATTATCTCATGATAAGCTGTAGACCACACCATCTACCTAGAGAGTTTTCATCTGTATTTTTCATAGCGGTCTACATACCACCACAGACCGATGCTGGCACTAAAACCGCACTCAATGAGCTGTATACAGCCATAAGCAAACAGGAAAATGCTCATCCAGATCCGGCGCTCCTAGTGGCCGGAGACTTTAATGCAGGGAAACTTAAATCAGTTTTACCTCATTTCTATCAGCATGTTAAACGTGCAACCAGAGGGAAAACAATTCTAGACCACCTTTACTCCACACAGAGAGATGCGTACAAAGCTCTCCCTTGCCCTCCATTTGGCAAATCTGACCATAATTCTATCCTCTTGATTCCTGCTTACAATCAAAAATTTAAGCAGGAAGCACCAGTGACTCGGTCTATAAAAAAGTGGTCAGATGAAGCAGATGCTAAACTTCAAGACTGTTTTGCTAGCACAGACTGGAATATGTTCTGGGATTCTTCCGATGGCATTGAGGAGTACACCACATCAGTCACTGGCTTTATCAGTAAGTGCATCGAGGATGTCGTCTCCACAGTGACTGTACATACATACCCCAACCAGAAGCCATGGATTACAGGCAACATTCACAGCTAAAGGGTAGAGCTTCCGACTTCAAGGAGCGGGACTCTAACCCAGAAGCTTATAAGAAATCCCACTACAATCCCACTCCCACTGACACCCAAACAGGCAAAGCGTCAATACAGGACTAAGATCGGCTCGTACTACGCCGGCTCCGATGATCGTCGGATGTGGCAGGGCTTGCAAACTATTACAGACTACAAAGGGAAGCACAGCCAAGAGCTGCCCAGTGACACGAGCCTACCAGACGAGCTAAATAACTTCTATGGTCGATTCGAGGCAAGTAACACTGAAACATGCATGAGAGCAACAGCTGTTCCGGACAACTGTGTGATCGCGCTCTGCACAGCCGATGTGAGTAAGAACTTTAAACTGGTCAACATTCACAAGGTCGCAGGGCCAGACGGATTACCAGGACGTGTACTCCGAGCATGCTCTGACCAACTGGCAAGTTTCTTCACTGACATTTTCAACCTCTCCCTGTCTGAGTCTGTAATACCAACATGTTTCAAGCAGACCACCATAGTCCCTGTGCCCAAGAACACTAAGGTAACCTGCCTAAATGACTACCGACCCATAGCACTCACGTCTGTAGCCATGAAATGCTTTGAAAGGCTGGTCATGGCTCACATCATCACCATTGTCCCAGAAACCCTAGACCCACTCCAATTTGCATACTGCACCATCAAAGCCACAGATGATGCAATTTCAATCGCACTTCACACTGCCCTTTCACACCTGGAATGCTATTCATTGACTACAGCTCAGCGTTCAATAGGAGGAATTCCCTCAAAGCACTATGGTGCTCAAAACTAAGGACCCTAGGACTAAACACCTTCCTCTGCAACTGGATCCTGGACTTCCTGATGGGCCGCCCCCAGGTGGTAAGGTTAGGTAACAACACATCCACCATGCTGATTCTCAACACGGGGGCCCTCGGGTGCGTGCTAAGTCCCCTCCTGTACTTCCTGTTCACTCATGACTGCATGTCCAAGCATGACTCCAACACCATCAGTAAGTTTGCTGATGACACAACAGTGGTAGACCTGATCACCAACAACAATGAGACAGGCTATAGGGAGGAGGTCAGAGAACTGGCCGTGTGGTGCCAGGACAACAACCTCTCCCTCAACGTGATCAAGACAAAGCAGATGATTGTGGACTACAGGAAAAGGACGACCGAGCACGCCCCCATTCTCATCGACGAGGCTGTAGTGGAGCAGGTTGAGAGCTTCAAGTTCCTTGGTGTCCACATCACCAACAAACTAACATGGTCCAAGCACACCAAGACAGTCGTGAAGAGGGCACGAAAACACCTATTCCCCCTCAGGAGACTGAAAAGATTTGGCATGGGTTCTCAGATTCTCAAAAGGTTTTACAGCCGCACCATCGAGAGCATCCTGGCAGGTTGCTACACTGCCTGGTATGGCAACTGCTCGGCCTCCAACCGCAAGGCACTACAGAGGGTAATGCGTACGGCCCAGTACATCACCTGGGCCAAGCTTCCTGCCATCCAGGACCTCTATACCAGGCGGTGTCAGAAGAAGGCCCTAAAAATGGTCAAAGACTCCAGCCACCCTAGTCATAGACTGTTCTCTCTGCTATCTCATGGCAAGCAGTACCGGAGCGCCAAGTCTAAGTCCAAGAGGCTCCTAAATAGCTTCTACCCCCAAGCCATAAGACTCCTGAACATCTAATCAAATGGCTACCCAGACTATTTGCATTGCCCCCCCCCCCCCCACCTCCCCCTCTTTTACATCGCTGCTACTCTCTGTTTTTATCATCTATGCATAGTCACTTTAATAACTCTACCTACATGTACATATTACCTCAATTACCTCGACACCGGTGCCCCCGCACATTGACTCTGCACTGGTACCCCATGTATATAGCCCCGCTATTGTTATTTACTGCTGCTCTTTAATTATTTGTTATTCTTATCTCTTACTTTTTATTTAGGTATTTTCTTAAAACTGCATTGTTGGTTAAGGGCTTGTAAGTAAGCGTTTCACTATAAGGTCTATGCCTGTTGTGTTCGGTGCATGTGAAAAATACAATTTGATTTGATTTGAGATCTCGTTATGGGGTTGTGGAATTAGGGGGTTGTGATGTTAGGGCAGTGGTGAAAGTAGAATACATTTCTTCCTGGGGGGCCTAATCATAGAACTACACGAAGAATTCCTATTAGTTCAATAGGATCTCTGTGGGCCTAGTTGTAAAGATTTGGCATTTCACTTTTAAAATGTATTACTTTTATTGTGGCAAAAACATTATGTCTTCATCTGATTGTCAAACAATCACTTCAAAGGGCACCTTTACTAGGCTACCCATGCACGTTCATCCACTCAAAACATATTTACAGCCTCCAAATTAGTGGTGAATGGAAAGAAACATCTGTTACACTAAACACCAAGAAGTGCAATAACGTGGCGATTGTCATTAGGCTAGAATGTATGCGTCTACTGCTGTCCGTGCGTGCCTCGGTGTCGGGCCACTCTTCTCTGCCTTGGCAAAATATCATTGTTCTCGTCGAACCACATCACATTTTGGAGTGTAGACCATACCACCCGTTTTCAAGTCCATTCGCTCATTTTTCATGCCTCTGACATGCGGTAATGATTAAAAGTAGTCTACAATTTTCTTGACATTTTGTTTTAATTATTGTGATAGGCTCATGTTTTACTGTTCCAGCGTACCCCCACTGTTTATTTTGCCGGGATGCTGTACCGGACCGTACTGCCTTACTTTCACCCATGTATTAGGGTGTTGTGTCTTTTGGGAGTTGTGGTGGTGTAGAGAAGGCAGCATTAGGGGGGTTGTGTCCATAGGGGAGTCGTGGTGGTGGCTTGGATAAGGCAGAGGTCACAGAAGGTAAGGAGTATTTCACCTTCCCCATGGGATGAGCATGATTCTGTCACTCTGGGACTCTTTCTGTTATGGAGGCATCATCATTATGAAATACATGAGCTATGGTTGTAGTCTGTCTTTCTGGACACTTTAGAAGCTGGGGGATAGATTGCTGTGTGCAGAAGGCTTTTGAACTTTAATGCGGAATCAGAGGTCAGAGAGGAGACTCGCCTTCCCCAAAGGATCAGCATCGTCTGTCACACTGGGACTGTGGAACTGGCGTTATAGAAGCTTTAGCATTCTATTATGCTCGCATAACAGCTAGTCATGTTTTCAATAATGATTTCAACAATTCAAACTAGGTTTGAGTAACCTTCTCAGTGCAAAATAGGCGAACAAACTGACCATCCATCATCAACACCATGGGTGAACAGCCTTCTAGCTGTTAGGTTCTAAATAAAGAGTAAAAACTCACTGACGAGTAGTAAAGCTCAAACTAAGTTTATTCACCCAATGGGTCAGACAGCTGAACAGACAAAAACATGTTCCCAGCAGCACAAGTATTTATACCCCAATTTGGGTGATGTCTCCTCCTTCCCTCTAAACATTACATCTTTATTGCTAGGCAGGAAGTTAAGTGACTCCCTTAATGTGACCTGACCTTGGCCCCTATTCCTCACTAATCCACAGCTCTCCATAACCATATACATTCCTCCTACAGATAACCATTAACCTCTGGTGTAGAAACAAGACTGTGGCCCTTCACCTTTCCATAGGATACCTGATGCTGAACTATATTTCAAATCAAGAAGTCAGAACCCATCATAGCCATTTGGACACTTCTCTGGCAGTTGGGGGTTGTGATGACACTTGGCTTCAATACATTGCTTGCTGTCCCTATTATGATGAAGGCACTCCCCTGGCTTTTGGCTTGGCTCTATAATGCAGTCCCCAGATCTCTTAATATCAGCTGTCTAACTGTGCGACGGAAACTTTAAGAGTAACGCATGATGGGTATTGAGAACTTTTATGAGTAAAAGTGTCGAGATTGTTTGGTAATATTTGGATATGATGTGTTTGTGACAGGATCTCAGATTCGAGAGAAGATTGTTGGCTTTAGCTCCCAGAGCTGATGTTTATTCTGTGTTTTCCAGTGTCAGCCATATATGCAGAAAATATCTGCTGTACTGTGTGTTATTAGAAGTGGATGAGTGAAGGCATTGCTCGTAACAGCAGTTTTTCACGAGTGACACGTCTCTTGTAAAATCAGTCTTTTTAAGTCTTCTATTTGTCTAATTCTGTCTTAGTGCCACTGATTTCTGTTTAGTTTTGAACTATAATGGAATTGTCGTCCAACGTTGGATCATAGTCTTGCATGCCATTGACAGCTCCAGTATACAAAACATTAGGAACACCTACTCTTTCCATGACATAGACTGGCCAGGTGAATCCAGGTGAAAGCTATGATCCCTTATTGATTTAAGAAGGATTTTTAAATCAATCGAGACATGGATTGTGTATGTGTGCCATTCAGAGGGTGAATATTTAAGACAAAATAGTTAAGTGCCTTTGAACGGAGTATGGTAGTAGGTGCCGGGTGCACTGGTTTGAGTGTGTCAAGGACTGCAACGCTGCTGGGGTTTTCACGCTCAACAGATTCCCGTGGGTATCAAGAATGGTCCACCACCCAATGGACATCAAGCTAACTTGACACAACTGTGGGAAGCATTGGGGTCAACATGGGCCAGCATCCCTGTTGAACGCTTTCGACACATTGTAGAGTCCATGCCCCGACGAATTGAGGCTGTTCTGAGGGCAAAAAGGGTGCAATATTAGCTGTTCCTAATGTTTTGTACACTCAGTGTACATGCTGATGATGCAGGGTCGCTACAGTACAATGCATTCAGGGTGTGTGATTAGCCTAGCTGGAAGCTGGGGGATAAATTGCTGTGTGCAGAAGGCTTTTGAACGTTATTGTCAGAGCTTGTGTTTGGCTTGTTTGGTTGATGCTTAGGATCCTAAGTTTAACCATATTTTATGGGCCCTGGTCAAAAGCAATGCACCACATAGGGAATAGGGTGCCATTTTGACGCAACCATGGATTTGACCAGTTTAAACAGAAGGCTAAAACATACTGTGTCAATAAGACGGAACAGTCTCTTTGGCAAGCCTTAGTGTTTATTGCTGCATAGTTCCAGCGGCACAATACCCTCATGATTTATGTACTTAACAGTAATGATCTGTTTATCACCAGTGACATAAAGAGGAGATGCATTGGCCGGTTTAAATTCACAATAGTGCTGACTAGATGAATTCCTCGTAGCCAAACACAGACACACACATACACAAATAGTATGTCTATCTCCCATAAGCTACCCAGGAAAGGGCTAAGAATGGCCCAAATTAATATGTGTAGCCTTAGAAATAAGGTTCATGAAATCAGTAACTTGCTAACATCAGATAACATTCATATACTGTCCATCTCTGAAACTCACTTAGATAATTCATTTTATGATACAGCAGTAGCAATACAAGGATATAACATCTACAGAAAATACAGGAATGGGTGAGGATTTTCTGTATATGTTCAGAGCCATATTCCTGTACAGCTTAGAGAGGATCGCATGTCAAATATTGTTGAAGTGCTGTGGTTGCACCTGCCTCATCTAAAGCCTTTGGGGTGCTGCTAGACGCCACCAAGTGCTAACAGTCAGTATTTGGATAATATGTGTGCAATGCTTGATAATCTATGTGATGTCAACAGAGAGGTCTATTTTCTGGGTGACCTGAACATTGACTGGTTAGCAACTAGCTATCCTATCAAGAGGAAGCTTCTAATTGTAACTAATGCCTGTAATATGACTCAGGTTATTACTCAATCAACTAGAGTGCATACCAAATGTATTGGATCCATAGAGATCATATTAAATTACTATAGAGACTATGTATAAACCCTCAAAGTTCCATAATAGTGCAAAAATTACAGCCATCTTTGGTCAGGGAGAAATCCAAAACAGTCTAATTTGAATGAATGGCAGTAGAGGCATAATCCAGATTTTGCATATGCAGGAAGATAATAGTAAGGCATGTGATGTATCAGAAATGTTGTAATGGAATTATAGTCAACCTATAATATTGTCATATAATTATAAATACAGTCTGCACGGGTTGTATACCAATTTCCAGTATAAATAGCCTCTAAAATATGTCAACATATGTCTCCAGATTTTATTTTCTTGGAAAACTTGGAGTGCTATTATATGATACAATGTCAGTACTTGTTACATTTACAACTTGTCTAAGTCATATCATCAACTGATTTGAGCCAGTGTATGGCTGTGGATTGACAGCATTGTTTGAATGGAATGTTGTCATATTGGCAGTTAATTTGAACATTTTATGGAATAATTTCTCCAAAACTGGCTGACTAGCTAGCTAAGACAAATACAGTGCAGATAAATTCTTCACATTCATTGTTTTAAACTATATCTTATGACAGCACTTGCAAACTATGGTTGACCAACTCCCTGACCAACATGGCTGACCTTTGGACCATCATAAGAAGTTTTTCCCCATTCTAGTATTCTAAGTCCTAATTCTATGGTTGGATCTGTGACGTCTACTTGTATTGATCATATCTTCACTAATGCTGCAGAGCTTTGCTCCAATGTAATATCAGTTCCCATTGGCTGTAGTGACCATAGCTTTGTGGCAATAACAAAGAAAGCCAGTGTCAAAGGTTGGGCCTAAAGTAATTTATAAGAGATTGTACTTTTGTTTTTTATTGTTTAAGATGTAAAACATGTATGTTAGTCTGATGTGTAGAGGAAGTGAATCCAGATGCAGCACTGGAAGTGTTTGTATTACATGCCAATTGTTGACAGGAATTGAGGAATTGAAAAATGGTATGGTTCAAAGAAATTATCCAAAAGAGGTGGGAAACAATACAGGTACAGTAGCTCAGCAGTTTAGGTGACATTTTTGTTTTATTATTATTTAACCTTTATTTAACTAGGCAAGTCAGTTAAGAACAAATTCTTATTTCCAATGACGGCCTACCAAAAGGCATAAGGCCTCCTGCGGGGACGGGGGCTGGGATCCATATTTTTTTATTTTTACAATATATTACATAGAAATATAGGACAAAACACACATCACGACAAGAGAGACAACACAACACTACATAAAGAGACTAAAGACAACAACATAGCAAAGCAGCAACACATGACAGCACAGCATGGTAGCAACACAACATGACAGCAACATGGTAGCAAAACAACATGGTAGCAGCACAAAACATGGTACAAACATTATTGGGCACAGACACCAGCATAAAGGGAAAGAAGGTAAAGACAACAATGCATCACGCAAAGCAGCCACAACTGTCAGTAAGTGTGTCCATGATTGAGTCTTTGAATGAAGAGATTGAGATAAAACTGTCCAGTCTGTGTGTTTGTTGCAGCTTGTTCCAGTCGCTAGCTGCAGCGAACTGAAAAGACGAGCGACCCAGAGATGTGTGTGCTTTGGGGACCTTTAACATAATGTGACTGGCAGAATGTGACTGACAGCTCTGTATGTGGAGGATGTGGGCTGCAGTAGATATCTCAGATAGGGGGGAGTGAGGCCTAAGAGGGTTTTATAAATAAGACGGGTATACAGAGATGACCAGTTTACAGAGGAGTATAGAGTGCAGTGATGTATCCTATAAGGAGCATTGGTGGAAAATCTGATGGCCGAATGGTAAAGAACAGCTGCTCGAGAGCACCCTTACCTGCTGATCTATAAATTATGTCTCCTTATTCTAGCATGGGTAGGATGGTCATCTGAATCAGGGTTAGTTTGTCAGCTGGGGTGAAAGAGGAGCGATTATGATAGAGTCTAGGTTTAACTTTAGCCTGTAGCTTTGATATGTGCTGAGAGAAGGACAGTGTACTGTCTAGCCATACTCCCAAGTACTTGTATGAGGTGACTACCTCAAGCTCTAAATCCTCTAGGGTAGTAATCACACCTGTGGGGAGAGGGGCATTCTTCTTACCAAACCACATTACCTTTGTTTTGGATGTGTTCAGAACAAGGTTAAGGGTAGAGAAAGCTTGTTGGACACTAAGAAAGCTTTGTTGTAGGGCATTTAACACAAAATCCGGGGAGGGCCCAGCTGAGTATAAGACTGTATAATCTGCATATAAATGGATGAGAGAGCTTCCTACTGCCTCAGCTATTTTGTTGATGTAAATTGAGAAGAGCGTGGGGCCTAGGATTGAGCTTTGGGGTACTCCCTTGGTGACAGGCAGTGGCTGAGACAGCAGATTTTCTGACTTTATACACTGCACTCTTTGAGAGAGGTAGTTAGCAAACCAGGCCAAAGACCCCTCAGAGACATCAGTATTCCTTAGCTGGCCCACAAGAATGGAATGGTCTACCGTATCAAAAGCTTTGGCCAAGTCAATAAAAAATAGCAGCACATTGCTTAGAATCAAGGGGAATGGTGACATCATTGAGAACCTTTAAGGTTGCAGTGACACATCCATAACCTGAGCAGAAACCAGATTGCATACCAGAGAGAATACTATAGACATCAAGAAAGCCAGCCAGTTGATTGTTGACAAGTTTTTCCAACACTTTTGATAAATAGGTCCGAATAGAAATAGGCCTATAACAGTTAGGATCAGCTTGATCTCCTCCTTTAAATAAAGGACGAACCGTGGCTGCCTTCCAAGCAATGGAAACCTCCCCAGAAAGGAGAGACAGGTTAAAAAGTTTGGAGATAGGCTTGGCGATGATAGGGGCAGCAACCTTAAAGAAGAAAGGGTCTAAACCATCTGATCCAGATGTTTTTTGGGGGTCAAGTTTCAGGAGCTCCTCTAGCATCTCATACTCAGTGACTGCCTGCAGGGAGAAACTTTGTAGCGGGGCAGGGGAAAAATAGGGAGAAGCATCGGGGATAGTCGCATTATAATGGGTGGGAGATGAGGAAACGTTGGATGGGCAAGGAGGCATGGCTGAGTCAAATAGGAATACTGACTTAATGAAGTGGTGATTAAAGAGCTCAGCCATGTGCTTCTTGTCAGTAACAACCACATCATCAACTTTAAGGGACATGGGCAGCTGTGAGGAGGAGGGTTTATTCTCCAGGTCTTTAACTGTTTCCCAGAACTTCTTGGGGTTAGACCCACAGAGAGAGAACTGCTCCTTAAAGTAACTAACTGTGGTCTTCCAGATAGCCTGAGTGCACGTATTTCTCATTTGCCTGAACGAGAGCCAGTCAGCCTGAGTATGCGTGTGCCGAGCCTTTCGCCAAATGCAATTCTTGAGGTGGAGTAACTCTGCAAGATCACGGTTGAATCAGGGGCTGAACCTGTTTTTAATTCTTATTTTCTTTATGGGGGCGTGTTTGTTAACAATACCACTGAAAATATCAAAGAAGAAGGTCCAAGCGTCTTCGACAGAGGGGATCATGCTGATTCTATACCATTTTACAGAGGCCAGTTCATGAAGGAAGGCTTGCTCATTGAAGTTTTTTAGCAAGTGTCTTATGTCAAATCAGGACAGGTCGTTTCACTGAGCAGCCATTACGAACATAGGCTGTAAAACAGTAATCACTAAGGTCATTACAGAAAACACCAGACTGATACCAATCAGGAGTATTTCTGAGGATAACATCAAGAAGAGTAGCCTTTTCTGGGTGTTTGGCGTCATACCTTGTGGGATTGGTAATAATCTGAGAAAGATTTAGGGAGTCCCATTTCTTTAGGACTTGGTCAGGTGGTTTAAGCATGTCCCAGTTTAGGTCACCTAGCAGGACAAATTCATACTTGGTGTAGAGGGCTAGGAGAGAGCATAGGGCAGGTAGGGTACAGGCCGGTGCTGATGGAGGACGATAGCACCCAGCAACAGTCAACAAAGAGCTATTTGAAAGTTGAATACTTAAAACCAGCAAATCATATTGTTTGGTGACAGACTTGGTGGAGACAACCGAGCACTGAAGGTGATCCTTGGTAAAGATTGCCACTCCCCCACCTTTGGAAGCTCTGTCTTGCCGAAAAGGTTATAACCAGAAAGGTTAACATCAGTATTCAAAACACTCTTCCTTAACCACGTCTCAGTAATGACCAACACATCTGGACTGGAGCTGTGAACCCACACTTTCAATTGATCCATTTTAGGAAATAACCTTCTAGGGTTAACCTGCAGCAAACCCAGGGTTTTACGAGAGCAGAAATCAGTGAAGCAGATATCAGAGCACAAGTCAGAATTGGGGCTAGCAACAGTAGATGGGCCAGGGTGTACATGCACATTTCCAGATATCATCAACAGTAATACAATCAAGGCACAGCATAGGACAGGGAGAGCTCTGCAGTGCTGATTTATGACATCTGAATGTGCATCAGATGGCAACAAGATCATATTGTACAGCAATGTCATCAGGTAACATGAATACAAAGCCGGCGAGAGGTGGTTAGAATAGGATGGGAGGCCAAAAGTCTGTGTAACCAATAGAGAGTCAGAGTCCCGAGTGTGGGAACAAACAGTCTGTCCCACGGTTGGGTAAAGAAAGTTCGTAGTCAACAAAGCATGCAGGAGTCATGAGGCAAATAGCAAAATACATTTACATTCTGTAAATTGAGACATTTTGAGACTAAACTTAGCAAAGGGAAGAGTAAAGGATATTATCAAACCAACATAAATGACGTAAAATACAATGGATAAATACTTTGGAGTACCTTAAATGACATCATGGGCAGAAAACCCAATTACTCTCCATCGTTCAGTGAAGTTGATGGGTCATTTAGAACAAAACCTTTTGATATTGCCAATCTGTTCAATGTTTATTTCACTAGTAAAGTGGAAAAACTGGACCCCAGGAAGAGTAGCTGCTGCTTCTGCAAAAGCTAATGGGGATCGAAATCAATAAATAAACAACATTGAGCAGTGAATCATCATATTTTTTTATAAAAATATCTAATCATGAAAGAGAAGGATTGCTCTTTTGAATTTGGTGAAGTTGGTATGGGAGTGGTGGAAAAACTATTCTTATCCATCTATAATGATACCCACCAGGTATAGACAACCATAATGGCAAACTATTGAGAATGGTAGCAGACTGTATTAAGCACCTTTATGTGCTATATATTAAACTAAAGCCTAAAGGAGTGTGTGTGTCCACAGGTGTGGACGGAAGCTAAAGTAATTCCGCTGCCTAAAAAATAGAAAAGCACCCTTTTACCCTTAAACCGCTGTGAAATATATTTTAAATAACAAAAATATTGTATATTTAGCGGTTTGAAGCTGATGTAATAAACTGAAGGTAAAAGAAGCAAAAAATAAACTTAAGAATGGTGATATAGAAATAGCGCACATAAGGACCAGTCTAGCAATTCTTAGACTTGCCTTCAATGACAGATCTGTAATTCATATTTCTATACTGAACAAACTGGGGAGCCAGGCCCAGCCAATAAGAATACATTTTTCCCCACAAAGAGGCTTTATTACAGACAGAAATATTCCTATTTCGGTGGCATTGTGTTGTGTGACAAAATTGCACATTTTAGAGTGGCCTTTTATTGTCCCCAGCACAATATGCACCTGTGTAATGATCATGCTGTTTAATCAGCTTCTTGATATGCCACACGTCAGGAGAATGGATTATCTTGGAAAGGAGAAATGCTCACTAACAGGGGTGTAAACAAATTTGTGCACAACATTTTAGAGAAATAAGCTTTTTGTGCTTATGGAACATTTCTGGGATCTTTTATTTCAGCTCATGAAACACGGGATCAACATTTTACATGTTGTGTTTATATTTTTGTTCAGTGTATATGAATTTGGTCGGGTCGCCCAAAAAGTTACATATTGCAGCTTTAAATACATCTAAAACTAAAAGCATTGTATTTGGTTCAGAACATTTTCTAAGACCTAAACCTCAACTGGAGTTGTGCATTAAGGGTGTGACTAGGGCTGTTATGGTGACCATATTACTGCCACACCAGCTGTCACGAATCATGAACACAGTCAAATTACACGTGAACGTGTAGTCACGGTAACTTGGCTTCTCTAAAACTGTGCTCTGATGCAGCTAACGGTCATTAGTAGCCTACCGAACTTGCTAACTGCCTGTCGCTAATGACATGTCCCTCTAATCCAT
The DNA here is from genome assembly GCF_965601325.2 of Salmo salar. Taxonomy (NCBI): domain Eukaryota; kingdom Metazoa; phylum Chordata; class Actinopteri; order Salmoniformes; family Salmonidae; genus Salmo; species Salmo salar. Next base: position 7,223,422 of record NC_138306.1, on the reverse strand, counting down.
CTCTAATCATTTGGCATCAATGCAAATATAATCGAAAATGAAATCAGACACTTAATGAGAGCCCATGAGCTCATGTTGCACAACATTTCTATAGGCTACGCAATTGCGGGAGAATTTTTTGTTGTTGATGGCCTTTATTAAAAAGAGGATCCCATCAGCTTTCTAGAGGCTAGGCCTACTATATTTATTCCTCATCTTTCCTAATGTTAAGCACATTGCTTTACTTTACAACAGGAGTTGCCTACCTGGCTGGCATGGAATGAACCGCTGGAAAAGCGGCCTCCATTCGCTATGATCTTTTTCTGTACTGAAACTCCAAATACTGTGCCGCATGGCAGTTATGTACATATTGTTGTTTCGTTCCTTTTCCTCGTTTTCTCATTTAACTGTAAGATGTAATTATTGTGTTTTTTTATTGTTCCTGGAGGCAGTTGCCATAGTGATAACCAAAATATAGCTTTTTCCATTTCCATCCTCCAGTTCCAACAGATCCATTCTAAATCAAAAGTAATTCCACACCTATATCATTTAGGATATGTAAAGCCACTATTAATAGTCTGATGGGGGACAATGTTATCAATTGTGAATGATGTATCATCGCTTGTGAATGATGCCCAGCGTGTGCAGTCTTAGGCAATAAATGTCGCATGAGGCATGTAGCCTAGCCCATAGGCCTATATGTTTTAATCGCCCATAGGCCTATAGGCCTAGGACCCCTGGAACACAGTTAGAGAGCACATAGCCTACAGAACCCAGTGAAACGTGTTCTTATAAGCCCAATTGCACAATCGCGTGTGAAAACAGAGTTTTGACTAGCCCCTATTTAAAAGCAGATCCCAGCTTTCTCGTGCTGCTATATTTATTGCTCAATTCTTCAAATCAAGCACATGAATCCGCTTTACAACCGTTGTAGCCTACCTGGCGTAGGTTCTACATAGGCCCGTGAGTTTCAAGTTTGGGGAAGAACATTTTCACCATAGAAATGCACCTTTATAATAAAGCATTACGTGCATCATCGCATTTGCAGACTTATGTAAGATAGCCTGCTATTCCTAATGTGATTGAGTAGATTGGATAGTCATAATTTAGGCTAATAATATAACTCAATCACTGTTTGCAAACTATACCACTCAATGCTTGGCTGAGCGCATATAGTTTAGAGTAGGCCTAGGTTATAGACTATATCAGGTACATTTCTTCATTCTTTGCATGGGAAAAATGTGGCTTTTTATTAACACATTTCATACAATTCTACTATACTTTCGATGACTGGAGACATTAGCTGAATTTTTTTTAATACTACAAATGAAAGGGTAGCCTACCTCGCTGACACTGACAAACAGAGCAATAAAAGTGACTTTGTCCATATAATGGGCCTACGTGAAGGGGAGACACAAATATAATACGACGTCCATCTTAGCTGGAGGACATATATTGTCCAAAAACAAACTTTTAAATAGCACTGACTCAACAATGATAAATAGTGAATATGCGCATGGGGAATCACCAGGGAGATTGCTGGTGCCAATAAGAGAGGCTATACCGTTGTTCTCACAATTAAATTGCAAATTTTGAATACTAAAAGACAGATTTGTGTTTTCATTGTCTTCCCTTTACAGCAATAACCATTTTCTTTCCAAACTGTTTTCCCGTGATCATATTTTGAAATATATTGCGAGATGCCTCGGTTGATCTCTCTACTTTGCGTGCGCTGACTTTCCTTCTCACTGTAGAAGGAAAGGCAGATTTAAAACAATCCACAACTCATATTTTTTTAAGAAGCTAATCATCCTCTGTGGCCAAATCAAGCTCTAGTAGTCTATTTTGAATGATTCGATGTATTTCTGTATAGAAAGGAGTAGGCTAATTAGGTTAAATAATTTGGGCAATTTAATTCACTTTACATTAGGGAAAGCTTAGCTTTCCCTAGCCTTATTGTAACCACATGCAACCTCCATTCGCTATTTGAGTGCAGGCTAAGGATGACATGTTTTGTTTTTGTGCGCCAATCGAAATTTAAAATAATTCCACACATATAGGCTATTAGTAGGTTATAGGTAAAAAACAGATTAAATTAAGATTAGTCTGAAGGGTGAGAATATTACAAAGTGCTTGTCAAATTGTGAATGAGAGATTGATGAAGTGTGTGCAGCCTTCGTAAGAAACAGAGAAGAGCACATGCCTTTCATGCAACTTTTTTCAACTCATCATTAGAGTCGCATCATGCAGCCTTAGAATGTATTAACAATCTAAACATATAGCCTAACGTTTGTATCACTAAAGTTGCATAAATAACTCTACATTGAGCGTATATGAGGACATGTTTCTTTGTTATCTGCTCAACATAGATTAGCCGCATGTGCTCACCTCGGAAATCGTTTGGGGGAAAATTTCCTTTCTATTTCATTCAGCTTTGTTCAATTGTATTTTTCTTACTATAAAATAATATAAAATAATGCCAATGAATACTAAACAAATATTGTTGGCATAGCCAGATCAGGACCTAACATAAGGACAACTCAGAATATACTATTCTGTTCTTCTGAAATGGGCTGGGAGGTGTATAGTCGTGGCCAAAAGTTTTCAGAATGACACAAATATTAATTTCCAGAAAGTTTGCTGCTTCAGTGTCTTTAGATATTTTTGTCAGATGTTACTATGGAATCCTGAAGTATAATTACAAGCATTTCATAAGTGTCAAAGGCTTTTATTGACAATTACATGAAGTTGATGCAAAGAGTCAATATTTGCAGTGTTGACCCTTCTTTTCCAAGACCTCTGCAATCTGCCCTGGCATGCTGTCAATTAACTTCTGGGCCACATCCTGACTGATGGCAGCCCATTCTTGCATAATCAATGCTTGGAGTTTGTCAGAATTTGTGGGGTTTTGTTTGTCCACCCGCCTCTTGAGGATTGACCACAAGTTCTCAATGGGATTAATGTCTGGGGAGTTTCCTGGCCATGGACCCAAAATATCGATGTTTTGTTCCCCGAGCCACTTAGTTATCACTTTTGCATTATGGCAAGGTGCTCCATCATGCTGGAAAAGGCATTGTTCATCACCAAACTGTTCCTGGATGGTTGAGAGAAGTTGCTCTTGAGGATGTGTTGGTACCATTCTTTATTCATGGCTGTGTTCTTAGGCAAAATTGTGAGTGAGCCCACTCCCTTGGCTGAGAAGCAACCCCACACATGAATGGTCTCAGGATGCTTTACTGTTGGCATGACACAGGACTGATGGTAGCACTCACCTTGTCTTCTCTGGACAAGCTTTTTTCCGGATGCCCCAAACAATCGGAAAGGGGATTCATCAGAGAAAATGACTTTACCCAAGTCCTCAGCAGTCCAATCCCTGTACCTTTTGCAGAATATCAGTCTGTCCCTGATTTTTTTCCTGGAGAGAAGTGGCTTCTTTGCTGCCCTTCTTGACACCAGGCCATCCTCCAAAAGTCTCCACCTCACTGTGCATGCAGATGCACTCATACCTGCCTGCTGCCATTCCTGAGCAAGCTCTGTACTGGTGGTGCCCCGATCCCGCAGCTGAATCAACTTTAGGAGACGGCCCTGGCGCTTGCTGGACTTTCTTGGGCGCCCTGAAGCCTTCTTCACAACAATTGAACCACTCTCCTTGAAGTTCTTGATGATCCGATAAATGGTTGATTTAGGTGCAATCTTACTGGCAGCAATATCCTTGCCTGCAAAGCCCTTTTTCTGCAAAGCAATGATGACGGCATGTGTTTCCTTGCACGTGACCATGGTTGACAGAGGAAGAACAATGATTCCAAGCACCACCCTCCTTTTGAAGCTTCCAGTCTGTTATTCAAACTCAATCAGCATGACAGAGTGATGTCCAGCCTTGTCCTCGTCAACACTCACACCTGTGTTAACGAGAGAATCACTGACATGATGTCAGCTGGTCCTTTTGTGGCAGGGCTGAAATGCAGTGGAAATGTTTTTTGGGATTCAGTTCATTTGCATGGCAAAGAGGGACTTTGCAATTAATTGCAATTCATCTGATCACTCTTCATAACATTCTGGAGTATATGCAAATTGCCATCATACAAACTGAGGCAGCAGACTTTGTGAAAATGTATATTTGTGTCATTCTCAAATCTTTTGGCCACGACTGTAGGCTTGTTTAAATGGATTTATTACACTTTTTAATAAAATGTAGATGTTCCCAAGGTCTGCATCAGTGGCTTATAGGCTATGCGTGGAAGCCAGGAAATGCTAAACGTGTTTATGTTAATGAATTGTCAATTACTGTGAGACTGGCAGCTATTTGCATGACAATCACCGGCTGACAAAATGCCATGACCATCACAGCCCGAGGTGTGACCATTGAGCAAGTTGAGGAAGCTAAACTCCTAAGTATAACATTGGATGGTCAATTATCATGGTCAAGTCATATTGACAAAGTTCTTGTAGAGATGTTATAAAAAGATGGTCTGCGTTTTTCACACAAAAATCAATTGTACTAATTGTTCAGGCTTTGGTCTTGTTCCATCTTGATTACTGTCTGGTAATATGGTCAAGTGCAGCAAAGTTGCACCTGGCTCAAAACAGAGCGGCATGCTTTGCCCTGAACTGCACATACAGAACTAACATAAACAACATGCATGCCAGTCTTTCCTGGTTGAGGGTTGACTAGAGATTGAATGCTTCTCTTCTAGTTTTTATGATAAATATTACTGTGATTATAATTCCAGATTGTCTGCGTAATCAAATAACATACAGCTCAGACACCCATACATAACCCACAAGACATTCCACCAGGGGTCTCTTCAGACACCCATACATAACCCACAAGACATGCCACCAGGGGTCTCTTCACAGTCCCCATGTACAAAACGAATTCTCGGCAATGCACAGTATTATACAGAGCCATAAGCAAACAGCAAAATGTACTGCATTTAAAAAAAATAAAACATCTCATGGCACTATAGGGATTGGGAAATGACACACACAAACACACACACACACACACACACACACACACACACACACACACACACACACACACACACACACACACACACACACACGCACACTGACACACTCTAACACACACAATCTACACACATTATTCTTTAGTTGTATTGTTTGTATATTGTTGTGTTTTCAATTTGTGTAAATGTTCTTGTCTGTCAGTCTATCAGTGTTTTGTTACTTGTCGTCTTTTATGTTTTTGTGTAGACCACAGGAAGAATAGCTGCTGCTTCAGCAAAAGCTAATGGGGATCTGAATAAACCAAATCCCACACAAACGCACATGGTGTGTCTTTGCCTTTGCCAGATGATAAAATGGAATCAATAGAAGGACCCCCTCCTCCATTACTGACCAGGCCTGTTCAGTGAGCAGAGCAGCCTGTCAATACTGACAGCAGATTTAACATGGTGTTATAGGAAGAGTAATGGACCTGATTGAGTGGCTTGAAATAATGATATATTAGACAGCAGCACAGGGTACTACAGACTGGTTGAACACCTATGTGACCACCTCTGAGCAGGAAATACAGGTCTGAGAACAGTCCATAAACTGTTAATTAGACAGCAGCACAGTGTAATACAGGATGGTTGAAAAACCACCAGAGACCTCCAAGCAGGAAATACTGTTCTGAGAACAGTACATAAAACCTGGTTGAAACACCACAAGATACCTCTGAGCAGGAAATACTTGAGAAACCTAGCCTACACCATACAACAAGAAATGTCACGGCTAATAGAACTGAAGATATCTAATCACCTTTAATGTCAGTCAGACCTCAATGCTTTGCCATGTTTTTCTGGGTTGTTGCATTTCTATTTTAAGGCTTGTGGTTTTATACAGTGTATCAGGCCAGTCATTGAGTCATGAAGAGATGCTGACTTCATGACTTTGCCAAGTTCAGATCAACTTGTTGGAGAGTTGTATCCGTGTGGATAAGGAGTTGTTACAGCATACTTTAATGAACGTTAAGGAAAAATGTAGATTTCCGCCTAAATGGACATGCCCCAAGGTAATTATTTTTCATGACTTGGCCATAAACAATATCTAGTAATGCTGCATACTTTTAGAAATTCTGGAACTCACCTTTCTGATAACAATAGTTATACATTGCTTAGGTGTACTCACTTTTGAGGACACAAGCTCAAATACATAGTACAATATATTATGTTTTTCCTTTTCAACAAAAGTGGGGTAATAGGGCATGAAATGACTGAAATGCCTTCTAGATATAGTAACATTGAAATGATAAATGATTTACCATAACATTTCACCTGTCTTATAACCTTCTAATAAATATGGTCATACTTAATGAGAGTACAATATTGGCGTCACGTCATGTAACTTGACGACAGAGACTTTTCTCCAAAAACGTCCTCTGAGTGATGCAGAGACACCATTCAAGTGGCTGCAGACTCATTACAACTTCAGGTCTAATCACATGGTAATTTGGTCCTCCTGTGACCAAGAGAAAGTCTTGTTTAAATTCTACTAAATTCTATTGTGTTTTTTAGATATTTTTTTCATGTTGAAAGCTCTAAATCCATCTGAGAACGTCACAGCGAAATGAGACTGCTTTGGCTAAAATCGCTAGACTCTTCCGTTTCATTTGTATGGCCATCGGAGCTGCGTGCTCCACAACCCGAGCAAAAATATCCATTGTCTAGATAGGCCAGAAAATGTGATGTGTCTTTTGCCATGCAAATTAGGTGTCAGATTTCAAATACTGGATCTCATAGGCGAGTGGGAGACAGCATTAGAAGCGGGACAACCAGACCTTTCACAAAGTGCACAGGAAGGGAAATTGTGTCGTTCACAGAATGCTGTACACAGAAATGTCTGTTGGAACTGGTCCAGAACCACTCAAGGTCCTCTAAATAGTCACCGTAATGGCTAAGAGGCTTTAGTTCAGGTTGTGATTTTATATTTCTGTCCAGTCATTGAGTGATGAAGGGATGTTAACTTTGCGAAGATTAGATCAGCTTGATCAGTGAGTTGTTGTTAAGAGATGTAACAGCCGTGGGAATACGTGTTGTTACGCCTGCATTTTAAAGTTGTGATGCTATGTTTCTGTCCGGTCATTGCGTGATGTAGCGATGTAGACTGTACCCTAGGTGTCTTGTCTTCTGTGTTGCAGGTGAACCAGGAAAATGTGGTGAAGGTGGGCCACAAGCAGGTGGTCAATACGATCCGACACGGGGGAAACCGGCTCATCATCAAAGTGGTGACGGTTAGCAGGAATCTGGACCCTGATGACACGGCTAGGAAGAAAGGTAAGCCTTTTATCCTCTCTCTCTCTCTTTCTCCCACCTTGCTGCTCTGCCCTACAACACGCTGCCAGCAGGATCAATGTCTGATTAGTTGGGGTGAATCCACAGTCAGGGTCCCTGCTCACCCTCCAAACCAGAACTGGGTTTAAATACTATTTGAAATGATTACAAATACTTCATAGGTGCTTGACCAATAGATAGGCACGAAACTGCGAACCCCGCGGTCTAGGCGGAATAGAGCAAACGTTCAAAGTATTTGAAAGATTTCAGATAGTATTTGAACCCAGGTCTGTTCGAAACCGTCTTGGCTCGTCCTCGTACTGTACTGTAGTGTATCAGGAAGCTAGAAGCTGACGAGCTAGAAGAGCATTGACCACATTGCAGTTTTTCCTGATGACTATGCTGATTTTCAGCCTTGAAGTTAAGACGGTGGTTTTACAGTTGGGGGCATTCAAAAGAATTGCCTGTACTGCAGCACAGGTAAAAACATTTCAAAGCTGATGTACATTAACTGTCAGGGGCATATTTTAGAAGGGCATTTTTAAGGTATTTTGTTAGATGATTGCTGAACTTGGTCGCTTTCTTGGCGTCACCCTACGAGACTTGTGAAGTTGTCAGATTAACAACGCAGCGTTGCGGAAGCACATACAAGCATTTTGGAAAGGAACTTTTTAATGCGTCCAGCTGTTTGCTGTAGATCTCTCATCTGGGGCTTGTTCAGGATGATGTAACGTTACAGAACGCTCACATAGAAATGTAGGCCTATTGCATAAAGCAGACATTATTTTCTGTCAGATAGAATAGGGGAATGGTGTCAGCTCTATTCATTCTATCTTTATCGGCAACGTTCAGAACACGACCCTGAATACACCCCTGCTTTTCTGTGTTGTGTTGTTGCAGTGCCCACACCTCCACGTAGGGCTCCCTCCACTGCCCTGTCCATGGCCATGCGCTCCAAATCCATGACATCAGAGCTGGAGGAGCTAGGTAAGAATCAGCAATCCATCCATACATGGGAGATTATAATTCCAAGAGGTCAAATGCATTTTGTATCCTCTTTGTTTGTTCTCTGTGTGTTTGTTTAGTGATGTTATTATCTGGAATAAAAAAAATAAAAAAAGTAATTATGTCCTCCTGATTTGTTTGTCAATATCTGCGACTACAGTGGACAAAGGTACGCAGCATACAGTAGCTACTGTTTGGTCACAGCTGCTCGCAACTGTCTTAAAATAGTTTTGTTCTCTCATTTTTAAATGTTAATTTCCTCCATTTAATAGAGTGCTATATTTACTCTACTTTGAGCGGGCATAGGCAATTATGTACTTTGCGAAAAGGCACAAAGGTGTTCTGCTGTGTACCATTTGATCTGAAGAGAGCTGGAGAGAAAACATTTTAACGACAGTGCGGAATCATCTAATGTGATCAAGAGCTCATTAGACAGCATGACTGATCATTTTGACTACTTTGAACGATCATAACAATTGCATAATTCCATTCCATGTCATCATACATCTAACCTAATAAACTTTACTTAATCATTTAATTTATGTAAATAGCTTTGATTTAACTCACCATTTGGAAAAAGCTTTTACCTTATTGTTGACTCGTCTGTCGCTTATTCTTGTTCTGCAGTAGATGTTTTTTGTAGGGCCGGTCGTAGAAATGGCATGAAAGGGTTGATCATTCTATGTCTATTTGGCAGGTGTCATGTTTGGAAGCTTTTAAACATGTATACAATTGCTTTACGAAAATATACTATATATGCAAAAGTATGTGGACACCCCTTCAAAATTGTGGATGCTGCTATTTCAGCCACTCCTGTGGCACAGCCATGCAATCTCCATAGACAAACATTGTCAGTAGAATGGCCTTACTAAAGAGCTCAGTGACTTTCAACGTGGCACCGTCATATGATGCCACCTTTCCAACAAGTCTGTTTGTAAAATTTCTGCCCTGCTAGAGCTGCCCTAATCAACTATAAGGGCTGTTTTTCATGGTTCGGGCTAGGCCCTTTAGTTTCAGTGAAGGGAATACAATGACATTCTAGATGATTCTGTGCTTCCAACTTTGTGGCAACAGTTTGGTGAAGGCCCTTCCCTGTTTCAGCATGACAATGTCCCCATGCACAAAGCGAGGTCCATACAGAAATGGTTTGTCGAGATCGTGTGGAAGAACTTCACTGGCCTGCACAGAGCCCTGACCTCAACCCCATCAAACACCTTTGGGATGAATTGGAACACCGACTGCAAGCCAGGCCTAATCGGCCAATATCAGTCCCCGACCTCACTAATGGTCTTGTGGCTGAATGGAAGCAAGTCCCCACAGCAATGTTCCAACATCTAGTGGAAAGCCTTCTCAGAAGAGTGGAGGCTGTTATAGCAGCAACTCTATATTAATGCCATTGATTTTGGAATGAGATGTTCGACGAGCAGGTATCCATATACTTTTGACCACCCCCTAGGCTTATATTTGGCAAAGTAGTGATTAGTAGTGGTCTTTATATTATGCTGCTTTAAATGACAATATTCCACTATTTTGCATAATAGCCTGTGTTCTTGATGAGAGATACTTTTTGTTGATTTCTTTTGATCATCATTTGTTACATAAGTTTGTATATTCTCTTTTTTCTAAGCCACTTTGAGGAAAAAAGTGTCCGGTGGTAAGTGTGATAGGCATGCTTTATACATTACATGTTATTTGTACGTCCATAGAATGTACAAAGTACTTGATGCACTTTTCACTTATTCTCCAGATCACTTATTTCTTTATCAACACAATTTGTACATTTTACTTGCATGCCTACTAAACTGTAAGAGGGCAGGTATGAAGGTCACCTAATGTTCGCTGTCTCAGGGTTGTAAACGGGTGTGCAAGCACATTAAGAACATAAGAAAATGCCCTTCTGAACCAGAAGCTTTTTAAAGACTTGTTAGCCCATCACAACACTTGATATGTCCTTAGCTTTTCACAGCGTTCACAGCATACGTACTTCAGTTCAGTGTGAGAGTGCAATGCTATTGCCATGCATTATTCATTGCTCTGCCCCTCTTTTAAACACAGTTATGCAAGATCAGGAAAGAAAAAAAACACAGCCCGAGATCTCACATGCATCCCAAATGGCACTCTATTCCCTCTATAGTGCACTACTTTTGACTAGGGACCTGGTCACAAGGAGTGCATTACAAAGGGAATAGGGTTCCATTTGGTATGCATCCCTCAGTTTACCACAGATTCTTATCCTTCCGAAATAGTTGCACTGTTCTCTGCAATGATAAAAGGATTTGAAACACCTTTATGGAATAAGAACTAGGGGCCTAGGTAATGCACAACAGTCAGCTGCACATTTCAAAGAGCAGCTAGCTACCTTCTCAGAATACACTGTGACTTAACTTTAAGGGCACAACACTGTTATACAATGAGCCCACTACAGATAGGCTTTGACTCATACGGAAACAAGGTGTTGCCATGGAAATAATGCTGCATACAGTGTAGTGTGTCGTCCAATGTACTGTAGCAGCACAGCATAGTACCTGCAAAAAATAGTCTCTACAGGCCTGCAGCTTCCTACTCTTAGACACGTTCTTCAGCTGTATTGGCCTCGTTCAGTGTTCACTGCTTTAAACCACAACGCTGGAGATTTGCAGGAATGCTTCTAGAATTCTAGAATGTGTGGTGACACCAGACACTGAGGTGTCCGAGAATGAGTGGCTTCATCAATCCACCAGTGTTCCTTACTGTCATAAATACTGCAACGTTACTGTAGCCAGAGGATGTGACAGAGCGAGAGAGAGAGAGAGAGAGGTTGCTGATGATCTGGTGCTTCTGTCACCAACCAAGGAGGGCCTACAACAGCACCTAGATCTTCTGCCCAGATTCTGCCAGACCTGGGCCCTGACAGTAAATCTCAGTAAGACCAAAATAATGGTGTTCCAAAAAAAAGTCCTGTCGCCAGGACCAAAAATACAAATTCCATCAAGACACTGTTGCCCTAGAGCACACAAAAAACTATACATACCTTGGCCTAAACATCAGCGCCACAGGTAACTTCCACAAAGCTGTGAACGATCTGAGACACAAGGCAAGAAGGGCATTCTATGCCATCAAAAGTAACATAAAATTCGACATACCAATTAGGATCTGGCTAAAAATACTTCAATCAGTTATAGAACCCATTGCCCTTTATGGTTGTGAGGTCTGGGGTCCCCTCACCAACCAAGAATTCACAAAATGGGACAAACACCAAATTGAGACTCTGCATGCAGAATTCTGCAAAAATATCCTCTGTGTACAATGTGAAACACCAAATAATGCATGCAGTGCAGAATTAGTCCGATACCCGCTAATTATCAAAATCCAGAAAAGAGCCGTTAAATTCTACAACCACCTAAAAGGAAGCTATTCTCAAACCGTCCATAACAAAGCCATCACCTACAGAGATATGAACCTGGAAAAGAGTCTCCTAAGCATGCTGGTCCTGGGGCTCTGTTCACAAACACAAACAGATCCCACAGAGCCCCAGGACAGCAACACAATTAGACCCAACCAAATCATGAGAAAACAAAAAGATAATTACTTGACACATTGGAAAGAATTAACAACAAAACAGAGCAAACTAGAATGCTATTTGGGCCTAAACAGAGTACACAGTGGCAGAATACCTGACCACTGTGACTGAGGCACACTTAAGGAAAGCTTTGACTATGTACAGACTCAGTGAGCATAGCCTTGTTATTGAGAAAGGTTGCCGTAGGCAGACCTGGCTCTCAAGAGAAGACAGGCTATGTGCACATTGCCCACAAAATGAGGTGGAAACTGAGCTGCACTTCCTAACCTCCTGCCAAATGTATGACCATATTAAAGCACATATTTCCCTCAGATTACACAGATCCACAAAGAATTCGAAAACAAACCCGATTTTGATAAACTCCCGTATCTACTGGGTGAAATACCACGGTGTGCCATCACAGCAGCAATATTTGTGACCTGTTGCCACAAGAAAAGGGCAACCAGTGAAGAACAAACACCATTGTAAATACAACCCATGTTTATTTATTTTCCCTTTTGTACTTTAACCATTTGCACATTGTTACAACACTGTTTAAATTCATTATATGACATTTGTAATGTCTTTATTCTTTTGGAACTTCTGTGAGTGTAATGTTTACTGTTCATTTTAATTGTTCATGTCACTTTTGTATATTATCTACTTCACTTGCTTTGGCAATGTTAACATATGTTTCCCATGCCAATAAAGCCCCTTGAATTGAATTGAGAGGCAGATATGGCTTTAGGACGAGGGTGTGGATGATTGGTGGGTGGGTTAGTGGAGGGGAGAGGGTCAGTGATGGTGAGAATGTTTTTAGACAGCCTTGGAATCTTCTCCATCTTAATCATACAGCACACACATGGGCATGTGTTCAAGCTTAGTATGCAGACAGAGGGATAGCGAGATTTATCCTTAAGATGTACACTCTTAGAAAAAAGGGTTCCAAGGGGTCTTTGGGCTGTCCTGAAAGGAGAACCCTTTTTGGTTCCAGGTAGAACCAGTAGCACCTTTGTTTCTAAAAGTGTAGGGGAAGTAAAGGGAGGCTTAAAGAGAATAACAACCATGCTTATTATATACCATACACTGATTTTACTCTACAGTATCTGTCAATGAAAGTAATTCACAATGCAAAAAAGGCAACATACATCAGAAATCCAGCTAAACTGACATAAAAAACTACAGTTTACTACAGAATACTACAGTACTTACTATAGAATTATGTAGTAAACTGTAGTGTACCATGGAATACTATACTACACACTGAGAATCCTTTGATCATGTTTAGTTATTACTATAGAATTCTGTAGTATGCTGTAAAATACTATAGTAAATACTACAATGTTATCTGCAAAAACACGACTGTAGTTAATAATACAGTAATGTCCGCAAAAATGCTACAGTCCGCAAAAACACAACAGCTTTTTTAACTATAGTAAATACTAAAGTATTTAATTGTCGATACTCTGCCCATTCCAACCCCCCTATCCCAATTTGTTCCAACCATAAGTGAGAAACATACATGCCAAGTATAGACCATATACTGGGCGGCAGTGGTTAGTGTTGGGCCAGTAACCGAAAGGTTGCTAGATCGAATCCCCGAGCTGACAAGGTAAAAATCTGTTATTCTTCCCCTGAACAAGGCAGTTAACCCACTGTTCCTAGGCCGTCATTGTAAGTAAGAATTGGTTCTTAATTGACTTGCCTAGTAAAATAACAACAACAACAAAAATATATATATTGTGTTCTCTTTCAGGATAATAGAAAAGAGCAGAAGCTCTGAACTATTGGTTCAGACCCCAGTCCTACCTGCCTAGAGGTTATGATAAATGATTTGCTCTTTCAGTATTTCTCCACTAGGTTTCTTCAAGGAGAAAGACCTCCACTTCTATGTCAAAGCTAATAAAACAAAAACACTATAGTAAATACTTCTGTAATGTCTGCAAAAACACTACAGTATACTACAGTCTGCAAAAACACCACAGTAAATACTATGTCTGCAAAAACACTACAGTGAATACTATATATTTATACCTTAATATACTGTATTATAGTATTTTTTTAATGTGGGGTGACGTCTGCTCTTGGTTAGATTAATGAATAATGTGTTTCATGAAGACAATAAAGAGGAATGTATGTAGCCTACAGCTCTCTGTCCTCTGTTGACAGGTTTTGACAGCAGTGACTTGAGGGAGAAGTGTTTGTGAATGTACTCATCACTAGCTATAGAATAAGGATGCATGTCCGTATCTGAACTGCCTTTTCTTCCACTGTATTCCTGTTGTAGATGATCAGTCCTCCGATAATGAGAGTCTAAAGAAGAGGATTGTTTTCTCAGTCACTCTAAGTAATCGTCCCATGCATGGGAGCGCAAAACTACAAAAAAACGCTAGCATGTTGGTTGTGCAGTGGCTGCTGAACCATAAACCTATTCCCAGATCTGTTTGTGCTATCTTACCAACTTCTTGTCACTCATTGTAAATGATTTACGTGTCCTAAATGGCACCCTATTCCCTACATAGTACACCACTTTTGACCAGAGACCAATGGGCCCTGGTCAGAAGTAGTGCACTACATGTGGTAGGGTGCCGTTTGGGACACAGAAAGGAGTTGGAAAGAGAGCAGAAATAGACTGGCACCCAGGATAGCTAAACCATAGAAACAAAAGGAAAAGCCTGATGGAGGTATAGCTAGCAAGGGAAGCTTGCACGGCTTTGACTTTGACCAATGTCAGTGTGACTATTTCTGTTCTCTTTCTTTTCCTTTCTGCTCGGTTTGATATCAGTTCTTACTTACGGGCCTGGATTGCCATTGCCTGGGTTGAAGGCTCGTTTTAGCTTAGAGACGGATGTAGGCTACAGTGTCCTGTACTGACAGTAGAGATGTGTGTTACTTTGTGTTCCAGATAAAGTGGATGAGAACATGCCTCCTCAGAAGCCTATATGGGAGAACTCCAACGCTGACATAAGGGTCGCTAACACAGTCAAGTCACGGCCCAACAGCAGGTGCTTCGCCTTGAGCCCCGAGATGAATGTAGGTATAAGCCCTACCGTCAGTGTACGTTTTGTTGGCTGCGTGGCACAGGAGTGAGACCAGAAAGGTCTACGCTGAGTAGGGTTGAAAAATACTGGAACATTTCCCAAACTTCCCAGGTTTTCCAAAAATCGCAGTTGGGAGTATTCCCAAAATCAGCTGTGACTGAGAATCCAACTGGGAATCAATAGCCATTTTTTTTTTAAACTGGGCATTTTAGAAAAGTTTCTGGAATTTTTTAAAAGTTAATGCTCAGAGAATTCTGGTGGCTGCACCATTGCCTGTTGGACGTTACTGCTATATTCTGGCTGGTAATATAAATGCTTGATTGGCTTCCTTTGTTAGACGCTGTGCATGGCCCTGATGGGAATTGCATTCCCTGATTTGCTTGGTCTCAGAAGAGTATATGAAGGTTAAAATGCTTCTTGTTCTTTGTTGTTCTTAATTTCTTTCACAAGTTTATCTGCAACGTTGAGGACAAACAAACACAGTTGGATATTGTTGATTTAATGTACCTCAAAAAGACCTCTGTGATACTATGTAGTAAAGATTAGTCCAGGCACCCAGTGTCTTCGCTCTGTGTTGCAGTCCATGTGTGAGAGCCAGGATATGTCGATGCCGACCCAGACCCAGCCCCAACCCAGAGAGCCAGGCAGTCCCAGAGGTCGAGGACCCTACCTGGGGGTGCCAAACAGACAGGGGACCATGAGACGACAGAAGTCCATAGGAACATCTGGTAACTGCATATCAACATGTTTCTGTCAAGGCTAAATATTGAACCTGCATACATACTGTATGGTACACACATACAGAACCAATGTGTGGACACACACATACACACACACACATCTGTGGGTAAATCCCTGTAATCGACAGAGAAAAAAAATGAGGAAATGACCTTTTTGCACACACACCCTTGAAGGTTTCAATTGTATAATTGCCATCGATATATTGTAATTCATCATGTATTTTTCTTTTTCAGGAATAACAGAAGAGGAGACCCCTCAGTTTCTGACCCCACCTATGTTGAAATTCACCAGGAGCCTCTCCATGCCGGACACATCAGAGGACATCCCACCCCCACCCGCCATCTCCCCTCCATCTCCCCCTTACAACAACGTCCCCAACCCCCAGGGCAGAGGCTACGGCACCATCAGACACTCTGCTCCTAAAGGCACCGCCCCAGAGCGAGGGGACCTCACCGCTGGCGGCAGCGATGGGTGGAGGGAGCAGGGGGGTATGTACTACAGAGAGCCCCAGTCGGAACAGTACCAGTCTGAGGACCACCACCACCAACAGGGAAGCCACAGTCCAGGCCAAGGCCTCACAGCCCAGCAGAGCTTCCTGAACCGCAGGGCCCAGATCCCTGAGAACCCCTACTCAGACCTGGGGAAGATGGGCAACCTGGGGCTGTTTGCCCCCAACAAGCCCCAGAGGAGGAAGGGCATGCTGGTGAAGCAGGACAAGATCGAGGACAGCCCTGAGAAGATCTGCACCATCAAAATCCCAACCATCATCATCAAGGAGCCGTCTACATCCAGCAGTGGTAAGAGCAGCCAGGGCAGCAGCATGGAGATAGAAACTGGCACCCACGAACACCCGGGACAGCTCCGGCCCGACGACGGACACAACCCCAGCAGCCCCTTTGCCACGGCCATGGCGGGCGCCGTGCGAGAGCGAGAGAGGAGGATGGTGGAGTCTCACCAGAACTCCCCATCCTACAGGTTCACCGACCAGGGTGACGAAGACTCGCCTCCCGCCCCAATCCCTCGCCTCCGCCACTCCAAGTCCATCGACGAGGGGATGTTCAGTAGTGATGAACGCCTGCGCCGCATCATGGCCCCACCTGCCTCTCTCCTCAACATCCCCAGAGAAGGAGGCAATGTGACGAACTTCAATACCTCAGAGCCCAACATGGTGAGGGAGCCACTCTACACCCGCACGGGTCACCACAGCCCGGTCAGTCTGCCAAACAAGACCTACACCTCCAGCAGCGGACACTACGTCCACCCAGTAACTGGGAAGCCTCTGGACCCTAACTCCCCTCTTGCACTGGCTCTAGCTGCACGGGACCGGGCCATGAGAGAGCAGTCCCAGCCTCTCCCACTGAAGACTGAGCTACCCAAACCTGACCTGAACAAGCCTCTGTTCATCGACACTAAGCTAAGGACTGGCATGGATGCGAGTTTCTCCTCGACGGCCACCATGGGTCGACCAGGCAGGGCAGGGCTTCGCAGGCAGATGACCGAGGCCAAGTACGAGACAGAGTCAAAATACGACCACCCGCTGGCTAAAGACCAGGACAAGAGTCTATCCCGGCCTGAGAGAGAAGAGGAGAAGAAGAACATGTTGATAGACATCGTGGACACGTCTCAGCAGAAGTCTGCTGGTCTGCTGATGGTTCACACCACTGACGGAGCCAGGTCTGAGGAGAACAGCCTGTCTGAGGGGGACAGGGACGGGGCAGTGAGTCCAGACAGCACCCCCAGCGAGCTCCGGGATCCCAACCAACCTAACACCTCCAAAATGTCCTCCCCTAACCCCCATAACTCCCACTCTATGGGCCCTGGACCCAGAGGTAGTAAGACCATGATCACCGTCACCTCAGTAGATGAGCCGGTCAAACTCCCCTTCGGCATCCCTCCTCCGCCCTGCGTTCCCTCTGTTGACATCGACGATGACTTCTTCGCTGACCCACTGCCGCCGCCGCTGGAGTTCGCCAACAGCTTCGACATCCCAGAGGACCAGAAGGGGGCGATTGCTGAACTGCTCAAACAGCATCGAAACGCTGGTAGAGCCCCGTCGTCTCTAGCTCCTTTCTACCCCCACCATGGTAACACCCCAAGCCACCCTGACCAGACGATGATCAAACGGCCTGCAGTGCTCACTAACTGTATGCCCCCCAGTTTCCCCCCCAACGCCCTGGAGAGCTACGAGCCTATCAGTGACTCTGGGATCGATGTGGAGCCAGACAGCCGCAGTAGTGGAGATCCTCAGATGGAGACTACGAGCACTGTATCCACTGTGTCCAGTATCTCTACGCTGTCGTCAGACGGTGGCGAGGCGCTGGACAACACATGCACAGTCTATGCAGATGGACAGGCCTTTCTGGTGGACCGGACCTCAAAGCCAAAAAACAGGCATCCTGCCGCCAACAAGAGTAATGCACTTTACAAGGACCCCGCCTTGATGGATAGAGAAGAGAACCTAAGAACTTTCGGAACGCCCTCCTCTGTCCCGCCACCTCCCCCCGGGGCATGCGTCCACTCAGAGCCCCCCAGAACACCAACGCAAAGGACCTCAAAGCTGTGGGGAGACCCGCCAGGCTCTAACCCCTATGACATGCAGAACAAGGACAAGACACCAAAGCCAGGGGACGGGATAGACTCTTCTTCCTCAGGATGTAGGACCGTTTTTGGATCAAGGTAATCTTTGTTTTTGCTGTGTGTGTGTGTGTGTGTGTGTGTGTGTGTGTGTGTGTGTGTGTGTCTAAGCATGCTTGTGTGTGCGTCCGCGTTTCTGTGCGTGCATATGTGTGTGTGTTCTACCGGAGAGCAGAAAGAGTTGCCTAGCAACCTAATAATGAGAGCAGCAGCCTTGAGGAGTAGATGAGCAACAACGTCATGTCAGTCTGATTATCATAGAGACTAAACCGCCACAGCGCTCTCCTTGGAAGGAAGGGGTGAGCCATGTGTCACTGTGCGTGTGTCACAAGCGGCACGGTTCAAAATAGCACCGAGGCTACGTCCCAAATGGCACCATATTCCCTATTCAGTGCGCTACTTTTGATCAGGGCCTGCAGGGGAATATGGAATAGTGTTCAATTTGAGACCACACCCGGAGTCTCTTTAAACCGGGGTGGATGGTGTGTGTAACCTGTCTCTTTATCATCTATCATTTCAACAAACCCAGAGTATGTGAAATACCTAGGAGCAGCCGGGGCTCTCTCGTCAGTTAACCCTCCCCTTCCTTCCTCTACCAGTCACGTCAGATTACTAAAGTAGTATGGCACTGTAGACTAGAAGTGTGTATACGTTGAGGCTCCAACAGATGTAGGCTATGCAGTGTTGTATGTGTGGGATGTACGATTGTAGCCTGTAATTGTGTGGTTTGATTTTTGCCGGTATGGAAACATATTTCTGCGTGTGTATTTATGTCACCAGCTTTGTGTAGGCTATGTAGGTTTCTCTCTGTACGTTTGTTTATTTGGTGTGTGAATAGTTGCCGTTTGTCCATTTGTGTAAATTGCATATATCTGTTTTGTACAGTAGGCTACCTAAGCCTGCGTGGCATTTCTTAAAGACACGGCGCGTTCCTCACCACAGCAGTCCCCTGTGATAGCAGCACTTATTATGGAAAGCTGTCGTTATTTACAGAGCAAACCAGAAGACTCTAACCCTAAAATGCATGGCTATACCAGCAAAGTTCTGCTTGTGGTGGCTACAAGCTGAATATGCTGCAGAGCAGAGCACATCCCTGTCGTGTGATCTGAATGAGACATTAGGTTAACCTGATTCAACCTGATTCCTAGTGTGAATAGATGAATAGCATAGAGATCTTCTGACCCTTTCAAAATAATGGCTGTCACTTTATATGGGAAGAAAAACGCAGTTCGTTCATTTTGTATTTAGAATGAATTCCCCACTTCCTACTTACAAAGGAGTGAATATCTCTTTTGTTTTTATTCTTAACTTCTTTTACTTCCCTCTCCTCTGACACAAACAAACACACACACACAAACACACACTGTAGCCTACTCCCAGTCTGCAGCTTTGCAGGAGTTGGTGTAGTATAGGGAAAGACTGTTTTATTCTCCTGTAGGTCTGTCAGGTCAGGTAGACTACTTCTTCCCTTCCCCTCGCAGGAGGAGAGACATCAAAGCGTCCGTCTCTTACTGGCCCCGTCAGAGCGGTCAGGGAGGGAGGGGGCAGGATTAGTGAATGAATGTATATACTGCAGGGGTTATGTACTGCGCTTGTTTGCATCCAGGTGTAGTTGTGGAATATTACAGTTTGTTTGTCAGGCTGACTTAGCATCTCTGACTAATGTTTAAGTTCAATATCTTCTGATAAACAACACCCCTCTCTTTCGTCCTCTAACCTGGTGCGTTCTGTACTTTCCGTAGGGGTCCAGACGGTGGGTCCCTTGCCTCAGGTACACAGCGGAATACCACAGTCACTTTTGCTGCCCAGCTCGGCCCGAGCGTGCCGGCCCCATCTCCACAACGAGAGACAGAGAGTCTCCCCCACCACCGAGCCCCCAGCCCCATCCTCTCTCCTCCAGACTCAGGCCTCAGCTGTGCCTCCTCCCTCCCCGCAACCTCCCCCACCCTCTCGGATGTGTTCGGCCTGCCCACCCCCCCTCTCAGCCTGGGCACGGGGAGCAGCCGCTCACCCTCCCCCCTCACCCTCATGCAGGCCGTCTCCAACAAGCCTTTTGCCACCAAGCCGGTTCTGATGTGGAGCAAGCACGATGTGGCCGACTGGTTGGAGAGCCTAAACCTGGCAGAGCACAGAGACACCTTCATGGACAACGACATCGAGGGCTCCCATCTGCCCAGCCTGCAGAAGGACGACCTCATAGATCTCGGGGTGACCAGAGTCGGCCATCGGATGAACATAGAGAGAGCTTTGAAACTGTTGATGGACAGATGAGAAGAGAGGATAGAGGTCTCTCAGTCTCCAACACAACAACTTCACATAACAGTTTTATTTACGTTGACTTATTTAAACTCTACTTACTGTACAATTCTTATGATGATGCTTGTTTTGTCGAAACTTAGAAATATCCTCATGTATCCTGAAGAAACTGCAACTTAAAACAGCACTGCAGTTTCCTGAATAAGCACAAAAGTCCCCCAGAGTGGGATAGAGTGATCCCAGGTGAGACAGAGCCGCGCTGTCAGTAGAAAGTAAGGAAGCAGACACACAGGGACCTGGCTGCGATGTGGAATACACTACACTATCAAACAGAACAGCAGCCTAATCACTACGGGACTTAAGGACTTTTGAAATCAACCTCATTTGAATGCAAAACCAGAACCAGCTTTGCAGGGGTTTCATTTTCTATTGTATCTCTGTTAGAAAGTATGTGAATACTGATCTCTTCAGGAAAAAGGGTGGGAATCTGCACTGCACAGGGCCGGCGCTAGAACAAATCAGTTGGACGGGCACATTTTGTTTTACGGGACCTCCTATGTGTGTACGTGCTTGGCCTCAAGGTACCCCCCCCCCTTCAAGCTAATTGAGCAGTCAGTCTGACTGCAACATTCTAACAGTGTATTTAATACATTTAACATATGCTATCGCCAAAATAATAATTTGGTTGTGTTTATGAAGGTCTTAAGTAACATTAGAATACAACAAATATATTTCCAAAAACACAAGAGCATTTTCATTACTTTATGTTACTGTAGGATACAGTATGTAAAAACTGAAAAACACAACAAAAATACACCCAAATTCAAGTGTTCAATAAATTGTATTCGTGGAGTGCCTTTGTTACAACTATGAAACAGAAAGCATAGGTGTGGGAATGCGGTAACAGCTTCTTTTTATAACAACAAAATAAAAGTACCCCAACCACCAAGACGCACGGTGTGCAGTCAAACGATGAAAACATCAGTAGCCTAAACATATAAGCGCCAAGTGTGCTTGATAAATAGTGAAAATCATCACAAAGCAATAATGGCATTATAATGAATATACAGTAAGAGTCGATGACAGCCGTAAGAAATTGTCAATTATCAGTTGGAGAATGTCCATCTCATATAAACAAACGAAAGCGCTTTGAGGCCTGCTCTTTCAGTGATGACATTTTGTGCTGATATTTGGCCTGTAGCATTGTCACCGGCTTGTTCTTTCCAAGCGGTGCCATCCCTTCCTCTCTCCTGTCTCACCGTTTCATTTGTTGGTGGCGCAGGCACCTTCTCAGTGTGCACCATTCTGGCTTTTTTTGTTGTTGCCTTTACGCCTCGGATGTGTAGATTCAGCCTGAGGCTCAGAATCAGAAGAATAATCATCAGAGATTTCATCATGATTCATTTCTTCCCCACCATCTGAATCATTTTCATTCAGATTTTGTAGCAACGCTTGCCATTTTAAATTACGCACGCTCTCACTGTCTACTCCAAGTAGGCCAGAATAGACTGGAAAGACTGCTTGGTTTCGGTGAACTGATATAGGGTACATACTATTTTGAGGTTATAATTAGAATAGATCAATACAATAAAATGTCCCGCACTGTTCTTCGTTCACAATTGGTGATTATATAATTATGTATTGTTCGCTTCCCCTCGCTCATCAACTCACCCATTCCCCACATCATACTTTACTTCATTTATTTAATCTGTTGTTATATGTGTGAAATTAGTTTCAGTATAGTTTAGGTTCAGATTCGAGACAGTTATCGGGGTGGTTATCAACTGGGCATGGCACTATCGGGAGCAGGCCCTACTGTCGGCAGGACAGTAGGCAATTGGGGAAAAACATAAAACTGGTTCTGTTTGATTCTAACAACAACAGTGTGTTTTATAGACTTATTTAGGAAAGGTCAAGGACGAAAGGGGGCATGACTTTATAAATGGCAGGGTAGTGCATGTTTTAGCCTAATGAGCAGTCCAAATGACTGCTTTAGCGGTTCTAGTGTGGGTTTTATAGTAAAGACATTTAGCTGTAAAAATGTATTACCTTTTAATGTGGCATGAACACAACCAGTCATGATGTTTTCATCTGATTGTCCAGCAAATCACTTCAAGAAATAAGTTACCTTCGTGCACTCGTCCAAATAGCATCCGAGTGAGCGAAACAGCGCCCCTCTGTCTTACTATATGTAGCCCATGTATCTGATGGGATCTGGCAAAAAAATGAGAATGACATGCCATGCTCTTTAATTGCAGACACCTTCACATACATGGGCTACACATACTGAGACAGAGTGGCGCTGTTTCGCTCACCCGGATGTTTTATCTGAGATTGACGCTGTCTTTATGTCGGCGCACGTCTCGGTCAAATAAATTATACGCCACAGTGGATGCGTTATAATACCCATAAAAACACGGAAATGGTTCCAATGGTTTTTACGACATAAATCTTTCACGCCGTGAATTTGACAGAGGATACGAATTAATTGTGTTTGGTGTAGGCTTACCTTGTGACGTTTTGATAGCTGTGTAATTCTCTCACGGATAAGGTGAGTTTTTATCAATATATTCGCCTCAATTTAATATAATCAATGTGCAAAGCTAGTTATTGATAAACTTTTACTTGTCCGGAGAGATTTGCGCGGCTATCAAAACGTCACTCCTAGGTAAACCAACACAAAACACAGACCTTATACGAAGTAGTTCTAAGATCGCAGACACAAAAATGAATGGTGAAAAAAATGATTTCAACCATTTCCTGGTTTTATGACTCGTACTGTGTTACTCAATAGGGCTTAGGGGGCGGGCCATGGCACTGCAGTGTGTGGAATTCATTTTTCTCTCTCTCCCTTTTTACCGGGATGTAGTTTGATTTGAGGGACAGTACAGTGTTTTCTCAGACAAAGGTATTGCACATTTCTACCCTGAAAGGGAGATCACGTCAGATGGATTTCAAAATAGGTGCAGTAGCAAGTTGTGGCCCTTAGATTTCACTTGCCACGTTTTCAACATACTTTCAAGTTTTAATATTTGTTTGTAGTTTTGTTTACTTGAGGATGGAAATCATTATACTGTCTTCCGCAGGAAGCTGAAGTGTGTGCCAGCAGCTCTCCCTACTGTTGTCTTCTGAACATGACACGGCAGAGAGAGCAGAGCTTGGCAGTCAGGGCTTTCCAATCGTTATCACCAACCATCATCCTTTCTTTCGCAGTCTTCTATGTCCTCTGAGAGGAATAATACACACACTATCGCATTAGGTTATTACTATACCCTGAACTGATGTTTAGGGCTTTGGGATTGAAGACTCAGGAATGGATTACCCTAGTTCAACAGAGTAGCAGGGACGGGGTCAATTTCAATTCAGGAAGTAAACTGAAATTCTAATTCTACATTTTTCTCAGAGAAGCATTGAAGAAAATTTACATTTACTTCCTGGATTTAAAAGGAATTTACCCCAACACTGCAGAATAGGCATGTTTCTGAAGACGAATATCAGCCAAGTTTATGCAACGATGAGAAAAAGTAGGCGAACAAACACTAAAGTTGGAATTTCCTTTTCCCCTTCCCCTAGAATAGGAATAGTTCAACTTGTTTGGCAATCGAAGAGAGGCAGATACCTCTAAGAATCAAGTTGCTAGAAATGTTATATGATTATTGAAGTATTAGAGATGTATTTATTCTATGATGGTGTTTTGATGGGTTTTGTTGATGAGGAAGAAAGTTGTAGATATCCACAGACATGATGATAGCTTCTTTATAGAATTAGATCATGCTTTTAGGGGAATTTTTACTCCCAGTGACTGCTGTTCTGGAACACATGGAGCTACAGGACATTTGCTAAACTATGTGCCATTTGACTTCTTTGACAGGTCTCTTTTATACAACACGTCTGAAACTGGCCAAATCCAAAACAGTATCACCAGAATAAGAATGTCCTTAAGTGCAGCATCATTTCCCTCCATGTTCTCAAGGCAAAGTGTCCTCATACCATCACCAGTCCAAGAAGGCAGGGATTCACTCATCATAATGTTGATGAGTTTAAATGTAGTTTACTCTCTCCACTGTTTTTTCACTGAAACGGTCTGAAGTGGTATTTTCCACTCAGTTTGCTTTGGGTTTATATCCCTGACCTTAACAGTGTAAACTTCTTCATATTTGAAATTCCCCAAAACAAAATGAAAGTGCTAGCTAAAATTCTTACAGTATTTATGAAACATTCTTTTGGATTGACATCTCAGAGCACAACAAATTCAGTGTATGGGTGGGACGTGTGTGTGATCTAATGGTGTGACAGGGGGGAAAACATACCTTGATATGACTGATGACTTTGTAAAAAAAAAAAAGTGTGATGGTCCGCAATCGAAAGGATGTTGCCTAAAGCATACTTAATTTGTATTTATCTACGACTGTCTGATGACTGTAGTATGACCTCATAACAGAAAAGTTCTAGTGCGATAGACTGCAGAGTAGTGCTTATCACCTGTCAGTTGTCACTGTTGACATGCGGGCACACTTTGAGATGAGATCTTATGTTAAGAACCACAGGAACAAGAAAGAGCACAGCACAGTATTTTTTGATTACGTAGAGATATTTAATATTAGGATATATTCCTATCCGTGTTGTTGCCATATCAACCCTGAGCTGTGGTTAGGTTTTTCAAAAAGAAGAGAGATATGATTAAGAAGCAATATAATATCAATTCTGTTTCAAGTTGTTGTTTTTCTTATTCTTTTCCAGGGGAATAATTATACATGTAACAGGATTTCAAGTCTCTCTATTTTTAAAATTGACATAAATAATTGTGTTATAATCCATATTCCTATAGAGCATATTTGAAACTTTTAGCAATTGATAGTCATGTATTTACAAAGCCTCTGTAATTATTAAAAGCTGATATCAACTGATTTGCATAGTTTTTGCATCATGTGTGTATAAATGAAGATTCTCAGGCTGTATATTTCGACACTATTTGCTCTAGAAAGCGTTATATGACCACTATATGACCAAGAGAAAAACACACCACTGAATGTGACTGTTGATGTACAGTAGAGTTGATGGCTGCACGTTGCACTGAGGTCATGTACAGGCCTAAAGGCTTAGTAGTGAAGCTGACTAGACCTATATACTTACCAAGGCATCTGAAGCTCCAAGAGGTTCAAGGAAAGTCAATTAATCAGGAGATGGGGCTATGCTTCTGTACCTTGGCAAACATTTTAAAAGCTCATTTTCCTTGTTACTTTGCCCTGTAGGGCCACTGTAGTATGCTGTCAATGGAACATAGCATAGAAATCCAGACTGAATTCTGCTCTATTTCAGGTTTATTTCACTCCACTGGGAAACAATAGTGAAATGTAGTACGATGCAGTCTGGCTACATTGGACATGTTAAGATGCCGTAAACTGACAGGTATCAGCTCCAAACTTTATGTCCTCTTGTTTTATTCTTCATAGATACAGAATCACTCTGCTTTTTGTCAACGTCCTTTTCATGCTATCTATGTTGCTGTAATTTTATGCTACAAATAATTCATTTACTTTAGAGAAAAATTCATATTATTGAGATCAGAGGAATATAAGTATTTGTAACTGCACTTTCCCCTAAGTTCACAAACCAACATTTTATGGAGGTTAATAAATATAATATTGCGCAATATTTGATCACATTGATGTTGTATTGCTTTTTTGTCTTGAAAAGACATGTCCAATGGTGCTCCATGTTTGATTGACAACTGATACACTGGGTGTTGCAATGACTTTTAACAATGTGTTCAATTATTCTGGTTCCAGATCTGTTTTGTGCTGTCTTGCCAACGCCTATGGTAAATCATATGGTCACTTATATCTCTCAATAGTCCTGTTTATACCTGGTTCTAACTTGACTCCTTTGTCCTGATTTTGTCCACATTCTGATAGTGACTACATTTTTTGACCGGTGTAGACAATCAGAAGACACATTGTGATCTGATTGTGATCAGATTAACCTGCCCACCTCCGGATGTAGTCAGACACGCATTGTGTCTGTTTATCTTACGAGTGTAGACAGAGAAACCATTTAAATCATCATTATTCCGCCCTCTAAAATCACTTACAGGTGGCACCATTAACTGATTACATCAATATGTGTCTAACAATAAATAAATATTATTTTGAGAAATAGCTGTGAAATAATTTGCATAAAGGAAGGGACCAGGATATCTGGTCACAATGCAGTCACAGTGGACGGATAACAGACACATTTTAATACAATGTGTAGACATTTCTGGAAATGTGGGCACAATCACAATGTAGACAAGATCAGGACGAAGGACCCATATTAGCACCAGGTATAAACAGGGCTAATGTTTGGCTTGAAAATTATTTTCGAAGTTGGCAAGACAGCCGAAACAGATCTGAGATCAGGCTTGTGTTCAATCATTTAGATATATGGATGTGATGCAATCCACAGGAGGTTTGGATATACGTCATCATCTCCACTACCCTTGCAGCTTGATCAAAGGTACGATATACAGTACTCCACTCACCCAACCTAATCCTGTGCCAAAGTTATACCTTCTGATATACTGAGCTGTTGCTATTGTAGTGTCTCTCCAATGATGCCTTATAAATTATCTCAGGATTACACTTTTGTCCAATATTGAGCTAGTATTTGGCAGCAGGTGTGTGTGTGATCTAATATTATTTTGCTGTAATATACATTTTAGTGTGACATTTGTTGATTTATAATCATTTTAATTGAAGGTTAATTACTCCTAATTACTGGATAATCGTCCATTTGGAGCCAACAGAATAATTATATTCTGAACTCTATCCTTCTAAAATTAGGTGCCCTTTATATAGATGGAGAATCCTGCCCTCTAGTGGATATCATGATTCTGAGAAATGGCCCCTGAATGTCCTTTAACCCATCATTACATTTTTTGCACAAATTAGGAGAGAAGATCTCAGTCCTAACGGAAGATGTCCCCAAGATATAGTCTACACTCAAGAATAGGAGATTATTTTCCCTCACAAGGCATTTACTTTGAAAGTACATGCAAATTCAATTGTAATTACACTGTAATAACTTATGAATGTAGCTTTTTTTGGGGTGACCCTCTTGGGCCACTGGAGGGTTCCAATCAGGGACCTGAGTGTCCTTGGTCAGTGATTGGCTGGCACGAGGTACACACACAAAACACACACACCCTGCAGGCCAGTCATCCCTCAGTGGTCATCAGGTCTCTAAGGACTGCTGCACGTCCAGCTGGGGTTCATTAAACTGGACGCCCATTGTGATACTGTGAGAAAGTGCCTTTATATACCCGATGGGTGTACATACACACACGTACACATATACACACACACGCATGCATGCATGCATGCACAAATGCATACACAACTATGCATACACACACATACAGTACCGGTCAAAAGTTTGGACATACCTACTCATTACAGGATTTTTCTACATTGTACATTGGTATACAGAAGATAGCCCTATATGGTAAAAGACCAAGTCCATATTATGGAAAGAAGAGCTCAAATAAGCAAAGAGAAATGACAGTCCATCATTACTTTGAGACATGACGGTCAGTCAGTGCAGAATATTTAAAGAACTTTGAAATTGTCTTCAAGTGCAGCCGCAAAAACCATCAAGCACTATGATGAAACTGGCTCTCATGAGGGCCGCCACAGGAAAGGAAGACCCAGAGTTACCTCTGCTGCAAAGGATAAGCTCATTAGGAGTTACCAGCTTCAGAAATTGCAGCCCAAATAAATGCTTCACAAAGTTCAAGTAACAAGAACTATCTCAACATCAACTGTTTAGAGGAGACTGCATGAATCAGGCCTTCATTGTTGAATTGCTGCAAAGAAACCACTAATAAAGGACAGCAAACACAAGCACTGGACATTAGACCGGTGAAAATCAGTCCTTTGGTCTGATGAGTCCAAATTTGTGATTGTTGGGTCCAACCGCCTTCTCTTAGTGAGACGCAGAGTAGGTGAATGGATTATCTCAGCATGTGTGGTTCCCACCGTGAAGCATTGAGGAGGAGGTGTGATGGTGTGGGGGTGCTTTGCTGGTGACAAAGTCTGTGATTTATTTAGAATTCAAGGCACACTTAACCAGCATGGCTACCACAGCATTCTGTAGCGATACGCCATCCCATCTGGTTTGCGTTTAGTGGGACTATCATTTGTTTTTCAACAGGACAATGACCAAACACACCTCCAGGCTGTGTAAGGGCTATTTGACCAAGAAGGAGTGTGATGGAGTGCTGCATCAGATGACCTGGCCTCCACAATCACCTGACCTCAACCCAATTGAGATGGTTTGGGATGAGTTGGACTGCAATGTGAAGAAAAAGCAGCCAACAAGTGCACAGCATATGTGGGAACTCCTTCAGGACTGTTAGAAAGGCATTCCAGGTGAAGCTGGTTGAGAGATGCCAAGAGTGTGCAAAGCTGTCATCAAGGCAAAGGGTGGTTACTTTGAAGAATCTAAAATATAAAATATATTTTGATTTGTTTAACACTTTTCTGGTTACTACATGATTCCATATGTGTTATCTCATAGTTTTGATGTCTTCAGTATTATTCTACAATGTTGAAAATAGTAAAAAATAAGGAAAAACCCTTGAATGAGTAGGTGTGTCCAAACGTTTGACTGATACTGTACATGCGGACAGACATACTCACACACATGCACACATGAACACACACATGCACACCCTGCAGAGGAGTGGAAAGGAAACATATTACCAAGACTAATCTGTAATGTGTGTACACAAGAGGAGAGGAAACCAATTACTGTGCATTTATGTAGAAATTATAATACCGGTTGAAACTGCATTAAACAGCTGTAGGGCTAATTTGTGATTCAAACGAGCCACTTGAACCAGTCTCAACCATAGAGATGTAGTTTTTCACCTATAGGATATTCATGGTCTCAATGCTCTCAACAAAATGAGAGCACTGCCTTTTAATTCGATTAACCCGGTTTTTACTGTGTATGTTGAAACCCAAAAAGTATTTTACTTAAGGATCCCTAGACTGTTTCAAAATTGCAGAAAGCCTACAGTTTGTTTTGATGGGAGTGCTGTAGTCTATCATGGGCTTTGTCCCAAATAGCACTCTATTCCCTACATAGTGCACTACTTTTGACCAGCGCTGGTCAAAAGCATTGCACTATATAGTGAATAGGGTGCCATTTGGGACACGGACTATGATGTGCGTGAGGAGGTGGTCGCAGAGTCACGCTAGCATTGGTCATTCTCAGTAACCTTTGACCCGAGGCTGGCCTGGCAGTCTCTGGAGGCTGGCTGAACTCTGCCAGATCACTCTGTGTGTTCCTACATCCACATCCAGCTGTTTCAAAGGTCTCACTTCATCACTAACCCATCCTCCTTCAGAGTCCTTTGGGACAATGACAGGAACATAGAAGCCTCTCAGAGTTAGCTCACTCACTGCAGTGCTGGTTTTTATAAGGCTGTAGGTTGTAAAAACGGAGTTTACAATTCCATTTGTCAAAAAATGTATATCATCAGTAAAAGTAATGTGACTGAAGCAATATCCTAATGCAGGGTTCCCCAACTGTTGGACATAAAATACTGTAAAAAATGCCAGAAAATCAGCTCCAAGTGATTTCATTTTGGGAAATTGGTTCCAAGGTATTCCCTCACATAATAGAGAGATATACTGTATGTGGTCGTATACAAATGTAAGCAATGTTTGAAATGATTATGCTTTTGTCAAATATTATATATGTTCGGGCGGTCAATTTGCTGTCTACAAATAATTTGTCATTATAATTCAGCTCAGGAAAAAAAATCGGCCTGCGGCTGAATCTTGTTGATGATCCCTGCCCTAATGTTTCCACTTCCTGTGTTTCTCATATCAGCATTAAAACTCCCCCACCCCAATCCATTTTACATTTACATTTTTGTAATTTAGCAGATGCTCTTATCCAGAGTGACCTACCTTTGAGCAGTTCTCTTAAGATAGCTAGGTAAGAAAACAATCGTAGCAAGTACATTTTCCCTCAAAAAAGTACAATAGTTATCAGCACACATTGACACATTCACCCCTTTACACATTCACAACCACCAACAATAACATGTTTAAATATAACTTGGAGACAATGGAACAATCAATATTCAGTCTGTAAAATTGATTTTGGTTTATTCAGTGAAATAAAATAAAAACGTTGAAATATATGGGTCAGCATATTCCCATTAATCTCAAAAACAAACAGCTGATAACCAAAAATACTCTACTGGTAAACATGATCCCACGCCACAAGTTCAGACAACAGATGTTTTTTAGTATCTGTAAAAAAAAAAGTTATTACTCATTTATAAATAGCGTCCCATGCTTCTATTTCCAGGCAGTGAAGTAAAGACTGGTGGAAAATAAACCGACTGGATAGAGGTTTAGGAAACAATATTTATTACAATATTATAAGAAGAATTGAGGAGTTATTTGGACAGATTAAGGAAAATAATGTGTTGGGTGGTAAGGTGGTATACTTTATTTTGAAATCAGTCCAAAGTATACTGTGTGAAAAGAGGCATGTGTGGTTCAACCGTTGTTCCTCAACTAAAAGTTGAAAGATTATTATGATTAAAGGGAATAACTTCACACACAGGTGACTGCCTGCTGGTCCCAGCGTGTCTAATATCACATTTTCTTTAAACACGGACACAGTATATCTATTATGAATTAGGTTTTAAAATCTTAGCCCCAAATTATAATAAGCCTATATGTTTACACTGGCAGCCCAATTCAGATGTTTTGCCTAATTATTGCCCTGGTTTCCGAGAGCCTTCCTTGCATTAAGATCATCGCTAGAACCTTCTTACGATGTATCTTTATTAGCGGTGGTGTTTCCCAGAGCTCTTAATAAAAACCTTTGCACATCTACAAGTGATTTTTACCCTATCAGTATCGACACATGGTCAAATGACGCACATAGCGAACGTTCTCTCCACGTGCTTGTTTGAGAAACATTTAAAAAGCTGGCTCGTAAATAACGATACACTTTATTCATAGAAGTTATCCACTAAAGATATAATCAAGATTTGTTTATGCTATCTGTCTGACTGTTACTACCGATAACTTCAGAACGAAGTTGACTACAAATTGACTACAAGTTGCCAAAGTATTTGCAATTGTTACAAACTAGTGAAGGGCAAAATTATGCTTCAAATGAAAACCGAGGTGATTACATCAAATATAGGCCTACATAGGCAGTTGAGTTCTATTTTGCCACTAGGCTACTTAAATGTTTTGCCTAAATGTGTTACATGTGTGACAACATGTGCACAATGATGTGGCCAATCTGTGATTTAGAGCATTATTATTGGGTACGCATAATAAACCACTTCAAAAGACATAGATGGTAATATCTCTCTAGGAGCTGATCCGTCGTCAGTATTGTGGAATCATTTTAATGTTACTGTAAGATTTGAATGGAGAAAGCTGCTTTTCTTTCGATCCTATCAGTATCGACATATGTCTAATGATGCACTTTGCGAATGTTCTCTATGTTCTTGTTTGGGAAACACTCTTTAAAAAGTTGCTTCGTAAATAAGGATGCATCTGGTACGATCACCATAACGCTTAAATTACATCGCAACTGGGAAACAAGGCCTGGATTTGATTGGCCAAAAGACCAATTAGTGGAAAAAGATCAGATTCACTTTGAACCGAACAGGGAGATTTGTGGGATCTCAAATCTGTATGAGTCAACGTTGCTCAACCATATATAAACAATGCCTTCTAACTCTAAGTTGTTTTCCTGATTATATCTGACCTTACAGTTGACATTCGTGGCTGTAGAATGTGTGCCATTAAACATGAACTATTTTAACTTTCCTAAGGCATCTGCTATCTGTTTATCGCCACAGCAGACCAGGGTTCAAATACTATTCGAAATGATTTCAAATACTTGAGCTGTGCTTGACTGAGCATGTCTGGCACAATAGAACCAAATTGGATAGTCAAAAAAGTGTAACCCCTCCCACTCTGGCACTCCTGGCAGGCTAAAGCAAATACTAAAAGTATTTGAAAGATTAAAAATAGTATTCAACCCAGGGATGCTCATATCAATGCCATGCCATGGACCATGAAAGACTGTTAGACTGACGTTTGTTGGCTTCAGTGGATGGGCAGTTCATAATTTTTGTAAGGGGTTAAGGTAGCAGACAGTAACTCTATACAGTCTCTTGAACCAGGGTCAATCTCAAACTTTGTTGCATAGTGGTGCATTGTGGACAGAGAGTGGCAGGGCAGCCACATAGACTACTATATCTGTATTTATGTCAATCAAAGACAGAAACACCTTCTAGTCAGGAAACATACCGGTTCAAAAAAGGAAACCTATGGAACTCAACTCACAAGAAGCTAGATGGTTAGATGTTGATTTGATTTTGATTTGATTTGATTTAGATAAACCAACTAAAATAACATGTTTTTCTTAACCAAATGTGGGAATTGAATGCTCTAAATGTGTTATGGTTCCTCCTGGCACCAGAGGGCGGCAGAGACCGCCCTAGAGACTTTTTATGGTACTCAGATGTGTCTTATCATTTCATTATTGTTTCCCCTTTAAGAGAGGTGTGTTTTCACTTTCCCTTTGTTAGCTCTTGAATTTAGCTCCCTGTATGTTTGCATTCGAGAATGGGTGAGACAGCGCCCTTTTGACACCACCCTAGTATCCCGGTTTCCTGAGCACTCCAAGCCCCCCCGAACACAGCATTGAGGATCCCATGCAGCTTGGTCACACACGTCTGAGCCCACAGGAGCGTGATAGACGCATGCGCGAAGGCTGCTGCGTCTACTGCGGAGGTCTCGGCCATCTCTGTGCTACATGCCCAGAGCTAACGGGAAATGCCAGAGCTCGCCAGGACCCGGGAGAGACCCTGACGAGCTGTGCAGTTACCTCTTGGCAACCCAGTCACCATCTGTCACTACCAGCAACCCTCCACTGGGACAACCGTCAGCACCAGATTCAAGCCTTTGTGGACTCTGGGTCCTCAGATAATTTCATGAATCAAGACTTCACCAGAGATTTACAAATCCCCTGGGTGAAATGTCCCATCCCTCTGTAGATTCAAGCCCTCGATGGATGCCGCATTCGCTCCGGTCAGGGGGAATATGAGATCAAGCCCATTCTACTGTAGGTTGGGGTGAACCACTGTGAGACTCTTTTTTTAAAGGGGTGGATCAGCTTTAATATTGCAGATAGATTGTTACTCCCATCAATGTAATTGTCTGAATCTTTTCTAATGCCCCATATATTTTTGGGGTAAATATACAGTTGAAGTCGGAAGTTTACATACACTTAGGTTGGAGTCATTAAAACTCGTTTTTCAACCACTCCGCAAATTTCTTGTTAACAAACTATAGTTTTGGCAAGTCGGTTAGGACATCTACATTGTGCATGACACAAGTCATTTTCCCAACAATTGTTTACAGACAGATTATTTCCCTTAAAATTCACTGTATCCCAATTCCAGTGGTCAGAAGTTTACATACTCTAAGTTGACTGTGCCTTTAAACAGCTTGGAAATTTCCAGAAAATGATGTCATGGATTTAGAAGCTTCTGATAGGCTAATTGACATCATTTGAATCAATTGGAGGTGTACCTGTGGATGTATTTCAAGGCATACCTTCAAACTCAGTGCCTCTTTGCTTGACATCATGGGAAAATCAAAAGAAATCAGCCAAGACTTCAGAAAAGAGAATTGTAGACCTCCACAAGTCTGGTTCATCCTTGGGAGCAATTTCCAAACGCCTGAAGGTACCACGCTCATCTGTACAAACAATAGTGCGAAAGTATAAACACCATGGGACCACGCAGCCGTCATACCGCTCAGGAAGGAGGCGCCTTCTGTCTCCTAGAGATGAACATACTTTGGTGCGAAAATTGCAAATCAATTCCAGAACAACAGCAAAGGAACTTGTGAAGATGCTGGAGGAAACGGGTACAAAAGTATCTATATCCACAGTAAAACGAGTCCTATATCGACATAACCTGAAAGGCTGCTCAGCAAAGAAGAAGCGACTGCTCCAAAAGCGCCATAAAAAAGCAAGACTACGGTTTGCAACTGCACATGGGGACAAAGATTGTGCTTTTTGGAGAAATGTCCTCTGGTCTGATGAAACTGTTTGGCCATAATGACCATTGTTATGCTTGGAAGAAAAAGGGGGAGGCTTGCAAGCCGAACAACACCATCCCAACCGTGAAGCAAGGGGGTGGCAGCATCATGTTGCGGGGGTGCTTTGCTGCAGGAGGGACTGGTGCACTTCATAAAATAGATGCCATCATGAGTCGGGAAAAGTATGTAGATATATTGAAGCAGCATCTCAAGACATCAGTCAGGAATTAAAGCTTGGTCGCAAAATGGTCTTCCAAATGGACAATGACCCCAAGCATACTTCCAAAGTTGTGGCAAAATGGCTTAAGAACAACAAAGTCAAGGTATTGGAGTGGCCATCAAAAAGCCCTGACCTCAATCCCAAAGAACATTTGTGGGCAGACCTGAAAAAGCGTGTGTAAGCAAGGAGGCCTATAAACCTGACTCAGTTATCCCAGCTCTGTCAGGAGGAATGGGCCAAAATTCACCCAACTTATTGTGGGAAGCTTGTGGAAGGCTACCCGAGTGTCAGTTTGGTTTTGCCCCCCCCCCCCCCCCCCAAGAGGCCGAAGCAGGGGGCCATCAGCCTGGGCGTTCATTCGACGATGTCGCCGCACCTGGATCGGAGTGCGATCCTCCTTACTCCGCTCCTCTGCTCGACATCAACATCAGGCAACCCGGCACCGACACATCTTCGGCTCCTCCGACTGGGTCAACGAGTGTAGCTGTCCACCCGTGATCTTCCCTTAAAGGTGGATTCGCGGAAACTCGCTCCTCTACATAGTACTGTTCAAGATCCTGAGTCACATCAACCCGGTCACCTATCGTCTCCAGCTTCCCAGGTCCATGGGGGTCTGTCCATCCTTCCATGTCTCCCGTCTCAAGCTGGTAAGGACCAGTCCCTTCTCTCCCCCCACACCTGCTCCTCCGTCCCCTCAACTTGTGGATGGCCGCCCAGCCTACACTGTCTGGTCTCTGTTTGTGGCTCGTCGGTTCCGAGGGACCCTGTAGTACCTGGTGGACGGAGAGCTACGGTCCTGAGGAGCGGGCGTGGGTGCCTGCCCGGCACATCCTGGATCCGGGTCTTGTTAGAAACCTCAACCGACTACGTGGTGGTCGTCATGGCTTCGCAGCTGAAGCTGCACCTAGAAGGGGGGGTTCGTCATGGTTCCTCCTGGCACCAGAGGGCGGCAGAGACCGCCCTAGATACTTTATGTTACTCAGGTGTGTCTTATCATTTCCTTATTTCTCCTTTAAGAGAGGTTTGTTTTCTTTTTCCCTTTCTTAGCTCTTGAATTCAGTTCCCTGTATGTTTCCCCCACATTAGTTTTCGAGTGTGGGTGTTTGTTGTTTAGAGTTTTTAGTTTTCCTGTATTGTTACGTTCTGAAGTATTTATGTTTTTTCCAAGTCGCTGATTCCTGGTCTGGTTCATTCTCTGCTCTTGGGTTCACTCTACCATGTCACAAAATGTCTTTCTTAGTGTGGTGTGGCTCTATTGATTGTATTACCACTTAATATTGCACCAAAGAACAAGAAACTATCAGATTGCTTCACTCTAAAGTGTTAAAGTTCCAGTCTAGTCTTTAATAATGTTGTGGCATGGCCACTGAGTTCTTGTTATAATTGTTCACTTGTGCTTTGTCTGCTTGAACTGCGTATGTGAAGGCAAATCATATTATTCAATTGCCATTTAATTGTAAGAATGTTGGCCAAATGTTAAGCCTCAGGCCTTGTGGATAACCATTTTAGGAGGGAATCTCCCTTACATTTTTTAGCTTGAAGTCATGCGAGTTTAATGACAACTCAAATACTCAGGTAGAGTTTTACCTGGTCAGGTCGCATGGACAAGATAAGCTCTATCTTAGTATTTGAGGTGAACTCATATAACTAATGTCAAGCAGTAAGCAAGTGAGATTCTCTACTAACAAGGACGACCTTAAAGATGATGATTATCATATGATTGTTATCATGATGCGTGACTAACAAGGGTTTCCTGAAATAGTTGATTCTATCACACCAAAAGTTGAGGTGACAGATCTAGTACAATCAATTACAGTTGAGTGTAGGAGTTGAATGAAGGACCTACTACATAGCTACCCTTAATGGAATGCACTAGAGACAAATATCAAAGGTGGGGGATACGTCAGGGTTCTTTTGTAGGATGCACCTGTTTGATAGAGATTAAGAGAGATCTAAATACAACAGTCACAGCTCATATTTGCTTACGGTGGACCTTATTACATTTTACAAAGAGGAGTACCTACCTATCAGTGGATTGGTCAGGCTATTGTTCACTGTTAAAATAGAAAGACTCAAAACACCATCATTGTGTAGAATGGAAGGGTATTTTAATGTAAAATGAGATCTGGTGTTTGGAGGGTGTTTGAATGTAAGTGTTATGATACACAGAAAGTGTTTAAAAAAGAAACCCAACTTAGTTCTTCAATCTGATAAGTTGTGTTTTTAAGATTTTTTTTAGTGCATGTAAAATACTGGTTTGGCAGACTGTCTCTTACAATGAAATGGTTTTAAATTGCCAATGGTTTAAGATATAAATATTGATTGATGATGATTTTCAGTCAATATTTTGATTAACATTTTAAAGAGGGTAGGGTAGAAAATGCCACGAATTACAGGCTAGAGTTGCAGGCCCATTGTGAGATCATAAATAATGTTACAATAAAAATGTTTAGGGCTATGTAAGTTATAGCAGAGGTAACGTATAAAGTGGGCTTTCATGTGAGAGGTGGATGTGAACCCTGGTCTCCCACTTGTGAAAAATATGCCTTAGTCTACTCAGCCAGTGTTCAAGACTGAACTGTTGTGCTGAACCACCCTTGTAAAACTGAGCAAATGGAGCCCGATTCAGACTTAAGATAAGTAGACTTAAACAGGGACTCATTGAAGCATAGACTTAAGTAAAAACATTTGTAAAGTCTATATTAAATAAACTTAGCGCAAGTCTGAATAGGGCTATGGAGAATATTTTTCTGTAAAATTCCACCTTTATTTTTTCAGTGCTTTGTATAGACAGATAAGAAACAGAGAAGGAATGAAAGTTGGATGTGGGAATTGAACCCCAGACTGCTGAGGCAGGAAGTGATGGCACATTTTTTCTGAATTTTACCCCTCTCAACCACAGCCACATGCCGTATGAAGAATGTGGGCCCCCATATCAGAAGACAAATGTTTAGATTATAGGAAAAATGTGAACTTCAAACATTGTGCTGCGGTACTGTTCAGAATTATCCCAGTCTGCGGCATGGACGTGGTAAAGTATAAAACAAGTTTGCAGGCACCTCCCCTGTGTTTGGGTTCTTCCTGAACTCATACAGGTGAGAGCACCAAACGGTCAGACGAAACTCTCCAAAACAATCCAAGAAATGATGCTAATAGTCGAAGTCAAACAAACATTGTGATTCATTGATCAGTTTTCTTGATGCTACGTGTAGTTGTTAATTGACACATGTCATTGTTTGCACCTTTCGTGCACTTGTTTTTTATGCAAATGAAGCTATTTAGTTAAAAGTGCTGGCTTGTTTGCCTACTAACTGTATAAGCTTCACCTAGTGTTTGATGATGTATGCCACTGTAACGGATTGGCAGTCGTGGTGAAGGAATGAGGCACAGGAAGCAGCGAGCACAGGGTAGTGGTGTATTTAATTTACACTCACTCATCAAACAAAATACTCCCAAACACAGGGGAGAAAATACACACGGCGTAAAATAGCGCAGACACGAACATGAGCCGTCACAATAGAAATAATCCCGCACAACACGGAAGCGGACCAGCTAACATAAATAGCCCCGCTAATTAACCAAACTAAACACAGGTGCACAAAACCAAAAAGAACGGAAAACCAAAAAGGGAATCAGTGGTAGCTAATAGGCCGATGACGACGACCACCGAGCGCCACCCGAGCAGGAGGGGGCGCCACCGTCGGTGGGAATCGTGACAGTACCCCCCTCCTGACGCGCGGCTCCTGCAGCGCGCCGACACCGGCCTCGAGGACGACCCGGAGGGCGAGGCGCAGGGCGATCCGGACGGAGGCGATGGAAATCCTTCAACATGGATGGGTCCAAGACGTCCTCCGCCGGCACCCAGCACCTCTCCTCCGGGCCGTACCCCTCCCAGTCCACGAGGTACTGCAGGCCCCTCACCCGGCGTTTCGAGTCCAGAATGGCCCGTATGCTGTATGCCGGGGACCCCCCGATGTCCAGAGGGGGTGGAGGGACCTCCGGCACCTCACCTTCCTGCAGGGGACCAGCTACCACCGGCCTGAGGAGAGACACATGAAACGAGGGGTTAATACGGTAATAGGAAGGGAGTTGTAACCGACAACACACCTCGTTTATCCTCCGCAGGACTTTAAAGGGCCCCACATACTGCGGCCCCAGCTTCCGGCAGGGCACGCGGAGGGGCAGGTTCCGGGTCGAGAGCCAGACCCTGTCTCCCGGTACGAACACGGGTGCCTCACTGCGGTGGCGGTCAGCACTCCTCTTCTGCCGTCCACTGGCCTCCTTCAGGGAGTCCTGGACGGCTCTCCAGGTCTCCTTGGAGTGCTGTACCCAGTCCTCCACCGCAGGAGCCCCGGTCTGGCTCCGGTGCCATGGTGCCAGGACCGGCTGGTAACCCAAAACACACTGAAAGGGTGACATGTTAGTAGAGGAGTGGCGAAGTGAGTTCTGGGCTAACTCAGCTCAGGGAATGTACCTCGCCCACTCCCCTGGCCGGTCCTGTCAATACGACCTCAGAAACCTGCCCACCTCCTGGTTCACCCTCTCCGCCTGCCCATTGCTCTCGGGGTGAAAACCGGAGGTCAAACTGACCGAGACCCCCAGCTGCTCCATAAACGCCCTCCAGACCCTGGATGTGAACTGGGAACCTCGATCAGAGACAATGTCCTCCGGCACCCCGTAGTGCCGGAAGACGTGGGTAAATAGGGCCTCCGCAGTCTGCAGGGCCGTAGGGAGACCGGGCAATGGGAGGAGATGGCAGGACTTAGAGAACCGATCCACAACCACCAGAATCGCAGTGTTCCCCTGAGAGGGGGGAAGATCTGTCAAGAAATCTATAGACAGGTGCGACCATGGTCGTTGTGGAATGGGGAGGGGCTGTAACTTCCCTCTCGGTAGATGCCTAGGAGCCTTACTCTGAGCGCACACCGAACAGGAAGAGACATAGGACCTCACGTCCTTAGCCAAGGTGGGCCACCAGTACTTCCCCCTGAGACTCCGCACTGTCCTCGCCACACCAGGATGACCCGCAGTAGGTAGCGTGTGCGCCCATCGAATCAAACGATCACGAACACCGAGCGGCACATACATGCGACCCACGGGAACCTGCGCAGGCGCAGCTTCCAACACTAATGCCCGCTCGATGTCTGCGTCCACCTCCCATACCACCGGTGCCACCAGCCTAGACGCTGGAATGATGGGAGTTGGATCGATGGGCCGGTCCTCCGTGTCATAGAGACGGGACAGCGCGTCGGCTCTAGTGTTAAGGGAACCCGGTCTATAGGAGATAGTGAACCTAAACCGGGCGAAGAACATGGCCCACCTTGCCTGACGTGGATTCAGTCTCCTCGCTGCCCGGATGTACTCCAGGTTTCGGTGGTCGGTCCAGATGAGAAAGGGGTGTTTAGCCCCCTCAAGCCAGTGCCACCACACCCTCAAAGCTTTTACCACCGCTAGCAACTCCCTGTCCCCCACATCATAGTTATGCTCCGCCGAACTGAGCTTCTTCGAAAAGAAAGCGCAGGGGCGAAGTTTCGATGGCGTACCCGAGCGCTGTGATAGCACGGCACCCACCCCAGCCTCGGATGCGTCCACCTCCACTATGAATGCTAGAGACGGGTCCGGGTGCGCCAACACGGGTGTGTCGGTGAACAGCGTCTTCAACTTCTTGAAGGCTCCGTCCGCCTCCGTCGACCATCGCAAATGCACCGGCCCCCACTTCAGCAGTGAGGTAATGGGAGCCGCTACCTGGCCAAAACCCCGGATAAACCTCCGGTAGTATTTGGCAAAGCCTAAGAACCGCTGCACTTCCTTCACCGTGGTTGGAGTCGGCCAATTACGCACGGCCTTAACGCGGTCACACTCCATCACCACCCCCGTGGTGGAAATGCGATAACCCAGAAAGGAAATGGCTCGTTTGGAAAACACACATTTCTCAGCCTTAACGTATAGGTCATGCTCCAGCAGTCTACCAAGCACCTTGCGCACCAGGGACACATGCGCGGAGCGGGTGGCGGAATATATCAGAATGTCATCGATATAGACAGTCACGCCCTGCCTGTGCAGGTCCCTGAGAATCTCGTCAACAAAGGATTGAAAGACGGCTGGAGCATTTTTCAACCCATACGGCATGACGAGGTACTCATAATGGCCCGATGTGGTACTAAAGGCGGTTTTCCACTCATCTCCCTTCTTGATACGCACCAGGTTATACGCGCTCCTGAGATCCAGTTTCGTGAAGAACTTTGCTCCATGAAATGATTCCACCGCCGTAGCGATGAGAGGTAGTGGGTAACTAAACCCCACCATGATAGCGTTTAGACCTCTGTAATCAATGCACGGACGCAGACCTCCCTCCTTTTTCTTCACAAAAAATAAACTCGAGGAGGCGGGTGAGATGGAGGGCCGAATGTACCCCTGTCCCAGGGATTCAGTGACATATGTCTCCATAGCCGCTGTCTCCTCCTGTGACAAGGGGTACACGTGACTCTTGGGAAGCGCAGCTTTAACCTGGAGGTCTATCGCACAATCCCCCTGTCGATGGGGTGGTAATTTAGTCGCCCTCTTTTTACAGAAGGCGATCGCCAAATCGGCATACTCAGGGGGAATGCGCACGGGGGACACCTGTTCTGGACTCTCCACCGATGTGGCACCTATGGAAACTCCTAGACACCTCCCTGAACACTCCTCTGACCACCCCTGGAGAACCCCCTGTTTCCACGAAATACGGGGATTGTGACCAGCCAGCCAGGGGACCCCCAGCACCACCGGAAACGCAGGCGAATCAATAAGAAAAAAACGAATGCGTTCCTTATGATTCCCCTGCGTTACCATGTCCAGTGGCACCGTAGACTCCCTGACTAGCCCTGACCCTAATGGTCGGCTATCTAGGGAGTGCACGGGGAAGGGGGGATCTATCGGCACCCGCGGAATGCCCAGCTTAATGGCAAGTCCACGATCCATAAAGTTCCCAGCTGCGCCTGAATCGACTAGCGTCCTATGCTGGGAAGAGGGAAAAAATTTAGAAAACAAAACAGGTAAGAACACGTGACCAACACGGGGTTCTGGGTGAATCTGGTGCTGACTCACCTGGGGTGACCGAGAAGTGTTCTGCCTGCCCTCTCGACTTCCAGACTGGCTCCTCCAGCACCGGTCGGCCGTGTGTCCTCTCCGACCACAGCTGGTGCAGGAGGAGCCAGCTCCTCCGGTGCCCCTTGGCACGGCCCCCCCTACCTCCATAGGGGTAGGGGTGGGGGTGCACGGAGGTGGAACGTGCAGGACCCTCTCCGAACGCCCGCGGGCAGCCAGCAGATTGTCCAAACGAATGGACATGTCGATGAGCTCGTCCAGGGATAGAGCGGCATCTCGACAGGCCAGCTCCCTGCGGACGTCCGCCCGGAGACTGCATCTATAGTGGTCTATGAGGGCCCTGTCATTCCACCCCGCCCCAGCAGCCAAGGTCCTGAACTCCAACGCGAAGTCCTGAGCGCTCCTCGTCTCCTGCCTGAGGTGGAACAGCCGTTCACCCGCCGCTCTTCCTTCCGGAGGGTGGTCGAACACGGCCCGAAAGAGGCGGGTGAACTCTGGATAATGGTCCCTCGCCGAGTCTGGGCCATTCCAGACCGCATTAGCCCACTCCAGAGCTCGGCCCGTC
This sequence comes from Salmo salar, assembly GCF_965601325.2. Lineage (NCBI taxonomy): Eukaryota > Metazoa > Chordata > Actinopteri > Salmoniformes > Salmonidae > Salmo > Salmo salar. Next base: position 7,180,936 of record NC_138306.1, on the reverse strand, counting down.
AGGCAGGAAACGAGGGCACTCACGCTCTCCTCTCCTGAGGGAGCAGGTCTGACGGTGGCCAGGTACAGCTCGAGCTGGAGCAGAAATCCCTGGCACCCAGCCGCCGCCCCATCATACTCCCTCGGGAGCGCCAAACGAAGCGCGCCTGAGCCAGACGTAGTGGGAGGAGGAGGTGGCTGCATCGGAGGAGCCGGAGGTGGAGAGAGGAGACCACTTCTCTCCCATCGGTCCATCCTCTCCATCATCTGGTCCATCGCGGATCCTATGCGGTGGAGGACCGTAGTGTGGTGGAGGACGCGTTCCTCCATCGAGGGGACAGGGGTGGCCGCTGCTCCTGCTGATTCCATGCCTTTTCGTGGTGCGGGATTCTGTAACGGATTGGCAGTCGTGGTGAAGGAATGAGGCACAGGAAGCAGCGAGCATAGGGTAGTGGCGTATTTAATTTACACTCACTCATCAAACAAAATACTCCCAAACACAGGGGAGAAAATACACACGGCGTAAAATAGCGCCGACACGAACATGTGCCGTCACAATAGAAATAATCCCGCACAACACGGAAGCGGACCAGCTAACATAAATAGCCCCACTAATTAACCAAACTAAACACAGGTGCACAAAACCAAAAAGAACGGAAAACCAAAAAGGGAATCAGTGGTAGCTAATAGGCCGGTGACGACGACCGCCGAGCGCCACCCGAGCAGGAGGGGGCGCCACCGTCGGTGGGAATCGTGACAGCCACACATGCTATATGGTACACTAAATAGCCACTACCAACTTAGCCTGCTCTAGCTTTGGTCTTGCAATGTATTAATATTATAGAAGTTAATACCCTAATTATGCATTGATATACTATAATTATTGCTTGTTATTATTTGCTATTTCTCTGTCTCCCTGTAGAAAAACATACATACAAACTACGTTACACACTGGCTGGCCAATTCTAACCAAAGCCAACCAAGACAAGAATCAGACTGTCAACTGAACTGTCAACTGTCAATCATATAACCTAACTCAACTGTACTGGGATTCAATCCATCAGAACAACCTTCCATGCCATGTACCCTCTTCTGAATATAAATACTATTTTCCGGGTTGGTGCTCCCAGTCTCTGGCAAGGTGTTGCACAACTCTTTATTAAGTGCTGTTACCAGCAGTGGAGGCTTGTCAGAGGAGGAAGGGGAGGACCATCCTCCTCAGTGAATTTCATAAAAATAAAAATTGCTAAACATTTTAAAAGTGATCCTTTTTAGATACAATTATACTAAATACAATCTCATGTCACCAAATAATTGATTAAAACACTGTTTTGCAATGAAGGTCTAGAGTAGCCTCAACAGCACTCTGTAGGGTAGCAACATGGTGTAGACGGAGGACAGCAAGCTTCCGTCCTCCTCTGAGTACATTGACTTCAATACATGGTTCTCCCTTCCATAGACTTGCACAGTAATTATGACAACTTCCGGAGGACATCCTCCAACCTATCAGAGCTCTTGCAGCATGAACTGACATGTTGTCCACCCAATCAAAGGATCAGAGAATTAATCTAGTACTGAAAGTGTAAACTACAGCTAGCTAGCACTGCAGTGCATAAAATGTTGTGAGTAGCTGACTCAAAGAGAGAGCGAGACAATAGTTGAAAAATTAATTTCTTCCAAAATGAAGGAAAAGCAAGATAGAGAGATTTCATAATTTTTTTCACTTTTAGTTTTACTTACTTAGCTAGCAAATGCAGCTAGCTAGTTTAGCCTGCTCAAACAGAGGGATGGTATGTCAGCTAGCTGTCTATGACTATCCAACACAACACTGGAACTCTTCCAAGTCAAGGTAAGTTTTTAGTTTTACTAACTTATTGCCACCAGGGCCTGCCGGTGTAAGTGCTAAACTGCTTACTGGCTGAACACTAACGTTACTGCATGATTGTAGCTGGTTTACTAACACAGTAGTTCTATTAGCTATGTTGACTATGGCGTTACTTTAGCTAATATGGGGACAACGATGTAGGCTGTGTGTAGCGGTTATGATATGATTTGGCTTGGAAATGTTTTTTTCGCCCGGTCTCATACAGCTGATGTGTTGTGCATTGAAGTCCACAATCGAAGGGAAAAGGTGAGGAGGAGAGTGCATTGATGCGAGAAGGAATACCATGCGGCTGCTATGAAAGTGAACTGTGTTTACGCGTGATCAGGGGTGTATTCATTCCGTCGAATCTGTTGAACAACTTTTCTTAAACGGAAGCAAACGTAACAGGGACAGACATACCTGAATTTTGCTAATAGAAACTCTCATTTGCAACTGTTGGACTAATGATTACACCATGGATCAGCTAGATGCAGGAGAGTGTCACTGTATTGAATGTGTCACGGTCTGTCACTTCAAATCTTTCTCTCGACCTGTGTGCACCTACTTTGTAAACTTTAATTCGTAGGCTAGGTTGTAGCAACCTCATGATGGGTGTAGGGAAAATGTGAGTTTCATGTAGTAGCCTAAACCTATCCCTGTTACATTAAAATGGGTGAATGTAATATGAATGACAGTCATCGAATATGCTGTAATAGAAATAAGGCCATGGTCATGAAAATAAAAATTGTCCTCCCTCATCTTAAACGGCACCGACCACCACTGGTTAAAACACACCTTGTCATGTTTCAGAACACCTCAGGATGAATGTTTCAGTACACCTTACATTTGTCCCACTACCCTCACACCCATATGTTTCAGTACTCCAGCAAAATTAAGGTTTTGTCTCCTTTAATTAAGTTGGTGGCAGCTCACTTGCCACTAGTTTTAGTGTTTCAAAGCACCTCATTATTACATTGTGGTAAGTTATGGTATTTGTGGGACAGAATAATGCCCAATCAAGTGAAGTAGTCTCATGCATATGGAACAAACCCCTATGGATAATTCAATACAGCCTAAATATATGGCCTGCCTAAATGTATTGGCGAATTAAATGATTGATTTGGGAATGTTTGGCTCCTGGTTTACTCTACGCCATAAAAAAATGGGCTGATACTTCAATGGCAAAGAGGAAAAGAGGGACTGCCTCAGATATAGTTCTTCATGCATGTTCCTCTGCCTCACACTTTTCGCGCGACTCGACGAAGGAGGGCTGACAAGAGCGCAGCGCGCACTGACTATCCTCGGGAACAACGAGGAGAGGCTGACTGCTTGATGGTCACTATGGATTTAAATTCTCTGTAAACCTCCTCAGCAGGTTGGACCGGAGGCTTTTTATTTCATCCACTGCAGGTATAAAGTTGCTGATACATCTCTGTATAATTTTTTCAGTTGGTATGTGGGGATGGTGAAACAATGACAAGACTAGCCTAAGTCATTGTCACAGCGAACTATTATATTTTGTGTTTAAATGCATATTTCAAAATGAATCATGTCAAATCAATTTCTCACGCAGGACAATAACACCCTTTAATCTGCATGCGTAATAACGATGTAATAAACATACAAGACGTGTATCATACAAGACGTGTATCTATTTTTCGATTGTTTTGTGAATTGATACAATGGTGTAATTATGAGTGTGATATAAAATGCAGTGAATTAATTATTTACTTTGGTCTTTTGCATCTTTAACTTGAACTGTAAAGAGAGCTGGTTAACCTGCAGCGCTTTGCATAGGTCGGACTCCGCTAGATGAAAGGGAATTCAAGCAGCGAGAGCAGGACATAATCGTTATATTTTTGAGTCTGAGCAAGCGTTAAAAAAGTTTTGTTATACAGACACAGACATGAAACTAGGCTTCAGTATGTATCTGTACAAAATGTGAGTATATGATTTGGTATACAAACATCCGGCAATCCCATTGACAGTTTAAAATAAGGAGCTACAAAGGTCTGACTTGGAGCGCATTGTTTCGGCCAAAGCATTTTAAAAAAAAATCTTTATTTAACTAGTGAAGTCAGTTAAGAATAAATTCTTATTTACAATGACGGCCTACCCCGGCCAAACCCTAACGACGCTGGGCCAATTGTGCGCTGCCCTATGGGACTCCCAATCACGGCCAGTTGTGATACAGCCTGGAATCGAACCAGGGGCTGTAGTGACGCCTCTAGCACTGAAATACAGTGCCTTATTCCGCTGCGCCACTCAGGAGCAGAAACATCCACTTTTACCTTTCCTATTGTTTGGATGTGATTTAGTGACAGTCGAGCTCGAGGAGGGGAAGCCAATTCCTGTTCTATGGTGTCAGGTGTACAAACTAATCCAGGAGTATGACAATCATGTTGTGAGAGAGGAGTTTTCCCTGTCGCAAAACCCTCACCTGTCTTTGTCAGTCAGGTCGGAGTGCACTGTGCAAGGCTGTCAGAAGGTCATATTGTCGATGCTGCGTGCATTGCGTGTTCAGTCATTACACACTGTAAGACTTTTCTGTCATTTCAACAGTAAAACACTGTAGAACATACAGTAAAATACTTTATAGGTTTTACAGAATGAAATTGCATTGCATTATGGGTAAAATGCAGAAAAATACTATTATTGGTAGCCTATTATTGGTAGCCTCTTGTGAAAATTACTTTAACATATTGCATTTCACGGATGGGCCCTCTGATCAATTTCCACCAGGGGTCTCAACTTACTGTTACAAGTTAGAATAGTAGAATACACAAGGTGCAATATGTAAACTTGGTTGTGGATCAGCAGTTCTTCTCTTGTTTTGTCAGTCACTGATAGTCAGTCAATTAGCCTATGTCAGCTAACATTTTTTAGATAGGATTTTGATCTCCACCCTATTGCAAAATGTGTATAATTGGAGGAAATGAGCTGACATGTGTTGTACAATCTTCTCTCCGCCCCATGGCAAAATGTGTAGAATTGCACGAAATTGACTCCAAAATGAAGTTTTACTGTCTAAAACTAATCTCTACTGTCAAGAGGGGGGCCACAATTTTTTTTCTTGCAATTGGGGACAGCAATTGCGGCCCCTCATGATAAGTTCAGGTTTTTGGTGGCCCCCAACCCCATCAAAGATTCCCATCCCTGTATTGCTTTACAGTAATAGGTTATGTATACTGGAGACAAAAAATGTCCGTTTCAGGGGCCAACCTCATGCTGTCAGGTGAGACGCATGAAGCTCAGACCATTTTAGTAAATATCTTTTTGAAGCGGCGGTGAAGTGGACAAATATTTTCAGCACCTTCTGGGTACACTGTTAAAATATCTTGTTGTTTTTACAGTATTATACAATACAACTAACCTGTGATTTTAGGTGGAACTGGTAAATTGTACCTTAAATTCCAATGAAACATTGGTTTAACAGTATACATTTCTGTAAAGATCTACTGTATTTCAAATGGTACTATAATTACACCCAGCAGAATACAGTACCCTACCGTATTTTTGGTGGCTGCATGGTATTGTTATTTCTGACTCATCAACATATTTTGAGGTGTGCCTTGTAAGAGGCAACATTTGTTGCACCCGTGAGTGAGAGTGCTGTACCAATTTAACTGATATGTGCTAGTAGTGTCCCAACAATGAAATGTGTATAGGGGGCGTAGTAGAGGAGCAGCAAGTCTAAAACCTTTAATGGTTGAGTGTTTGCCATGCCCTTGGTCTGTTTTGTCCTGTAGTCACTGCGGGTTTGGAAGCCTTTGTTAAGGCCTCTAGAAGTGCAAGTGATATTAAAGACCAAATATTAATATCCACTGAGTGTACAAAACATTAGGACCTGCGTTGCAGCTCTTGACACAAACCGCCTGGCATCTACCATCATACCCCATTCAAAGACACTTGCATATTTTGTCTTGCCCATTCACCCTCTGTCTTCTCCCATTAATCTATAGTGATAATCTATACTGATTGAAGTGGATTTAACAAGTGACATCAATAAGGGATCATAGCTTTCACCTGGATTCACCTGGTCAGTCTATGTCATGGAAAGAGCAGGTGTTCTTAATGTTTTGTACACTCAGTGTACATTTCATATGCTGTAATATGTAAACACATTACCTGGCAGCCAACCTGCTTGCACCAATCCAATTACAGTAAAACTGTAAATTGCAAACCCAGCCTCCCCTCAATGAATTTCATCCATCCATTAATGGATTCATTAGTTCAATACAATTACCGAAAAAAGACTACAATAAGAGTATTAGTACCGTCAAACTGGTTTCGGTAACATGCTGTACAGTAAATTGACAGCATTATACTGGCATCAGAGTTGCCATCATATTACTGTAACTGTATAACTGTATTAGACAGCACAATTTTTTTTACTGTAAAACATTCTACAGCATCCCTGCTGTAAAGCAAATTACAGTATTTACCTGGCAACTCTACTGCCAGTATAATGCTGTAAATTATGAGAGAAAAGTTTTACAGTGTAGCCTATCAAGTTCGTATTGTAGGTTGCGGCTATCCACACTGTAAGTGAGAGACTTGAGTAACTTGTAACTGATAAAGTGTTTGGTTTATCATGTAAGACAAAAAGACTGATTGCATTTTGGTTTGGTTTGCACTAGTTCTTCTTGTCAATATTTCCTGTAAAGTTTGACTAATATGTGCTCACACATTATACATTTTCTTAAACTCAAGGGCCCCCCTCAAATCGGAAGTGTCATTAGGTCTGGGCCCTATGTGCTGTCAATGTGCATGTGATACATTTTGGTTTGGTTACATTTGGATTGTTACTTAAGTTCAGTCCAATTACTTAAAAATGCACTCCTGTTTCTTAATCACAACAAATTCATAAGATATTGCACAAATTGGAACATCATTTATAACATATCACACAAATTGTAAAATTCGCATCAGATCAAAATCCAATCAAATGTGATTTATTGGTCGTGTACACATATTTAGCAGATATTATCGCAGGTGTAGTGAAATGCTTATGTTTCTGCTTATGTTTCTAGCTCCAACAGTGCAGTAATACCTGACAATACAAAACAATACACGGAAATCCCAAAAAGAAAAAGAAAGGAATTAAGAAATATATATATTTTTTGAACGAGCAATGTCAGAATCCGGAATATAAATATAATGTACATGTATATTGTCACGGGTCTCGTAGGGATTTGACCAAAACGCAGCGGGAACGTGTAAACTCATCTTCTTATTTTATTAAAGAAGGAAAACAAAAGAAACACGTATACAAAAACAACAAACGACACTAAACAGTCCCGTCAGGTGCACGAACACAAAACAGGAAACAACTACCCACAAAAACCCCATGGAAAACACCCCTACTAAATAGGACCTTCAATTAGAGGCAACGAGGAACAGCTTCCTCCAATTGAAGGTCAAAACAATAAACTAGACACAGAAATAGAAAAACTAGAAAATAGAACATAGAAATACAGAACATAGAACACTACCCAAAAACCCCGACAACACAAACACACCCCTGCCATGTCCTGACCAAACTACAATAATAAACAACCTCTTTTACTGGTCAGGACATGACAGTACCCCCCCCCCCCCCCAAAGGTGCAGACCCCGGAAGCACCTCACACAAAAATAAACACACAAAGAAAATAAACTCCAAAACAAAAAATAATCCTAACAAAAGGGAGGGAAGGGAGGGTGGCCACCGTCACCGACGGTTCTTGTGCTACATCCCCCTCCTCCCCAACCTCCTACTACGGAGGTGGCTCAGGCTCTGGCCTTACTCCCCAACCTAACCTGTCCACCCCCGCTAAATGCTTATTATATTTTACCCCTCCTGAAGTCTCTGGGCTATGGCGCATCGCTGAAGACCTCGGGCTGATGCGCGTCGCTGGAAACCTCGGGCTGATGCGCGTCGCTGGAGACCTCGGGCTGATGCGCGTCGCTGGAGACCTCGGGCTGATGCGCGACACTGGAGACCTCGGGCTGATGCGCGACGCTGGAGACCTCGGGCTGAAGGGCGTCGCTGGAGACCTCAGACTGGAGGGTGACTCTGGGAGCTCCGGACTGGAGGGCGACTCTGGGAGCTCCGGACTGGAGGGCAACTCTGGAAGCTCCAGACTGGAGGGCAACTCTGGGAGCTCCGGTTCCGGACTGTAAGGTGACTCTGGGAGCTCCGGTTCCGGACTGTAAGTCGACTCTGGGAGCTCCGGTTCCGGACTGTAGGGCGACTCTGGGAGCTCCGGTTCCGGACTGTAGGGCGACTCTGGGAGCTCCGGTTCCGGACTGTGGGCCGTCTCTGCTGGCTCCGGACTGTGGGCCGCCGCTGTCGGCTCCGGACTGTGGGCCGTCTCTGCCGGCTCCGGACTGTGGGCCGTCTCTGCCGGCTCCGGACTGTGAAACCGTCTCTGCAGGCTCCGAACTGTGGGCCATCTCTAGACGAGGTACTGTTGCCGGAAGCTCTGGACGGGGCACTGTTGCCGGACACTCTGGATGGGGCACTGTTGCCGGACACTCTGGACGGGGCACTGTTGCCGGACGCTCTGGACGGGACACTGTCGTCGGAAGCTCTGGACAGGGACTGCGCACTGAAGGCCTGATGCGTGGGGCTGGCTTAGGAGGCGCCAGACTAGGGACACGCACCACAGGGCTAGTGCGAGGAGCAGGAGCAGGACGAGCTGGACTGGCGTGATGCACTGGAGGCCTGGTGCGTGGGGCTGGTACTGGAGGTACCAGACTGGAGACACGCACCCCAAGGCTAGTGCAAGGAACGGGAACAGGACATACTAGACTGGGCTGACGCACTGGAGGCCTGGTGCGTGGTGCTGGCTTTGGAGGCGCCAAACTAGAGACACGCACCTCAGGGCTAGTGCGAGGAGCAGGAACTGGATACACTGGGCCATGAGTAAACACTGGAGGTCTGGGCTGTGCAGAGGCCTGATGGCTGCCGTGCGTAGAGCGGGCGTAGGGTAGCCTGGGCCTAAGAGGCGCACTGGTGGACAGATGTGCTGCGCAGGCATCCTCCTTCCAGGCTGGATGCCCAATCTAGCACGGCACTTGCGAGGGGCTGGGATCGCTCGCGCTGGACTGTGCGTGCGCATTGGCGAGATCGTGCGCACTTCCCGCATACACCGGCGCTCTTCTGATCCGCTGCTCCCCATAATAAGCAGGGGGAGTTTGTTCAGGTCTACTGCCTGCCCTAGCCAATCTCCCCGTGTGCCCCCCCCCAAAAAAAAATTGGGGGCTGCCTCTCAGGCTTCCTTGCTAGCCATGTCCCAGCATAGCATTCTCTGTCATCTCCAGCCTTCCTCCATGGTCCTTCTCCCGCTAGTATCTGCTCCCAAGTCCAAAACTCCTTATAGCTCTGCTGCTGCTCCTTCCTCCGCTGCTTGGTCCATTGGTGGTGGGTAGTTCTGTCACGGGTGTCGTAGGGATTTGACCAAAACGCAGCGGGAACGTGTAAACTCATCTTCTTATTTTATTAAAGGAAAACAAAAGAAACACGTATACAAAAACAACAAACGACACTAAACAGTCCCGTCAGGTGCACGAACACAAAACAGGAAATAACTACCCACAAAAACCCCATGGAAAACACCCCTACTAAATAGGACCTTCAATTAGAGGCAACGAGCAACAGCTTCCTCCAATTGAAGGTCAAAACAATAAACTAGACGTAGATATAGAAAAACTAGAAAATAGAACATAGAAATAGAAAACATAGAACACTACCCAAAAACCCCGACAACACAAACACACCCCTGCCACGTCCTGACCAAACTACAATAACAAACAACCTATTTTACTGGTCAGGACGTGACATAGATGATGCTGGGTATAGACATTACAGACTGTATATGAATAGAAGATATCTGTACAGCCGTAGTTACAGTTGAAGTCGGAAGTTTGCATACACTTAGGTTGGAGTCATTAAAACTCGTTTTTCAACCACTCCACAAATTTCTTGTTAACAAACTATAGTTTTGGCAAGTCGGTTAGGACATCTACATTGTGCATGACACAAGTAATTTTCCCAACCATTGTTTACAGACAGATTATTTCCCTTATAATTCACTGTATCCCAATTCCAGTGGGTCAGAAGTTTACATACTCTAAGTTGACTGTGCCTTTAAACAGCTTGGAAAATTCCAGAAAATGATGTCGTGGCTTTAGAAGCTTCTGATAAGCTAATTGACATAATTTGAGTCAATTGGAGGTGTACCTGTGGATGTATTTCAAGGCCTACCTTCAAACTCAGCGCCTCTTTGGTTGACATCATGGGAAAATCAAAAGAAATCAGCCAAGACCTCAGAAAAAAAACGTAGATCTCCATAAGTCTGGTTCATCCTTGGGAGCAATTTCCAAACGCCTGAAGGTACTACGTTCATCTGTACAAACAATAGTACACAAGTATAAACACCATTGGACCACGCAGCCATCATACTGCTCAGGAAGGAGGTGCATTCTGTCTCCTAGAAATGAACGTTCTTTGGTGTGAAAAGTGCAAATGAATCTCAGAACAACAGCAAAGGACCTTGTGAAGATGCTGGAGGAAACAGGTACAAAAGTATCTATATCCACAGTAAAACGAGTCCTATATCGACATAACCTGAAAGGCTGCTTAGCAAAGAAGAAGCCACTGCTCCAAAACTGCCATAAAAAGCCAGACTATGGTTTGCAACTGCACATGGGGACAAAGATCGTACTTTTTGGAAAAATGTCCTCTGGCCTGATGAAACAAAAATAGAACTGTTTGGCCATAATGACCATCATTATGCTTGGAGGAAAAAGGGTGACGCTTGCAAGCCGAAGAACACCATCCCAACCGTGAAGCACGGGGCTGGCAGCATCAAGTTGTGTGGGTGCTTTGCTGCAGGAGGGCCTGGTGCACTTCACAATATAGATGAAATCATGAGAGAGGAAATGTATGTGGATATATTGAAGCAACATCTCAAGACATCAGTCAGGAAGTTAAAGCTTGGTTGCAAATGAGTCTTCCAAATTAACAGTGACCCCAAGCATAATTCCAAAGTTGTGGCAAAATGGCTTAAGGACAACAAAGTCAAGGTATTGGAGTGGCGATCACAAAGCCCTGACCTCAATCCTAAAGAAAATATGTGGACAGAACTGAAAAAGTGTGTGCTAGCGAGGAGGCCTACAAACCTGACTCAGTTACACCAGCTTTGTCAGGAGGAATGGGCCAAAATTCACCCAACTTATTGTGGGAAGCTTGTGGAAGGCTACCCAAAATGTTTGACCCAAGTTAAACAATATAAAGGCAATGCTACCAAATACTAATTGAGTGTATTTAAACTTCTGACCCACTGGGAATGTGATGAAAGAAATAAAAGCTTCAATAAATCCTCTCTACTACTAACATTTCACATTCTTAAAATAAAGTGGTGATCCTAACTGACCTAAGACAGGTCATTTTTACTAGGATTAAATGGCAGGAATTGTGAAAAACTGAGTTTAAATGTATTTGGCAAAGGTGTATGTAAACTTCCGACTTCGACTGTATATAGGATGATCCTTGACTGGAATACAGTAAATACATATAAAGTAGGTAAAACAGTATGTAAACATTATTAAACTGACCAGTGTTCAATGACTACAGTATGTACATAGGGCAGCAATTTCTTAGGTGCAGGGTCGAGTACCGAGTGGTTAGTAACAGTGACTAATGTTCAGCGCAGTGTACTGGGCGGAGGCCAGCTAGTGGTGACAATTTAACAGTCTGATGGCCTGGATCTAGAAAGTTCGTTTTTCAGTCTCTCGGTCCCAGCTTTGTTGCACCTGTACTGTCTCCACCTACAAGATGGTAGCGGGGTGAACAGGCCATGGCTCGGGTGGCTGAGGTCCTTGACGATCTTCTTGGCCCTTCTGTGACACCGGGTGCTGTAGATGTCCTGGAGGGCAGGCAGTGTGCCCCCGGTGATGTGTTGGGCTGACTGCACCACCCTCTTGAGAGCCCTGCGGTTGTGGACGGTGCAGTTGTCGTAGCAGGCGCTCTCAATCGTGCATCTGTAGAAGTTTGTGAGGGTCTTAAGGGCCAAATGGAATGTGTTCAGCCTCCTGAGGTCTTCTTCACCACACCCTTGCTTAGTGAAATTTCTCATCCTCTCCATTGCGGCCCCGTTGATGTGGATGGGGGCGTGCTCCTTCTGCTGTCTCCTCAAGTCCCTCACCTCCTCCCTGTAGGCTGTCTAGTTGTTGTTGGTAATCAGGCCTACCACTGTTGTGTCATCTGCAAACTTGATGATTGAGTTGGAGACATGCTTGACCACGCAGTCCTGGGTCAACAGGCATTACAGGAGGGGGCTGAGCATGCACCCTTGTGGAGCCCCTGTGTTGAGGATCAGCATAGCGGAGGTGTTCTTGCCTACCTTCACCACCTGGGTTTGGCCCGTCAGGAAATCCAGGACTTAGCGAGCTTAGCGGGGTTAGGACCCAGGGCAGCGAGCTTAGTGATGAGCTTGGTGTTGAAGGCTGAGCTGTAGTCAATAAACAGCATTCTTACATAGGTATTCCTCTTTTCCAGATGGGATAGGGCAGTGTGCAGTGTGATAGCAGGTGCATCCTCCATGGATCTGTTGGGGCGGCATGCAAATTGTACTGAATCTAGGGTGATATCATATAAATTGCTACATTTGTAACATATCACATGAAATGGATGACCTAGTGTACAACTGGATGACACAGTAAACAAAAAACAGGGACCCGTTTTGGCTCGTGAGCACCACTTTCAAAACTACTGTTTGAAATTATACATAGGTTAGAGACTGCATCGTTAACTCAATATCTGCTTTGGAATTACTATGTGTTTACACACATCACATACTAGTTTAACTGTAGGGCCCCTGAAACCGGCAATGACATTAGCTCAGGGTCTCCAGAAAGATTCGCTGCTACACCACCCTTTCACTTCCTGCCCAGACCGTCATGTGGCAGATGCTTTTTGGGATGTGGGATGAAATGCAGTGTCCTTGTAGTGTCAACACACTGTGGTCACTTTCACTTGCTAGGTTGTCTTATGACCTATGATGTCCCATCGAATCAATCAATCAATCAATCAATCAATCAAATGTATAAAACCCTTTTTGCGTCAGCAGTTGTCATAAAGTGCTTTTACAGTAACATAGACCACAACATATTTCTAGAAGGAAGACCTGGAGAGGAACCAGGCTCTTCTGGCTGCACTAGTTAGAGATTACAGGTAGGCTACACTGAGTATGTTTACATGCACATATTATGCAATAGTCATGTAAACACCTTACTGTGCTTATCTTAATTGAAGTAAGTGTGCGCCGATTTAAACACCTTGTTTTCTGAGCAATCATTCAAATTATTAGGACATGTAAACACCTTAATTGGCGTTTAAGCTCTGTATTTGATCTGCGCATGTCTGACCCCCAGCCGAGTGAGTCTCTGTCTTTAGCGCTAGCAAAGTGAGTTCGGAACAACTGAATGTATATGCGTCTTAGAAATAGTTTTCACATACAAACTTTATATGTCCGAACTCAGAATCAAATATACTTCCCAAAAATAACATGGTCAGGGGCCTCCCGAGTGGCACAGCGGCCTAAGGAACTGCATCGCAGTGCGAAAGGCGTCATTACAGACCTGGGTTCGATCCAAGGCTGTGTTGCAGCCAGCCGCGATTGGGAGACACATGAGACGGCGCACAATTTGTCCAGTGTCGTCCGGGTTACGGGAGTTTTTGTCTGGCTAGGATTTCCTTGTCCCATCGCGCTCGAGTGACTCCTTGTGGCTGTCCGGGCGCATGCCCGCTGACTTTGGTCACAAGCTGTATGGTGTTTCCTCTGACACATTGGTGCGGCTGGCTTCCGGGTTAAGCGAGCATGTATCAAGAATCAGTACGGTTTGGCAGGGTTGTGTTTTGGAGGACACATGGCTCTCGACCTTCACCTCTACCGAGTCCGTACGGGAGATGCAGAAATGGAGCAAGACTGTAACTACCAATTGGATATCACGAAAAAGGGGTACAAAATAAATAACATGGTCGCTGTGGTAGAACATTTATTTTGATTTGCCAATCAAGGCCAGATAGTTTTTCAGTTTAGTGTGCAAATAAAGAGTTTCATTCCAAAATGCTTTGTATCCATTTTCAGAAATGTCGGTAAAGTAGCTTTTATTGTTTAAATAACGTATGTGTGTCTTTTCACCATTTATTAACCATGGCATGGTGTAGTCAATAACAAACATGTATTTGTTTGAAATCTATCATTTCAGAGAGACAAATAATCTTGTTTTGTTGCAAAACGCAAAATATCCGCCTCACTTTCAGAGGAATGAGTTGTACTGCTAGGTTTTACACAGTAGAATGTAATAAATAACCCACATTTTTAATAAAGTACTGCGCAAATGATACATTTGTGACATCAATATTTATTTTTGTATTTCTGTTTTTATGAATCAATACAGTAATGTGAGATCAGGAACATTTAATCAGGAAGAGACATAAAACAAGACAGGAACAGCATCAGCACACGGGTATACAAGGGCATAAGCTGATGCGCATGACGGGGGAAGGCAGGTGTGCGTAATGATGATGGCAGGTGTGCGTAATGATGATGGCAGGAGTGCAACATAGTGTTTTGCAACAAAACCCATTTTAATGAGAATGATGACAATGAATTTACACATTTTATTAGTACGAATATTTGTCAGTGTAGTCCATTGTTCATTTAAAGTCATGTTTAATATGTTTTAGATAACCTATAACATCATGACATTATCATAACAAAACCACCATTTAGCAATATTTAACCATTTATTAAGTTCACTTGGATATAATCTATAGGACTTTAGATGTGTGTGTGTGGACCCATTATGGTTATCATTATATCTCCTTTATTCTGATTTATAAATGTAATATTAAATGTATTTCATTTTCATTAGGTTATTGAACACAAATTGTGAATTCACAGCACTCTCTTTTATTCAATTTTTTTTAGTATCCTGTGTAGAAAGATTGACCTATGGTCAACTTGAAATTAATTGAAGTGTAGCTTGTCCAAATTCCACAGAGACCATTCTAATATTAGAACGAGAGGAAGTTATTTTTTCCCTTTTTCTTTTCCTCTTCATTCTTTAAAAAAAAACAATGATTCCCACGGAGACTCCTTCTAATCCTCGGGTCTGCTTATTTAAACTGCCAAACACACAACTGGGTGGAAGCCCAATGTTTTGAAGCGAACAGATAATTCATGTTGCAGAGAAGTGAGCCCTGAGTCAGAGATAGTCAGGGACTTGATGGAGACCAGCTGGACAGTAGCTTATGTTAGTGAAGATGCACGCACATCTTCCCTTTGAGTTGAGGAAAAGCACCATCCGGGTGAGGTTCAACAGAGTCCAAGGAGCAATTCACATAGTGCAGTATGTCTGAAAAATAAACAACACTCAGCTGCAAACTCTCAGATGTCATCTGAGTCGGGCCCTGGCCTGCCTGGGCAGCTAGCGGGAGATTGAGAGGGATGATTTCACAGATATAAATGTTGCTTTTGGATGCTTTAGTTATGGATGACCATGAAAAACAAACAATAGCACTTTACACTTTTATAACCATTTTGTTATTGCATAGATTATTAAGCAAATTATTTACACAAGGGGGGATGAAAAAGCTTTTGATATTTGATATTGTTTAGCCAGTATATCCTTATTTGATATTATTTAGCCAGTATATCCTTATTTGATATTATTTACATTTACATTTAAGTCATTTAGCAGACGCGCTTATCCAGAGCGACTTAAAAATGGGTGCATTCACCTTATGATATCCAGTGGAACAGCCACTTTACAATAGTGCATCTAAATCTTTTAAGGGGGGGTTAGAAGGATTACTTTATCCTATCCTAGGTATTCCTTAGGGGGGGGGGGGGGGGTTTCAGGTGTCTCCGGAAGGTGGTGATTGACTCCGCTGTCCTGGCGTGGTGAGGGAGCTTGTTCCACCATAGGGGTGCCAGAGCAGCGAACAGTTTTGACTGGGCTGAGCGGGAACTGTGCTTCCTCATAGGTAGCGGGGCCAGCAGGCCAGAGGCGGATGAGCGCAGTGCCCTCGTTTGGGTGTAGGGACTGATCAGAGCCTGAAGGTACGGAGGTGCCGTTCCCCTCACGGCTCCGTAGGCAAGCACCATGGTCTTGTAGCGGATGCGAGCTTCAACTGGAAGCCAGTGGAGAGAGCGGAGGAGCGGGGTGACGTGAGAGAACTTGGGAAGGTTGAACACCAGATGGGCTGCGGCGTTCTGGATGAGTTGTAGGGGTTTAATGGCACAGGCAGGGAGCCCAGCCAACAGCGAGTTGCAGTAATCCAGACAGGAGGTGACAAGTGCCTGGATTAGGACCTGCGCCACTTCCTGTGTGAGGCAGGGTCGTACTCTGCGAATGTTGTAGAGCATGAACCTACAGGATCGGGTCACCGCCTTGATGTTAGTGGAGAACGACAGAGAGTTGTCAAGGGTCACGCCAAGGTTCTTAGCACTCTGGGAGGAGGACACGATGGAGTTGTCAACCGTGATGGCGAGATCATGGAACGGGCAGTCCTTCCCCGGGAGGAAAAGCAGCTCCGTCTTGCCAAGGTTCAGCTTGAGGTGGTGATCCGTCATCCACACTGATATGTCTGCCAGACATGCAGAGATGCGATTCGCCACCTGGTTATCAGAAGGGGGAAAGGAGAAGATTAATTGTGTGTCGTCTGCATAGCAATGATAGGAGAGACCATGTGAGGATATGACAGAGCCAAGTGACTTGGTGTATAGCGAGAATAGGAGAGGGCCTAGAACAGAGCCCTGGGGGACACCAGTGGTGAGAGCACATGGTGCGGAGACAGATTCTCGCCACGCCACCTGGTAGGAGCGACCTGTCAGGTAGGACGCAATCCAAGCGTGGGCCGCGCCGGAGATGCCCAACTCGGAGAGGGTGGAGAGGAGGATCTGGTGGTTCACAGTATCAAAGGCAGCAGATAGGTCTAGAAGGATGAGAGCAGAGGAGAGATAGTTAGCTTTAGCAGTGCGGAGAGCCTCCGTGACACAGAGAAGAGCAGTCTCAGTTGAATGACCAGTCTTGAAACCTGACTGATTTGGATCAAGAAGGTCATTCTGAGAGAGATAACAAGAGAGCTGGCCAAGGACGGCACGTTCAAGAGTTTTGGAGAGAAAAGAAAGAAGAGATACTGGTCAGTAGTTGACATATTTAGCCAGTATATCCTTATTTCATATTATTTAGCCAGTATATCCTTATTTTATATTATTTAGCCAGTATATCCTTATTTGATATTCATGCACATCCAGTTAGAGTTAGAACAATTGATTTAATTGTCACTCCGCAATGATATAATAATACAAAATAAAGATTTTTAAAAACCACATTGTGTACCACTCAAATTGAGTTTAAAACACAAAAAATAATCATATAGCTAAACATCCATGAGCTAGATCATTTCTGTGATATGGCATATGTACAGTACATCTGCTGCTTGCTGTCAGTGTTGCATGTGATAACTCACAGTTGTAACTTTGAAACATGGCCTGAACTAGATGGAAACATGCATAAAGAATGCATGAAGGTATGCTACTTAAATTTTAGCACCGGAAACATATCATGGACACATACTCTACGTTATATGCGCCTATGCATTTGAACTCATGGAGGCCTATTTTATAGCTTACAGAAAAGCTTATTCATCGTCTATGATACTTTACAACCAACCCAAAATGTATGTGTTGAGACTTGAGAGATGCACCTTGCTGTTTGTCTCCCCAGGTAAAGCCCACCTGACCCAGGACCCAGACCCGTCAGGAGAGCCCCAAGAGACTGGCCAGCAGTCTGGGGAAGCCATGGAGAAGAATGAGAGGTCCACCCCCATCCCTGGCAAAGAGAAAGAGGTGGATATCATCAATATCAAGGGCATCGAGGACATAGGCTATGTCCAGCCGGATTCCATAGTAAGCCACCTTTACTTTTCAGCAACTGGCAAATCACAGTCCACAGCACATAGTAGCTAGCACATAGCAACATCTGATTCCTGGAAAGAACATCCAGCACAATAAAACTGGTGTTGACAGTGTAGAACACCCTTGCAAGACTAATTGGTTGGTTTGCCCAATGAAAAGTTTAGATTACAGTGGGGATACCTCATTCCTGCATTGTTTGTTTCCTTTTGTACTGATGGCCTTTTTATTAACTGACTTTATTTGTCAAATGTTGTACACTATATATACAAAATCATGTGGACACCCCTTCAAATTAGTGGATTCGGCTATTTCAGCCACACCCTTTGCTCACAGGTGTACAAAAATCGAGCACACAACCATGCAATCTCCATAGACAAACATTGGTGGTAGAATGGCGTTACTCAAGAGCTCAGTGACTTTCAATGTGGTACTGTCATAGGATGCCACCTTTCAAACAAGTCAGTTCGTCAAATTTCTGCTCTGCTAGAGCTGCCCCGGTTAACTGTAAGTGCTGTTATTGTGAAGTGGAAACGTGTAGGAGCAACAACGGCTCAGCCGCGAAGTAGTAGGCCATACAAGCTCACAGAATGGGACCGCTGAGTGTGTAATAATCGTCTGTCCTCAGTTGCAACACTCACTACCGAGTTCCAAACTGCCTCTGGAAGCAATGTCAGCACAAGAACTGTTCGGAGCTTCATGAAATGGGTTTCCATGGCCGAGCAGCCGCACACAAGCCTAAGATCACCATGCGCAATGCCAAGCATCGGCTGGAGTGGTATAAATCTCGCCGCCATTGGACTCTGGAGCAGTGGAAACATTCTCTGGAGTGATGAATCACGCTTCACCATCTGGCAGTCTGACAGACGAATCTGGGTATGGCGGATTCCAGGAGAACGCTTCCTGCCCCGATGCATAGTGCCAACTGGAAAGTGTGCTGGAGGAGGAATAATAGTTTGGGGCTGTTTTTCATGGTTCGCGCTATGCTCCTTAGTTCCAGTGAAGGGAAATCAACGCTACAGCATACAATGAAATTCTAGATGATTCTGTGCTTCAAAATTCATGGCAACAGTTTGGGGAAGGCCCTTTCCTGTTTCAGCATGACAATGCCTCCATGCACAAAGTGAGGTCTATACAGAAATGGTTGTTTGCTTTGTCTTGATGGCCTTTTCATTAACCGACTTTATCTGTCATTGTTGTATGTCACAGATGTACATATGACAAGTCACAAGATGTCAGTCTTAGCTAAATAAATTATCTTAGTATTACACATTTTTCTCCTCTGTCTGCATATGTCCTACTCAAAACTGTGACAAGAGTTTGGACTGGACTGACGGATACTGTATAATGTGAACCGATGTCTGCTATGTGTTGGATATTTTGGGTCTATGTAGACACGGAACAGTTCCGTAACAAGCCGTTTGGGAAATGCTGGCTGAAGAATTGAATGAAGGTTGAATTTACATTTGGAGATTTACATTTATCCCTCTGGTGGCCGAGTTGACCCATTTTAAGAAATGCCATTGGTTTCTGGAGAAAAAATGTAATATCTTTAAAAGGATGATGAGGAATTTCTTACAGGAAATATTCACTGCCACCTGTTGAGGTTAGCATAGGGCTGACATGTGCCATGTTATCTGATGGGACCAGCTACAATGTAGCATTCTATCACGTGACACTACGTCGATGATTTTAATTGGCTGATGCTTAAACCATTTTCTAAATTGTTTAATAACCTCTTGTTCAGTACTGCGTATCCATTGCCACATCTGAAGCGGTGATCCATCTCTGTGTTGCAATGAGAAATTATGTCACCGAGGACCCTCTCAGGGGAATGTTTGTACTGGTTGGGCAAAGGCCGCCGGAAAACGTGTGGTGAGGTGGCATTTGCCACAGCACTTTTCAATGATTTGTCAACTTGCGAAGAATTTCTTTGTCCTTCACATCAGAGTGCTGTTGCAGGCTGTTTGGGTGTCTTGACAAATCAGATTCACGGAAATCGCAGGTCATGCTCGTTCTCCGCTTTCCTCCGGTATTTATTTAGCAACCATGATACAATGAGGGAAAAAAGTTTTTGATCCCCTGCTGATTTTGTACGTTTGCCCACTGACAAAGAAATGATCAGTCTATAATTTTAATGGTAGGTTTATTTGAACAGTGAGAGACAGAATAACAACAAAAAAATCCAGAAAAACGCATGTCAAAAATGTTATAAATTGATTTGCATTTTAATGAGGGAAATAAGTATTTGACCCCTCTGCAAAACATGACTTAGTACTTGGTGGCAAAACCCGTGTTGCCAATCACAGAGGTCAGACGTTTCTTGTAGTTGGCCACCAGGTTTGCACACATCTCAGGAGGGATTTTGTCCCACTCCTCTTTGCAGATCTTCTCCAAGTCATTAAGGTTTCGAGGCTGACGTTTGGCAACTCGAACCTTCAGCTCCCTCCACAGATTTTCTATGGGATTAAGGTCTGGAGACTGGCTAGGCCACTCCAGGACCTTAATGTGCTTCTTCTTGAGCCACTCCTTTGTTGCCTTGGCTGTGTGTTTTGGGTCATTGTCATGCTGGAATACCCATCCACGACCCATTTTCAATGCCCTGGCTGAGGGAAGGAGGTTCTCACCCAAGATTTGACGGTACATGGCCCTGTCCATTTGTGAGAAAATGTGAATGGGATCAAATTTGTTTTATTAGAAAAACTCTGGTCCCATCATGTTCTCATAGCCCATAATAAACCTTTTTACAACAGATTAATCACATCATACTGTATTAGGTCAGTTTTAACTGGTTAGGTTACCAGATCAGGAAAAACTACTGATCCAGAATAGTTTTTCTACCAAACCACCCTGGGACCTGTGGAGTCACCTCTGGGTTGGGCCAGTGTTTACGTTCTAATTAAGCAATAAGGCCCGAGGGGGTGTGGTATATGGCCAATAGTCCACGGCTATGGGCTGTTCTTAGGCAGACGCAATGCGGAGTTCCTGGATACAGCCCTTAGCCATGCTATATTGGCCATATATCCCTAACCTCCAAGGTGCCTTATTGCTATTGTAAACTGGTTACCAGTGTAATTAGAGCAGTAAAAATATGTTTTGTCATACGGCCATTCAGTGCTTAAACCACCCAGTTTATAATTAAATATATTGTGGCTTAACCTTGACCTCCGAATGATTAGCAGCCCCTGAAATAATGCTGAATATCTGTTATGGCTTTTATATGTAATGAGGGATTGAGATAGGAGAGGGCACCTTGTCGCGTTCAGATCAAGGCTAATATTAGCTACTTGGCGTCTCAGACTCTTCTCAAGTAACAAGTAGTGGGTCTTGTAGCAGAGAGACGTTGGGCTTGTTCACCCCTGTGGACGGTGACAGAGAAAGCTGGAGAGAGAACGAGAGAGCGAGGGAAAGAGAGAGAGAGCTCTGTTTAATAGCAGTAGTCAGCGGTGGTGCTCGCCTAGTGATGGGAAGATGGCAGAAGAAACACCAGAGAGCTCAGGGACTTCACTGCTTCATAACTCAGCAGCCACAGCTAGCAAGCCCAGGCACTTCTTAAAGGATGTGGTTTTTCATGGAAAATTTCAAGTGAGTGGAATGACGAAGATACAGCATGTGTGGATTTACATCACGTGTTAACGTACTAGTACTTCAGTAGAGACTGAGACTAACTATCTCAGGGGGACTGCTGCTTTGCTATAGTTTGGTATTTGGTTTTTAAAGTGAAGACTCATTTGGCAGTTATTTCACTTTGCTTATGATTTCAAACTTTGATTTGTTGGAAAATAATACTCTAGGTGGAAGTTAGACGTATGATTGTTTTGTGGAAATGTAGTGTTCCACTTCAACTTGGTTAAGTAATGAATACATTCATTTTGTCTGTTGTAATCCTTTTTTACTAACTTTTGTGCCAGGATTTTTTATTTTTTTTAATCTCAATATAGTTGAGAGATGGCTTGACCTGGTTTGACAGCTTGCAGAGAGAAAATGATCACGTAGCCTAATTACAGAACAAGTATCTACCGTACACGTCTGACACTTTTTAATGTCGTTCCACATTACACACAAC
Source organism: Salmo salar (assembly GCF_965601325.2). Lineage (NCBI taxonomy): Eukaryota > Metazoa > Chordata > Actinopteri > Salmoniformes > Salmonidae > Salmo > Salmo salar. The sequence goes on along the minus strand of NC_138306.1, from coordinate 7,159,054 downwards.
GCTCTGTGAAGACTTGTACTATACAAGAGAGGGGTGTGTGTGAAATGAGTGAAATGTATATATCTGATGACGTCATCACTCATCACTCTTTTTTAACTCCCTTATCATGTTGCGGTCTGTGACCATGTGTTTCTAGTTTTACACATAACGTTCGGCTAGTAGCGAGTGGTTCCTAAAACCTTCTCAGCCAGTGTTACAAATAGAACAGTCTATTCGGTTTTTATTGCCATCATGTGAGGGTAGAATGTGGAATTGTCAAATTAGGTCAAAATGATTGTATGAAGTGTATGTGGGGCGGGCCACAATCCACTTTTTAAATATTGTGATTAAAAATAGAAAATCAGTTGGGTCAGTCAGTGCTATTAAAATAGTTCACAGGAATATTGGACAATATTATTCCAACTGATAAGTCACACAATTTGAAGTATGTTGGTATGGTCAGCGGGCTGGACACTGTGAACAGCAGCTTGTAGTTAGCTGGACCCAACCAATCCAGACCTCTCAAGATCATCAGTATAGGCTCAGCATGTAGTCTTGTGTGCACCCCACCCACACACCCACACACCCAAACACCCAAACACCCACATGTCTCCACACACACAAACAATCATCCACCATTTTGGCACTCTTACCTGAAGTAAAATAGTTCAAGGGTGTCTTGAAGGTGCCTCATGCAACTGCTTTTAAGGTAAATAATACTATATTGATAGTGGCACACAGAATACCCAAACTTTCCTGGTCAAATAAGCTTGATGTCCGATAGCAGTTGTTGACTAGCCGATCCCTCTGAAAACTCCATGGAAATGTCCAACTATAACCGGATCAAACATATGTCATGAACCTAGTTAGAATTGTGACACAAATATTCAGGTGGATGTATAGCAAACTTAGAAAGAGTAGAGAAATCACAGGAATTTGAATGATCTACTGTATAAAAAATGTAAAGACGATATAATAAACCTATTGTACTAAAACATTACGGACTAGATTTCAGTTTGTTGGAAAGAAGAGCTTTCTCTCAAAGATGGAATCTATAATGGTTTGCAGGCAGACAGTAAATGAGAAATCTGGCATATTACAATACTGTCATATTACAATAATGTCATATTACAATAATTTTATATTACAATACTGTCATATTACAATACTAAAATCCCAAATGTTTTTTTTTTAAAGATGCTTATGATTCTGTAGTGTTTTTCCACTGTTGTGATAGATGTTCATCAAAGCCTATTGAAGTTTGTACAATAAGAGATTATAATGTCATACCTATAGATGCCATTCATATAAATGAATGACATATCATAAAATAAAGAATCAGGTATGTTTGGTTAATCGTTTGTACGCACGCATACAGAGTAGCAACACAAGCCTTTTGTTGGATGTAAAAAAAAATGTAACTTGTTGTTTACTAAATAATTCTCAGTACTGCTTGCCTTGCAAATCAGCATTCAGGTTCAAAGTCACTAAGTGGTCACTTCTCCCAAGGGGAACCAGAAATCCACAGGAACGCCATTGGGACTAGGTGACTCTCCCAACTTGACCCCTGTAGTCTAACTGGCTCACTGACCAGTCGAATGGCAAAAGCTTCACAGCACACACACATGAACATGGTCCAGATAGGTAGCTAGCCCTCTCTAATGCACAGCCCTCCCCTCTCTCCACAGCTTCTGAACTCCCTGGCACCCGAGGAGAATACCCAATGCCAGCACGGCCTATACTTCCAGGATGGAGAGAGGCGGGTGGACTACATCCTCACCTACCACATCAAAAAGCCCAGCAGTTCCCGCTCTAACCGACAGTCCTCCCGCTTCACCGACAACGCCTTCACACGGAGCCTCCGCCGCGGGACGGCCAGGCTGGGACGACCCCCGCCCCCGCAGCCCAGAGGTGTCCCAGAGGTGGCCTCTCAGGACCACAGCATGGACTACCACGAGGACGACAAGCGCTACCGCCGGGAAGAGTTTGAGGGCAACCTGAGGGATATGGGCCTGGAGCTGGAGAAGGATGAGGATGTGAGTTGCTTCTCTATGGCTTCTCTGTTCTGTTCTTTTTGACAGCCCCAAACCCACCCGATATTATTAGCTATGTCCAGCCAGGTCTAGCATTAGCTAGTTTTAGCCGAGCGTTAGCTTAGGGAGGAGGGGAGAACATCACGTACAATACTGTTGCCCCTCTAGAGTTTTCCAGCAGGCTGGTGGATCAGGGTTATTTTTGTCCCCACCATGCAACATTACACAAAACATACATTGTAGTTTGGCACAGCACCAGCTGAAACCGGCCTATAGAAGGCTAGCGGGACTAGCAGGGGGGGTGAGTTAACTGCGGCAACCTGTCTGGCTGCTGTCATTGGTTGGTTTGTTGGATTTATTTAGAACTGTATCACAGAACCAACTGCATCGTCAGACTGTTTTCTGAAGAGGGTTCTGTTTCTCACACCTGACAATGTTTGGCTGTCTTTGAAAATGCCATGATAGACTTCAAAATCCTTTCAACATTACATCAGTAATTTCAATGTAATCTTATTTTTCTTCATTTGAAGCCAATCCATTTTGAAATCAAAATCACTGATCAGGATCAAGAGATTCATCACATCAACTTTTTGGACTAGATGTCATGAGAGTGAATGAAATAGGGAAAGCCCTGTGCACATCTAGTGATAGCCTTCTGCAGGCTTGTGGTGTGTTGACCAACTGTAATCTGTAATAGAGAGTAAGAAGGACATGAGGGTGAAGTCTCAGTAATCTGAGACTATCAAGTTGGTCCGAGTGCTGATGATGGCAAGATGACAGCTGCCATGGTGGATCTCTTTACCCAGACAGGGCAGGCCAGGATAGGACAGGGCAGAACAGGGATGGCCCAGTGGAAGGATCACACCATGCCCATGCACACACACGCACACGCACACACACACACACACACACACACACACACACACACACACACACACACACACACACACACACACACACACACACACACACACACACACACACACACACATACTCCATACAAGCAATGTGGCAATGCCAGCTAGAAGATAACACAGAATACCTTGACTGTACATACACTCTTGCACACTCTCACACACTCTCAAACTTACAAAGGGCACATTTTTCACAAGCTTGATGTCCTATTGATTTCATTAAAGTAAGTGTGTGAGAAAAAGAGACGTATGTCGTATGTCAAGTGTTCTTTGGGACTTTGTGACAGACAGTGTACACGCGAGAATTGGTTCAGGGTGCCAAGATGAATTGTGATTCATGTATAAACCATCCGGTTATAATTTCCACTTTGTCCCCAAATTGCATTCAAGCCACCATTCTATTATTGAAGCTTTTCCCTCATGGATACCGCGGTTATTACATCAAACTGTTTGTGTTATCTGTGGGGGAAAACATACTGAATAATCTCTTTCTTATCATGTTAGTGGAGTGGAGAGAAGGGAGTAATGTTTAGGTATTTTATCGTTTCCTCTCATCGACCGTCCATTGTGGAGTTAGTTGATTAAAACAGGCGCCCTAAGTATTATAGATCATTAAAGTGCTGTTGACTTAAACTAATCTGTATATAGAAGACACTTAGTGGATCTAATACTGGGACGGAACGGCAGTGGGAAGGGAGGAAGCGAAGGTGGTAATGGGATGTGGAGGAGTGTGAATGTTTGAGACTGAAACAGTGATGGAAACCTCTGCTAGGAAATCCATTACCTAAATCTGACCACAACCGCTCCAGAATGTTCTAAGTTTCTCAGGCTCCTTGAACGAGAATGCAGGGTAATATCTGACAGCACAAGACTACATAATACCTGATTGGACGTCTTTTAGATCCACAGGCCTAAACTCATTACTTGCTGAAACATTTATTTCATGTTTCATGAAACATGAAACATGAATTCCAAGATGGCGTAGCAGTCGGACGTGTGTTTGTCTTGTCCCGTCTTGTCCCGTGTAAATAGTTGTTTTTTTTCTTCATTTTTTCGTATATATTTTAATCTCACTTTCCATCTACGAACTGAATATACTTTCCTACAACCTGCCTCACCCAATGTTGTAAGGATCTGCTTTTTTTATACTTTATAATATGGAACCCCCATCAGAATCTAGCCAGCTAACTAGCTACTAGCTAGTTGTCAGTTAGCCACTGCTAGTGGCCTTCTCCGTTAGCTCGGACACCAGCCAGCTTTAGCTCGGTCAATACCTGCCAGTCTGCACAGCGCGATATCAACCCAGAGCATATCAGACTGCTTTTCTCTACTACATCAATGGATTCCTTCCGCAAGCTCTGGACCATTACACCGGATCATCGCAGCTAGCTAGCTTCAACCGAGTGGCTATTTGCTGGCTAACGCCTCTGTCCCGAAGCACCAGTTAGCCTTGAGCTAGTCTCAAGCTAGGCCCATCTCCCGGCTAGCCGAAGAGGCATACCAGCTAATTCTAGGGCTACAATACCTCATTTGCCAATTGGCCTGGACCCTTTATTGCCGACATGGAGCCCCGCCGATCCATCACGACTGGTCTGCCGACGTAATCGTCCAATGTGGTTTCAACAGGCTTTTCCATTGCGATGTCGCCGAAGACCCATCTGCTAGCCCCTGCCCGCTAGCTTTCTGAACGCCGTGTCTCCCGCTCGCCTAGCGTAGTAGCGACTACCGAACGGCTCCCTGTCTCACCTATTGCTGCTCATTGGACCCTATGATCACTCGGCTACACATGCCTCTCCCTAATGTCAATATGCCTTATCTACTGCTGTTTCGGTTAGTTATTATTGTTTTATTTCACTGCAGAGCCCCCAGTCCCACTCAACATGCCTTAGATAGCTCTTTTGTCCCACCCCCCACACATGCAGAGACCTCACCTGGCTTAACTGGTGCCTCCAGAGACACAACCTCTCTCATCGTCACTCAATGCCTAGGTTTACCTCCACTGTACTCACATCCTACCATATCCTTGTCTGTACATTATGCCCTGAATATATTCTACCACGCCCAGAAACCTGCTCCTTTTATTCTCTGTTCCCAACGCACTAGATGACCAATTCTTATAGCCTTTAGCCGTACCCTTATCCTACTCTTCCCCTGTTCCTCTGGTGATGTAGAGGTTAACCCAGGCCCTGTAGCCCCCAGCACTACACACATTTCCCAGGCGCTCTCATTTGTTGACTTCTGTACTCGTAAAAGCCTTGGTTTCATGCATGTTAACATCAGAAGCCTCCTCCCTAAGTTTGTTTTATTCACTGCTTTAGCACACTCCGCCAACCCTGATGTCCTAGCCGTGTCTGAATCCTGGATTAGGAAGGCCACCAATAATACTGAAATGTCCATCCCTAAATACAACATTTTCCGACAAGATAGAACTGCCAAAGGGGGCGGAGTTGCAATCTACTGCAGAGATAGCCTGCAGAGTTCTGTCATACTATCCAGGTCTGTGCCCAAACAGTTTGAGTTTCTACTTTTAAAAATCCATCTTTCCAGAAATAAATCTCTCACTGTTGCCCCTTGGTATAGACCACCTCAGCCCCCAGCGGTGCCCTGGACACCATATGTGAATTGATTGCCCACCATCTATCTTCAGAGTTCATACTGTTTTGTGACCTAAACTGGGAAATGCTTAACACCCCTGCCATCCTACAATCTAAGCTAGATGCCCTCAATCTCACCCAAATTATCAAGGAACCTACCAGGTACAACCCCAAATCCGTAAACATGGGCACCCTCATAGATATCATCCTGACCAACTTGCCCTCTAAATACACCTCTGCTGTCTTCAACCAGGATCTCAGCAATCACTGTCTCATTGCCTGTGTCCGTAATGGGTCCGCGGTCAAATAACCACCCCTCATCACTGTCAAACACTCCCTTAAACACTTCAGCGAGCAGGCCTTTCTAATCAACCTGGCAAGGGTATCCTGGAAGGATATTGACCTCATCCCATCAGTAGAGGATGCCTGGTTGTTCTTTAAAAGGGCTTTCCTCACCATCTTAAATAAGCATGCCCCATTCAAAACATGTAGAACTAAGAACAGATATAGCCCTTGCTTCACTCCAGACTTGGCTGCCCTTGACCAGCATTAAAACATCCTGTGGCGGTATGTAACTTTTCAGGGAAGTCAGGAACCAATATACACAGTCAGTTAGGAAAGCTAAGGATAGCTTTTTCAAACAGAAAATTGCATCCTGTAGCACTAATTCCAAAATGTTTGGGACACTGTAAAGTCCATGGAGAATAAGAGCACCTCCTCCCAGCTGCCCACTGCACTGAGGCTAGGAAACACTGTCACCACCGAAAAATCTACGATAATCGAGAATTTGAATAAGTATTTTTCTACGGCTGGTCATGCTTTCCACCTGGCCACCCCCCGCAGCAACTTGCCCAAGCCCCCCTGCTTCTCCTTCACCCAAATCCAGATAGCTGATGTTCTGAAAAAAAATCTGGATCCCTACAAATCAGCTGGGCTAGACAATCTGGACCCTCTCTTTCTAAAATGATCCGCCGAAATATTTGCAACACCTATTACTAGCCTGTTTAACCTCTCTTTCATATCATCTGAGATCCCCAAAGATTGGAAAGCTGCCATGGTCATCCCCCTCTTCAAAGGGAGACATGCTCTAGACCAAAACTGTTATAGACCTATATCCATCCTACTCTGCCTTTCTAAAGTCTTCGAAAGCCAAGTTAACAAACAGATCACCGAACATTTCGAATCCCACCGTACCTTCTCCACTATGCAATCTGGTTTCCGAGCTGGTCATGGATGCACCTCAGCCACGCTCAAGGTCCTAAATGATATTATAGCCTCCATCGATAAAAGACAGTACTGTGCAGCCGTCTTCATCAACCTGGCCAAGGTTTTCGACTCTGTCAATCACTGCATTCTTATCGGCAGACTCAATAGCCTTGGTTTCTCAAATGACTGCCTCGCCTGGTTCACCAGCTACTTCTCAGATAGAGTTCAGTGTGTCAAATCGGAGGGCCTGTTGTCCAGACCTCTGGCAGTGCCACAGGGTTCAATTCTCGGGCCGACTCTTTTCTCTGTATATATCAATAATGTCGCTCTTGCTGCTGGTGATTCTCTGATCCACCTCTACGTGGACGACACCATTCTGTATACATCTGGCCCTTCTTTGGACACTGTGTTAACTAACCTCCAAACAAGCTTAATTGCCATACAACACTCCTTCTGTGGCCTCCAACTGCTCTTAAATGCTAGTAAAACTAAGTTCATGCTCTTCAACAGATTTCTGCCTGCATGCTCTTCAACCGACCCGCCCGCCCAACTAGCATCACTACTCTGGACAGTTCTGAATTAGAATATGTTGACAAATACAAATACCTAGGTGTCTGGTTAGACTGTAAACTCTCCTTCCAGACTCCAATTAAGCCTATCCAATCCAAAATTAAATCTAGAATCGGCTTCCTATTTCGCAACAAAGCCTCCTTCACTCATGCTGCCAAACATACCCTCGTAAAACTGACTATCCTACCGATCATTGACTTCGGCGATGTCATTTACAAAATAGCCTCCAACACTCTACTCAGAAAATTGAATGTAGTCTATCACAGTGCCATCTGTTATGTCACCAAAGCCCAATATACTACCCACCGCTGCGACCTGTATGCTCTCGTTGGCTGGCCCTCGCTAAATATTCGTTGCCAAACCCACTGGCTCCAGGTCATCTATAAGTCTTTGCTAGGTAAAGCCCCGCCTTATCTCAGCTCACTGGTCACCATAGCATCACCCACCCACAGCACGAGCTCCAGCAGGTATATTTCACTGGTCATCCCCAAAGCCAACACCTACTTTGGCCGCCTTTCCTTCCAGTTCTCTGCTGCCAACAACGAACAAATTGCAAAAATCACTGAAGCTGGAGACTTATATCTCCCTCTCTAACTTTAAGCATCAGCTGTCAGAGCAGCTTACCGATCCCTGTACCTGTACACAGCCCATCTGTAAATAGCACACCCAACTACCTAATCCCCATATTGTTATTTTTTTGTTGTTGCTCTTTTGTACCCCAGTATCTCTACTTGCACATCATCATCTGCACATCTATCACTCCAGTGTTAATGCTAAATTTCAATTATTTCGCCACTATGGCCTATTTATTGCCTTACTTCCCTAATCTTACTACATCTTACTACATTTGCACACACTGTACATAGATTTTTCTATTGTGTTATTGACTGTATGTTTGTTTATCCAATGTGTAACTCTGTGTTATTGTTTTTGTTGTACTGCTTTTCTTAATCTTGGCCAGGTCGCAGTTGTAAATTAAGGGGTAGTGTACACACACACGATTGCTCCTCCACAAACCTTTAATAAGGTCAGTTGTAGGATCTTCATTTGATCTCTATTGTAGCAGCAAAATAATCCTTCAGCCGAAGAACCCTTTTAGGTTCGCAGGAAAAGTCTCGGCAACAAAAGTGATCAAATTAAGATCCTATCTGTACACAACTACATTTTGATCCAAGACTGGCTCTATCAAAAGCCCTAATTTTGTCCATGAGGGGTCTGTATGTTTTGCTATGTGATGGTGGGAACAGAAGACATAATGCAGTCTCACAGACTTGTTCTTGCATTCCAAAATCATTCTGGGTCCGAGTACTCTCAGACATACAGCCTTTTGATAACAACGACTCCACCATGTCTTGAGTTGTAGGAAATGTCAATTCCTCATGTTTTAGATAGTGTGACATCTGTGTTTTGACGTACAGAACACAGTACAGAGGCATGTCAAGTCCAAGGTACTTTGACAAGATGTTATACAAAGACCGATGATCTGTATCAAAACCAAAACAAAATGCTGGCTCTGAAATGGAAGGGAAAGATATCTTAAGAAGTGACAAAGCTGTTAAGACAGTCAGTTGTTCCAGAGTTCGAGATCCAAGTAAGAGACTGTTTTGTTTTATGATTATGCGTCCCTTGTTACTAACGATGCTTGTCACAGCTCTATTGGAGACAATATAAACTGAGAAAGCCTGTTACAGTTGGTTGTTTAGAATTTGAGATCAAAGTTAAAGGCCATACCCTGCTGCTAGTGATGGTTGCCTTGTCACAGGAGGAGTTGCACATTGAAACAGATGTTCTGTGCTGTACCATGAATGATCATCTCAGTAACCACTGATTCCATGTAAACAAACAACTAACTAACCATGATATCCTGTGGGTCATAACTGGGTAACTGGGTGACAGCAGCATCGAAGTCTTCACAGTGAAAACCTCCTGTGTGGATGTTCATGAACATACACACTGTGAAATAATATTTGTGTTGGTATTACTTTTCACTTTTTTTGTCGTTGTGTGTTATATGTGCTACGATCGCTCCCTGACAGGTCGTCATTGTAATGGATAATCATGTATAACGGTGAAATAAATTAAATCAAATTAAAATGCTTATATTGAGAGACTTGTTTGTAATGATAACGATGATGTGTTTCTAAAGAATGGTAGCATATTTCTCTCGTGATTTCCCATGGTGTCTTTCCCTCTGTGTCTCGCATAAGTAGCCTTCCGTTCCCAGACGTTGTTTTGATTGAAGTTAACTATAGAGGAGGAGGGATTTGTTTGGAGAGTCCCATTCATTGTTTACCCAACTGTTATCCAGATGAATGTATTGCTTTCCTTAATGACGCGAGATACATGCATGCATTTCTTTAATTCTTTCATTTGGCCACCTTTTTGCCTCTGATGTTTATCTATGTCTTCATGTCATGTACTGTTTGTTGGTCTAGCATAGAAAGGGTAATATGGGCAAAGTGTTGGACACTCAGAAGTATTTGCTTTTAACAAACCTTAAACTTACATTGTATTGTTTAAAAATAGATGTGATTTTATGAAATGAATTCGCTCTGTTTATTTCAGACTAAAACTCCAGGTGTGGGTTTTGTGAAGATCCATGCTCCATGGCATGTGCTCTGTCGAGAGGCAGAGTTTATGAAGCTCAAGATGCCCACGAAAAAAGTAAGTCAACTGTTGAATGATATGTAAAGGTTACCAGCTGTCAAGTCCTTGCTTCCTCCGTCCTTGTTTTCTCCTTTGGACCTCCTTCTCCAATGAGCTTTGAGAGGGAGACAAGGAATCAGAGGAAACAAGGACGGAGGAAGCAAGGCTTTGACAGCTAGTAACCTTTTCAGACACAGACTTCATGCTAGTCATTTTTATCACCTATGATCTGTTCTATAGTGCCCTGGTTAACCTCCTGGTGGTTTTCTTATAGGTATATGAAGTGAAACAGTGTAGTGGTGTTGGGGCGAAGATCAACACATTGGTAAACAAAGCCACTGAACCACTTCATCCCAACGTGGAAGAGAACAGGGCACAAAACGTTAAGCATCTCTCCTACGCGTTTTCCAGAGAAAAACAACACTTGTGAGTTTATACTGTATGTCTTATGATGATATACAATATACAAGGCTGTATAGACTGTATACATGTACGGTAACATATGGACTTCAATTCCTGCTCCAATCCATCTTGGTTTCAAGGACATTTAATGCACTTTTAATGTATACGTCTAGTGGCATATGGTATGGCATGTGGTGGCATATGGCTGTTGGCACACATTGAGGACAGGCAAGAAAAACAACTAAAGGCTTGTATACGTGAGTATATAAGTATTACGATTATGTTTACAAGATTGTTCTCTAAAGCCCCAATTGCCGCTCCTATCCATCTTTGTTTAATGAGCATTTCATGAACTTCCTCAAATGGACTACTGTAGCGGCATATGGTATAACATGTGGCATACCTATTGCCACACACTGAAGACCGAACAGAAAAATAGCTAAAGGCCTGAAGGTTTGAGGGCTTGTACAACAAGAGACTATCAATATTAACTGTGACACAGTTTAGGAAGAACAAAAAACAAAAAGGCTAGTTATAAATAGTAGCCTAGCAGTTAGGAGAGTTGGGTCAGTAACCGAATGGTTGCTAGGTTGAATCCCAGAGCTGACTAGGGGACAAATATGTTGATGTGGTCTTGAGCAAGGCACTTGACCCTAATTGCTCCTGTAAATTGCTCTGGATAAGAGTGTCTGCTAAATGGCAATAAACGTAAAGATATGGTATGGTAAACAATTTCCTGAAAAGATGGAGTTACTCTACTGAGAGCTGAAATTGAACCCATTATTCTGTAACTCTTCCAGGAAAGAATTACCAGGAAGGACAGACATACCAGCTCACACATGATCTAGCCCAGAAGCAGAAGTCAAATAAACATGATGTTGATGTTGTGTTTAATGTAAAAAAAAAAGAAAAAAAAGGTCTTGTCAGCTTTTTTTCTTACTCAAACAACACACAACAGTATTTGTCTAAGGGCATAAGCTATAAACAGGGTTATTTCTGCCTGCGTTTGTTGTTGATTTGTTTGGTCTAGAGATTGGGTGGGAGTCTATCTTGAGCTGCTGGCCTAATGCTGGAGGCTATGCTATTCCATCCATGCTATCTATTCATCTGTTGTGCTGTACCTATGCTAACCAAAACAATCTCCCATGGGTTATCTATTACAGGTCTGTAAGACCTTTAAAGACATTTAGGCCCTCTAGTCCCTGGATGGGTAAGCCTGGTCCCAGATCTGTTACTGCGGTCTTGCCAACTCCACGTCGCGTGACAATAACCATGGGAGTTGGCAAGACAGTAGGAACAGATCTGGGACCAGGCTTTGTCCGGGGTGCCTAACCACTGACATCCTCTCTATAATTGTTTTCATTCCACGTCTGTGTGTAAAGCACTTCTGGGAAGGTCTTTATTGTGTGCTTGTACAACAGTAGGAAAGAGTGTCTCTCTTTATAATGTGGGTATATGACTTCAAAGACCAACTGCCTATATGTCCCCAGTTAACACAACAGTCTCTGTGTGTTTTCTGTAACAGGTTTGATTTATCAGACAGAGACTCCTTCTTTGACAGTAAAACAAGAGCTTCAATAGTAAGTGTTTCTTCATTGTGTCGGCCAAATCCTCCATTACAGTAGACTCTAGACTGCAGTCATTATGACCATTAGTTAGATGTTCTCAGTTTATTAATGGGAAACGTAATAGGAATGTGCTGTTCTGTATTCACTTATTCTTCACTTCTTATCTTATCAGGTTTTTGAAGTATTGAAACGTACAAAATGCACAAAGGCTAAGTATAGTATGGGTAAGTCATAACAGTCTGCCTTGTTTTATATACCCGTTGTCTAGGAGGGGTTTTCCCGTCATTGGGTAGTTGGAGTGTTATATCTGTGCTTATGTAGTGCATATGTATCATGCACAAGAATGCAGTAAGTATGCAGAATGTAGACAATAGTCTGTTCTTTGCGTGTGTGTGTGTTTTATAACCTATATGCCTGAACAAAATGCTGATTCTCAAATTGTCCTTTAGACTGAAATGGTACCTCTGAGTTGTCACTAGTACCAGAGGTGCAACCCTTCCTTTTAAGGGCATTTGTTCATGTACTTGGATATGCCAAAAGCAGTGACTAAAGATCAACAGAATGACCTGCTATTTCATTTGGATTTGAAACGGGTTTTTTTCTGCCTGTAGGGATCACCAGCCTGCTAGGTAGTGGAGTCTACACAGCTGCCTATCCGCTACATGATGTGAGTACTCATTGCAATCAGCATGTGTGTTTACAATACAACTAGATTGTACAATTTGTATCTGAAATGTGTCTTTTTGCATTATTATGTTATTCCCAACCACCACCTGGACATCACATATGTTGCTGTTTAATTACTTTTGAGACATCAGCAGTCAATTCAACTCTTGAGTGCTGACTATATGATACATTTAACTTCCAACTTGACTGTATATGCGCATGATTCTTAATATTTTAGTAGGCGTTGTTGAGTCCAGTCGAATAGGTCATGCGATACAGGCCTAGGCTTGCAGTAAATTGAGGTACAGTGGGGTCCGACATTATTGACGCCCTTGATAAAGATGAGCAAAAATGATTGTATAAAATAAATTATTCAAGTACTGAGCAATATTGTACGTAAAAAAAATTATACTAATACAATTGCTCAGAGAAATATATTTTGTTTAATAAGTAAAAAAAAAATTCTCAAAATGTTAACGGTCAAACTTATTGACACCCCTAAAGATTCTTAGAAATAAAGTAGTCAAGATGTTGTATTTGGTCCCATATTCCAAGCATGCAATGACTACAGCTTGTGACTCTACAAACGTGTTGAATGCATTTGCAGTTCTTTGTCGTTGAGGTTCAGATTATTTTCTGCCCAATAGAAATGAATGGTTAATAATGTATTGTGTCATTTTGGAGTCACTTTTATTATAAATAAGAATAGAATATGTTTCTAAACACTTCACATGAATGTGGATGCTACCATGATTACCGCTAATCCTGAATGAATCAAGAATAATGATGAGTGAGAAAGGGTCAAAGATCCCCAAGAAATGCTAACCTCTCACTATTACCAATAAAAAGAGAGGTTAGCATGTCTTGGGGGTGTGATCTTTGACCCTATGTAACTTTCTAATCTGAAACACAACAAAAATGAATAAACTGCAAATGCATCCAACAAGTTTCTAGAGTCATTGCATACTGGGAATATGGGACCAAATACTACACTTTTGACTACTTTATTTATAAGAATCTTTAGGGGTGTCAATTTTGACCACTACCTTTTTGAGAAACACAATTATTACTTGTTAAATAAAATCTCATTCTCTGAAAAATTGTATTAGTATAAAATAATATAATTTCCAAATTTTTTTGTTGAGCAAACAATATAGCTCAGTATTTGAATTATTTGCTCATCTTTATCAAGATGTCAGTAACCCTAATCTGGACGAATCACAAGACAGAGCCATAACTCTGTTTTATTTGTCGTGCAGGGAGATGTGGATGGTGAAAACGTGGAGCCCAATGATAGGAAGGTGAGTGACATAAATATGACCACACTGAACTTATACATTTTTTAGGAGATGTTAAAATACCACACCGCAGCCGTGTTACTACTGATGCGTTAATTGATTGGAGTACAGCTGTGTGTGTTTGTGAAAACCTAAAAGCGCCATCATATTTTTTTCTTAATTAAAAGTGCCAACATGTGGGTCATTTTTTTTATCACAAATTCGTCATGATTGTAAAAGAGACACTTTGGTTACATAAATTATTGGTTTTAATCCCCCAAAATAAGCATATGTTTGAAAATGTTCACACATTTATAGTCAAATTTGATATTTAAAAAATATACCTTTTTGTATGTTTTTCATGTTTTTAACAGTTGTTTTGATCAATTTCATCCATAGCAACTGGTCATGTTGATTCTGTGATACTCAGTCTGAGAAATTGGAAATTGAGCTGATGTACCGGTACAACCTAAGATGACTGCCAATATGAGCGTTATAAGTGATATACAGTAGGTGCCAGTGCCATCAGACTTTTAGTACCATCGGACTCTAACTTTGGAACTCTATAGGCTCCAATTGCATCTGAAACATGAAACGCTCAGCTTAGTATAACGACATTGACTGGAATCTAAATATGTATAGTGGATTTGGAACAGAGTCCAGCACAGATAAAATATATGAATGTTTTTTAAAATAGTATTTGAACCCAGTTTTAGTTTAGAGCAGACTCAAGGTTTGTTTGGCTTTCCAAAAGACATTCCTGTTCTTCAGCTCCTTCAGATTTTTTTGGTCCTCTGTTCTTAATGGGCTATGTCCTTGAGTTTACACCTCAGATGTCGTATGGAATTAAGGTCTGGATCATGCTTTGAGGTCTGGAAATTGGCTAGTCAAGAAGAGTGCTTTGTCTTTACCGATCTGGCAAAGGGCATTTCTGATGCCCTAAAACATAAGAAAGCAAAAAGGCATAATTTTGCCTATAAATTAGTTAAAACAACATGAAAAGTAGGAAATATCCAGCATCTTCATAGCTGTGTGTATCTGTGTAGCCAGGCTGCTGTGTGTGTTAATGGTGGTGTGGTGCTGTATGGGCCATCTGTTGAGTGCTAAAAGGATCCTATTGGCATCCCCATCATTGAAAAAGAGAATAACGGCATGTAATTGAGGAATGCGGACGTCTCAAAGTGTCTTATCTTCCTCCCCCTGGGACCGATTACAATAAGCTCAGCTTGGCAACAGAGGGAATCTACATAGCTCCTTGTGTGTGTGTGTGTGTGTGTGTGTGTGTGTGTGTGTGTGTGTGTGTGTGTGTGTGTGTGGGGGGGGGGGGGGGGGGGGGGGGGGGAGTGTGTGCGTGCATGTGTGTGTGTGCTGCCACATCCTCAGCCAGATGCCTTTTCATGTTTCATCACTTATCTTCACCACCATCTGTCTCATCCCCACGATAACCAAAAATGTGTCTAATTATCCAACTGTTTACACTCTTACAGCTAGCATAATCATGCAGATAAAATCAATGCAAGCGTAATATAGTTCACAAAGGATAAGTGTCTCTCAGAAAGGAGAGGAGGAAGAGGGGGGAGGAGGGGGGTAGTTTTAAGTGGTGACAAAACAAGAGAAGAAGCTGCCTGTCTGTAGCCTGTTGATTAACTAGGCTTTGTGGAGAGAGAAGTGTGTTATTTTGATATGGCCTCTACAGTTTTTCAGTAGGATGGTTGTGGTGGAAACCCTGCCTGTTAAGGGTGGAGGGTGGAGAGACAGAGAGACCCTCCCTGTACAGGGGAGAAAGGGAGAGAGAAAGAACGGCCTCATCACCCTCTTGTGACGCTGGCAGGACATCAGAAGGGGACAGTTCCAACACTCTGAGCCTGCACTGCCACAGGCATGGCCCAGCCAACCTCAGCATGATGTACCCGAGGCAGAGGAGAGGAGATGAGAGGAGCAAGGGGAGGAAAACAAAGCTCTGGCACCAAGCATGTGTCACCACACTTCTCTTTCCACATCAGAGAACTGTCAACATCTGAGCACTAGCCAGGGTCTTTGGGCAGAAGATGTGGCTAGAATACACACACACAGAGAGAGAGAGAGAGAGAGAGAGAGAGAGAGAGAGAGAGGGGGGGGGGGGGGGGGCGATAGAGAGAAGTGACAGAGCCTTCTAACCTCACAGGCATGTAGGTGAAGACAGTGATGAGACTCTCCCTGAGGCTACTCATTGTTTTCTTCATTAGTTGGATTATCTCTACAGGTATTGTCTGAATGTGGTATAAATATGATATGCTGGTCACATGACGGCTTGGTTTCAGAGTACCTTGCCTCACCCATAGTGACACTGAGGTGTTGGGGACGGGAGTGTTAGAAGGAATGTTTATGTGTGTTCTGAGACTTGAAAACTGGGTTGCACGCACACAGATCACTTACTGATGTCTGCATGGCTGTGAGAACTACTATGTGACCTGCCCAGGCACAACCCGATACCTCATCCATGAGGGCATATACACTACCGGTCAAAAGTTTTAGAACACCTACTACACCTACATTCAAGTGTTTCATCTTTATTTTTACTATTTTTGACATTGTAGAATAATAGTGAAGACATCAAAACTATGAAATAACACAATATTGAATCATGTAGCAACCAAAAAAGGGTCAAACAAATCAAAATATCTATTTTATATTTGAGATTCTTCAAATAGCCACCTTTTGCCATGATGACAGCTTTGCACACTCTTGGCGTTCTCTCAACCAGCTTCATGAGGCAGTCACCTGGAATGCATTTAAATTAACAGGCGTGCCTTGTTAAAAGTTCATTTGTGGAATTTCTTTCCTTCTTAATGCGTTTGAGCCAATCAGTTGTGTTGTGACAAGGTAGGGGTGGTATACAGAGATAGCCCTATTTGGTAAAATACCAAGTCCATATTATGCATGTACAGCTCAAATAAGCAAATAGAAACGACAGTCCATTACTACTTTAAGACATGAAGGTCAGACATGAAGGTCAGTCAATCCGCAAAAACCATCAATTGCTATGATGAAACTGGCTCTCATGAGGACCGCCACAGGAATGGAAGACCAGGAGTTACCTCTGCTGCAGAGGATAAGTTCATTAGAGTTACCAGCCTCAGAAATTGCAGCCAAAATAAATGCTTCACAGAGTTCAAGTAACAGACACATTTCAACATCAATTGTTCAAAGGAGACTATGTGAATCAGGTCTTCATGGTCGAATTGCTGCAAAGAAACCACTACTAAAGGACACCAATAAGGAGAAGAGACTTGCTTGGGCCAAGAAACACGAGCAAGGGAAATTAGACCAGTGGAAATTTGTCCTTTGGTCTGGAGTCCAAATTGGAGATTTTCGTTCCAGCCGCCGTGTCTTTATGAGACGCGGTGTGGGTGAACGGATGATTGTATTTTTACGGTGTATTTCCCACCGTAAAGCATGGAGGAGGTGTTATGGTGTGGGGGTGCTTTGCTGGTGACACTGTCTGTGATTTATTTATAATTCAAGACACACTTAACCAGCATGGCTACCACAGCATTCTGCAGCGATACGCCATACCATCTGGTTTGGGCTTAGTGGGACTATCATTTGTTTTTCAAAAGGACAATGACCCAACATACCTCCAGGCTGTGTAAGGGCTATTTTACCAAGTAGAAGAGTGATGGAGTGCTGCATCAGATGACCTGGCCTCCACAATCCCCTGACCTCAACCAAATTGAGATGGTTTGGGATGAGTCGAATTGCAGAGTGAAGGAAAAGCAGCCAACAAGTGCTCAGCATATGTGGGAACACCTTCAAGACTGTTGGAAAAGAATTCCAGGTGAAGATGTTTGAGAGAATGCCAAGAGTGTGCAAAGCAATCATCAAGACAAACGGTGGCTATTTAAAGAATCTCAAATATAAAATCTATTTTGATTAGTTTAACACTTTTTTGGTTACTGTGTTATGGAAAAACCCTTGAATTAGTAGGTGTTCTAAAACGTTTGACCGGTAGTGTATGTGTACTATGTGTACAACCAGTGCAAGTGTGTACATACAGGTGTACATGTACAGTGGGGTCTGTCGTTCTGCGCCTGAAGAAGGCAGTTAATCCATTGTTCCCTGGTAGGCTGTCATTGTAGATAAGAATTTGTTCTTAACTGACTTGCCTAATTAAATAAAGGTTAAAAATGTAAAATAAAGATGATCAAAAATGACTAAATAATACAAATACTGTATGCAAAAAAAATGTGGGAAATTATATTAGCATATGGACTGCCTTCTTCACTTCAAACCACAGGTTTTCAATGGGTTTTAAGTCCGGAGACTGAGATGGCCATTGCAAAATGTAGATTTTGTGGCCAATCAACCATTTCTTTGTGGATTTTGATGTGTTTGTGGTTATTTTCTTGCCGGAAGATCCACTTGCAGCCAAGTTTCAGCCTCCTGGTAGAGGCAAACAGATTTTTGGCTAAAATGTCCTGGTACTGGGTAAATTTCAGTATGTTGGCATTTATTGTCATGAATCTTGCCCTGGAGGCGGCTTTGCAGAGTGGTCACTAGCTAGCACAGCCACAAAGTCATTAAATCAGATTTTAAACGTAACCTTAACACTAACCTTAACCACACTGCTAACCTTAATGCCCACCCCTAACCTTAAATTAAGACCAAAGCGCAAAACAAAACAATTTTGACATTGCAGCTGGCGTAGCTATCAGAAATCGCTCAAATTCATGACGATCAACATCAACCTGCTATAGTTCATGATGCCGGTAACAAGGACCCCAGGACAAGTGGAAGCAAAATACCCCCATAACATCAAAGATCTACCACCATATTTTACAGTAGATATTTCTGCTCGTGCATTCTCATTTCGACGCCAAGCCAACCGCTGGTGTGTGTGGCCAAAGAGCTCTGTTTTCATGTCATCCAACATCCATGTAAATGCCTGGTGTTTGCTAAACAGCATTGGCACTTCGATTGGAACCGGTGTGCCAATCAGATGACATGAAAATAGAGCTCTTTGGCCACGCACACCAGTGGTGGGTTTGGTGACCAAATTAGAATGCATGAGCAGGAAAGAACCCCATACCTAATGTAAAATATTATGGTGCTGGATCTTTGATATTATGGGGCTATTTTGTTTTCGCTGGTCCTGGGGCCCTTGTTAATCTTTATCAAGGGTCTGAATGGTTCTTCAATGCCATTTCCACATTGTAAATTATCTTTAATCTTCTAAACGTAGAGAGAGAGAGAGAGAGAGAGAGAGTCATAGAGAGTGAGGGGGGGCTGAGAAAGCGAGAAACTGAGGAGGTCTTCTGGGGACAGCATGTCCTCTTTACTCTAAAGACAGCCTCTGAGATTTCCTTCAAGAGAACCATTGTTTTTTTTGGGGGGGGTGGTTGATAAAATGATCAAGGATACATAAGAGGCTCGACAAAATTAGGAATTAGACGAATATGAATGAGACGTGACGGATTCAAAAACAAATCAGTCTTTCAATCATAGATAATGATATTGTTGTGCTAGGATGCTCAGCTTCACAGTTCTACTCTGGCGCTTGATAAAAATCAGTCACTCAGCGAAACAACAGCATGAAGGGTGTTGATCGGAGACGCACAGACGGATGGATAGATACTGTGATGGAAAATGAGTGTGTGGTGTATTGGAGAGGAGAGCGAGGGCGAGGGCAGTAACATACAGTAACTGTGGTTAATGGAAGGAACATACAGCTGTTTTCCCCAACCCCCCAATACGGTAGACTGTGTTCCAACTCCACCAGTCACAACCTTCCCTACTCCCAGTCTCCCCACCCTGTTCCTCACCACCTCACCCCTCCCCCTCTCTGTCTCGCCTACTCCTTGAGCCCTCCCACCTCTCCCTTCACAACCTCACTCGTCTGTACTTTACCACGGTAGCACTGTCTCTCTATTCGTCCCTCCTGTCATCTGTTGTCAGTTGAAGGAAGAAAAAGGAGCTGGCTTCAAACGCCTTTCACGCTCTCTCACCGTCTCTCACCCTTTTGGCTCGCGGGTCTTTAACCGCAGCTCATGTGAGCCCTCAGAAGTCAAAAGACCCATTCACATGTTCTCACACACTCTCTCCAGCAATCATGCTTAGAGCTGAGATGGATATACTTGTCAGTGAGAGTCATAGGGAAGATGGGTCCAATGCTGAAAGATTGAAGTGAATGCATGTTGGTTTGAAAGCAATATCTCTGACGGTGGACTAACAGCCAAAACATTTGCTCTACACTTGTTTGCCTCTTGAATGAAGAGATCAAGCAAAAAATGACTTTTCAACTGTCTTTTTGAGTGTGGACCCTCTAATGCATGTGATGGTTTCAAAGTAACCCATCGTGTTGTTCTTTGTTTCAGCTCTTGTATGAGGAGTGGGCAAGTTACAGTGTATTTTACAAATACCAGCCTATCGGGCTAGTGAGGTGAGTTAAAGTTTCATATTCTAAAACTGAACTTGAAAGCTTAGATTGCTCTGTTCTTCCTCAATCTCTGTCTGATTAATGTCTGTTCATATCGAAACGTCACAATATGTTTTAATCTAAATATTAAAAATATATAAAAAATATGAAGGGAGAAAGTGTTGGACCTTACTTTCTAATGCAGCGTGTTGTTCATCATGCAGGAAGTACTTTATATGTATTCTACTCTACTCTATTCTATTCAAAAGCTGAGAATGTTCTGTTCTTCCCATGCAGAAAGTACTTTGGGGAGAAGATAGGGCTGTACTTTGCTTGGCTGGGGCTGTACACCCAGATGCTGATCCCTGCTTCTGTAGTGGGAGTCATCGTGTTCCTGTACGGCTGTGCCACTGTAGACAACAACATTCCCAGGTTAGCAACATAAGGTCCCATACACAGCTTGTCAGAAAACCAAGGAAATAGTCATAGGTTCTATCCGACAGAATCATAGGGCATGACTACGTGAGGTTATGATTCACACAATTCATTCACTGTGTGCAAGGGACCTAAGACCATTGAAATGATTGAAGGTAAAGCAAATGGAAACCCCATAAAGTGTCCTCCAGAGACATAGTTCAAGTAGAGGTATGACCTCACGTCCTAATCAGACATCCAATTGAATCGCTTCAAATATTGTGACAGACAGCTTTAGGCTGTAGAGTGGTTAACAGTGGGATGGGGACACACAGTAGAGAGGAACTGTGCCATGGTAACTGTGTGCACAACTTGAAGCCAGGCCAAAGATAGAACAAACAGACATCTAAACGATTTATATTCCAAACTTAATTAAGACAAAGGTTTAACAGTTTATATTTATTACGGTAACGTATAACAAACAGATAAATGATTTATGTGCAATAGTTTGAAAATACACTGAAACCCATCAATTCTGCGTTCATAGCCATCACGTTGTTTCCAGTTCAGAATACCTGTCATGCGCTGTACCTCTGTCTTGTCTGGTCCCTACCTTCCGGCTCGTGATTAACATTTTCAATCATCTTCACTTCCTGCTAGCATAAATAATGCAGTTTAATAAAGTATTGACAAGTTAGACCAGGTCACTTCCTACTGCCTGCTGCCTTAAGCTTAGTCTTGGTTTGGCAGTCCAGAACAATAAAAAGGAAACAAGGAAACGTGTTCCTCCGGAGACAGAAGAGGTGATTTCTAAAGACCAACATCTGGTTGATGTTAGAATAGACGACAAGGCGAGCTGAAGCTTCACCCCTGGCTAACGTCTCTCGTCTCAGTCAGGATAGCTCTCTGTGTCTCAATTCTCTGCCACTGGAGTTCACAGGAACTGAATATACTTGACTTAGCCTCGAGCTCCAGCGTTCTACTGTGTTGAGAGCCTGGCTCGTGAGACTAGACCTAACTTAAACTACACAATCCAGATCCCTGACATTATTGTGTAAATATTTTCATCAATAGTCGCTTCAGCGAACTCTGGGCAGGTGTACATTCAACATATGTACAATGATTTATTCAATACTCAGTATAATATCAGAATATATTAGATCTATAGAAGTCAAAAGTCCCTATAGCTTGCAGTGGTTCTCCTAGGATTTCTTTCAGCGGTGGTGGACAAGGTAGCGGGGAGGGGGATTGGATGTTGTAGAACGACTATGAGAAGGTCACTTCTGGTGATATTGTTTTAAAGACATTCTACTCCAAAATGCATGAAAATGGAATTACTGTATGTTGACACCATCTGAAATATAACTAATGCGTGCCACTGCACTGTGCTCTGTTTGTTACAAATATATGTTGTAACTTGTCACTGATCTTAAAGGGATAACGCATGAGATAGCGTTAAATATAATCTTAAAGGGATAATGCAAGATTTTGGCAATTAAACAATTTTATTACTTACCCAGAGTCATATGAACTCATGGAGACCATTTGTATGTCTCTGTGTGCAGTTTGAGGAAGTTCAAGGTAGTTTTCGATAACCATTGCTAACTAAAGTAGCGCAATGACTGGACGTCAACAGGAACAGCTAACAGCTGTTCCCATAGACTTCCACTCATTGTGCTAATTAGCAATTGCACTAATGCTAGTTAGCTACTTCCTTTGAACTGCATGTAGAGACATAAACGGTGTCCATGAGTATCCATTCTGAGTAAATAGAAAAAGGGATTCATTGCTAAAATCTCGCACTATTCATTTAAAAGAGCATCTCTGCAGAAAGTATATATATGTAAAAAAAATATACAAATACATATTTTTGGGGGAGTGGCGGCAACGATTTAGCAGTGGCGGGCCACCGCTGCTAAAGGAATATAGGGGAAACACTGGCTTGACAGGCTGGCCTAATAACACTGGTGGCAGTGAGCTGAAGAGGGCTGACTGTTTGTCTATCCCCCCCTCCCTCTACACCTCCTTCCCACCATCTTCCCTCTTTACAGCATGGAGATCTGCCACCCCAGGAACAACATCACCATGTGCCCGCTGTGTGACAGAGCCTGTAACTACTGGAAACTGAAGGAAGCCTGCGGGACGGCCCGGGCCAGCCACCTCTTTGACAACCCTGCCACCGTCTTCTTCTCCATCTTCATGGCCCTCTGGGGTAAGAGGCTGAGGCTCGTCCACACAACATAACAGAACAGCACGACTTTATTTCTGTATCTGTATGATTTATTTAACAGTGACCACACTCAATAATCAACAACTCAGATGGTACTGTGAAGCCCAGCGATAGACTAGCATCCTGTACATCAAGCTGCCGCACACTACAAAAACAGGAAATAGGCTATAGCCCAATGGGCCTTTCTTGCTCGGACAAGATGATACTAAAATGTAACAGTCCCGGACTTAGCTAGACAGTTAATTTTTTATCCGTAGTCCATCTCAACTTTTGTAATAATAAAAATGATGTAGGCCACTTATCAGATGTGTTTATCCAAAGTGTTCAAATATGGAGATGGTTGTGTGCTTAGAGGGCACAGTTAGATAGACTATTTCCTCTGTACACTTCCCACCTGCGACTAACAGTACAGTGCATATGTTTTTAGTGTGTGTATGTGATCCCTGCAGGAAATGAACCTACGGCCTTGGCATTGGTAGCGACTGAGCCACACAGGACCCCTCTAAACAATAGGACTGACTCCTTTTTCTCAGCTCCATCTATTTTCTTCTTCCAGATGTTTAGTCTCCCGGTTGTATTCTTTCTTTCTTTCTTTCCTCCGTTCATTTCCGACCATCTGCATCCACTATTCTCTCTTTCTTTCGCTCCTTCCGGCTCTTTCAACCATGACTGTCCGAGCAACACTAAGCCCCGTAGACTAGACTGTACAGTGTCTTACTAAGTGAATTGAACCACATTCACTTTAAAAACGGACTCTTCGGTGGTGCATTCCTGTGCTCTGTTCAGTGTCACAGTAATGCTGGGTCTGTGAGGCCTGAGACTGAAGGGAGGAAGCAATAGACTGGAGCACTGTATGAAGGCACAGGTACAGCCCTGGGATTTATTTGCGGTTTAACGTGTGTGTGTGTTATTTTCACTACTGGGCGTTATCATCTGGTGGTGATATGATAGGCGTGGATGAGGCTTTGTAGTGTACAGAACAGTATACAACAAGTACTACAGTATGTTGTGTTGTTGTTGTTCGACTAGTGAAAGAGTGATGCAACTGGCGTCCCTCACTGTTGGAAGCAGGACGTAGTGCATTACCGATCTACTAGGATTGAAGGTGCAATTATAAAGGGCTATTCAGACCAATTTAAGTAAATAAATGATACATATTTTTTTATAATTGTCTGTAAGCCCTCCCTGCCTCTGTTGTCAGAGTCAATATTATGAGCAGAAATTATGTTTTGGTTATCCACAAATGTACATACCAGCATCCCTAATGTAGTCAGATACCTGTACACATTGTCGTACTCCACATAGGGGTTCTTTTTCATTCAGTCACTCAACGTCAACACTATGGGAAACAGTACAGTAGTGACGTCTCGCTCATCCAGTCTCCTTCATCCAGGGTCACTCATCCAGTCTCGCTCATCCAGTCTTGCGTATCCACTCTTGCCAAGACGCTTTCATGGATGAACATTACATGGGTGAAATGTAGAACATGTTATCGCCCCAGGTGCCTGTCTGCATATAGACTGCCACCGCCCTTGCTGTTCCACTGGACTAGAAAATACCTACCTTCAATCCATGTCATCTCCACACTGAATTGCATCGAATTAGCGACACGTTTAGCCCCTCATCCCACGCACGTGGCAATTGATCATTTTGCTCATTATACATGTAATAATTGATCACTGCAATCTTAATTTTAGCACCTTTATTATGCCACACTAATTATCCTTCTAGCCTGGCTGAGGAACCATAATTGGACTGCCAGTCACTGATAATAAGTAATACAAATATACCATTTAACAGACACTTTCATCCAAAACAACTTACAGTCATGCGTGCACACATTTTATGTATGGGTGGCCCCAGGAATTGAACCCACAACCCTGACAGCGCAAGCAGCATGTCCTACCAACTGAGCCATACAGGACTCACTTCCACGTTACTATCTGCATAATCTGCCTAATGTTGAAAAAAACGACTGAATAAAAATGAACGCTTTATGGAGATAGAATTTCTTTAGATTTGCATCAAACTGTACAATCTGGGATTTGAAAAACATCAAAACAGCAGCCCCATCACTTTTTTGGGGGTATACAGCTGAGGGATGAGGCTTTGGACGCGTAACCCTTCTCAAATTCATAGACAGCACTCTAGATGGAAGGACAGACAATCTTGTTGATATTGCGGATTATGTTCTTCATGCGTTCAAGGGGCTCTTAGCGCAACTCTTAATCGCGTCGTGTTTCTGCAGCTGCCATGTTCATGGAGCACTGGAAGAGAAGACAGATGCGTCTCAACTACGAATGGGATCTAACAGGCTTTGAGGAGGAGGAGGTGAGTGCTCTCCTGTTAGTGTCTTGCATTTCACTACTATTTGTTTGTGAATGGGAGCGCCATATTGTAGACTGACCAAATAACGCAGTGAGTTGTTGTTTGTTTCAAAATGCTGCTATTACTGCCCAGTAATATTTTCTCCACAAATAGTTAATTGTTCATAATTCCATCACTAGCCATGGAAAACTGAATAGAAGAGAAAATGTGGTATAACTACATTTCAGTTGTCTTGTCAGTGTTGTTTTATTTGGAGACAATAATAATAACTGGCACAATAGACTATGACACCATTTTTTTTTCTTCAAGTCCATTTTCAAAAAGATTTCAAGGTTGAGAGATTTTTGTAACTCTCTTGTCCTCCTCTTTCCCCCCGTGGGTACCTACAGGAAGAGCTGAAGGTTTGGAACATTTCATTTTACACAAATACCCTTTTCCCCCTCGGTCACCATCTGGCTTTGCTACCCCCCCCACACTGGCTCTTCTTCTTCAGACTGTCCATGGACACCTTCACGCCCTCCTAAAGCACCCACAAACTACCCCGACCCATTGAACCACTACTCCTTCTCTGAATGCCATCTAGGGTTACAAAATTCTGCTAACTTCCAACTGGGGTTGCTGTATAAAACCTGGGAATTTTACAACCCTAATGGCCACTGCTTCTGGCCTGCTTACAGCACCTGAAACATCCTGTCTCCTTGGAGTCGGATGCCAGGTCCAGCTCACCAGCCCACAATCTCCTGGCCTGGCCAGTCCTCTCTCTGTCTCTCTCTGTCTCCCTGACCTGTCCCCTCTGCAAAGATCCATGCTGCTCCAGACCAGCAGCAACTGCAGCCTTGTCTTTGTGATAATGTCCTACCCATCTCAGTAGAAATAGGTAGAACCTGACTGGGTACCAGCAACTGCAGACAACTGTAGCCTTTGAAAATCTTCTACCTACTTTATACTGTAGAACTTGACTTGACTTTATAACCTCACCTCGACGCCGGGTTTGTTGACCCAGTTGGACGGACAGTGACATCCTTAACGCCTGTATTAAATTCTGCACCTGATGGGAGAATTCTATGTATCCCAGTCAGTCCCCATACAGTGTTAAGTGCTTCTGCCTCTATTCCATCCCTAGGACCACCCGAGAGCTGAGTACGAGCTCTGCGTTATGCAGAAGTCCCTGAAGAAAGAACACAAGACACAGAAGGTACTGATTGCTTATTCCTGGGTTTTCACTGTCATCCAACTTCTTCTGTAAATTGATTTGCAGTCTCTTCTTGACTCCTGATGTTTGGAAAAGTGTTTGCCTCTTACATAATGATTAATCCTCTCCTGTGGTAGATTTATGTGACACTCGTACCACACAGGTCTTTAAAAGACTACAGTGAGATTGTATGTCTTATAACAGTCTTTACGCCTTTACATGACTAGCGTGTGTTTTGTCTTGTCTTCTTTTACCTCTTTGTCTTGTGGTTTGTTGTGTTTGTGTCTTTTGACTGTATGAAGCCTACAGAGATAGCAGAAGAACCAACAAACAAATGGAAGCAAACAGTTCAATCTGCCATGGCTGGGCTTAAACTGGTACATTTAGTGTCCTCGCCTCCTCCCACACCTATCCCACACACACTCTGTACTATTCTGTCCAACACAAGCCCAATCCCAGTCATCTCATACATAGACTTCGGTTGGTTCCCAGACAACACACGCACACACACACGCACACACACACACACACACACACACACACACACACACTTTATATTAATTGAAATGGGCCAAATGGAGGTGTGTGTGGACTACTCACACACCTCCGTTTGGCCTATTTCAACGAATTGGGAGAAACTGCTCTTTTGTCTGTAAATCATGTTGATTGATGATTGCACATTTTCACAACAATTCCCAAGTAAAGTACAAATAGCGTTTAAGGGTTACAGTAAGATGTGACTTGACATCTCTGTCCATTTGACCTAAACAGCCCCCTCACTAAGACCCCCCCACCCCCCCACACACACATACACTCTCTCTCTCTCTCTCTCTCTCTCTCTCTCTCTCTCTCTCTCACACACACACACACACAAATGACCATGTACACACACACACACACACGCACACATACACTCTCTCTCTCTCCCTCTCTCTCACACACAAATGACCATGTACACGCACACACACACACACACACACACACACACACACACACACACACACACACACACACACACACACACACACACACACACACACACACACGCACATGCACACACTCTGTCACCGTCTGTCAGAACCAGTGCACTTTCTTCTTTCTTGACTTTCTTGTTCTTTTATTTGTTGTTGTTCTTTTCTGTGTAACTTGAGTCTGAATTCTCCATAGCGATAGTGCTTGGATCTCCATAGTGATAGTGCTTGGATCTCCATAGTGATAGTGCTTGGATCTCCATAGTGATAGTGCTTGGATCTCCATAGCGATAGTGCTTGGATCTCCATAGCGATAGTGCTTGGATCTCCATAGCGATAGTGCTTGGATCTCCATAGCGATAGTGCTTGGATCTCCATAGTGATAGTGCTTGGATCTCCATAGCGATAGTGCTTGGATCTCCATAGTGATAGTGCTTGGATCTCCATAGTGATAGAGCTTGGATCTCCATAGCGATAGTGCTTGGATCTCCATAGTGATAGTGCTTGGATCTCCATTGTGATAGAGCCTGGTGCTTGGTGCATGTTGAAAATGTTCTGGTAATGAGATTGAGACTGTATGGTTTGTTTTCTTGTACTTCCATGGACAGCATGTTACCCTGTTCTGTTCCAAAATGGCTGCTGGAAGGTGCTGACCTCTTCATTGACTTGGCTCCGTCGAAAATGGCACCCCATTCCATATACTGTGCACTACTTTTGACCGATGCCTTAGGGCTTGTTACAGGGCTCTGGTCGAAAATAGTGCACTACTGTATGTAGGGAGTAAGGTGCCATTTTAGACACAGTCATGTTCTGCCTGAGATTTGCTGCATAGAGAATGGAACGATGAGAACGATGAATGACTAAATGCTTGAAATATAGTGAATAAACTGTTGGAACACTGTCGTCTTGACTTCCAGGCTTGAATAATTCAGTATGAAACGTTTATTTCGGTGTAATGGTTTGTCAGCATCAAAACACCAGCTTTTCTCCTCTCTCCTCTCCTCCTCCATCGCTGTTTGGATTCTTCTGCTGTGATATTTTCCACATGCAAACAGTAACAGTACAGTTGGCTAGAACTCTATAGATCTTAATATTTTTCTCCCCTCTTTTAGACTGAGAAAGAAAAGCTGACCTGCAGAGACCGGTTACCAGCGTACATGACCAACATAGTCATGATGCTTCTGATGGTGAGTCCAACACATTTAGCAAAGCACAACTGCCAAGAGGCATTTAAGATTGAACCACATGCATTGCACAGACTTCTAATACTGTACATTGTTCATTAAAAAAACTTGTGCGTCAACAATGACATCATTTTGAATATTGAATAGCTCCCTGTGTGTTTATTCTATAGACTTACCGTTTCTTGTAGTGGCTGCAAATCAATCCCCTCTTTCCGACGATATAAAGTTTGTGCCTATTCCATAACATGGGGCTTGTGAAAGCGGTATTTTTCTACACATGCGAGGATCCAGACAAGAAAATCGTCACAAACTCGTCTGTAAAACCTGAACCGTTTTGAGCTACAAACTAATATGTCACCGCCATCTACAGATGAGGCTCTCATGAACAAGTCAGTGTTGGTGGTTTGGCTCCACGACATCCAAAAACTTTACGGCAGTCGTCTGAACTCTCTGTTGTGGATGTCCTCATTTCAAAGAGGTTTTCTCACAAAACAGACTCTCCAGACCGAACCGTTGGAGCTACAAACTAATATGTCACCAATATCGAAAGGGGAGACTCTCACAAAGGTGTCGGCTTCAGGGGAGTGGTCTGAAGGTAACACAGTACCGGGCTATAAAAATGGCAAAAAGTGTATAGGGGGTCAAATGTGCCACGAATAACGTGAGTAAACATGGGTCGAAACATTCTTTTCCTACGTTTTCTTATATCTCTCAGATATGGGACAGACACTTTGAAACCTTATTCCTTATGATTTATTTTCTGAATGTCTGTTTTGCCATGCACAAATGTGTTATTCAATGTGTTTCTATGGGCTATAGCAGTAAAGGTCAAATTTTCATCAAATATTTTGTATGTATATATTTTTATACCTACAGTGGTCCTAAAATTCTAAATCAAATGGATAAATTTTGAATTTTAGTACCATCTTAAAACAATTCCATACGTTAGCTTAGTAGATATTTTGATCTAAGGGCTGAGACCTACAATTCCTAAACTGTGTAACAGATGATACTGTATCTAAGCGTTTGACGGCACGCTGGAAAAGATTCTCAAAACCAAACCTACTAGTACTGACCTTGTCGGGAGGCCTTATCCCTGTCACCTCTTTCCAGATCGGGGTGACCTTTGCTATAGTGTTCGGGGTCATCCTCTACCGGATCTCCATCACGGCAGCCCTGCACATGAGCAACAACCCCACGACGCGATCCAACGTCCGTCTGATGGTAAAAACCACCGCCGCAATCATCAACCTAGTGGTCATTCTGATCCTGGACGAGGTCTACGGAGCCGTCGCCCGCTGGCTCACTGTCCTCGGTACGTCTGACAACTTGTATTGAAGTAGGGCATGCACATCCACTAACTAGCAAGTACAGTACATGGTATACAAAATCAGGTCATGGAAGAAAGATTCCCTATCTTTGCATGTCCTCGGGATGTCAGCCTGACAACCTAATTCCAATACTGTAATAATAATACATGCAGATAGCACATTTAATGTGCTTTTAAAGACTGTTCGAAAGCTATCAACAAGGCATTTTGGGTTCTATTTATCAGTGTCCTAGGTCAGTCTGACAACTTGTTTGAACAATTCCTCGGGCAAGACCCATTTACAGAAAGTAAAGTGTGCATTTTGCATTGACCGTCCGCCTGCTTCCCTATTAGCTGTGTCACCACTAGCTAGGATATCTGTTGGCCATTTCTAACAACATGCCAATGTACTGCATCACTGTGCTACCTACTTTTCCAACTGAATATAGCTCCAAAATGTATTTGCGCCTAAGTGACAACAAACGTACCGTCATTTGGTGTACTGAATGATCTAAATCGATCAAATGTATTTATAAAGCCCTTTTTACATCAGCAGATGTCACAAAGTGCTTATACAGAAACCCTCTAACACTCCTCTTTCTCTATAGGCCTAGATCCGATCCTACTATTCTCTTTCGAGTCAAGTCTCGAGCGGCAATGGCCTTCTAAGTTATTCATTAACGTCTGTACGTCTCCTGTCTGTTTTCTCAGAGGTCCCAAAGACAGACAAGAGCTTTGAGGAGAGGTTGATATTCAAAACGTTCATTCTAAAGTTTGTGAATGCCTTTACTCCCATCATATACATAGCATTCTTCAGAGGCAGGTGAGTCCCCGCGGCTTCTTTCTCTACTCTCAATTGTTCTGTATGAGCTTGTTATGTGATGTGATGTGAAGCAATGTGATGTTATGCAATGCTTTTCTGCTATGCTGTGCTATGCTATCTTATGTCATGTCATGTTGTGCAATTTTAATGACACAGTCTATGTCAGTAAGAGGTCGTAGAGTTTCTCTCAGTGTTGCCTCTCCCGACTTCCTTCCTCATGTCTCCTCATACAGGCTTGTTGGACGACCTGGAAGTTATCTGTATGTGTTTGAGTCGTACCGCATGGAAGAGGTTAAACACTTTTTTACTATAAACCCTCCTCTTAGTCTCTGAGAAAACTCTGCATCATGAACAGTAATTTAGAGAGTTTTATTAAAGATGTATTCCATTATTTGCCATGTTAAACAGGTATATTTAATTTTCATGCGTTTTATCATAATGCATGGTGAAGTATAATGTTATTAAGAGCAGATGGCTACGAATTAAACACTGTTAGTTAACCTAGGAACATAAATTAGGAGTTCACATATTCAAAATAAATCTGTATAATTCAAGTGCTGTTCTCTTGAAGCTGTCAATCAAAACGCTAAAAACAGTGTTAGGCTGGGATTCAATCAAACATAGATAAACGACCACGATTGTCTCTCTTGAGCCGATATGCAGCGTTTACAGTGAACTTCGATCTCTTTGAATGTCAGGGAAATTGCATTTTGCTGTGAGGAAGTCGTAAATCTGGGTTGGTTTGAATCCCATCCTTTTATCACGTTCGTCTTTCTGTAATGGAAGTGTGTTACAGTACAGAAGTGTTTAACTAGTGGGTTTTTTCTCTGCAGTGTGCTCATGGAGGATGTCTGATGGAGTTGTGTATTCAGCTCAGTATCACCATGTTGGGAAAGCAACTCATCCAGAACAATTTATTTGAAATCGGCATCCCGTGAGTTCACACACAAGCGCACACGCCAGCCTCATCACACACACTACAAAACAAAGTCTGCATATCTGACTTGCCAAGTTAAATAAAGGTTAAATACATTATATAAATAAATATCAAGGATGCAAATGCCAGGCCCATAAGTAGTTTTCTATGCTGATCTGATCCGAAAACATGACTGTGTCCCTGTCCCTGTCCCTCCACTGTGACTATGTTTCTGTGCCACTGCCTGCCTTTGGCTCTGACTGTAACTGTATCCCTGTCTGTAACTGTGTCCCTGTCTGTAACTGTGTCCCTGTCTGTAACTGTGTCCCTGACTGTAACTGTATCCCTGTCTGTGACTGTGTCCCTGTCTGTAACTGTGTCCCTGTCTGTAACTGTGTCCCTGTCTGTAACTTTGTCCCTGTCTGTGACTGTATCCCTGACTGTAACTGTGTCCCTGTCTGTAACTGTGTCCCTGTCTGTAACTGTGTCCCTGTCTGTAACTGTGTCCCTGTCTGTAACTGTGTCCCTGTCTGTAACTGTGTCCCTGACTGTAACTGTGTCCCTGTCTGTAACTGTGTCCCTGACTGTAACTGTGTCCCTGTCTGTAACTGTCTCGCTGTCTGTAACTGTGTCCCTGTCTGTGACTGTGTCCCTGTCTGTAACTGTGTCCCTGACTGTAACTCAAAATCAAATGTATTTATATAGCCCTTCATACATCAGCTGATATCTCAAAGTGCTGTACAGAAACCCAGCCTAAAACCCCAAACAGCAAGCAATGCATGTGAAAGAAGCACGGTGGCTAGGAAAAACTCCCTAGGAAAAACTCCCTAGAAAGGAAAAAACCTAGGAAGAAACCTAGAAAGGAACCAGGCTATGAGGGGTGGCCAGTCCTCTTCTGGCTGTGCAGGGTGGATATTATAACAGAACATGGTCAAGATGTTCAAATGTTCATAAATGACCAGCATGGTCAAATAATAATAATCACAGTAGTTGTCGAGGGTGGAACAAGCACGTCCGGTGAACAGGTCAGGGTTCCATAGCCGCAGGCAGAACAGTTGAAACTGGAGCAGCAGCACGGCCAGGTGGACTGGGGACAGCAAGGAGTCATCATGCTAGGTAGTCCTGAGGCATGGTCCTAGGGCTCAGGTCCTCCGAGAGAAAGAAAGAAAGAGAGAAAGAGAGAATTAGAGAGAGCATATTTAAATTCACACAGGACACCGGATAAGACAAGAGAAATACTCCAGATGTAACAGACTGACCCTAGCCCCCCGACACATAAACTACTCCAGCATAAATACTGGAGGCTGAGACAGTGTCCCTGTCTGTAACTGTGTCCTGTCTGTGACTGTGTCCCTGTCTGTAACTGCCCTATATGCTGTATGGCGTCTTATGATTGTGTTCCTTTGTGTGCAGGAAGCTGAAGAAGTTGATAAGGTACATCAAGTCTAAGAGAAGGTCCTTCCAGGAAGAGGAGAGGGAGAAGAAGTTACAGCGCTATGAGACAGACCACTTCCTAGAGCCCTTCGCAGGCCTCACGCCAGAGTACATGGAGATGAGTGAGTCTCTCTCTGTGTGTGCGTGTGTGTGGACGTGCGTACGAGTGTGCGTGCTTGCGAGCGTGCATGCGTGTGTATATGTGTGCGTTTGTTGAACCCTCTGACACTGCTGGAGCTCCCTGTGAGACCTTCGGTAGCAGGACCAATCAGTCAGACAGACCCTATTCTCAATGATTTGTTTTGAATATAGCATGTAGCCTTTAACTACATTCAATGCCATGCAAATCTTAATCTGGATATGCTTGTCTTGTCTACATTGTCCAGTTTATTTAAAACTCCTCTTCTTTCTCTGCTTGTTTTCTCCATTTTTCATGCACCTTGGTTTGAAAGCAAGGTAACAACAGCATTTCTGATTGTCCTTTATGTTCCAATTGAGTTGTGAGGGAACTGTTGCCTGACCTCTAGGTGTGAGGTAACCAAACCCATTCTGCTGCTGCACTGTAAACCCGGTACATGTTTTTAGTATGGCAGATATTTCACACCTCTGCTATGGCAATTCGAGCGGGCATTAGTCCGAAATAGCTGTACTGTACTGTGAAGAAAGTTACATTCCCATGTTGAATTTTTTTTTTTTTTTTTTGGTTGTCCCCATAGAACTGTTTTTGGTTCCAGGTAGAACCCTTTTTGGTTCCAGGTAGAACTAGTTTGGGTTTCATGTAGAAACCTCTGGGGAAAGGGTTCTATATAGAACCCAATAGGGTTATACCTGGTACCAAAAGGGTTCTATCTGGAACCAAAAAGGGTTCTTCAGATGGTTATCCTAAGGGGACAGCCGGAGAACCCTTTCATGTTCTAGATAGCACCCTTTTTTGTAAGAGTGTAGGACAATATCACTGTAATGCTTTAATACATGTTATCCTCAAAGGTGATAACATGTGAAGGAACACTGGTCCACAATCCACAAGCTGGTTAGTTGGCACCTTCGTTCAAAGACAAGTGTCACAGCAGGTGGAAGAAGGTCCCTTTCAAGGTCAGCAGAATGGTAGCATTCTAGGTAGACTATTTTGCAGTCGCATGACAGATCACATAGCACCTGGATAGGTGTTTAACAAATCAGCTAACCACATCATATGATCTAGCAATCTGATGCCCGGGTGCCCGACTGAGCAGTCGATGACGTGCCACACAGCCATTGGTTGATGCGTGCAGTGTGACTGCAGTGTATTCGCCCTGGAACACTGTCATGTCAACAGGAAGTGGCACAGTAAAAGTTGTGGAAACTGTGAGGACTGGGGTCTCTACTGAGTAAACTCAGGGTTTATTTCTGTTGGCCAGAGGACCAGTGAGACCCTGTGATGAATAAAACAAATAGCCTTGTTTTTGTTGTTATGGAGATCTTTAGATGTAACCCCTGTCGTGAGAGAATTCTGATAAGCCTTCATGTTGGTTTAGAAACGATGGTCAATTAATTGCATCAAACAAGCAAAGCATTTTAGTCTGTCACTGTACTGATTTTGGCTCCAGCTTCAAACCGGCAGATGTGAATAGATTGATTAAAGAATTAGATGGAGATGGCTTTTATTTTGTATTGACTTGAATGCTGATGAAACCTCAGGTGGCTGGCTTTAGCAAATGTCAAAGATAGAAGCAATTAATGGATGAGGGACCCACAGGCCTTTTTCCTCAGCTAGATAATTAGAGCCCATGTCTTTTGATGAGCTAGTAGAAGATATTTATGACTTAAATATTTAACAGGGTATTGGATAATGTGTTGCAAAGGCTGTATGGGAAAAAAAAGATTTGGGGGTATGATCTCAAGTTTTTTTTTATTATTCAAATTCTGTATTTGTGTTTACTACTATTGTAAAGTAACATTGATTGAGTAGAATATAGAGTATTTAAGACAACAACATAATTTTTCCTGCACTGTAAGTATGGACATTTTAGAGTAATTTACAGTACTCAAAAAAAGCAATGTTCAAGTTTCAAGTTTTTAATGTCACGTGCACAAGTGCAGTGAAATGTCTTTCTTTCAAGTTCTAAACCTAAAAATGCAGAAATCAATAACAATATAATACAAAAAATGACATAAAGTAAAACAAAAACGCACAAGAAAGTAAGTAAGCATACTATATACACGGTCAGCCAGTTCCAGTACCATATTTGCAGTAGAGGGATACTGGAGGCATACTGGAGTGATAGAGGTCAATATGTATATGGGTAAGGTGACTAGGCATCAGGATATATGATAAAGAGAGAGCAGCAGCATATATGATGGTTGTATGTGAGTGGGTGTGCGTGTGTGTGTGTAGAGTCACTTGTACAGTGCCTTCGGAAAGTATTCAGACCCCTTGACTTTTTCAAAATGTTGTTAGGTTACGGCCTTATTCTAAAATGGATTAAATAGGTTTTTTTCCTCATCAATCTACACAAAATACCCCATAATAACAAAGCAAAAACAGTTGTTAGAAATGTTTGCTAATTTATAAAAAATAAAAAAAGTATTCAGACCCTTTGCTCAGTACTTTGTTGAAGCACATTTGGCAGTGATTACAGCCTTGAGTCTTCTTGGGTATGACGCTACAAGCTTGGCACACCTATATTTGGTGAATTTCTCCCATTCTTCTCTTCAGATCCTCTCAAGCTTTGTCAGGATGGATGGGGAGCGTTGCTGCACAGCTATTTTCAGGTATCTCCAGAGATCTTCGATAGGGTTCAGGTCCGGGCTCTGGCTGGGCCAGTCAAGGACATTCAGAGACTTGTCCCGAAGTCACTCCTGCGTTGTCTTGGCTGTGTGCTAGGGTCATTGTCCCAGCTCCACAGAGGAACTCTAGAGCTCTGTCAGAGTGACCATCGGGTTCTTGGTCATCTCCCTGACCAAGGACCTTTATCCCCAGATTGCTCAATTTGGCCAGGCGGCCAGCTCTAGGAAGAATCTTGGTGGTTCCAAAGTTCTTCCTTTTATGAAGGATGGAGACCACTGTTTTCTTGGGGACCTTCAATGCTGCAGAATTTTTGTGGTAACCTTCCCCAGATCTGTGCCTCCACACAATCCTATATCAGAGCTCTACGGACAATTCCTTCGACCTCATGGCTTGGTTTTTGCTCTGACATGCACTGTCAACTGTGGGACCTTATATAGACAGTTGTGTGCCTTTCCAAATCATGTCCAATTGAATTTACCACAGGTGGACTCCAATCAAGTTGTAAAAACATCTCAAGGATGATCAATGTAAACAGGATGCACATGAGCTCAATTTCGAGTCTCATAGCAAAGGGTCTGAATACTTATGTAAATAAGGTATTTCTGTTTTTGATTTTTAATACATTTGCAAAAATGTCTAACAACCTGTTTTTGCTTTGTCATTATGGGGTATTGTGTAAAGAATGCTGAGGATAAAAAATATATATATTTTAGAATAAGGCTATAATGTAACAAAATGTGGAAAAAGTCAAGTGTTTTCAATACTTTCCGAATGCACTTGATGCTCAAGTTCATTGAGTGAAACAAGAAGATCTGCAGCAGCAAGATACAGTATCAGAAGAAACATACTTCCTCTTCGTGTGGGAGTTAGACGAAAATTGTTTTTATTCATCCTGGAAACCCGTTACCGTTTTATAATTGAATTGCTCCTAAGCCAAGCACATAACTAATTGAATGAATGAATTACTTCCTTCCTCTGTACCAAACCTACACCGTAGGCCTTCTCCTCCACGACAGACAGCAGTGTTTTATGCAGATCCTCCTGTTGGCACACACCTCTGCCAGACCCTCCATCAGGCTCTTTTCACCGTGATGTGTCATTTGTCTTCTGTCCCATAGTTTAGTCAACATGGCC
Organism: Salmo salar; assembly: GCF_965601325.2. Lineage (NCBI taxonomy): Eukaryota > Metazoa > Chordata > Actinopteri > Salmoniformes > Salmonidae > Salmo > Salmo salar. The sequence goes on along the minus strand of NC_138306.1, from coordinate 7,122,103 downwards.
CTGGTCCTGTGGTCATCATCTTGCTTTGCCTGTCTTCTCTCTCTTTCTCAAGTGTCTCGATTGCTCCATCTTTCTCTCTATCTCTCTCTCAAGTGTCTCGATTGCTCCATCTTTCTCTCTATCTTTCTCTCTCTCAACTGTCTCGATGCTCCATCTCTCTCTCTGTCTTTCTCTCTTTCACGATCTACAGATGTAGGATCTTATTTTGATAACCCTGTAGCAGGAGAACTTTCCTGCAATACAGGAAATGTAAAATGTGTAGTGTATTTGAGGTTTACAAAGGCTTCTGAAGTTTGTAATTTCCATTTAGAAATTTCAGACTTGATTTTCCCTTTACAGAAAAATGTTTCAACCCTTACAAAAAATGCCCATTAATTATAATCTACATAATAATTAACATTTCTTGTTGCTGCAGGATTATTTTCCTGCTGTAGCAAACTGGTTCAAATTAAGATCCCACATCTGTATCTCTCAGATTATCATATATTTGCAATCTAAAAGGTTTGTTAAGACAGCTCTTAAGACATACATTGTTTGTTCTCTGTCTGCTCTCTGTACTCTTGAGAATGTCTTAAACAACAGAAGACCCCAGTTACAGGGCTTTTTAACTTACGTCATTCTCAGAAGAGGCAGTGACTCTCAGTTAATGCCTGGTGAGTAGGTCTATTCTCAGAGAGTTTAAGACTTAACTTCATTTTCATGGCATCGCATATATTTCACGCTCCCACATTATGGGTATTATGGGATTATAAGAGGAATGTTCTTATCCAATGTTCATAACCTGCAGTCTATTAGTCCAAACCTTCACCAGGCACACCCAAGTTCCACACATTTATTATAGGAGTTGCTGCACCTTGTGGTGTTAGATTTCCCCTAGCATGGCTTTTGAAGAGCACCTGCTTCTCAAACACAACTGAGAACTGTGTGTGTGTGTGTGTGTGTGTGTGTGTGTGTGTGTGTGTGTGTGTGTGTGTGGTGTGTGTGTGGCTAGAGAGAGAGAGAACATTTAACAGTGAAAACACTACAATTAGCAAAACACCCTGCATGATTGAACGCAAAACCTGTCTGAAGTGTTTTTCAATGTACCCTTGCTGTGTGGATCAAAGAGTACTAGGGGTACTACTGAGGTTGTGGTGTGACATTACAGAGTACTAGGGGTACAGGGGTAGTACTGGGGTTATGAGAGTGACATTCTGGGCTTGGTCATGTGTTGGCTCCATGTCAGTAGAGATTACAGCCTGGGTCTTTGGTACGATCAGCTTTCCTCTGGCCTGCGTCCCTGTCTGCCCCCTCCCAGGTCCCTGCGTGCTCCCTCTTGTCCCCATTCCTTTTCCATCCCCTCACTGTCTCTTCTCCATGGTAACTGCCTCTCCCTGCCCCTCACCTTCTCCTCCCCCTCCCATGTCCATGTCCCTTCCTTCACCATATCCTCTCCCTGCCTGCCCCCTCCCTATGTCTCCTCTCTGCAAGACCCATGAAGAGTCTCCCTGTTCTGTTCTCTCTAGTCTGGTCCGCTCCCATAATTATTTTCAGCTGCTTCAATAAGTTAACCACTTAGGAGGATGATGTTGCTTTGAATTACCTAAAGGTCAAAGTTGTTACTATGTAACAAATATTCTTATTTAATTTATTTATACATTTGCAAGGGTCATTGAAGTGTTTCTTGTTGTCCTACATGTGATGAGGGAAGAAACCTTAAACATGAGCATGCTTCAGTGCTAGCTGCAGTGTGATGTGAGGTTCAGATAATCTCTTTTGATTGATTTGTTTAGTCTTGTTGAGTGATCAGGGCCTGTATTCATAGAATGTCTCTCTACAGTGCCTCCAGAAAGTGTTCATACCCCTTGACATACAGCCTGTCACAAGCATCGTATTGATGAGACCAAGGCGCAGCGTGTAGAGTGCTCATTCTTACTTATTTATTTTAAGAGAACACTTAAACAAAGAAAAAAAACCCGCCAGCAAACAGTTCCCGTAAGGTTCACAGACTATATGGAAAACAACCAGCCACAAAACCCAAAGAAAAACAGGCTGCCTAAGTATGGCATCCAATCAGAGACAACGAAAAACACCTGCCTCTGATTGGAAACCATACTCGGCCAAACATGGAGAACATAGAAATAGAAAACTAGAACCAAAATCCCCTAGAACCAAAACCCCCAAAACACACAAAACAAACCCCCCTGCCATGCCCTGACCATTCTACTATGGCAAATGACCCTTTTTACTGGTCAGGACGTGACACAGCCTGAATTCAACATTTATTAAATATCATTTTTTTCACCCTACACACATCTACGCACAATACCCCATAATGACAAAGTAAAAAAACATGTTTTTAGAAATGTTAGAAAATGTATTGAAAATGAAATACATAAATATTGAATTTACATAAGCATTCACAATACAGTCAATACATGTTAGAATAACCTATGGCAGCGATTACAGCTGAGAGTCTTTCTTGGTCTCCAAGAGCTTTGCATCTGGATTCTACAATATTTTCACATTGTTTTTTTTTTTAATTCTTCAAGCTCTGTCAAATTGGTTGTTGATCATGCCAATTTAAGTCAAAATTATAACTAGGCCACTCAGGAATGTTCAATGTCATCTTGGTACTGTAAGCAACTCCAGTGTGTTGTGTTTTAGGTTATTGTCCTGATAAAAGGTGAATTTGTCTCTAAGTCTCTGTTGGAAAGCAGACTGAACCAGGGTTTCCTTTAGGATTTTGCCTTTTCTTAGCTCTATTCTGTTTATTTAAATAAAATAAAAACTCCCTAATCCTTGCTGATGACAAGCATACTCATAACATGATGCAGCCACCATCGTACTTCAAAATATGAAGAGTGGTTGTCAGTGATGTGTTGTTTTGGATTGGCTCCAAACACAAGGCTTTGTATTCAGGACATTTTTTGCAGTTTTACTTTATTGCCTTGTTGGAAACAGGATGCATGTTTTGAAAGATTTGTATTCTATACAGGTTAAACATGAGCATGCTTCAGTGCTAGTTTTCTCCTATCAAAGCCATTAAACTGAGTAACTGTTTTAAAGTCACCATTGGCCTCATGGTGAAATACCTGAGCGGTTTCCTTCCTCTGCGGCAACTGAGTTGCATCTTTGTAACATCTTTGTTGTGACTGGGTGTATTGATACACCATCCAAAGTGTAATTAGTAACTTCACCATGCTCAAAGGGATATACAATGTGTGCTTTTTCTTTACCCATCTACCAATAGGTGCCATCCTTTGCAAGGCGTTGGAAAATCTCCTTGGTCTTTGTGGTTGAATCTGTGTTTGAAGTTCACTGCTCAACTGAGGGACCTTACAGATAATTGTGTGTGTGGTGTACAGAGATATGAGGTAGTCATTCAAAAATGATGTTAAAACACTACTATTACACATGGAGTGAGTCCATGCAACTTATTATCTGATTTATTAAGAACATATTTACTCCTCAACTTGTTTGGGCTTTCCATAACAAAGTGGTTGAATACCTAAGGACTCAAGACATTTCAGCTTTTAATATTTTATCAATTTGTAAAAATGTCTAAAAACATAATTCCACTTTAACATTATAGGGTGTTGTGTGTAGGCCAGTGACACAAAATCTCAATTGAACTATTTGAAATTCAGGCTGTAACACAACAAAATGTGGAAGAAGTCAAGGAGTGTGAGTACTTTCTGAAGGCAATGTATATCTGTGTCCTTGCAGTAATCCAGTTTGGGTTTGTGACCCTGTTCGTGGCGTCGTTTCCGCTGGCCCCACTGTTCGCCCTACTCAACAACATCATCGAGATACGCCTGGATGCCAAGAAGTTTGTGGCTGAGCTCAGGAGGCCGGTCGCTGCGAGGGCAAAAGACATTGGTGGGTTTACAGTTCAAACTCTGTCTGCACACAGGTTCTTTTTAATTACACTCCTATATTGATTCCTTTCACAGTAATAAACATAATATTGAAGTCACTCCAATACAAGTGATTTACAAAGAAGAAAAAAACACTGGTTATCTTTGGGATTCTTCGGGCCCTTGAGTGTTTCCTTACCATGTGACCAGGGCTCTAAAGTGCGACCAATTTGGTGTGCGATATTTTGCTCTGCGACCTGTAGTTTTCATTTGGGATTATCATTTTTAAATAATAATTGTTGGAATTATAAGTCTTCGCAGTACTGTTGTTTCACAAGCGCAGTTTCGTTAGTGTCATGCTTGCAGCATTACTACAGCGAAAACCTCTTCTTTCTAGCCCAAACAGTTCAAAGGATCTTGCCCATATTATACCGCCGCAAAAACAAATAATCCATTTTTTTTTACATTCATAAACCATGTTGTGGGCTGTTCTTGAATTATTTGCGGGCTGTTAACCATTTGTTTTACACATTTTTCAGTCATGTATGATATCTCATTAACTAGCTAGCTAGTTAAGAGCCTGATAACTTTACCAGTATATCCAAACATTTGGGAGCACAGAAAGAAAGGAAAATGGATAGCTTCTTCAGGAGATCAATTATTATAGCAATGAATGAATGACAGATTTATAGCACACCGTCACAAACTTGACGCTCTTGAGTGTTAATGTTAAGTGGATGACCATATAAAACATAGCCTTATGCTTTAAACTGTTCGAAAGCTCAGATTCTTAGCTTTTTTATTGTATTTATAATTTATCAATGATTTGTATGCACTTTTTGCACTATTATGCGCTGCTATAGTAAATAGTATGAAAAAATAGTACATTGCTGATTTCATTTTACAATTGTTTTTAATTGATTACAGACTTTAATAGTGACATATACAGGGTTGCAGATGTAATTACAGGGTACAGTGAAATTATTGTGCTCCTAGCTCCAACAATGCAGGAAAATGTTAAATAAAACAATACAAATATAATAAAAATAGATCATAATAAAAATAGAAATTATAATATGTACATATTAACAACTGTGGCAATGATAAATATCCATTGGGGTGGTTGCAGGGTAAATGTCCGCGGGGGGGGGGGGGGGGGGGGGGGGGCAGGAGAGGGACAGGGACAGGGAGAGTAGGTACTGTAGCTGACTAGTGGTGGCTATTCAGCAGCCTGATGGTCTGGGGGTAGAAGCTATTAGCCAGTCTTACAGTTTTTGCTATGATGCTACTCTACTGCCCACATCTGAGTGATGGAAATGGGGAGAACAGGCCATGGCTCAGGTGGCTGGGGTCCCTGATGGTCTTCTTGGGCTTCCTGATACACCTGGTGTTATAGGTGTCCTGGAGGGCAGGCAGTGTTCCCCGAAAGGTACTTTTTGCTGAGCGTACCACCCTCTGTAGCTCCTTGGGGTTCGCGGCAGTGGAGTTGCCGTACCAGGCTGTGATTCAGCCCGACAGTATGCTCTCGATGGTGCTCTTGTAGAACACTGTCAGGGCCGGGAGACTGGCCGAATTTCTTCAGCTTCCTGAGGTTGAAAAGTCGCTGTCGTGCCTTCTTCACCACGGTGTCATGTGGTTTGACCATTTCAGCTCCTCGGAGATGAGTACGCCGAGAACCTTTACACTTTTGACTGTCTCCACGGCGACTCCATTGATGTGGATGGGGGTGTGCCCAGCCTGGTTCCTCCTGAAGTCCACAATCAGCTCCTTTGTTTTCCTGACGTTGAGGGAGAGGTTGTAGACCTGGCACCACACCATCAGAGTGCCTACCTCCCTGTAGGCCGTCTCGTTATTGTTGGTATTTGGGCCTACTACTATCGTGTCATCAGCGAATTGTGTGAGGCCACGCAGTTGTGGGTATACAGAGTGTACAGGATGGAACTAAGGATGCACCGTTGTTGGGCCATCATGTTGAGAATCAGTGTCGAGGAGGTAATATTAGCTACCTTCACCACCCAGGGGGCGGCCCATCAGGAAGTCCAGGACCCAGTTGCATAGGGAGGAATTCAATCCCAGGGCTGTGAGGTTTGTGGTGAGCTTAGAGGTCACTGTGGTATTGAAGGCTGAGCTGTAGACGATGAACAGCATCCTCACATATGCGTTCCTTTTGTCCAGGTAGGTGAGGGCAGTGTGCAGTGCCAATGGCGATTGCATGGTACGTGGATCTGTCAGGGCGGTAGGCGAATTTCGTATGCTATGATCAACCTACTCATGAAACATGGGGAATAGGGCTTGAAACTTTTCATCTACATATAATCTACATATACTCACGATCAACTTTGAAGTTGACATGATATAAGATTTCAGCTGCCTTAATACTGTAATAATTTTGTGTTTAATCAGCGGTCAGGGAAAATCAGACTTATTTTGTGGTGCACTGCTCTTCATCATTGCTGTCTCTAGCCCTGTGAACGAGTTGATTTGTCTTTTTGTGATGAAGACAAAGTGGTTTTGTATCTTGCAATTGTGTTAGTATTTTTATTATTTGTTATTCATTATAAATTGATGTGTGTTTGTCATAGAACGATGGGACTGTTTCCAGCTTTACAGCACTGTGCAGCCTGTGTACCTGTAACGTACCGTTTCGTCACAAATTGACAAACAGTCCAATCAGCAAATGATCATTAAGGCGGGACTCCCGAGCCTCCAATGGCTGTGGATATGTAACCCGATACACCATAGTCATTCAAGGCCAAGTGTTTTGAAGTAGGGAAGCTGGGCTTTTAGCCAGAACTGCCGTGAAGCCATTTATAAGCAAATTACCTTGATATTCCTTGATAAAACAATTCAATTATAACGAAAATCCCCCCAAAATGGGGGTATTCATATTTAAGATTAACCCAAAGAGAATGATTGTTGAGGAATGGAACCCAATGAATGGAACCCTTTGTGATTAACTGCCTTAATTAACAAATATTTTTGTTATAAGATTGTAATATCAATTACCATCAAGAGTTCTAACTCTCATGTGATTCTGCTTCTCTGATTCTAGGTATATGGTACAACCTTCTCCGAGGTGTGGCTAAAGTTGCCGTCATCATAAACGTAAGTCATTCCTGTAATCCCTGCAAAACATAATAGTGACCAAATGATAAAACCTTTTTTCTTTCTGACTTTAACATATACTGTTTTGATTGTTTTGAATGTTCTGCCAAAGGTACTATTTTTTATTCCATCTTATCCATTCCACAACCCCCTCAACAATAACAAGTCTGCACTTAAAACTAGAACATACTTCATTGGAGCTCAGCCCTGGTCCACACAACATTTACTGGGAATTTATGTCACCACTTTTGGGGGGTTACTTGTAAAAGCTCATAATAAGGCTTTTAAATGCCTGCCCCTCTGTGCAGAGAAGACCATACTTGGTCAGAAAGAGAGCTAGCTTGGTTATAAATTCTACACCAGGCTCTCACTTCACTTCCAAAGGGATCACAATCGTCATGGCAATGGCGAGTTGAGATCCAGATCTGGGTTATTTATGACATTCAATCAAGATGGAAGGGAGGGATTTCCTCACCTCCATTCTCTTATTGATAATGTTTTCAACAGTACAGGATGTCAATGTGTTTATACTTTAAGGCCTTGGATACACTATAGGTTTATGTGCTGACAAATCGCAGAACCCAGAATCAAATATCACGTGGGTACTGGCCAGCTTCTCAGGTTAGGGTTAGGGCTAACATTTATGTTAACAGTCAATCACCAAAGACTATGTGCTGACAGGCAGATAGTTGCAGACGAAACAGCAAGATGGCACCGACAGACATGGCAGCTCTGCTTCTAGCAATTAAGCAACTTTGCAGTATTTCGTTTTTTTGTGTGTTATTTCTTACACTATTAGCCCAGAACGTTTTTTTTGTGTTATTACATACAGCCAGAAATAACTTTCGGATATCAGAGCAGCAGTAACTCACCAGCACTACGACCAGGAATACAACTTCCTGAATTGGATCCTTTGTTTGGACACCCCAGGGCAACTGAAATTATCCCAGATGCTGCTCCAAGATGCTGCCAGCGGAGAAGAGGTATTCGGAGTGGACTTCTAGTCCGACTCAGGAGGCAGGCAAACCATCCACCACTTCCGAGTATATTACTTGTTAATGTTCAGTCTCTGGAGAATAAAGTAGATCCTCGCTCAGGCGTGAGGATCTCCTTCCAGAGAGACATCAAGGACTGTAACATACTCTGTTTCACGGAATCATGTTGAGAATCAAATTGATAACCTGGCTCTCTCTGGATATACTGTCCTCGTCCATTCAACCAGCTGGGTTCTCAGTACATCGCGCAGACAGGAATAAAGGATTCCGCTTCTGGCGCCTCCAACTCAATCATCAAGTTTGCAGATGACACAACAGTAGTAGGCTTGATTACTAACAATGACGAGACAGCCTACTGGGAGGAGGTGAGGGCCCTGGGAGAGTCGTGCCAGGAAAATAACCTCTCCCTCAATGTCAACAAAACGAAGGAGCATGGACTTCAGGAAAAAGCAGAAGGAGCACGCTCTTATCCACATTGACGGGACCGCAGTGAAGGTGGAAAGCGGACATTTCTGGGGGGAATGGCCCTAGCCCTCACCCTCCGATCCAACAGGTCCCAGATGTGCTCAATGGGATTGAGATCCGGGCACTTCGCTGGCCATGGCAGAACACTGGCATTCCTGTGTGCAGGAAATCATGCACAGAACGAGCAGTATCGCTGGTGGCATTGACATGCTGGAGGGTCATGTCAGGATGAGCCTGCAGGAAGGGTACCACATGAGGGAGGAGGATGTCTTCCCTGTAATGCACAGCGTTGAGATTGCCTGCAATGACAACATGCTCAGTCCGATGATGCTGTGACACACCGCCCCAGACCATGACGGACCCTCCACCTCCAAATCGATCCCGCTCCAGAGTTCAGGCCTCAGTGTAATACTCATTCCTTCAACGATAAACGTGAATCCGACCATCACCCCTGGTGAGACAAAACCGCGACTCGTTAGTGAAGAGCACTTTTTGCCAGTCCTGTCTTGTCCAGCGATGGTGTGTTTGTGCCCATAGGCAACGTTGTTGCTGGTGATGTCTGGTGAGGACCTGCCTTACAACAGGCCTACAAGCCCTCAGTCCAGTCTCTATCAGCCTATTGCGGACAGTCTGAGCACTGATGGAGGGATTGTGCATTCCTGGTGTAACTCGGACAGTTGTTGTTGCCATCCTGTACCTGTCCCGCAGGTATGACGTTCGGATGTACCGATCCTGTGCAGGTGTTGTTACACGTGGTCTGCCACTGCGAGGACGATCAGCTGTCCATCCTGTCTCCCTGTAGCGCTGTCTTAGGCGTCTCACAGTACGGATATTGCAATTTATTGCCCTGGCCACATCTGCAGTCCTCATGCCTGCAGCATTCCTAAGGCATGTTCACGCAGATGAGCAGGGACCCTGGGCATCTTTCTTTTGGTGTTTTTCAGAGTCAGTAGAAAGATCTCTTAAGTGTCCTAAGTTTTCATAACTGTGACCTTAATTGCCTACTGTCTGTAAGCTGTTAGTGTCGTAACGACCGTTCCACAGGTGCATGTTCATTGATTGTTTATGGTTCATTGAACAAGCATAGGAAACATTGTTTAAACCCTTTACAATGAAGATCTGTGAAGTTATTTGGATTTTCACGAATTATCTTTGAAAGACAGGGTCCTGAAAAAGGGACTTTTCCTTTTTTGCTGAGTTTATCACAAGGCCATCAGAATGTTAAATAGCAATCACCAGGTTACTCTACCCTGCACCTTAGAGGCTGCTGCCCTATATACATAGACATGTATAATCACTGGTCACTTTAATAATGTTTTCATACTGCTTTACTCATTTCATATGTATATACTGTATTATGGTATTCTATTCTACTGTATTTTAGTCAATGCCACTCCAACTCCAATTATTTATATATTTCTTAATTCCATTATTTTACTTTTAGATTGTTGTGAATTGTTAGATATTACTGCACTGTTGGTGCTAGGAACACAAGCATTTCGCTACACCCACAGTAACATGTGCTAAATATGTGTATGTGACCAATAAAATGTGATTCGATTTTTATAGATGGTATAAAGCATACTGAAGACAGCGCTCCTTTTGCTGAAGTTGACCCCTATATTCAACCAATGCAGCATTACTAGAGCCCGACCGATAAAGCCGTTGACCGATATTAATTGACGATATTTGCCTTTAACAGAAACATTTGTGTCTTTACTCCACAGATAACGCACAAATATTATATACAGTACAAGTGAAATGTTTGGACACACCTACTCATTCAAAGGTTTTTCTTTATTTTTTGCTATTTTCTACTTTGCAGAATAGTAGTGTAGTAGACATCAAAACTATGAAATAACACACATGGAATCATTTTGTAACCAAAAAAAGTGTTAAATAAATCCAAATATATTTTAGATTTTAGATTCTTCAAAGTAGCCACCCTTTGTGTTGATGACAGCTTTGCACACTCTTGGCATTCTCTCAACCAGCTTCACCTTGTCACGGATCCCTTCGGAACGTTCATTACGCACACCTGGCCCCTATTGATTAGTAATTGTATAAGTGTGCCCTTTGTTAACCATTGTCCTGTCGATTATTGTTACAATGTCTGTTGGTTCGTGTGAGTACCTGTGCTATGTTGTTTTGGCTTTCGTGCCACGTATATTATGCAGATGATTACGGTTCTCGTCCCGTGTGATAATCATTGTGCGATTGTGTATTTAGTCAAGGAACTCCTCGCTCTTTTCTTTTGGTTTATACCCTGTGTTTTATATATCTATTGTTTGGTCTTCGACCCGTGCCTTTACACGGCACGCTGTAATTTGGGAAATAAAAAACCCTATTACGCATTCCTGCGCCTGTCTCCCAACCCATTTATACCAACGTGACACACCTAGAATGCTTTTCCAACAGTTTTGAAGTAGTTCCCACATATGCTGAGCACCTGTTGGCTGCATTTCCTTCACTCTGCGGTCCAACTCATCCCAAACCATCTCATTTGTGTTGGGATCGGGTGATTGTGGAGGCCAGGTCATCTGATGCAGCACTCCATCACTCTCCTTCTTGGTCAAAGAACCACACACATGGAGGTCATCCGTTCACCTACTCTGCGTTTCACAAAGACACGGCGGTTGGAACCAAAAATCTCAAATTTGGACTCATCAGACCAAAGGACACATTTCCACCGGTCTAATGTCCAGAGCTCGTGTTTCTTGGCCCAAGCAAGTACTTTATTCTTATTGGTGTGATTTAATAGTGGTTTCTTTGCAGAAATTTGACCATGAAGGCCTGATTCATGCAGTCTCCTCTGAAAAGTTGATGTTGAGATGTGAATTTATTTGGGATGCAATTTCTTAACTCTAATGAACTTATCCTTTGCAGCAGAGGTAACTCTGGGTCTTCCTTTCCTGTGGCGGTCCTCATGAGAGCCAGTTTCATCATAGCGCTTGATGGGTTTTGTGACTGCACTTGAAGAAAGTTTTCCAGATTGACTGACATTCATGTCCTAAAGTAATGATGGACTGTTGTTTCTCTTTGCTTAGTTGAGCTGTTCTTGACATAATATGGACTTGGTATTTTACCAAATAGGGCTATCTTCTGCATACCACCCATACCTTGTCACAACACAACTGATTGGCTCAAAGGGTGGCTACTTTGAAGAATCTGAAATATAAAATATATTTGGAGTTGTTTAACACTTTTCTGGTTACTACATGATTCCATATGTGTTATTTAATAGTTTTGATGTCTTCACTATCATTCTAAAACGTAGAAAATAGGCGTGTCCAAACCTTTGACTGGTACTGTACATAGAATAAACAAATACGTCTGCTCATTTGCGGTAATTTTTTGGTTATGTTCAATTGTTGCCTGAAGAGGGCGCTCTACCAGCAGCTCATTGAACATCATTGAGCCTTAGGTCACAATGTGAGAGAGAGTAGGCATGGTGGTTTGACGGTGAGTAGCTTGCCACAGCCAGCATATATTCTTTTTTTTTTTAAACGTTCAAATGTGAAGAAGCGACGTGTGACATACGCCTAGTTTCTTGAAACAGGTCACATTTGTTACATCCTTACATGTCTTCAGGTGCTTTCTCATTGATCACTGTCTGTCTCTCTCCAGGCGTTTGTGATCTCCTTCACGTCAGACTTCATCCCAAGGCTAGTCTACCAGTACATGTACAGCCCAGATGGCTCCATGCACGGCTTTGTCAACCACACCATGTCCTATTTTAACGTCTCAGACTTCCAGGATGGTAAAGAACCTATGGACCCTCATCATCTGGGTTACCAGGTGGAGATGTGTAGGTGAGATAACGCACAGCACTGGGTCAACAACTTATATTTTTGTGATAAGTAATTACAGTGTAATGACCATGTAATGTCTTAATTTTCTGTCATGCGTAAAAATACATAGTTGTTGCGGTGTAGTCTGTTCCATGGACTTTTGCTATCTTTTTATTTATTTTTCCTTTATTTAACTAGGCAAGTCAGTTAAGAAAAAAATCCTATTTTCAATGACGGTCTAGGAGTGGGTTAACTGCCTTGTTCAGGGGCAGAATGACAGCGTTGTACTTTGTCAGCTCGGGAATTTGAACTTGCAACCTTTTGGTTACTAGTCCAACGCTCTAACCACTAGGCTACCCTGCTTTAGTCTTTGTAATCAGTTGACTCTTGACTCTAGGTATAAAGACTACAGGGAGCCCCCATGGTCCAACACGCCCTATGTGGTCTCTAAAGAGTTCTGGGCGGTCCTGGCCGCCCGACTGGCCTTCGTCATAGTCTTTCAGGTGAGTGGAGGAGAAGTCTCTTTGTAGTTGGTAACACACTTGTCTGCTTGCACTTCTATATGCCTCCCCACCAGAGACTGGAGTTCGATCCCTGTTTCCACCCTCCCTTCCTACTGTGTCTTCCCCCTTCATCTCAACTTCTGAACTGTCTAAATATAACATGAAAAATAAAAAAGAATGCAGTTGCTGGAAGTGTACAGTTAGTGCCAGATTTTACAGCTACAGTGTATGTATATGAGGGATTCAAAGACACTCTCATTTTGCTTTGTGAGATTAGTATACAGCAGGGATCATCAACTAGATTTTTTTGTTGAGTGGATGTTCGGGGGGCCGGAAACATAATTACAAATAATTTGTAGACTGCAAATTGACCGCAAGAATGCCAAACGGATATAATATTAGACTAAAACATAATTTAGAGTCCTGCTTACATTTGTATATGTGTTTCTCTATTATGCGTGGGAATACTTGAGAACAGATTTCCCAAAAAATCACTTAGAGATGATTTCCTGGTGTTTTTACAGTCTTTTATTTCTAACAAGTTTTTGATCAAAAACTTGGGGGGCCAAATAAAACCACACCCATGGGTCACCAGTTGGGGAACCCTGGTATACAGTATACTTCCTGTTTCCTGCTGGTTGATCAATGACATGCTGTCTCTCCACTCCCTGTAGAATGTGGTGATGCTGATGAGTGACTTAGTGGACTGACTGTATATGGATTTTCTATATTGATGTCATTAGTGCGTCAATAGAAAATATATTAGCTAACACACTTACAATTATTTGGGAAAACAAAGTGAATATTTGTTAGACAAAATATATTTAAAAAGTTTATCTCTCTTCCCTCCCTGTAGAACGTGGTGATGCTGATGAGTGACATTGTGGACTGGTTGATCCCAGACATCCCTAAAGACATCAGCCTTCAGATCCACAAGGAGAAGATCCTGATGGTGGAGCTGTTCATGAAGGAGGAACAGGGCAAGATGCAGTTCATAGACAGCATGACTCCTTGTGACGGCAAGGAGCGCAACAACCACGCCCCTATAGCTCGCTCGCGCTCCATCCCACACACACACAGTCACACACACGCCAACAACTTCTAGCAGCTACTGTAAGGTTTAGCTTCGCTAGCTAAGCCAAGGGTTACTACTCTCTGTGTCTTTATCCTTGTCCAGACATTCCATAGAAAGGGAGAAGTGTTCCCTTCAAGACGTTGTTGAGGCCCGAACTGCGAGAAACAGAAACAGTCCCAGTGCACAATGCCTTTCTGTCAAACCATCCAGTGAATAACTAACTAGCTAACTGCCAACCAGTTAACTAACTGCCAACCAGTGGGGTCATGGTTTTGAGGTTGATCTTAAATGTGGCGGACCATATACCATACTCAGAGCAGCCAGAGAAGAGAGAAAATGTTTGTTTAAAATTTTCTTTACATGCTTTACATTACAGCATATCTGGCATCCAAGGTATTTCTATGTTTGCCTCTTTATAAACAGGATGTAGATTATACATAATCCTTTACTCTTATGACTCAACCATATCCATGTTGGAACCGTGCAAATAACCACTCTCATAAACGCTAAACTTTGCTACACAACATTAATTAACACTATTTTTCTTTACCTAGATTTTTTTATTGTATTTTTAACTAAAAAACTAACTTGGATATCTTGAAATGTATGTGTGTAGATCAAATAATATAATCTTAAATGGGTGACAGGTTTTGTATGTCTTTGATTCAAAGATCTCAAATGTTTTTAGCTACCAAGCACACAGTTGTGCATGGTTGATACATCACCTGGTTGTGGGCTCCCATGCTATCATATAGCAAAAGCAGTTAGTAGATTATTTTATTGCATTACAGTACACAAGTAAAATAGCACTGTATGATGACTAGATGCTGCTAAACATAGTAAAATACTTTGATTGACTTTAGTTCAGAACATACAGCTTAGCAGTGTTGTAAGATTACACCCCTGTTATATAGCATGTACAGTTCAGGCAAATCTTTCTCTGTCACAATACATTCATTAAACTATGTGACTTCTACGCTTCAAAGCCAATCAGGATATTATTTTGCATATGGAATAATAATAATGAAACCTTTCAATTGTACTTAAAATTGTATATTGTTTACACTTACTTCTGTCTACTGGATATACTAAGAAATATAATATTTCTCATTCTTTACTTGCCTTTCTTCAGAGGACAAGGACACTTTGATCCTTTTATATGTCAAACTAATGTCTTCATACAAAATGAGAATAATTTCATAGCAGCATATTTTACTGTATTGATACTGTATTGATATGTTGTAAATGTATAGGTTATCTGCCTATTCTTTTTTGATGTGATGTTGAATAAATAATGCATTAAATTGAATGTAAACAACAATGTGGTATGGCTATTGAGTGCTGTCATGTTCTTAGGCTTGGAAGAGAAATGTATTCCAAAAAGGATTGTGGCCTTTACAGTAACTTAGAGTTCAAAAATAGAGTATCGGTATCAAATGCAATAGAATCTCTTTGATCCTAGTTTGTTCAAACAGTTTTTTTTTATTCAACATTCAACATTCGAATACACAACACGGCCAAAAGTATGTGGACACCTGCTCATCGAACATCTCATTCCAAAGTCAAGGGCATTAATATGGAGTTGGTCCCCCCTTTACTGCTATAACAGCTTCCACTATTCTGGGACGGCGTTCCACTAGATGTTGGAACGTTGCTGTGGGGACTTGCTTCCATTCAGCCACAAGAGATTAGTAAGGTCGGGCACTGATGTTTGACGATTAGGCCTGGCTCGCAGTCGGTGTTCTCATTCATCCCTAAAGTGTTCGATGGGATTGAGGTCAGCGCTTTGTGCAGACAAGTCAAGTTCTTCCACACTGATCTCGACAAACCATTTCTGTATGGACCTCGCTTTGAGCACAGGGGCATTGTCCTGCTGAAACAGGAAAGGGGCTTCCCCAAACCGTTGCCACAAAGTTGGAAGCAAAGAATTGTCTAGAATGTCATTGTATGTTGTAGTGTTAAGATTTCCCTTCACCGGAACTAAGGGGCCTAGCCCGAACCATTAAAAACAGCCCCAGACCATTATTCCTCCTTCACCAAACTTTACAGTTGGCACTATGCATTAGCGTTCTCCTGGCATCCGCCAAACCCAGATTAATCCTTCCGACTGCCAGATGGTGAAGCGTGATTCATCACTCCAGAGAACGCGTTTCCACTGCACCAGAGTCCAGTGGCGGCAAGTTTTACACTACTCCAGGCGACGCTTGGCATTGTGCATAGTGCTCTTAGGCTTGTGTTCGGCCATGGAAACCCATTTCATTAAGCTCCTGATGAACAGTTCTTGTGCTAACGTTGCTTCCAGAGGCAGTTTGGAAGTTGCTCCTAGACGTTTCCACTTCACAGTAACAGCCCTAACAGTTGATCAGCGCAGTTCTAAGAGGGCAGAAATTTGATGAACTGACTTGCTGGAAAGGTGGCATCCTATGATGGTGTCACATTGAAAATGACTGTGCTCATCAGTACAGGCCATTCTACTGCCAATGTTTGTCTATGGAGATTGCATGGCGGTGTGCTCGATGTTATACACCTGTCAGCAACGGGTATGGCTGAAATAGCCGAATCCACTAATTTGAAGTGGTGTCCACATACTTTTGGCCATATAGTATACCTACTATAAATAGTAACATTTGTAAATGTAAGAGTGCCGTACATCATTTGATAACATAATCAAAACAGTGTTCACCAAATCCTATTGTAACTTACTATCCTACCAAGCCAAGACAGTCAAGGATCCTAGACACTTTGCAGTGTTCTGGAACCTGTATTATTTGAGATAGGCCAGGCCTGACCCAGGACAGGACAGATAGTTTTAATGGAGCTTCAGGAGATGGAACTCAGAGGAAGCACTTCTTGATGTAAATAAGGGGAAATGTTCCATTTCAGCTTACAACAGAACTTCCTCTCCTTGGCTTGATAGCACTCATGACATTTTTTAAGACGAGACAAAAGAAGCAACTTTTACTGGAAATCGTACCCAAAGATAGGAAACGGACTGTGAAGAAATATATATTTTCAGACTTTAGACTAAACTTACTTTTGGAGGAAAATGCTAAATATTTTCTGAAATAAAGCAAACTGATAGAATTCTGTATCTTCCCAGAAATGGCTTTTTTCAATCACTAGTTAGGTTTCCATCCAATTGGCTTCAGATTTTCCTGTGGATATTCAAAAATCCACAAAAACAACTTCAGCAACTTCACACAGCCATTGAAGTGGAGTGAGACAACATTCCACAAGCCACAATCAACAGCCTGTTCAACTCTATGCAAAGGCAAATGGTGGTCTCACCAGATACTGACTGGTTTTCTGATCAACGCCCTTACCTTATTTTAAAAGGTATTCGCGACCAACAGATGCATGTCTGTCTTTCCAGTCATGTGAAATCCATAGATTAGGGTCTAATTGTCACGTCCTGACCAGTATAAGGGGTTATTTGTTATTGTAGTTTGGTCAGGACGTGGCAGGGGTGTGTTTGTTTAGAGTGTTTCGGAGTTTGTTGGGCTATGTTCTAGTATGTCTATTTCTATGTGGTGTTTGTTGGGTTGACCTTCAATTGGAAGCAGCTGCTCCTAGTTGCTTCTAACTGAAGGTCCTATTTAAGAGGGGTGTTTTTCTATGGGATTTTGTGGGTAGTTGTTCCTTGTTTAGTGTTTGTTGCACCTGTCAGGACTGTTTCGTTTTGTTCTTTTTTTGTAAACGTATTTAGTTGTTTCTCCTTCTTCAAAATAAAAAGAAGATGAGTATACATATTCCGGCTGCGTTTTGGTCCAATCCATACGACAACTGTGACACTAATGAATTTATTTCATTTGACTGATTTCCTTATATGTAACGACCGTCGTCGCAATGAGACCAAGGTGCAGCGGAGGATGTGTTCATCATAAAGGATTTTAATAAACGAATGAATACTACAAACAAAACACGACAAGAAACGACAGCCAAACAGTCCTGTCAGGATTAACACAAACCTAGACAGAAAATAATCACCCACAAACCCCAAAGGAAAAACAGGCTGCCTATGTATGACTCTCAATCAGCAACAACGATCTACAGCTGTTCCTGATGAGAGCCACACACGGCCAAACCACAGAAACAAACCAACATAGAAAAATAAACATAGAACGCCCACCCATGTAACACCCTGGCCTAACCAAAATAGAGAACAAAAAAACCCTCTCTATGGCCAGGGCGTTACATTATACGAACTGTAACTCAGTAAAATCTTTGAAATTATTGCATGTTGCGTTTATATTTTTGTTCAGCATATTTCATATGTAACCTAATAAACTGTATGCTTTCCATAGTCGTAATGGGAGGACCACATGACTCCAGCTTTACTTCGATATGATGGATATTATATCAATATTTCTACCGTAATATCCGGCATAATTAATTTTACAGTCTCAAAATGATCTCACCTTGTCTAGTGTATTTTGTTGTGTAGACATTTGGAAAGTTTATTGACAAATTTGCTATTTCCATCGGGCCTGTTGTAACATTTTCTATCCAAAATGTACTTTACTGGAATGAAAAGGTTGGATGGAAACCTGCTAATACTAATTTAGCTCCAAAATATTCATGCTTTCAAATGTTTTGCAAAAACCTAACGCTCAGCCTTATGGTATAGTATAAGTCATCTTTGAATGAAAGCAAATACTTCTTTGCTTGTGTGTGTGCTTCTTACATTCTTTCAATATTCCTGCCCCCATGTGGTATGTTAGGGTGGCTTATCTAACTCACTATGGCCAAGTGTCTGGTGGCTTATCTAACTCACTATGGCCAAGTGTCTGGATGTCACACTACCTGTTCCTCTGTGCACAGCTGGCACAATGCATATACTGTATACTGTACTGCTTTATTCTTTCTAACCACTAGATGGTAACAGTGGTCTTATACTGTAATCTCTTCATCATTGCCAGTGTGGGGCATACAGGTAACTGCCAAAAGAAAGGAAACACCAACATAAAGTGTCTTAATCGGGCGTTGGGTAACCACAAGCCCAGAACAACTTCAATGCCCTTGGCATAGATTCTACAAGTGTCTAGAACTATATTGGAGGGATGCGACACCATTCTTCCACAAGAAATTCCATAATTTGGTGTTTTGTTGATGGTGGTGGAAAACTGCTGCTCCAGAATCTCCCAGTATTCAATTGGGTTGAGATCTGGTTACGGAAACCCCGTTTATACCTGGTTCTAACTTGCATCCTTGGTCCTGATCTTGTTCACATTCTGATTGTGCCCACGTCTTTTGACAGATGTAGATAATCAAAAGACACATTGTGATCCGATTGTGATCAAATCATCCTGCCCACCTCGGGAGGTAGTCAGACACGCATTGTGTCTGGATATCTTACGAGTGTAGACAGAGAAACCATTTAAATCATCCTTATTCTGCACTCTAAAATCATATGTGTCTAACAATAAATAAATAAATCACATTTTTTAAGAATAGCTGTGAAATAATTTGCATAAAGGAAGGGACCAGGAAATCTGGTCACAATGCACAATGCTCATTTACTTAAGTGTTTCCTTTATTTTGGCAGTTACCTGTATGTCTATGTGTTGGAATCTGAGCCATAGTTTAGCATTCTGAAAAGGCCTATGTATATCTCTAGTTCTGTTTAGGATTATTGCATAAATTACTATGCAAATATTTTCTTAGGTATTGTCACCATATTTCATTGGATAAAGTACAGTTGAAACTCTATAGTTCTGTCCCTGAACAGATTTATAACAGTGTAGTAACAGAAAACTGCCTTCACCTATTTTACCACTAGGGGTCCTCATCCAATCATCCTACAAAGCATCCAGGTAGATGCTCCTTGGTCCATCGAAGAGGCTTGTTGTGCCCCCTCATGGGAATCTCCAGGGGGGCTGAGTACTCCCTTCCTTGCAGAGACTCCCTCCTTGGACTCCCCCATAGCCCCCCCCAACACACACACCACACACGCACACACACCTATTCCCAATACGTCATCTAGCCCCCACAGAGAGAGAAAACCCTTCTGAAGATAGACCAGTGGGGGAAAACTTGGCCTGGGTGACAGACCAAATGGGGCCTCTTCAGATCAGGGGTGACAAGCTGCCATGGTGGGGATACCCCCAGCCGGTGCTCTTCGCTGGCCTCCTGGGTGGTTCTCTGCATCTCATAGTGAGGCGCAACCCTTGCCTCCGGCCCCTGCCTCCGCTCTGTTGATGACACGGAGGGAGTTCTGATACAGAGCACGTAGGGACTTGTGTTTATGACAACATAGGGAGACCTGAGACTGAACATGCAAGTAGGTTAGGAGTCCTTGGAATGACATGGTAGGAGTTCCCTGTGTGAGCATGTGGTGAGTCCTCAGAGTCCTGAGAGCACACAGGGAGTCCTTTGACTCCTTTAGGGAGTACAGAGACAGCGCAAAGGCAGGCAGTCGTGTTTTGACCAGATAGGAAGTCCTCAGTGAAAGCACAAAGGAGTCCGTTTATTGACCATATAGGTAGGGAGTCTTGGAGGGGAAGACCTAGGGAGTCCTATGACTGAGAAGGTAGGTAAGGTAAGTCCTGTGTATGATAACAAAGGAGTCCTGACTGCGTAACTAGGACGTTTTACTGGAGAAGACCTTGGAGTCTTGTGTTAGAATATGTAGGCCACTATGACTTCCTAGGGAGTCAATGGAGGGGTGGGTTCAGATCCCACCGCTGCCACCAATTATTGTAAGTGTGGAGTGTGGAGTCGTGGGGTAGTGTTGGATCTGGTCAGGCTAGTTTTCCATTCGGGAGTTATCCAAAGATTCCCTCTAAACCATGTGAAGAGCATAACAAATGCCATTTAGCAGACACTTTTATAACTTGCAACAGTCATGCCTGCTTAATTTTACAAGTCCTGAACCCACTACCCTGGCGTTACAAGCCCCATGCTCTACCAACTGATCTACAAAAGACCACTTCCAATCCATTGTGTCCAGTGCACGGATTATAGAAAACAATATTACACAAAGCATCGGCACTCTCTGATCACAATCTCCAAAGAAATGGCTAGAGCAGTGGAAGCTCATCAGAGGAGGAAGGGGAGGACCGGTGAATTTCATAAAAATAAACATGGCAAAACATGTAAAAAGATATCCTTTTTAGATAAAACTATACTAAATATATTCACGTCACCAAATAATTGATTAAAACACACTGTTTTGCAATGAAGGTCTACAGTAGCCTCAACAGCACTCTGTAGAGTAGCCCCATGGTGTAGCCGGAGGACAGCTATCTTCTGTCCTCCTCTGGGTACATTGACTTCAATACAAAATCAAGGAAGCTCATGTTTCTCACCCCTTCCATAGACTTACACAGTAACTATGAGAACTTCTGGAGGACATCCTCTAAACTATCCGAGCTCTTGCAGCATGAACTGACGTGTTGTCCACCCAAGCAAAGGATCAGAGAAAGAATCTAGTACTGAAAACATAAGTTACAGCTAGCTAGCACTGCATGAAATGTGGTGAGTACTTAACTCAAAGAGAGAGAAAGACAATAGTTGAACAGTTTTGAACAAATTAATTTCTTCAAAAATGAAGGAGAAGCAAGATAGAGAGATTTCATAATTTCTTTTCACTTTTAGTTTCACTTAGCTAGCAAATGCAGCTAGATAGTTTAGTCTTCTCAAACACCCAGCTCAAACAGAGGGATGCTATGTTAGCTAGCTGGCTATGACTATCCAACACAACACTGGAATTGTATAATAGAAACTCATTTTCAACTGTTGGACTAATGATTACACCCTAGATCAGCTAGATGCAGGCAAGAGTGTGCAAAGCGGTATTGAATGTGTCACTGTGTCACCTCAAATTTTTCTCGTGGCCTATTTGCACCTACGTTGTAAACTTTCATTCATAGGCTAGGTTGTAGCAACCTGATGATGAGTAAAGGGAAAATTTGAGTATCATGTAGTAGCCTAAACCTATCGTTATTTCATTGAACTGGGTGAATGGAATATGAGTGACAGCCATCCAATATGCTGTAATAGAAATAAGGCCATTCTCATAAAAAAAGAAATCGTCCTCCGTCATCTTAAACAGCACCGACCGCCACTGGGCTAGAGATATACTTAACGTCTAGATGCGTATTATTGACGACCACCACTACGGTACAATAGCCTATACTGATCCAGTTAGAGTAGAACTCTGGTTTTCATTCTTCCCCTCTAATCGGGGACTGATTTAGACCTGGGACACCAGGTGAGTGTAATTAACAATCAGATAGAAACAAAAACCAGAAGTGTTCCAACCCTCCAGGACCCTAACATCCCTGCTATACTGTGTATACAATATCAATGTCTAAAACTTAGCAACTTTTTCTTCCTCAACTATTTTCAGTTCTTTGAAACCTAGTGACTGTGAATGACTAACTATGTCCTATAACATGGGCCCTGTGGCTGTATTGAGACTGTTCGAGCATACGTATTTCCACCAACAAATTGAGTCAGACAAATAAATATATGCACCAGGAGGAGGGAGAGGCTGATTTTCCCAGACATGGGCTGCGTCAGAGAGGGGTAAAGAGCAGCGGTAGGTCCTCACATCTCCCTGGGACTTCCATTTTAAGGCTGACATGGGAGGGCTGGTCCTCCTGAGCGGGTCGACAGCATCAGGATGGGAACTGTGTTATAACATCAAACAGATCAGGCCAGCCTGTCACTGTAAATAATAATGTGTTCTTAACTGACTTGCCGAGCTAAATAAAGGTTAAATAAATCAAATAAAGACCAGAGAGATGATAAGGACAGACACCAACGGGGGGAGATCCTGCTGAGACTGAAGCTGTCCTAATATGGACACTGAAGATAAGGTTTTGGTGACGATTGAAGCTGCTAGGGCTTTCATAAACACTTTCCCCCTACAGACTCACGTCACTCCAGGGTAAACAAAGCCACTGGTCTTATGTAACAGCTCAACATGCTCACTGACCAACTGACCGAACACTAAACCTGCATATTAGGTTTGATCATATTGCATTCGTGATGCATGTTAAATTGATTGATTGCAGGTAAAGCTATTCATAGAAATGTTACGGTAAAAAAAAAACACGTTTATTCAAATGTTTTATTTAAATAATGCGCAAATCTAAGAAAGATAATATAATTTATACAAAATTGAGACATTCTTTACACTCACACACCTATGCACATACTGAAAATACATTTACTCATAAACACACATTTAGTACTAAAGCATTGGTACATATTCAGAGCACATGGAGGGTGACTAATGCCCAACACTGGTTGGTGGTGAGTCACTATTCCCACAGCACAGCTTTACATTCTCCTCTCCTCACACATATACGTACAACACGGAAGCACACGCAGCCACCGTCAGCCACCCTGGTGCACTGACCTATACAAAATGGTGGCAGACCAGAGTGGCTTGGCTAACCGACCAGTCCTAATGCCAACAGAGTGGACATGGAGCACCCTGAGGCTCTCTGTAACCTGCTGAGGTCATTTCCTGCCATTTCCTCCAATGTAGTGCTGCAGCCTGAACTGCCCAGGGTTCCAGACTTGGGTTCAAATATTATTTTAATTTTACTTTGAGCATCTGATTAAGCCTGTCTGTTTGAATACTTTTTGAACCCAGGTCTGCAGGTTCATTCCCCTTTCACGGTGTCTCCGAGCCGCAGGTAATACCGCCTCATACAGAGACGGGGCTAAAGGTGTTAAAATGATTCACCGCTGACATTTCAAAAATATCAGGGACCAAATTGATGTGCTGCAACATTCTCACCAGACTCATTTCAAATTGTGCTTTACGTCACCACGTTTCTGAAGCTCCTGTGCTCATCGAACTAGCACATTCTCTAACTAGAATTACACTTTGTAAAATGACTACACATCACCAAAGTGTAAATGGCAGCAGTGAAAGCTACGGTGTCACAATGCGAGGCCATCATTGCAAATACGAACTTAACTGACTTGCCTGGCTAAATAAAGGTTAAATAAATAAATAAAATAAAATTAGGTCCACTTTAAGACACATACAGCCAACGGCTCATGACTCATAAGCGCTCTATTTTTAGAGTGCATTGACCAATCACATTACCTGTCCTGTGCACTGAGGGAATATGTTAGCAAAGTCTTCTCCCCTAAACTGACCTAAATAACACAAACTGCAGAAAGACTTCAAACTAACATAAAACCTCTACTGAACATGTTGTACTTGATGGGATGATGGTGGGATGGCCAGATGGGATGGCTGCCGTTTTATGGGCTCTTAACAAACCGTGCTATTTTAGTTTTTTGCATTGTTTGTAACTTATTTTGTACACAATGTTGCTGCGAGATTCTGGATATCAGAACAGCGATTACACACCTCGAATTGGATGAAGAATTTTTCTTTATTGAGTCGGACGAGAGGGATTTACTCCAGACACCCAAACAGGCCATCATCCCGTCATTCGCAGGAGAAAGAGACAGAGGTTTCAGGGAAGGAGATCAGGGTGCCTTGTGAGGATCCGCCGACAAGTGGCTAATCTGCCTTTGCCATCGGTACTATTGGCCAACGTACAACCGCTGGATAATAAAGTGGATGAACTGAAAACACGTATATCATGGGCTAGCATTACATGGGCTTGCTCCTACCTATCTTTCCGATTTGGTCCTACCGTACATACCTACACGTACGCTACGGTCACAAGACGCGGGCCTCCTAATTGTTCCTAGAATTTCTAAGCAAACAGCTGGAGGCAGGGCTTTCTCCTATAGAGCTCAATTTTTATGGAATAGTCTGCCTACCCATGTGAGAGTCGCAGACTCAGTCTCAACCTTTAAGTCTTTACTGAAGACACATCTCTTCAGTAGGTCCTATGATTAAGTGTAGTCTGGCCCAGGGGTGTGAAGGTGAACGGAAAGGATGGAGCAACGAACCGCCCTTGCTGTCTCTGCCTGGCCGGTTTCCCCTCTTTCCACTGGGATTCTCTGCCTCTACCCCTATTACGGGGGCTGAGTCACTGGCTTACTGGTGTTCTTCCATGCCGTCCCTGGGAGGGGTGCGTCACTTGAGTGGGTTGAGTCACTGACGTGGTCTTCCTGTCTGGGTTGGCACCCCCCCTTGGGCTGTGCCGTGGCGGAGATCTTTGTGGACTATACTCGGCCTTGTCCCGGGATAGTATGTTGGTGGTTGGAGTTATCCCTCCAGTGGTGTGGAGGCTGTGCTTTGGCAAAGTGGGTGGGGTTATATCCTACCTGTTTGGCCCTGTCCGGGGGTTTCATCGGATGGGGCCACAGTGTCTCCTGACCCCTCCTGTCTCAGCCTCCAGTATTTATGCTGCAGTAGTTTATGTGTCGGGGGGCTAGGGTCAGTCTGTCACATCTGGAGTATTTCTCTTGTCTTTTCCGGTGAATTTAAATATGCTCTCTCTAATTCTCTCTTTCTTTCTCTCTCTCGGAGGACCTGAGCCCTAGGACCATGCCTCAGGACTACCTGGCTTGATGACTCCTTGCAGTCCCCAGTTCACCTGGCTGTGCTGCTGCTCCAGTTCCAACTGTTCTGCCTGCAGCTATGGAACCCTGACCTGTTCACCAGACATGCTACCTCTCCCAGACCTGTTGTCCCAGACCTGCTGGAACCCTGACCTATTCACCGGACGTGCTACCTGTCCCAGACCTGCTGTTTTCAACTCTCTAGAGACAGCAGGAGCGGTAGAGATACTCTCAAAGATCGGCTATGAAAAAGCCAACTGACACTTACTCTTGTGTTACTGACTTGTTGCACCCTCGACAACTACTATGATTATTATTATTTGACAATGCTGGTCATTTATGAACATTTGAACATCTAGGCCATGTGCTGTTATAATCTGCACCCGGCACAGCCAGAAGAGGACTGGCCACCCCTCATAGCCTGGTTCCTCTCTAGGTTTCTTCCTAGGTTTTGTCCTTTCTAGGGAGTTTTTCCTAGCCACCGTGCTTCTACACCTGCATTGCTTGCTGTTTGGGGTTTTAGGCTGAGTTTCTGTACAGCACTTTGAGATATCAGCTGATGTAAGAAGGGCTATATAAATACATTTGATTTTATTTTATTTTATTTGATATCCTACCAACGGGACAGTAAAAACTGTAATATCTTATGTTTCACCGAGTCGTGGCTAAATGACGAAATTATCAACATACAGCTGGCGGGTTATATACTGTATCAGCAGGATAGAACAGCAGCTTCTGGTAAGACAAGGGCTGGCGGTCTTTGTATATTTGTAAACAACAGCTGGTGCACAATATCTAAGGAAGTCTCAAGGTTTTGCTCGCCTGAGGCAGAGTATCTCATGATAAGCTGTAGACCACACTATCTACCTAGAGCGTTTACATCTATATTCTTCGTAACTGTCTATTTACCACCACAAATCGATGCTGGCACTAAGACCACACTCAATGAGCTGTACACGGCCATAAGCAAACAGTAAAACGCTCATCCAGAGGCGGCGCTCGTAATGGCCGGAAGCTTTAATGCAGGGAAACTTAAATCAGTTTTACCTAATTTCTACCAGCATGTTAAATGTGCAACCAGAGGGGGAAAAAACTGTAGACCACCTTTACTCCACACACAGACACATACAAAGCTCACCCTCCATTTGGAAAATCTTACCATAATTCTATCCTACTGATTCCTGCTTACAAGCAAAAATGAAAGCAGGATGCACCAGTGACTCAGTCAATAAAAAACTGTTCAGATGAAGCAGATGCTACGCTACAGGACTGTTTTGCTAGCACAGACTGGAATATGTTCCGGGATTCTTCCGATGGAATTGAGGAGTACGCCACATCAGTCATTGGCTTCATCAATAAGTGCATCGATGATGTCATCCCCACAGTGACCGTATGTACATACCCCAACCAGAAACCATGGATTGCAGGCAACATCAGCACTGAGCTGAAGGGTAGAGCTGCCGCTTTCAAGGAGCAGGACTCTAATCAGGTAGGTTATAAGAAATCCCCCCTACGACGAACCATCAAACAGGCAAAGCATCAATACAGGACTAAGATCGAATCGTACTACACCGGCAACAACACTTGTTGGATTTGGCAGGGCTTGCAAGCTATTACAAACTACAAAGGGAAGCACAGCCAAGAGCTGCCCAGTGACACTAGCCTACGAGACGAGCTAAATTACTTCTTAACTCGCTTCGAGGCAAGTAAAACTGAAACATGCATGAGAGCATCAACTGTTCCGGACAACTGTGTGATTACACTCTCCGCAGCCGATGTGAGTAAGATCATTAAACAGGTCAACATTCACGGATTACCAGGATATGTACTCCGAGCATGCGCTGACCAACTGGCAACTGTCTTCACTGACATTTCCAACCTCTCCCTGTCTGAGTCTGAAATACCAACATGTTTCAAGCAGACCACCATAGTCCCTGTGCCCAGGAACACTAAGGTAACCTGCCTAAATGACTACCGACCCATAGCACTCATGTCTACAGCCACATCAACACCATTATCCCAGAATCCCTAGACCCACTCCAATTCTCCTACCGCCCCAACAGATCCACAGATGATGCAATCTGTATTGCACTCCACACTGCCCTTTCACACCTGGACAAAAGGAACACCTATGTGAGAATGCTGTTCATTGACTACAGCTCAGTGTTCAACACCATAGTGCCCTCATAGCTCATCACTAAGCTAAGGAAACTGGGACTGAACACCTCCCTCTGCAACTGGATCCTGGACTTCCTGACGGGCCGCTCCCAGGTGGTAAGGGTAGGTAACAAACTGATCGTCAACCCGGGGCCCCTCAGGGGTGCTTGCTAAGTCCCCTCCTGTACTCCCTGTTCACTCATGACTGCACGGCCAGGCACGACTCCAACACCATCATTAAGTTTGCCGATGACACACAGTGGTAGGCCTGATCAACGACGAGACAGCCTATAGGGAGGAGGTCAGAGACCTGACTGTGTGGTGCAAGGATAACAACCTCTCCTTCAACGTCATCAAGACAAAGGAGATAATTGTGGACTACAGGAAGAGGACGACCGAGCACGCCCCCATTCTCATCGACGGGGCTGTAGTGGAGCAGGTTGAGAGCTTCAAGTTCCTTGGTGTCCACATCACCAACAAACTAACATGGTCCAAGCACACCAAGACAGTCGTGAAGAGGGCACGACAAAACCTATTCCCCTTCAGGAGACTGAAAAGATTTGTCATGGGTCCTCAGATCCTCAAAAGGTTCTACAGCTGCACCATCGAGAGCATCCTGACCGGTTGCATCACTGCCTGGTATGGCAACTGCTCGGCCTCCGACTGTAGGGCACTACAGAGAGTTGTGTGTACGGCCCAGTACATCACTGGGGCCAAGCTTCATGCCATCCAGGACCTCTATACCAGGCGGTGTCAGAGGAAGGCCCTAAAAATTGGCAAAGACTCCAGCCACCCTAGTCATAGATTGTTCTCTCTGCAACCGCACGTCAAGCGGTACCGGAGCTCCAAGTCTAGGTCCAAGACAGCTTCAACCCCCAAACCATAAGACTCCTGAACATCTAATCAAATGGCTACCCAGCCTATTTGCATTGCCCCCCCGCCCCGTCTTTTACGCTGCTGCTTCTCTCTGTTATTATCTATGCATAGTCACTTTAATAACTCTACCTACATGTACATACATATTACCTCAATTACCTCAACTAACCGGTGCGCCGCACATTGACTCTGTACCGGTACCCCATGTATAAAGCCTCGTTGTTATTTAACTGCTGCTCTTTAATTATTTGTTACTTTTATTTCTCTTTTATTTTATTTTTTTCTTAAACTGCACTGTTGGTTAAGGGGTTGTAAGTAAGCATTTCACTGTAAGGTCTACACATGTTTTATTAGGCGCATGTGACAAATAAAATTTCATTTTATAAGGTTCTCTGCATTTTTCACTGTGGAATATGGACCCCGTCTCCAGTTTCATATCTAACATCTTACAGTCACATATTTTATAAACTCGCAACATGAGGCAGTTCATAATGGTGTACACAATTTGATTAAAGCTGGCATAGCAGCCGTCCCAAGGACAGCGGTCTTGGGACTAGACTACAAAGTGAGGCAATACAAAAGAAAACACAGTAGATGGCAGTGTTTTTACAATTCACTTTCACTTTCACAGCACAGATGTTGTAGGATTTCATAAATGGATTGTTGTAGTGTGAGTTACACTTGCTTGTAAAGACAGCTATAAATGTTTTTGACATCCATCTTATAACTTGAATGAAAAAAAGACTGGATTGACTTTTCAAAAGTGCAAATTGATCAACAAGAGCTTAATAACTTGGTCTTTCCACGAATAGAGTTCCAATTTCAGTAGAAATTGTGCAACAATATTGAATTTTAAAACCCTGTTATACTTAATTAAGTGCCATGTAATATTACTATTTATATTATAAATAATGTCATTCCTCATGTTTTCTGACTCGGAAGATTTTAACCCTCTTAACCCTACATTTCCACAAGTTTGTTGCTTTGACAAAGTCAACTTAGAATTTTGTTTGGTTTTGTTTTGAAACTTGCATTCAATTGCCCATCCCTGTTACACACGACAAGCTTCCATTCCCCATGTCACAAGGGGATTTGTGGCTCATTTAATGGGGCGGTGCAGTCAAAAATGGGATTTCCAGTTTATTAGGTACGCCGCCCCGTTCACCAAAATGGTTTTCTTCTACAGATAGTGAGTCACGTGGCCGTGGCTATATAATACAGGCGGACAGGCATTCAGTTACTGTTTTATTTAACGTTAGAATAGGCAAAATGAGTGACCTAAGTGACTTTGAGCATGGTATGATCGTCAGTGTCAGGCGAGCTGGTTCCAGTATCTCAGAAACGTCCGGCCTGGTAACATCGCCAGGCGATATAAGTTAATAGACTATAACAAAGAGTGTTTTCCCTCTTCTCTGCCAACAACAGCTAGTTTTTCAGGTTACACATGCCTTCCATTAGGCTCCGTCAATTAGACGTCTCTCTTAGACCATTCCCAAACAGTCCTAGCAAAAATGTTGCTTGAGAAATCTTATTTGCTAAGAAGCTATTTTTGTTTCTTTTTGACCATTTTAACTGAAAACAATCACAGTAAGGTACTTAATTGTTACCCAGCAATGATTTTATATTGAGCTAAAAATGGCTGCATTTGACCTTTAAGACAAACTCTTAATGTAACCTTTTGAGACGGGAAATGATGTCTTTCATTAAGTTGAACATGTGCTCTTTATGAATTAGGTGAAATATTTTATTAATTTTTTTTACCAAATGACACAACCCAAAGGGCACTATATTGGTGGAATGACCCAACAAGCCATGTAAGATACCCAATTATCCGGTGCTTTATAATCCATAGAGATGCTGGTGGTCATTAACATGATTCTGTGAATGTGGAATAAGTTTAAGATGTGAGGAGCAGACAACAGTCTGACTGCAGGACATGAAGGGGAGCCATACTTTCACTCAAACACAACAATGGTTTGACTCCCACTGCCCAAGCCCAGGGCTACATCTGGGGCAGGGCTGCACCGGGCGGAGCTGTATCAGGACAACAGTATCAGACCTCCAAAAGGACCAGCCAGACCTTGGTACCTATTCAAAATCA
Organism: Salmo salar; assembly: GCF_965601325.2. Classification (NCBI taxonomy): domain Eukaryota; kingdom Metazoa; phylum Chordata; class Actinopteri; order Salmoniformes; family Salmonidae; genus Salmo; species Salmo salar. Next base: position 7,091,748 of record NC_138306.1, on the reverse strand, counting down.
TTCAAATACGTTGATCCTTTGCTTTAGTCTTCCTGGAGTGCCAGTTGGATGGGTTTAGTGAAGTTGTAGCACCATTCTATAGGTTCATTAAGCCAGGCAAGGTCAACCAAGCACAAATAAAGTGTTTGAATTATTTTAAATAGTATTTCAACCCAGGTCTGCCCTGGGACAAGGATAATGGTTTTGCCTCCTTTCCTGGTTTACACATGATGCATCAGCTTGACAAATGTTATTGGGTATACAAAATTAAGAGTGCCTTAGATGTCAATTATACATCCTATAGTAATAACATGAGTATAACATTTAATAGATGTCAAAGCACTGCATCTGAAGCCCCCCTGAATATCTTTATGAAGATTTCCAGTACACCATAGATAGTGTTCTTCATAGGATGTTTCATCGTATTGCAATAGCTTTGCAGGCTGTCCTTGTTGTGAGGGAAAATGGCTCAAGATGGAGCCGTACTGGATGGCCGCCGTTTTACAAGCTCCAACCCAACTTTGCTATTTTGTGATTATTTTGTGGTTTATTTTTACTTTAGTTTCATGAAATGTATACGCCAATACTTTTTATAACTGACAACAACTTTTGAACATTAGATCGGCAGTTGCCCCAATTCCGACTTCTACTTAGACTTTGACTCATCTGCCCTGGGCTCTCTCAGCAATTCCGACCCAATTTTTGGCCTACCCAAGAGGAAACGCTGGCATTATAGAGGCAAGAGAGGGGGGATCCTGGAGAGATTAAGGCGAAGGGAAAACCGGCCACCTCTTTCCTCCATTCACTTGATAATAAGATGGATGACCGCCGATCGCAGATTTGCTACCGACGGGACTCTCGGAAATGCAATATTCTTTGCTTTTCAGAAACATGGCTCTCGGACAAGATACCCCCCACGGCTATCCAACTCGAAAGATTGTCCATTCACCGGGCGGACAGGACAGTGGAGTCGGGGAGATCGAGGGGGGGAAGGGTTTGCCTCTTTGTCAACACCAACTGGTGTGCTAATTCCAGCTCGGTGGAAGTGTCAACCCACTGTTCACCTGTCTTGTAATACCTGTTGATCTTATGCCGACCCTTCTACCTCCCGAGGGAGTTTTCAGCTGTTATTGTGACTGATGTATCCATTCCACCTCAAGACAGTAAAAATGAGAAGCTGGCGCTTAAAAACTGTACAAGACTATAAACAAGCAGGAAGAACCTACACCCAGAGGCTGCCTTCTGGTTGCCAACTTCCATCAACACATCTCCAACGTCACTAGGGGCGATAAAGTCCTAGACCACTGCTATTCTACCCACAAGCAAGCATACAAGGCTCTCCCCTGTCCGCTGTTAGGTAAATCAGATCATGACTCCCTTCTCTTGCTTCCTGTTTAAAAGCAGAAGCTGAAACAGGAAGTACCCGTGATTCGCTCAGTTGAGAAATGGTCAACAGAATCAGAGGTTATGCTACAGGACTGCTTTGCTAGCGCTGATTGGTATATGTTTCGAGACCCCGCTGATAACATTGACGAGCTAACCACCTCCGTCACCGGCTTCGTTAGACAATGCATAGGCGACGTTGTCCCCACGGTGACGGTTTGCTGCTTCCCCAATCAAAAGCCCTGGATTAACACAGAGGATGGCACTAAAGTAAAGAACAGGGCTACCGCACACAGAGCTAACTTAGACAACCCTGATGCCACAGCCAAGGACAGGAATGAATAAGTACAATTAGTCCTGCTATGACCTCCGCAGAGTCATCAAACGAGCAAAAGGACAATATAGGGATAAGGTGGAATCATATTACACAGGCTCCAATGGCAGCCGCATGTGGTAGGGGCTACAGTCCATTACTGATCACAAAGGAAGGCCCAACCAACCGTGATCTGTCCAACGATGCCTCTCTACCAGACGGACTCAAGTCATTTTATGCACGCTTTGACAACAACAACATCGAGCCTGGGGTGTGAGGGCTGTCACCGACCAAGAGGATTGAATGATCTCGCTCTCTGAGGTCAACGTGAGAAGAGGTTTTAATCAGGTCAACACACGCAAGGCAGCTGCAGTATTCCAGGGCGCGTTCTCAGAGCATGCGCAGAACAGCTGGCAGGCACATTTTCACCCTCTCCTTGTCCCAGTCTGTAATCCCCACATGTTTTAAGATGACCACAATCATTTATTTTCCTAAGAACTCTAAGGCTTCATGCCACAATGACTACCGCCCTGTAGCACTCACTTCTGTAATCATGAAGTGCTTTTAGAGGCTGGTTATGGCACACATTAACTCCACCATCCCAGCCACCCTAGACCCACTGCAATTTGCATACCGCCCCAACAGATCATAGACAACGCAATCTCAATTGCTCTCCACACTGCCGTCACCCACCTAGATAAGAGGAATACCTATGTGAGAATGCTGTTCATTGATTACAGCTCAGTGTTCAACACCATTGTCCCCTCCAATCTCGTTATCAAGCTTAGGGTCTGAACACCTCCCTCTGCAACTGGATCCTGGACTTCCTGACCGGACGACCCCAGGTGGTGAGGGTAGGCAACATCACCTCTGCCACGCTGACCGATAACATAGGGGTCGCTCAGGGGTGTGTGCTTAGTCTCCTCCTGTACTCCTTGTTCACCCACGACTGCATGGCCACGCACGACTCCAACACCATCATCACGTTCACTGACAATACGAGGGTGGTACGCTTGATCACTGGCGACAATGAGTCAGCCTAAAGGGAGGACGTAAGTGACCAGGCAGTGTGGTGCCGGACCAACAACCTCTCCCTCAACGTCAGCAAGACCAAAGAGCTGATCGGGACATACAGTAAATGGGGGGGGGGGGGGTGAGAACGCCCCCATCCAAATCGACGGTGCGGCATTGGAGCAGGTAGACAGCGTCAAGTTCCTCTGTGTCCAAATCTCTAAAGACTTAAAATTGTCTTAACATACAAGAAGGCAGGACAGTGCCAGGCTGAAAAAGTTTGGCATGGGCCCTCAAAACCTCAAAAGGTTCTACAGCACTACCATTGAGAGCACATTGACTGACTGGTCACTGCTTGGTATGGCAATAGCACCATCTTCGATTGCATGGCGCTACAGGGGGTTGCGTGGACAGCCCAGTACATCACTGGGGCAGAGCTACTTGCCATCCAGGACCTCTGTATCAGCCGGTGTAAAAAGAAGGCCCCAAAAATTGTTAAAGACTCCAGCCAACCAGTCCATAGACTATTTTCTCTGCTGTCGCACGGCAAGCGATACCGGTTCATCAAGTCTGACAGGCTCTATCCCCAAGCAATATGACTTTTAACAAAATAGCTACATGGACTATCTGAGTTAACATCGTATCTTTATTGAAATTTTATTTCAATTTTTGCACTGTCTCTATGCACACTCACAGGGCCCTACACACTCAAACAAGCCATAATTTGCTCACTTGCCCATAACATGCACATACATGCATACCGACTCTACACACCTGCACACCCACTGACATACAAGCTGCTTTCTACTCTGTGTATCTTACATCCTGTTGCCTTTTCCCCTTACCCCTCTACAAACAGTATCTACCTCCATCACTCCAGTATCCCTGCACATTGTACATATGGTATTGGAACTGACTTTAAAAAACTATTTCCTGTATATAGTATGCTTACTTACTTACTTTATTGTGTATTCCATATTTCTTATTCTTATTTCTCATGTGTTTTTTTCTAGTAATACATTGTTATTGATTATTGCATTGTTGGGTTTTGAGTTTGCAAGAAAGGCATTTCACTGTACTTGTGCATGTGACATTAAAACTTGAAACTTGAAATGTAAAATGTGTGCGCTGTTAGTGTAATGAGTAATAAATAACACGAGTGGATAAACATCTGTCAGTGGATACAGGGTGCCTGGGGCTTCCTGCACACTTTATCAGACACAGGGAGAGAGAGAGAGAGAGAGAGAGAGAGAGAGAGAGAGAGAGAGAGAGGTCTGCTTCTGAAGATGTAGCCAAGAATCAAACCAATAACACATTAAGACTCCGTGTACAGGGACGTCTCTCTCTGTTTTCCTCTCTCTCACTCTCTCTCTCTCCATAGCAATGGCAGACACTAGGGAGCAGTTCTGGAATATTTGAGATGCAATTGGTTTTAAAGGGATAGCTCACCCAATTCATAAACGTGCCTCGTATTATGGACACCTAGAAAGTAGTCTTCCCGAAGACTCAGCAATCCAATATTTCGTGTTTTTTTTGTTGCTAAGCCATATGTTGGCTACCCAGACTATTTGCATTGTGTGCCCCCCCAACCCCTCTTTTACGCTGCTGCTCCTCTCTGTTTATCATATATGCATAGTCACTTTAACTATACATTAATGTACATACTACCTCAATTGGCCCGACCAACCAATGCTCCCGCACATTGGCTAACCGGGCTATCTGCATTGTGTCCCGCCACCCGCCACCCACCACCCGCCAACCCCTCTTTTTGCTGGGTGCATGCTCCCTGCATTCTCCCTGCAGCTACTCTCTGTTCTTCATATATGCATAGTCACTTTAACCATATCTACATGTACATACTACCTCAATCAGCCCGACTAACCGGTGTCTGTATGTAGCCTCGCTACTTTTATAGCCTCGCTACTGTATAAAGCCTAGCTACTGTTATTTTTCACGGTCTTTTTACTGTTGTTTTTATTTCTTTACTTACCTATTGTTCACCTAATACCTTTTTTGCACTATTGGTTAGAGCCTGTAAGTAAGTGTTTCACTGTAAGGTTGTATTTGGTGCACGTGACAAGTAAACGTTGATTTGATTTGATGTTAGCATGAGAGTCACTGAATATAAATCAATGGAAGTAGTAAAAAAAACTTTTGATACACTCCAAATATCAAGCCTAAATCCCAAACAGATTGAATTGAGCAGCTGGAGAATCTTGGGTCATTGAAATGAAACCACACAACAAGTAATGAAGTCCAAGAGCAAACAATGTCCTCAAAGGTCCCCACAACAAGTGTTGCGAAGGTGACTGCAGTAAAGATTTAGATTAAGTGATCTGTTTTCAGTCTTCAACATTCCTTAATACGAAATGTGCTAGAATAAGGTAATGAAGGAGCATACAGTAAACTACAGTCGTATGTACGGGAGTATGAAGCAGCATGTTGAGTATGAAATGTGCCATCTCACAAGAAAACCAAATGATTTAACAGCTGGATTCTAGAAAGAGCACTGTCTCTATTACCCTGACAAGAAAGGGCAGCAATCCAAAAGACTCCCTACGCTGTTGTTGACATTTTCTAAATATGGTCCGTATTATTCTCTATCGTTGTTTATGTTTGTTTTCTGTGACAACCATTTGTGGAATCCAAGGCAGAGTGAAATAAAACCATAATACTTAAAACCGCAGAATGGTAGACCTTAGCACACTGTTGTGAAATGCGGTTTCCTTTGAAAGCTATGAACAATTTCTGGCATGCGTATTTGTATTCAACCTCCTCTTCTTTCAGTGTAGCCAAGAGGGTCATTCTCTCTCTCTTACAGCTGCTGAAGCAGAGAGACTGTGTGAGACATATTGTCCAAACTATTATGAAGTGGCTGTTGTAAACCAATCAGAAACCATTGTAGGTGGCTCCATATAGAAATCCCTGTAGATGGCTCAGTATTCTCAGCAGACTGAAAGAGCAAACCATCTGGGCACACCACGTCATTTCAACGTGGATAATTGGGTAATATTTGGTTGAGACGTTGACTAATGAGATTAAAACCTATATTCACCCACTCAAAAAGACAGCCAAAAGTTAGTTTCATTTCCAATGTGTTATCACTGTGCTTTCAACCATTTAAAAGCACAACAAAGTTCAAAATGGGAATCCAATGTCTGATATTTTGTTTATTTATACAGCAGATCTAATGACCTTGGTTGCAGTTGAGATTACATTCGAAATATATGGTTCAAGTGATCAATGCTGTTCGAGATTCTGCACAGATTATTACAACAATTGTAAAGATCGCCACAGACCTTCAACGACCTATGCATGCTATCTGGAACATGCACGCTTTATATGATTACATAAGAACACATGTATAGTTACAGTAATCTCAAAATGTGCCATGGACGTGTTACTCCTTTTAAGGTTGAATGTCACGTAGTTTGTAACACTACGCTACGTTACGCTATTTACTGTATTACAAAAGTAATATTCAATTACGTTCGGTTAACAACACAACCAAATATCAACATTTAAATGAGCTGTATCTACAGCTTGGATAGTTTCATCTGAGACACTGGCTTAATCCCATTTTTTTACTTAATTTATTTTGTTAAAGGATCGGAGACTTGAATCCAAACATGTAATTTGTTACAGTAATATTCCTAAAGTACTCTGACTCATGATATATGACTGGCTTGTGTGGATATTTTACTATATGCTGGTTATTTAGAGTCTAGACTACCTGTGTTGCTCCTGCCCTGACACACGTGCACCTCCCGACTGAAGAAGGGAAGGAGTTATGCTGGAGGGTCGTAGATGCAGCTGCTCGTCTCTTTCTGCCTCTCTCTCCTGCACGTAGGCTATCAGCCATAATCAAAATTAAGACATCAATGGGAAGCTATAAAATGCTTTAAAAATATCAGTGAATGGGGTAATTAAGATTGGGCAGGGCTCTGTAGTAAGTATGAACACCGGATCTCTATTGAGCTGATAAGTAGAGCCTCTCCATACTTAGGTTGCGTCCCAAATAGCGCCCGATGCCCTATATAGTGCACTACTTGTTACCAGAGCCCATATGGAGTAGGGTTCCATTTGAGACACATCTTTAGACTATGGAGACAAAGGCAGTGTCTTTGTAAAGCTGGAGTGGATGATAATGTACTGTGTATGCAGTACTTAAGCCTGCTTGGTTGGCATGTGAATTAATACTGTTTGAACATTGAGTGATCTTAATTGCATTGAGAATGGAGGGGTTCGGTGCACTACATACCAATTACGTCTATGGGGGGTGCCGGGTGGGGAGGTACTTTGCCCCTAAGGGCCACTGTGGAGGCGATAGTTATCCCGACTGTATCATGGCTATGCTATGTTTACTGATGACTTCAAGAGACAAAAATCAAGGAGGTATAATACCATGTATGAGTAGTGAACCTGATGACAAACCCACTTTCAGTCATACTCATATCTGTGATACCAAAGATCCCTCCTGAAATTATTTATTTTGCATGTTGCATTGTTGCGATTTGTGAGACAATCTGTTAGAATTCTCACTTCCAAAACCATTATAATGTTCTGATAATACTATAGGGACACCAGAATGTGTCATAATTTCTACTTTCCAGATGATGTTCAGAGAGAGGAGCCAACCAACTGGTTGAGAGAACGCAGAGCATCAAAATATAACACTTGCTAAATTACAGATTAGAAAGCATCTGGTTCATTTAACAACGTTCTGCTTCTTCTTTACTGTCAGTCCTCCCCCATGCTGGGTGCATGCTCCCTGCATTCTCCCTGCAGCTCAGATAAGATCTGCCTGAAGGAGCATACCAGATGGATATGATCATTTACCACATTCAAATCAACTTCCTCTATATGAGCGGTGTAACGGTTGTCGTCGGGAATGGAGGACCAAAACGCAGCAGGAATGTGGATGCTCATCTTGTATTTATTTTAGAATAAAGTGAACACCAAAATAACAAAAACGAAGAACTCACGAACAACAAAACAGTCTTGTCAGGCTCACACACGCAAAACAAGAAACAATCTCCCACAAACACTTAACCAAACACGTACCCATATATAGTACTCTCAATCAGAGGCAACTAGAAAACACCTGCCTCCAATTTAGAGTCCAACCCCAATAAATTAGACGAAGAAATACAAAAGACTAGAGACCACATAGAAATACAAACCTAGAACATAACCCCAAAAACCCGGAAAATAATAAATCAAACACCCTACTACATAAAACACCACCCCGAACCACAAACAAAATACCCTCTGCCACGTGACAGTACCCCCCCTAAAGGTGCAGACCCCGGATGCACCTCATAACTAAACAAAAAACCCAAAACAACAAACAAAAAAATCCCCCTAAACTAAAGGGAGGGAAGGGAGGGTGGCTGCCGTCACCAACGGCACTTGTGCTACACCCCCCCTCCCCAACCCACCTATACAGGAGGTGGTTCTGGCTCCGGCCTACTGTCCTCCAGAATGCAGACAGACTTGCTCAGTTTCGGGCCGTAGGCAGACTCCCATCGTTCCGGATCGTAGGCAGACCTCTTCCGTTCCACACTGTAGGCAGACTCATTTGATACACAGTTAATCCTATTTAGTTCCGGATCATTAACAGACTCCCTTGGTTCCGGGTCATAGGCAGACCCCCTCGGTTCCGGGGCGCAGGCAGACCCCCTCGGTTCCGGGGCGCAGGCAGACCCCCTCGGTTCCGGGGCGCAGGCAGACCCCCTCGGTTCCGGGGCGCAGGCAGACCCCCTCGGTTCCGGGGCGCAGGCAGACCCCCTCGGTTCCGGGGTCGCAGGCAGACTCCCTCGGTTCCGGGTCGCAGGCAGACTCCCTCGGTTCCGGACTAGACACTGTTGCCGGATACTCTGGACTGCACACTGTTGCCGGATGCTCTGGACTGCACACTGTTGCCGGATACTCTGGACTGCACACTATTGCCGGATACTCTGGACTGCACACTATTGCCGAACGCTCGAGGCTGGGCTGACGCACTGGAAGCCTGATGCGTGGTACTGGTACTGGATGTGCCAGTCTGGGGACACGCACCTCAGGGCTAGTGCGGGGAGCGGGAACAGGCCGAGTCGGACTGGGTTGACGCACTAGAAGCCTGATGCGTGGTGCTGGTACTGGAGGTATCAGCCTGGGAACACGCACCTCAGGGCTAGTGTGGGGAGCGGGAACAGGCTGAGTCGGACTGGGCTGAAGCACTGGAAGCCTGATGCGTGGTGCTGGTACTGGAGGTATCAGCCTGGGAACACGCACCTCAGGGCTAGTGCGGGGAGCGGGAACAGGACGAGTCGAACAGGGCTGACGTACTGGACCGTAGAGGCGTACTGGCGGTCTCGAGCGCAGAACTGGCATCGCTCTTACTGGCTGGATGCTCACTTCCCCCTGGCAAATACGGGGCGCTGGTATTGCGCGTACCGGCCTAAAAATACTTGGCCTCGCCACAGTACCCATTACCCCGAAGCACGGGACCTGTCCAGTCACTGGATGCCCAGAAAAGGTACGGGGATTTGGCCTAGGGCTCAATCCTCGCCCAGCCAAACTACCCGTGTGCCCCCCCCCCCAAAAAAAATATTGGGGCTGCCTCTCGGGCTTAAACGCCAGTCGTGTTCCCCTGTAGCGTTTTCTGTCTTCGCTCCACTTCCTCCATGGACCTTCTCCAGCCATAATCTCATCCCACGTCCACTTCTCACGATCGTCCATATCAAAGTCCATTTTCTCAGCGTTCCTCCTCTCCTTCTTCCGCTGCTTGGTCTTGTTGTGGTGGGAGATTCTTCTATAACGGTTGTCGTCGGGAATGGAGGACCAAAACGCAGCAGGAATGTGGATGCTCATCTTGTATTTATTTTAGAATAAAGTGAACACCAAAATAACAAAAACGAAGAACTCACGAACAACAAAACAGTCTTGTCAGGCTCATACACGCAAAACAAGAAACAATCTCCCACAAACACTTAACCAAACACATACCCATATATAGGACTCTCAATCAGAGGCAACTAGAAAACACCTGCCTCCAATTGAGAGTCCAACCCCAATAAACTAGACAAAGAAATACAAAAGACTAGAGACCACATAGAAATACAAACCTAGAATCAAACACCCTACTACATAAAACACCACCCCGAACCACATAAACAAAATACCCTAAGCCACGTCCTGACCAAACTACAATAACAAATAACCCTTATACTGGTCAGGACGTGACAAGCGGTTAGTTGATTGTTTCACTACTTTTTTTTCCAAAGCAGAGGTGTTAGTCTATAAGCAATAAGGATTCATATTGATCATCTTTTTAAATATATGGATAATCACATCATATTAAAAATGTATAAATGGAAGCATTTTATGTAAGATATACAAATAAGGCCAAATATCTATGAATATTTTGTCATAATCAATAGAACTGAAGATGAACAAAGCTAAACTTCTCAGGCAACAAATAACTCATAGACCATTTCCGAGCCATTTATCTCAAATCAAATCAAATTGTGTTTGTCACACGCGAATACAACAGGTGTAGATCCTACCGTGAAATGCTTACTTACAAGCCCTTAACCAACAACGCAGTTCAAGAAATAGAGTTGAGAAAATATTTATGAAATAAACTAAAGTAAAAAATTATATAAAAGTAACTCAATAAAATAACAATAACGAGGCTATATACAGGGGGTACCGGTACCGAGTCAATGTGCGGGGCTGCAGGTTAATCGAGGTAAGTTGTACATGTAGGTAGGAGTAAAGTGTCTATGCATAGATAATAAACAGCAAGTAGCAGCAGTGTAAAAACAAAAGCGGGACAAGGGGGTCAATGTAAATAGTCTGGGTGGTCATTTGGTTAATTGTTCAGCAGTCTCATGGCTTGGGGTAGAATCTGTTAATGAGCCTTTTGGACCTAGACCTGGCGCTCCGGTACCGCTTGCCATGCGATAGCAGAGAGAACAGTCTATGACTTGGGTGACTGGAGTCTTTGACAATTTTTGGGGCTTTCCTCTGACACCACCTAGTATATAGGTCCTGGATGGCAGGAAGCTTGGCTCCAGTGATGTACTGGGCTATACTTGTATAGTTTCCTGCTCCTTAAGATAATTGTCACTGTGCCCTGAGGGTGGTGAGTATTTTCAGCTAGGTAACCTGCAAGGTCGGTGATCTGCCTGTATGTGCATTGCAATGGTTTATTATTGAGTCATAAGCCTATTATGTTCCTTAATAGGGGTGTAATTCTCTGAGACAATATAGGGAATAATATATATATTTTTTTTTTGATATTCGGATCATCTCTATTTTGGACAAAGTTGATGACTACGCAAGATGTATACTAATCATTAGATCCGGGGCCAAGGGTCAAAGCTCTATAACAAGCTAACAACATTTAACCCTTTAACCCTGGAGGTCTTGTGTTTCCACAGCCTGCCTGCAGTTGATATTCATACATAGACCAGTTCAGAACCATTTATCTCAGGTGATTTCCTACTCCTAGTGATAATTGTCGCTGTGCCCTGAGGGTGGTAAGTATTTTCAGCTAGCTAATCTGTGAGGTCGGCGATCTCTATCAACAAGTGTTTATCTCTTGCAATCTGGAACTCATTAAAACAATTCAACTCGACGTAAACACTTTGACTTCTCGCTCAAGAATAATCTCCAATGACAGACTTCAGTAAAGGAGAAAAATATTGTTTTGTCCGTCATCCAGACTGACCGGATGAAAAACACAGAAAACGACAAAGAAATGACATTACTCTCTTTCAGAGACAGACAACCCCTATACAGTCCTGGCTCAATAGACAGAAGGGCTTCCAACTCTATAGCCTTCCAACCCTACAGCCTCACAACCTTCCAACCCTAAAGCCCAACAACCCTGATCCTCTACAACCCTAACCGGGCCCTCAGATCAAAAATACTTCAAAGTGCCTCATCTAACTATACTCTCAGTCCCACCACATCAGACAGACACAGTCACCAGCAAAAACATGAGACGATAGTCAGTTTTTAAGGCCTATGAGCTAAACAGTGGAACAAACTACACAACAGATTTCCCTGGTAAACTGTGTGGCCAACAGGCATTTTATAAAGGGCCGGGCAAATTATCGACACCATCCAGTGAGTACACTCTGTGCAATATGCCATGGATCTATGGCTTTATGAGCAAGCGCCCCACTCTCACATAATGCCTAGGGCATGATATATATGTAGCTAAACGATGGGGTGCTAATTATCAAGATTGTAACCACAACGCTGTCGAGATGGAAGCAATTTTAGCAGGAGTAATTTGCGGGTTCAAATCTTGGCTTCAGCAAACTTCAATATTTTACGGTGAACTAGGATAGTGTGAGAAAGAATGGAGAGAACATGGAGTCCCAATCTTCTGTGTAACGTCCAAGTGAGGTGAATGGACAGTAACAATGAGCCTTGAGGTTAGAGAAACGGGCCAGTAAGCAGAGGGTTGACGGTTCAAGTCCCACTGCTGACTGGACATATTTGGTGGGAGTGAGCTGCTAACTGAATCTGCCATCAGTATAAATCTGACTGCATCAGCATATCAGGTGCCACCAACTACCATTGTGCCCTTATGCAAAGCACTGAACTTGCTTCAGGGACGTTGCTCTGTGGCTGATCATGTGTTGCCTTAGTAATCTTAGTGTGTAGCAGATGGGGATGTGTGAAACTCAACCCTGAACTGTCTACACTTGCATGCTTTTTTGCGGAGCGACTGGGTAAGACTCTTCAGGAGGGTGGTCAGATGTGTTTGAGAGGCAGAGATCCTGTGTTCAAGCCTCAGTATGAGCCGAATCAGGAGGAAGCGGTACTCGCCAAGAAAGCAACGTGACGTCCTTTACACTTGCAGTCTATATCGCATCAGTAGCGTATATTCATGCAAGCCAAGGGAAGCCAGGCTTCCCAACAAAGAATACAAGAAAACAAACAATAATAACATAAAATCATTTATCTTTCAGCTCTCTGTGTTTCATAATTGTCCTTCAATTCGCAAGAGGGTGAATGTATCTCACAGGAGAAAGCATCCGAGCGAGAGAAACAGCGCCCCTCTGTCTCTCTACATGTAGGCCATCTATCTGATACTGTCTGGTCCAAAAAAGTATGACATTGTTGCCGCCTGTAGCGTTGAATGCAAGGGAAGCCAGCGAGCATTTTGCCACCCTTGACAAAAAAAGTATAAATAATTTGCCAATCATCGTTGAGTTAAACTGAGCGAGCTCAACTGTGAATGTTCCTGGAGGGGGAAATAAAAGTGTCATGGGAAGCCAGAGTTTGGCGTTACTCCTATCAAATCGCTTTGAGAGCATACATCATTAACAGAAACAACTTGAATTGTTGCATCGGGTTGTTGTTGTTGTCCTCCGGTGGCTAGCTAGTTAAAATTGTCCCTTTCCGAAATTAGCCCATGGACAGAAATAGGGATTTGGACTTGTGGTTTTACTTAATTCTCCATACTGGCCAATGATTATAATTGCAATTCTGATCCAACCATTAATTCATACACTGTCGTGCCCCTGGCCTGAGAGGATGGAAGTTCAATATGTACAGTAGCAGACTAATGTTAACTAGGGTTTCTAGTGAGAAAGCATTTTAGAAAGGTAGCCTAGGACACATAAAAATATAGGTGTGTACTGTATGTACTGTATGGCATAGTGATAGATGTTTCCTCAACATGAAAGCAAGGAGGATGGCGGTTCTCCACAAGTAGGGTGAGTCAACATGTTTTTCTACTTGCAGGAACGCGCGCGCACGCATGCACACACACGCAAGGAGAAATCAGAACCATGGACAGCCACATCATATTTAGCTTATGTTGATTGGACTAAATTGTTTTTGGTATCTTTTAGTTTCACTGTATTAAACTAAGCAGAGGTGATTTGGTGATGCCGAAATGTTGGAGTTGCTGGAATAGTTGAGGCAGCTGCTGTTTTCTTTGCAACTTGCGGTAACTCTCTATGGTTCTAAATCAATGGTTGTTTGGTGGCCCGAAAATGTCGGAAACAACTGTCTGGTACATGCAATTTGCATCGTGGACTTCACAGGAGAGAGGTTGCTATTCGGTTTTTGTGATAAAACAAAGGTCTTATTATTGTCTCTGCCTTTAGGCCTATATATCATGGTCGCAAGGTATATGATTTAACAGTAAACACCGCTGGCTTCCCCAGTTTTACCCACGCACCCTTACTGTATGGCATAACCCATAACTCTACTCCATACATCCAACTCTTCAAAATATATATTTGTTATTCAGTCAGATGTATTTTGACACTGAAAAACAAGCAGACAGACATCAGTCATAACATTTACCAATATCTTGTTAGGGGTCTAGCCTATGCATTCTTTGTATGAATACTTGATGTAACAATATGTATATATTTTTTATTATTATGTCTGCCCTCTAAATAACGTTTTAATGTCTAGCTGTTTAGAAATTGAAACAATTTCTGCCATCTTCGCAGCCGATGTCTTCGTTTTAGCTTATTCTCACCAAGTGGCCAGGAATGGAATTGACCAGGGGGAATATTTATGTCGAAACCCAGTGTCTAATTTGGGAATGTCTAATTGGCGTTTTGGATCCATCAAAAGTAAAGCTGAGAGGAGAGCCCTGCCCTTAGATGGCTGGCTCGCCCTTTGTGATGCGGCTTTCAGCAATGAGCCTCTGTGTGTAATGTCATGTAATTTTATCCATCCATAGCCTAACATACTGCACACATAGCTCACACAAAACGGTGCCTTGCCTTGAATGATGACTATTTTATTTTTGCGCGCAACTTGGACGTTCTCTCGTGAGCGCTATATTTGTCATGAGAGGCTGTTTCAATCAATTCTAACTACCGTTTGTAAAAAGTAGATGTTTGAAGAGTATCCATTTTTCGGTGTGGATTAATCAATGGACCTAATAAGACTTCGATGGAAACTATTGATTCCGATTTTGGCACTCATGGAAAAGGACTAAAATCCTATTTTCGGCCATGCCATAATGGTTATAATACTGGTTTTGTTAGTGTTGAATTTGATGCATCCCAGTCACCAAAAGCCCCGTTCTTCTATGGCGATTAGGACATCGACTCCACAGCATCAGAGCTTTAACTCGAGGCAGCGCAGGGATGCTGCGGGGCGTGGAGGAGTGTACGAGCACCTTGGGGGAGCACCGAGACACAGAAAGTTGTACTGTGCCACAAAGTATCACTTACAAATACATCCCAATGGGAGAATAGACGGGACCCTGGAGGAGAATAACCCTTTCAGTGAGTACAATATAACTTACGCTCGTATATTTATGCCTTGTTATATGCTATGCATATGAAGTTTATGTTCAGCCACTATATAGGCTGTAGCCGAACAAGAATAGCCTATACATAAACACTTTTAAAGTAGTCCTAGATAGATCATGAAAACGAGAACACTTCTTACCAATTACGCACGTTAATATGCAGTTCATTTTTCTGCCCGTCACGAATGCATTGGTAAATTGGAGTGATCAGAAGGCAACTTCAAAAGTGTCTCTACATTAGAATAGCATTGTTATTACATTGCCATGACGTTTTGGTGTCGCGGGAAATGAGAATGAATACATTTTTCTATCCAGGCATATTGGAGATCGCAGCAGTGGATGTGGGAGTGGTGGTGATTAAAGGACTGTTCTCTGACAGATATCTGGCCATGAACGAAAAAGGAGGACTATATGCATCGGTAAATGTGGCATGATCGCTGAGATCTTTCTCTGTCCGTCTGCCTCTCTCTCTCTCTCTTCAATAATTGGATAATTGACTACCATTCAGTCTCATTTTAAAATAACATAGTCATAAAGCTTTCGTTGTAATGCATTTGGTTTCATCTAAATGTCTCTTTTCTCAGGCTGCCTTCAACCAGGAGTGTGAGTTCATGGAGCGGATCCATGAGTTAGGCTACAACACTTACGCCTCCCGCAACTACCAGACAACCACTCCCTCCACCTCAACAGGAAGCAGCAACAGGCGAAGGGCGAGCGCTGAGAGGCTGTGGTACGTGTCAATCAATGGAAAGGGCCGGCCAAAGCGTGGCCTGAAGACTCGCAGGACAGAGAAGGCCTCCCTCTTCCTTCCCAGGGTCCTTGGCCACAAGGACCATGACATGGTTCACCTGTTGTTCAACAGTAGTCTAGGGTACAGACAGACTGCCCTCAGACTTATAGGAAAGACAGGGCCAAGGAGACAGAGACATGTTTCCATATCCAGGCAGTTTGATGACTAGTCTGAGTCATGTCATTCCACACTGCCCACAGCCTGACTACCTACCTGGTGACTGAGAGATACCAGCACACCTTTCCCTCCTTTAAACTGGCATAATGATACTGTTGGAATAATGTACAACCTTATATAGAGAATGCATGCATTATACTGTCTTATGAATAAAGTGGTCAATGTATTGAATGTATCTTTGTACTGTTATTGTTAACTCACATTATCGGAAATACATGCAATTAATGTCCTGTGTAATTATTCTTGAGGAGCATTCCATACAAAGATGTCTGGAAAGATGCATGTGGATTACCCAATAATATTTTGTACAAAAAGCACTTTGTTTTAATAATTGTCATCTGTAGCTCATTTAGTAGCGTTTGATGCATTCAATGCCAGGATTGTGGGTTTCGATCCCAGCTGGGACCACCTATATGAATGCAAGCATGACTGTAAGTCACTTTGGATTAAATCATCTGCTAAATGATGTATGTGTATATATACAGTGCATTTGGAACGTTTTGTTAAGTTACAGCCTTATTCTAAAATGTATGAAATATTTTTTTTCTATCATCAATCTACACACAACACCCCAATGACAAAGCAAAAAACGTTTTTTATAATTTGTTGCTAATTTAAAAGACAGAAATACCTTATTTTATTTAAATAACTATTCAGACCCTTTGCTATGAGACTTCAAATTGAGCTCAGGTGCATCCTGTTTCCATTGATCATCCTTTACAGTGAGGGAAAAAAGTATTTTGATCCCCTGCTGATTTTGTACGTTTGCCCACTGACAAAGAAATGATCACTCTATCATTTTAATGGTAAGTTTATTTGAACAGTGAGAGACAGAATAACAACAAAAATCCAGAAAAACGCATGTCGAAAATGTTATAAATTGATTTGCATTTTAATGAGGGAAATAAGTATTTGACCCCTCTGCAAAACATGACTTAGTACTTGGTGGCAAAACCCTTGTTGGCAAAACCCTTGTTGGCAATCACAGAGGTCAGATCTTTCTTGTAGTTGGCCACCAGGTTTGTACACATCTCAGGAGGGATTTTGTCCCACTCCTCTTTGCAGATCTTCTCCAAGTCATTAAGGTTTCGAGGCTGACGTTTGGCAACTCGAACCTTCAGCTCCCTCCACAGATTTTCTATGGGATTAAGGTCTGGAGACTGGCTAGGCCACTCCAGGACCTTAATGTGCTTCTTCTTGAGCCACTCCTTTGTTGCCTGGGCCATGTGTTTTGGGTCATTGTCATGCTGGAATACTCATCCACGACCCATTTTCAATGCCCTGGCTGAGGGAAGGAGGTTCTCACCCAAGATTTGACGGTACATGGCTCCGTCCATCGTCCCTTTGATGCGCTGAAGTTGTCCTGTCCCCTTAGCAGAAAAACACCCCCAAAACATAATGTTTCCACCTCCATGTTTGACGGTGGGGATGGTGTTCTTGGGGTCATAGGCAGCATTCCTCCTCCTCCAAACACGGCGAGTTGAGTTGATGCCAAAGAGCTCCATTTTTGTCTCATCTGACCACAACACTTTCACCCAGTTGTCCTCTGAATCATTCAGATGTTCATTGGCAAACTTCAGACGGGCATGTATATGTGCTTTCTTGAGCAGGGGGACCGTGCGGGCACTGCAGGATTTCAGTCCTTCACGGCGTAGTGTGTTACCAATTGTTTTCTTGGTGACTATGGTCCCAGCTGCCTTGAGATCATTGACAAGATCCTCCGGTGTAGTTCTGGGGTGATTCCTCACCGTTCTCATGATCATTGCAACTCCACGAGCTGAGATCTTGCATGGAGCCCCAGGCCGAGGGAGATTGACAGTTCTTTTGTGTTTCTTCCATTTGCGAATAATCGCACCAACTGTTGTCACCTTCTCACCAAGCTGCTTGGCGATGGTCTTGTAGCCCATTCCAGCCTTGTGTAGGTCTACAATCTTGTCCCTGACATACCTTGGAGAGCTCTTTGGTCTTGGCCATGGTGGAGAGTTTGGAATCTGATTGATTGCTTCTGTGGACAGGTGTCTTTTATACAGGTAACAAGCTGAGATAGGAGCACTCCCTTTGAGAGTGTGCTCCTAATCTCAGTTCATTACCTGTATAAAAGACGCCTGGAAGCCAGAAATCTTTCTGATTGAGAGGGGGTCAAATACTTATTTCCCTCATTAAAATGCAAATCAATTTATAAAATTTTTGACATGCGTTTTTCTGGATTTTTGTTGTTGTTATTCTGTCTCTCACTGTTAAAATAAACCTACCATTAAAATTCTAGACTGATCATTTCTTTGTCAGTGGGCAAACGAACAAAATCAGCAGGGGATCAAATACTTTTTTCCCTCACTGTAGATGATTCTACAACTTGATTGGAGTCCACCTGTGGTAAAATTGATTAGATTGAACATGATTTGGAAAGGCACACACCTGTCTATATAAGGTCCCACAGTTGACAGTGCATGTCAGAGCAAAAACCAAGCCATGAGGTCAAAGGATTTGTCCGTAGAGCTCCGAGACTGGACTGTGTTGAAGCACAGATCTGGGGAAGGGTACCAAAGAATGTCTGCAGCATTGAAGGTCCCCAAGAACACAGTGGCCTCCATCATTCTTAAATAGAAGAAGTTTGGAACCATCAAGACTCTTCCTAGAGCTGGCCGCCCAACCTAACTGAGCAATCGGGGGAGAAGGGCCTTGGTCAGGGAGGTGACCAAGAACCCGATGGTCCAGAACCTGAGTTCCTCTGTGGAGATGGGAATAACTTCCAGTAGGACAACCATCGCTGCAGCACTCCATCAATCAGGCCTTTATGGTAGAGTGGCCAGACAGAAGCCACTCATTAGTAAAAGGCACATGACAGCTCGCTTGGAGTTTACCAAAAGGCACCTAAAGGACTCAGACCATGAGAAACAAGATTCTCCGGTCTGATGAAATGCCAAGGGCAAAGTACGGAGATCCTTGATGAAAACCTGCTCCAGAGTGCTCAGGACCTCAGATTGGGGTGAAGGTTCACCTTCCAACAGGTGTCTAAGCACACAGCCAAGACAACGCAGGAGTGGCTTTGGGACAAGTCTCTGAATGTGGCCCAGCCAGAGCTTGGATTTGAACCTGAACATCTCTGGAGAGACCTGAAAATAGCTGTGCAGTGACGCTCCCCATACAACCTGACAGAGCTTGAGAGGATCTGCAGAGAAGAAAGGGAGAATGTACCAAATTTGTAGCATCATACCCAAGAAGACTTGAGGCTGTAATCGCTTCCAATGTAAACATGATATTTCAGTATTTATAAATGTTTTTGCTAAAATTGATAAAAACCTGTGTTTGTTGCCATTATGGTGTATTGTGTGTAGATTTGAATAAGGCTGTAACCTAACAAAATGTGGGAAAAGTCAAGGGGTCTGAATACTTTCCAAATGCTCTGTATATAGATTGCCATTGTGTTGTTAATTTATTTATTTGCCTCCATTACTTGTTATATCATAAACACGTTTTCTATGTATTTTTAATGTTTTTTTTTTGTCTATGAAACTCAAGTTTCATTACTCATGGTACTGTAGTCTCCTGATGTATTTAAGCCTACATTTTTGAAGAATTCTCTTAAAATAAATAGTAAATATATCTATAAAACAATTGAATAATAAAGACTACCAGACTGTAAGTGTTGGGATATGCAGTGTTGAGATTTTTCTGAACACAGGGCTACTGCTAGCATGCTGTGTCAGTTATCATTGGGATCCATTGGCATATGGTCTGTGTGATTTCGGAGTTAAGCATAGGATTGGTTCTGTTCTGTTCCTTTGTAGACACTGCACTCTAGAGGCAGCAAGTCAAACATCTTCTCTCTCTTCAGAGGTGCTATACCCCAAAAATTACATTCCATGAGAGCAACATTACTTTTATCTAAAACTATTGTTCCCAAATGACACCAAAAACATAAAGGTCATTTGTTTTTATTGTTGTAATGATACTGTAAGAAAGTTGTAGGGCCTGTTAATCTGTTCATCTCAGTAAATTATTCTCACTTAAAAAAATGTAACAAGGACGTCTCTGATGCAGCACCTTGGCCAGCACAGTGAGGTGATGAAAACGCAAAACCACGTGATTGAAATGCAGCACCTTGGAGAGCGGCTGAGAAAACGTAGTCTGCCCTAAATGAGAAAACTTATTATTGCGATATTGGCTCTTCATTGATACAAAAGAGGGGTAGGCTACTGTCAACAAACGCTATAGAATATTTATGATAATGTACTAATTTTAGTCTACTTGAGAGTGTAGAGGTTAGATTTTATTTAAAAAATATATATATATGTAAGTATTCAACTTTCAGCCTCAAATAATAACGATTGTTTTGAATCCATTGAATAAGAAATATCATAATTTGAGACATCAAATGAATGAAGACGTCTATAATTTTAGATTATTTGCCACACAAATTCCGAAATGGTTAGTTTTAGGTATAATTTAACAACAATTAGCCGCATTGTTTCCACCAGTAATTCCCCAGTTCGAAAGAATATAATAAACTTGTGAGCAGGTGCAAAAGTCGTTGCTCCTTGCGTGTCACTTGATACCTCTATGTCATCTCGGTTGGTGGTTGTGTATTACACTGGCTAAGTGGCAATAGGCTTTCTATGGTGTGGATGGTCACACATGGGGTTCAAATCTCGAGCGAACCTTTGATATGGGGGTTTTACGCATTGGTACTTAACTCACCATGGGCCAGAAGTTCAGTCTAATAACGGACATTTTCAACATCCTATGCGTAACGGTTTTGTAGCCTACATTGTACATAAGTGCTCGGTACAGTCTACGGGTATTACACTGTGTTCAGTTGATCAGATAGGCAAAAGAGAACTCTATCCGATTAATTTAGATACCTCATCTTCATGGTACAGTAGGAGGCTTGGGTTGATAAGGCCACTAACTGTTTTAAGATGAAAAGTATTTAGCCTTGCATCAACATATTACACGTTTTGTTTATATTGTAATCTTGAGATACTTACAAAATAGTATATTTTGTCTGATGATTATATTCTGTGCAAGATAAGGCCATCCATTATTTTCGGTAGTCAAAAAGTAGAAATTCATATTAAGAAAGCGGTTGATTTGCTTTTATGGATTCATTTATAGAACTGTCTCCTGTGTAACAGTCTGTTGGCTTTTCAGCTTCCTTTTCTGCATCCTGCAATACATTATTTATTTTACTTCAGTCGATACTGGATGAAGTTTTAGACAAAGATCTCATGCGTAATCCTCCCTGTCGCCTGGACACATCTTGAGAAGTCTGAGAAGTTTGTGCGGCGTAAAGACACAATAGACTAAATAAAGGATGGGCAAAACACTTTATAGAGGCTACATGTGTCAGCTCACACTAAAATTACAGTGGCAACTACTGAGTTCATTGAGATGTTCTGCATGGTGCGCCCTGCCACTCGAGATCAGAGTGCACAAGGGGAGGTGGTTTTCTGAGTGACTTTGCGTCGGAGGTAACTAGCGTGCATGTGGATTGAGTTGAGAGCAACCTTTTGTTACAGTAGGTGGTGTGTGATGTCATTTCGGGGCACATATAAGTATCGTCAAGAGAGAGACATGGCTATGTCTTGCAACACGACTGACAATTCACAACTCGATCTTAAAGCATCTCGGAATAGAGTAATTCAGCGGAGCCATTGAAGTAGCCTACAGAAAATACTTCATGCAGACTCAAAAATAAGTTCACTGAAGGCTCAGTCAGTCCCACAGTCTCCACAACTTTTCCGTCAACCTGTGAGCACCACGGACAGGGGAAAGAGGGGTTTGGGGAAAATTCTAAAAACAAATTCAAACACGTGAGACCGCACTGACCACACAGGGATGTCTGTCCACGCGTCCTGGCTACCAGTACCGCTGCTGGTGTGGGGACTGGTCTGCAGCTCAGTGCGCACTGCCCCGTTAGCAGGTATGCAGAACGGCGCACTTGAGCGGCATTGGGAAACGCTCTACTCTCGATCACTGGCTCGGAACCCATGGGAAAAGAGAGAAATCACCCGGGATGGTGAATATCTTGTGGGCATCAAAAGACTTAGGCGTCTCTATTGCAACGTCGGCATTGGGTTTCATATTCAAGTTTTACCAGACGGAAAGATCACTGGAATACATAACGAAAATAGATACAGTAAGTTTAGTTTCATACTTTTATTTAAACCAGCATCTTTGGGCACACGTGTTTGATGCCCCTCTCTTCGTCTGCAACCTGTTTGTGCCATGTGCCACCACTTTAGAACTTCATATTCTGAGTTTGGGTTGTGTGAATGGGCACCATGCCAACTTCAACATAATATTGTGTTTAGATTAGGCTACTAGCCAATCGACGTCACGTGTTAGTATTTTCGTCCGATGGCCATGAGGACAGAGGAAGGAGTGTTTTAGCCAAGTATGATTTCGTCTTCTTTGCAAGGCTTTGATTCATGCGCGACATTGAAAATTGTTTGCGGCTCTGTTTCAACAACAACAAGAAAGGCTTTATTTAGTACATGTTTCTGAAGAGTCAAAAGAAATCACGGATCGTACCAGATCTAACTGTTGGCTATCAGTATATTGGGGTGCAATTGGGTTAGTTATTCTCGTCCGACTGTCCAGTATAAAGTCAGGAAAGTTTTGGACTTTTTTTCCCTTCCTAACACATTAGTCTTGTATTTTGATACATACATTTGATACATTCCTCCAAGAGAATAACAGAGACAAGATAACATTATTATTTTTTTTATATATATATTATGTAAACCCGTAGACATAACAGTTTGAAGTTTTCTCAGAACTTCAAACTGCCAGTTACTGATACTGGGATCTTTAGTGAGAGGAAGTCTATCTCATATGTAGCCTAGTTGCCATCTAATGCCAAGGGAGAAATGCACCAATTTCGTGGGGGGGGGGGTTTAGTAACAGTTTGAAAATAGATCTAAATAGACCTGTGTCTACTACAGACTTCCACAAGACTGGCATAAACAATGGATTATACACAACGTTCCTATGGTGTACAGAATAAACATTTCAGTAATATTCTTGATCTCATTTCAGGTCTCCTTGAGATATCACCTGTGGAGAGAGGGATTGTGACAATCTTTGGAGTCCGAAGTGGTCTGTTTCTAGCCATGAACAGCAAAGGGAAGCTCTATGGATCTGTAAGTATACATGCTATGTTTTCTGGGACGTATTTCTGGGTCACAACATACTTTATTGCATGAAAGGTCTCCACAGCAGAATGATTGTCAATGTCTTGGCATGCCTTTACATGTTTGTAGCTTATGAACTTCATAATAAGCTACACCACAGGTGCATTCAATATAAGGTGTAGACCTTTCCTTTCCTTAGAGTCCATGTACAGTATATGGTATTTCAAAGTAAAGTTGAATTGGCCACAAAATCCCAAGTGTTGGGATTGATCTTTGTGATTTGGGTACATTGCGTTATTTTATTGTTTCTTAATTGTAGACCTTAACCTCTCCTCTCTCACCCTTTCTCTAGGGTCATTACAATGACGAGTGCAAGTTCAAGGAAAGTCTCTTGGCAAATAACTACAACGCTTATGAATCTGCAGCACACCCAGGGATGTATGTTGGACTGAGTAAGACTGGCAAAACCAAAAAAGGTAACCGAGTTACACCAGCCATGACGGTGACACACTTCTTACCGAGGATCTGAATGATTCCAGACAGACTGTGCCTTCAACAGGGGGTAGAGGAAAGAGAGAGGAAACAATGCACTTTCAAATGTTTTTCTAGAGTGTGATATTTCAATTGTTTATTTATGATTCTTGAGAATTTTTATATTTTGGGAAAGTGGAATTACGTAAAAAGGGAACATGAACAAATGACGATTGTTTTTGTTTTTACATCTATGGAATGTGTGCTGCTATAAGTGTCTTGAGATGAGTACATTTTTTTTTAAACGTCAAATGGATTTTGCACTGTTTTTAAGTATTGTTGTTCGGCAATGGTTGTGCAGTAAGTGTTCTCGTCTTACTTGTATTACTTTGAAAGAAACTGCTGACCCAAGTTTGTCAGAGTTGTGTCTCAGCATCAAAAAGAAAGACAATGATGGCAAAGGTCCAAACCATTCAAAGTTAATTACGGGCCCCATGATTAGTCATTTATTGGTCGATACAATGACAATTGGGACTTAGAAAAACTCAACAACACAGAAATGGGTTTCTGCATTGAATTTGTTGTATGGTCTTGGTCAGAGTTGTGTGTGTTACTGCAGTATTTCTATGTAAGAAAGACCACTCGTTATATTTCCATTCCTAATTGATTTAGCTTTTTACTACCTCAGTATGGACGTGCAAGCTCTAGGGATCATGTTGTTGTTTGTTCTGTGTCTTCTACAGTATGTTGTTCTGTCATATTTCTGAGCATGACATATGACGTTGCCACACTTCTGTGTTTTACAAGTTACAACTTAACCTACACTGTATACCACTGGTGAGGTGAACTAGAGGAATTGAGAGGAACCCATTCAGAGAGAGGGAATCTGAGTTTAGATGGCACATCTATAGTGTACGGTTAGGGTTAAAGGTAACTCTGGTCCAGGGTTGAACTATATTTTTGTTGTATGCATGTATGGTAAAAACTCTTTCATAAATAGTACATGCAGCACACAAATGACTGGCTGGACCCTTCTCTAATCCAGCATTAGTGAAGGTACTTGATTATCAGTAATTTATGACAATTCCACTTTCTTATGTTTTCTGTATTTCAAATATATGTATTGTTGTACCCAATGCCTGATATGTGGTTTTGTAAATCCTTGTGAATTGACTTCCCTTGCAGTTGTCAATAGTAAGAACCCATATTAGCTTTGGGAGTATGTTGCGATTTCAGTTGTTTATTCATGCAAACTAAAACCAAGAAGAATGTCCTTTCTTGCTGACACAGAGGATGCACAAAATGAACATGTAAACAAAAAAACTGAAACTAGATGTGTTTCTTACTGTGTTCATTCATACGATCCCCTGTGATCTCCTGCAACCAGTTCAACATTATATTATGTCCTCTGTTATGCATTTCATGTGTATCAAAACTATGTCTGTAGTTTTATACAGGTCCTGTTCAACTTTGTGGTGTATGTGCTGTGCACATTATCAAAAATACTTAAAGAAAGTCAATAAATTATGTTCTGCAGCATAGACTATGTAGTGTGGATTGCTTTCTTCTAGAAAGGAGTGCATTGAAAAGTGGAAACGTCTTGATCTACAACAGACGTGTCTGTGAATAATGCCCCAATTTCTTATTAGAGCCTATATAAAATATAAACATATCACAGATCATTTGTCCACACTCATGACCCACAGCACTTTCAGAAATGTAGAAAGCCTTTTCAAGTACTGATTGGTGCAATACATAGCCTGGGGGACATAGGCCTATCACACGGTCCCATAACAAGGAAGTGTTACGCAGTGTGCTCTTCTGAATGGTGACTCACACGTATACAGTTCAGACTTCAAACTATGACGCTTCAGTCAGTTTCACTAAATAATGGTGTTCCCCAACTGTGACCGTCTTGCAATGCATTTTCAGAACAGACAAAAAAAATCAAGACGTGAAAGACGAGTAATGATGCTTTTAAACGATTCTACCTCGCTGTGATTTCCATACATTTTCAGACCTGCAAAATAACTTTCATTCAACCTAGAAATTCATATTAAATTCATCTCTGTTTCGTGTTTGTTTCACTCATTGAAACCACAGTGAAACATAGCAGGATTGATTTCTAAGCTAACTTTCAGTGACACTTGAACTCAAAATCAACAGCAAATCCACACTGGAGGTCACCATGCAGGGTGCGGAGGTCGGCCATGCAGATCATTGGGACAATGGGGTAATTTGTATGCTTGGATTTAACATGTTAAAAGCCTGTTGCATTCACACCTCTCTAAAGTGGTAATGCTGCTGAAATCTCATCAGTAAATTGGCTATGCTAATAGGGATAAACATGACTAAATTGTTTTCCTTGTGGCAGGCTGAGACAGTGTGAATGGAGGACAAAGCATTCGTCAATATGAGAGTGTGATTTCAATGAATGAATGCATGTACAGTAGGACAGTAGAGCACCAGTCCTGCCTCCCTCTTTGGGCCCGCTCAGCTTCTATACATACTCTACTTGATTAATCCGCCATTCACTATGTAGTCATAGCTACATTCATAAGGTTACATAGTGATCAGCTCATGTAAATTAGCCTTGTGACAGTTTACCATGCAACATCTACAATGGCCCTAAGCCTTTAGTATATTCAAAACATCACAGAGAGAAGTGTCCAATCCCGACACAAGCGTTTTGGGCCTCTTCTCTTTTCCACCATAAAGATGACAGTACACTGGTACCTTCCCAGCCCAGCTGAGAGACCACTAAAAACGGTGTCATTTCTGCACCAATTGTACTGCCATCATCAACAGCAACATTTGCACATCACTAGGGTGCTACTTCTACATTGAACAATTTACCTCAAGGGTCTGTTTTATTCCCTATAATCCTTTCATGTCCTTGAGATGCACAGAGGTCTCAGCAAACTCCAGACAATCCAGGAAACTAGCAACAATGTGTGCGTTAACAGAAAGTGTATTGATTGTAATTGAATGGTGGTTAAGTTGATGGCCTTGGTAAACAAGATGCAGCATGGCTTGGGCAACGGCTGGTAGTTGCTAGTAGCTATTTTCACATGATTTCTTTTCCCTCTCTCTTTTGCAGTGCTAATGCACACACACTGGCCGGGAGGCTAGCAGCAGGGAACAGACAGCCAGCCCTACACATTGACAGCAGGCAGTTGTGAAAGGGCATGTATAATGCAACCGTCCTATCACCTCTGTGTCTGAGAGCTCAGGTGCAAAAGGGGGAGGGTCCTAAATGCTTACTCCTTTGGCTCTAGTCTAATGTGCTGCCATCGAAGGGAACTCGGAATGGTAATTCCTGAATGCAGTAGATCATGAATTGCTACAAACTAATATCATCACTGTAATCCCTAAATAAAGGGCCAAAAACAACACTCCCAGGTCAGGAAACTAGTTAATGATAGTGGATAAACAATGAAGGATATGTTAAACTAAGCATTTGTCTTTAACTCTTAGACCCACTTAATCTTCCTCTACCTCTACTGCTGTGAGTGACTGGAAGGGGAATCTTTGACTATTCATTGTCCCCATTAGAGTCTCAGCGTCCACAATTGTTGAAATCATTAAATGACAGGGTTTTTTTAATCCCCCTATTTATCCTCCTTTAACAAACACACACAGCCTCTGCTTTTGGAATAGGGTTATAGGCTCAGCGCTGGGAAGAACTCTCCAGGACAGGGCTTATGTCTAATTCTCTGTTATGGCCTGTAGGACTGAGCAAATAGAAGAAGAGCTGTGGGAGGAGGACTGGAAGTACACCACAGAGAGGGAGGTTGTGGGTTTGGTAGTTTGGTGGGAGGTCAGGTTTACTGCTGAAGACTCAGCGCATCTCACATAGTGCATCTCTGGCCGTGACACCACTCTCTAAAAGGGTCTCAGGGGGAGTTGGGATATGCAAAAAAAAAAAAAACATTTTCAATTCACATATGCATATAATACACACTTGTACATGTGTGAAACAGAACAAATATAAGCATTATTATTATAGTGCAGTGATGATAATATGGACACTGGAGTGTAAAACCAATACAGCAATTTGATGAATCCAGTCAGACTTCAGTTGCTGGTTTTACCGGACACATTCCCCCATAATTTACCTTTCAACAGGTGCATTGGGGACAGTAAGATACAAATGCAATTTATGCTTCAACACAAATTCACTTGCCTTTAGATTATATCAAATGGAAGATTCACAAGGGCTATTTGAGCCACACAAAGCTTGTTTTGCCTGTGTTAAGGTTTTGTTCTCTAGATCTCAGATATTGTGTGTATATATATATATATATATATATATATATATATATATATATATATATATATATATATATATATATATATATAAAAACATATTTTTTTTATGTGTGATAGCCCGGCCTCAGTTTATTGTTTGGCTTTGCTACTGTTTTGTCTGTCTCTGTCCCTTTATCTAGTCACTTCCCCTTGAGGTAAAACAAAACACTGGGCAGATGGAAGTCTTTCTTTCCCTAAGGTCAGACCACATCGCACACAACAAGCTATAATATTGTAGCAAACGGCGACAGAGTAGCACTTGTTGGTCTCTAAACACTCTAACCACTTCTACAATATTTTTCTTGTCATGTAAAAATAAATGTTACAAATATTTCTGAAAATATTGTTTGCGTGACTTCTTCTGAATAAGTCAATGTCAAAGTAAAACATTGTACGCATTGAATTGAGGCGAGTCTTAAGCGACTTTGCTGTCCATGTTTGAAATAGGCAATTCTCAATGCAAACAGCACATTAAACATCAAAGGGGAATTACTCATGGCCAGACATGAAAGAGGCGCTCATTTAAGAGTGAAATCGCATGATATACAGTCAGCGCTGCTGTAAGATGCCACATGCTCTGGTCTGTTTGTCTGTAATCATTTCTAAGCACGTAATGGCCAGCCTTTCCTTTGGTAGGAATTCACGATCTGGGAAGTCATAGCCTAGCTGTTTACCTGCCTCTCTTTCTTCTCCTTCCAAACTAAATGGCCACTCATGTGAAAGTGTGCATTTCCTGTCTGAGCGTGCTCTCTCTGTGTGTGCGTATGTCTGCTCCTGTCCCGTGCAGCAATGCCGGCCCAGGTTTGGCCTGGATCCATGGTGCGGCAGGCCCGAACCTGCAGCTGGGAGAATGAGGCCTGGCCTAGTGGATGGAGGGATGTATTTAGCTGGCGCGTTTGTGCCCTGGTCTCCTTTGTAGAGCCAGCTGTGAAGTATGTGTTTGGGACAGTGGTGCAGTGCGGGCCTGCAGATGTTTGGCCATAAAGAGCAGCACTTCAAAAGAGAAGAGACACCCCCACTCCTCTCCTCCAGCCCCTCTCTTCTAGGTACACAGCTCCACTCTGGAGGATTTCAGCCAGGGGAAACAATGCGGACTTGGGCCCTGTAATCAGCGGCCACTGACAGGTGTTGTGAAGAATAAAGGGCTAGTTCTGGACCGGAGAAACAAGTTTAGACCCAAGTCACTTTCTATGCTGTTGTCTCATATTATGGAGCAGCAGACTGGTCTGTCCTGGCCAGTCAATGCTTTATGTCTGTAAACTTGGGACATCTTGAACTTGACTGCTGCTTGCACTCTGTCTGTCCAGGAACACAAGCAAGTAAAGCAGTCTTCAATGTGAAACAAACCAGAAAACAACAACTGAGTTACTGTGTGTGAGTTGGGAAAGCTTATGTTAGTATTAACAGTGTGTGTTGTATCAACAGCTGGGAACTGGAGCACTCCAGATTAACCTAAAGTGTTTGGGTTATCTCATTAAGGATGCTTTTCATGCTCTGACAATTACATGTACATGTGTTTTTTCTAACCAACGTTTTAGTCCTTTTAAAACCATCTGTTGGAAGCTCTTTAGAGCTGGATCACACGCGACTGCAGGGACCACAGAGGGAAATGTGAAGTAGTAGTACTGGAGGTAGCAGCAGAAGTACCGGAGGTAGCAGCAGTGTTGTATTTACTGTGTTATCTCCTGTTTCTTCTCTAGAATCTAGCCAAATTCATAATCTGAAAGAATATCATGTGTTAGATTCAATCAGAATGCCCCATCGTCTAACAACTGTACAATAGGGGTTCCTCAGGGATCTAGCTTAAGGCCTATACCCTTTGGCATACAAAGTGTCTAATTAATCCTAGTATCCTAACAGTGGCATAGCTACTGGTATAATATAGCTGCTCAGCCCTCCAGTTAACTCCATTGAAGGCGCAACTAGTTGACGAGCCTCAGGTGACGAGCAGAATAGGAAGGACATAGGAGGGACTTGTCACACCTCCAATGTTTATGTGATTAGAATTCTCTCTAAGGGGGAATAGAACAACTTCTGTTCTCAAAGGTCAGTCTGATTTCCACTGCATTCCTGCTACATATTTTCACATTTCCATCTGCAGTCAAACATTCCCATTATTCTCATCTGGCACTCCCTCACAGCTGAGATGGTGCAGCCAGGGCATGACAAAACAAAATGGGAATGAAATGTTTTTTTTTTAGGCAGGCTGTGAAATTAACAAACAATAAAAAGACACAACAAAAGCTTGTAATTTCTATCAGAAGTTGAACGGTTGTTCTCCATTTCAAGTAGTTAAACACATAGATTCTAATAGAACATAAAACAATGGTTTATTTTTCTTTCATCAAACTTTCTTTCGTTCTCTCTTAATAACTTTTTAGTGACAGGGGGCAGTATTCGGAAATTCGGGATGAATGACGTGCCCAAATTAAACTGCCTACTACTCGGGCTCAGAACGTAGGATATGCATATTATTAGTAGATGTTGATAGAAAACACTCTGACGTTTCTAAAACTGTTTGAATGATGTCTGTGAGTATAACAGAACTCATATGGCAGGCAAAAACCTGACAAAAAATCCAACCAGGAAGTGGTTTGTAGTTTTTCAAGACTGGGCCTATTCAGTATTCAGTGACTTAGGGTTCATTTTGCACTTGCTAAGGCTTCCACTAGATGTCAACAGTCTTTAGAAAGTTGTTTGAGGCTTCTATGGTGAACAGAGAGTGAACAAAGGAAGTTGGAAGTTGTTGACTCAGGAAAGGACATGGCCTCAATTGCGCACGTTCACGTGAGAGTTAGCTGTGTTCCATTACATTTTTGAAGACATTTGAATCATCCGGTTGGAATATTATTGAACGTTTATGTTAAAAAGGCCCTAGAGATTGATGCTATACATCGTTTGACATGTTTCTACGAAAGTAAATATAACTTTTTTTGACTTTTCTTTGTGAAATGCTCGGTGAGCTTCCTACATTTGGAGTAGCTTACTGAACGAGCTAACAAAGAGGACATAAAGGATGGACTTTATCGAACAAAACAACATTTATTGTTGACCTGGGATTCCTAGGAGTGTATTCTGATGAAGATCATCAAAGGTAAGTGAATATTTATAATGCTATTTATGATTTTAGATGACTCCAAAATGGCGGGTATCTGTATTGCCTGCTGTTTTTTTCTGAGCGCAGTACTCAGATTATTGCAAAGTGTGCTTTCCCCATGAAGCTTTTTTTAAATCTGTCACAGCGGTTGCATTAAGGAGATGTTTATCTATAATTCTTTGAATAACAATTTAATATTTTACCAACGTTTATGATGAGTATTTCTATAAATTGATGTGCTCATTTACTGGAAGTTTTCGGAGGAAAAGCATTTCTGAATATTACGGGCCAATGTAAAATGGGGTTTTTGGATATAAATATGAACTTTATCAAGCAAAACATACATGTATTGTGTAACATGAAGTCCTATGAGTGCCATCTGATGAAGATCATCAAAGGTTAGTGCTTAATTTTAGCTGTATTTCTGGTTTTTGTGACGCCTGTCCTTGCTTGGAAAATGGCTGTGTGGCTTTTATTTTTTAGGCACTGTCCTAACATAATCTAATGTTTTGCTTTTGCCGTAAAGCCTTTTTGAAATCGGACAATGTGGTTCGATTAAGGAGAAGTGTATCTTTAAAATGGTGTAAAATAGTAGTATGTTTGAGAAATTTCAATTATGAGATTTTTGCTGTTTTGAATTTGCCGCCCTGCTATTTCACTGGCTGTGTCCCGCAGGTGGGACGGTAGCGTCCCACATAGCCCAGAGAGGCTACGGTCCTACACAATGTGACACTCCTCTAATGACCCACATGTGTTTTCTCTCTGCACCTTCTATGAGGTCGTTAAGTTCACACGCCTTCATTTGACTGGCTCCTCCCTCTCAGCAGTGCTCTCCTTGATATCTAGTGCTGTGTTGACATGGACCGCGCCTCAGAGAGGATAATACTCCTGTCCTGCCACTAGACTCCTATCATAGAGAGAAGAAGTGATGGCTTGAGAGGGGGGGGGGGGGCGTCTCATCTCATTCATCAAAGCTGCTGAATTCAAGTCCTGCCCTAACTCACCATGGGAAAGACGTATTATATCTGATCTGTCTGTTAAGCATAAGAAGCCGTCTCCTTTCATTTAGCAGCCTTTTGATCAAACGCTTCACTTGCAGGTATCAGATCCAGCAAAGGTTTGGTTGCGACAGGGAACAAGGTACTGTATCAGCACAAGGGATCACTATAAACTGGGATCTTATCGTTTTATACATAATGTGGGACAATTGATTGATGTGCTGCACCACAGCCAACATGTTTCTCTGGATTGACGTTGGTAGTAAAAGGTCTCTGAGTTTTTAGGTATTCAGTGAACTGTGACTACACCAGACACACCACTTCACTGTGATTATCATTATTTATAATGCATTGTGCATTAGTTATATGAATGGTATTCATTTCGCATAATATGACAAATATATGAAGCAGTCAACATTTACTCCTATTTTCCAGCTGATTCGTCCTTTGCTACTGCACTGCCTGTGGGGGCTGATGTCAAATCAATCAGAGACTATCAGTCCAAAAAGCTGCCGAAGCTGTGTGAGCTAAAGATCAAACGACCTATTAAGGGAAGACATTAAGCAGTAAGGAGGGTAGGTACACACTTTGTATCTAAATCAACCTTTACTCAATGATTTAAGTCAACAGAAAGGGGCAATCAGTGAAACTTCGGAAGGGGACAAACATGTGCCCTTGGGACACAAATTCCAAAATTATAACATTGCCATTCTTTTGTTATGACATAACGTTTGATATTGCTCAATCCCTTTGTGTTTGACGGAATAATGGGACAGATACTTTCCCAGTGCAGTAATAATAATAAATCAGTAATAGCACTAATAACAGTAATAACACTTGTCCTACAACTGTAGAACTTCCATATAGCTGGATGACCCTGGTTATCTGACAGCATTACAAATTCTCAAAGACAATCTGAGGGGGGTGAGCTGCATAATAAACACTTTAAAAGCATTATTAGTGGAAATAAACATCAGCGTGTTGAGAGTTGCACTCGGGGGTGTTCTAATCATCAAACAAATGAGTCATCAGTGAGTTTCCCAGCAGGTGAGCAGTGAGTTCTCTGGGTGTCTGACCTGCATATGAGTGCGTGTCTGTCTGTGCATACGCGCGTATTTGTGTGTATCTCCCACCCAGCGTGGAGTGACACTACATCTACACGGGCATGGCTGAGTTATCACTAGGAAGTGTTTCCTAACCCTAACCCTCTGGGATGATGGGCAAGATCTGAAATAAGATACCTTCTAAACACTAGAAAACAAACCAATTTAAGTGGGTTGTGTCAGTGGGTTGAGACTTTTCCTGATGACCACAACACGCCCCTAGCCCCTTTTTGAAGATCCTGTGGCTCTGGTGTTCACAGATCCAAAAATAGTGAAGGACTGGATAGGTGAAAGTAGCACTGTGATGGCCCCAAGCTACAGTGGCCCTATGAAATGCTAAATGGTGTCAAATTGCATTAACCTATCCACCAGTCAGCATATTAAAAATGGCAAGTAGTTGGAGTTATCAAAGGAGTTAGGGGAGAATGGGAAGTGGGGGCCTGCACAACTGAGACTCCTCAACGTTTGATCCTCAGTTGGTGAGCATTGCGTTGGTGCAGGAGCAGTAGCTCCCCCAAGAGGACGACGTTCTGTGAGACCAGATTGAATAGGAATTTCAAAGGCCGCGTTTGTAATGCTCATGCTCACCTGTTGCAGTGGACTAGATTTACAGTTAGGTACATATGCATTCATGCTTATGCCCTGACACGCATGGAGTCTGATTTTTTCCCGCATATGCCAATAGTGTAAAATACATACCAAAGGTGTCGTATGCAACTCCCATTTACAAGCTCAGCACCCTTACACAAAACTTCCAGTAGCCAATAAGGGTCATTTTTGTGTGACGATAATCACAAACCAACATGGAACACGTAGGCCAGTACAAATGTATTAACATAAACAAAGGCATTAAACATGTATTTGACACATATTAGAAAACGGAAGGATCTAACGTATTGAGACTAGCGTGTCAATTTGTCATCAGCCTTGATAAAACAGTCCTCTTAAGGCGCTTTCAAGCCACCTTATTTACCTGCTTCTCCTCTGATAGGGAGCCCTTCAAAGGCAGAGCTGCTGCAGATAAGACACCAGGACATAACATGTATTCTTGGAGGAGCACTACACTACAGAGACCAGAGACCAGGGGACACAGATTACCCCGATGCTGGCTGCAGGAATGCCCATATAGAGCAGGGTGTTTTGTAACAGCACGGGCAGAAACACACTGCACTTCAGAAACCCCTATGTACCAAGCTGAACCTCAGAATAATTTTTTGTTCTTTTTTGTTTGAGGATTTGAGAGCTTTGAACAGCATTGACCTCAGTATATTTTGCCAACGTTGTCCCAGTCCCAGCAATGGTCATTCTGCTAGATTTGAATAGACTAGATTGGACTGAATGTGACTTCAAAAATGAAAACATCATGAAAGATTCAATAACATCATGACCCTGTGGTAGCCGATAAGAAGGCAAGCTATAGTTCTATCAATCAAAGCCCTTTTCACGTCAGCAGATGTAGACTAAACCCAGCCTAAAACCCCAAACAGAAAGCAATGCATATGTAGAAGCATGGTGGCTAGGAACAATTCCCTAGAAAGGCCAGATCATTCTAGATCATGCTGGATGTTCAAACATTCATAGATGACCAGCAGGGTCAAATAATCCTTTTACCTACTGCTCCAAGGATCATTGGGGTTTCAAAATATCAGACACTTAGGTGTTAAAAGCTGGTAAACCACTTTTTATAGTAAAAGCAACACTTAATCTGACACTTTACTTGAGATCATGATTTGACACCAGTCACATATGAACTTACTTTTTGTGAGTTCCAAATGTTAGCAAGAAGACCGTATTGGGAAAGTCTGGGTGCCATAGCTTGCAAACATAATCCAGTAAAGTGCTGCCATCCTCTGGGTAAAATAGAGAACCACAAGGTAGCAACATAGCATAGTTATTTGCCGTATCCATTTTGAATTATTTCGGAAGCATCTATATAGGCCTTATGACAACGGCATTAAGCATTAAAAAGTGTAGTTTATTTAAAGTGGGACCCAAAATCCCTTCAAAAGGAAGAGGTATGACAACACAATTTATTGCCTTTGTATCAGACATGCGCTCAATCTGTTCTGGACCCTCCAGTAGAGGGTGATATGACCCTTCCTACTGGACCCCGTGACACTACAGGACTGCAGTTGGTTCAGAATGAATGAGAGCCACAGAGGCTGTCTGCATAATGCTGCTGCCTGCCAAGCTGGTTTTGTCCTGGGCAGCTGCCTTTCTCTGATTTTCCTTTTCCTAGAAGAGGCCTGGATCAGAATTCAGTGGGACAAAGCAGGCAGGGGCCAGCTGCCGGACAGACAGCTGGCCTATAGCACTCTGCAGCAGGTGAGCATCGGACTGGCGGCATGAACTGAGGCCCACTGATAACATTGCCCTGCTCTCTCTCCGCTCTTTCTCTCTGCTCTCTTTCTCTCTACTACAAGACTCCACTCTGCAAGCAAACAGCACTCACTTCAAATGCTGCCAGCTATACCGCCTGGAAACCTGTGTGCCAACGACCATGACCCTCCTCTACTGTTTCATAAATCTTTGTCAGTGCAAAATGCAAGAGCATAAAGCAGAGAACTCTGAAAAGCACTATCTGGAAGAAAGATAATGTGAAAATAAAGAGAAAGAAAGAGAAAGCAATATTCCCTGGAAATCAGTGTTCCCTATTCCCTGGATGAGAGAATGTGATGGAATTTCTGAAGCGACAGGTGGTATCGAAAGTTTAAAAAACCAATAAGTAGTCACTATGCTGTAACGGACATCCCATTATAATACCGTACATTACCTTACTTTACTTTGCAGGTTATTCTACAGGCTACGAGAACAGAAACAAAAGCAGATTTACAAGTTACAATCGTACGAGCTACTGGCGAGGAAACTTCTCCCTCTACTTTTTGATAAAATACATTATGCAGTAAGAGGCCGCTTCAGCAGCTGTTCTGTTATGTGACATAACAGTGGTGGTGCAGTGTGTCCTGAGGCCATGGGCTTAGGCTGACTGGGTTAGGCTGACTGGGTTAGGCCGCTGTGTCCTAAATGGCACTCTATTCCCTATATAGTGCACTACTTTTGACCATAGCCAATAGAAAAAAAATCTCCTTTATAATAAAGCATTGCATGCATATCATTGTATTTGCAGATCTGAGAAAACATTGCTTTCCTAAAACTATTTCATGGAATTCTTTGTCATTTTACATGACTGAAGGCATTACAATAATATTTTTTAATACCACAGAAATGACCAACATGACAGGCTACTCTGACACTGACATACTGAGATCAATAAAATGAATGACTTTGTCTTAAATGCAACCAATAGTATAAGCCAATGAAACGAGTGGAGACACAGATTGTACGATATGATTTGTCACATCATGAGCACATACAGTATAGGCCTACATGGGGAGGAAGTTACAGTCCACCTTTCTAGTGGCACTCACTCATCCAAACTTTTTTTCCCCCAATTGTATTTTGAAATACTGTGAAAGACCTTTTAGCTACTGCCTGTTGTTCATTGACAGCCAAATTGACAGCCACAACTCAACTCAGCTGTTTGATATTTGCTGTACGGGTTGCCCAAATGCGGGCTTTCCAATTGCGGGCTTCTCGACTGTAGGCCTATATGTGCTCGTAATATAACAGAACGCAATCCATAGCGATTGTTATTGATCGTCTGTGGCTAAATTATGTGAAGTATTTTCAATTACTTCATTTATTTCTATACAGACAGGAGTATTTATGTAATTTGGCAAATGTCTTCCACTACATGTGGCCAGTCTTTCGGCATTGTTTCAGGCTTTTACTCTGAAAAATGAGGGAGAAACATCACTTTCAATGAGAGGACAGTGGAAATTTCCAGACATGAGTCCTGCGCGTGACCGGGAGCGTGCCTTTCTTGTTTTTCCTTTTCTATTGACGAAGCTTTTGTCCGGTTGAAATATGATCGATTATTTATGACAAAATGAACCTGAGGATTGATTATAAACATCGTTTGACATGTTTCTACGAACTTTTATGGTACTTTTTTGATTTTTCGTCTGTCTGTTGTGACCGCGATTTGTTCCAATGGATTACTGAACAAAACGCACCAACAAAACTGAGGTTTGTGAACATAAAGAGGGACTTTATCGAAAAAAAACCCGGACATTTATTGTGTAACATTGAGTATTGGGAGTGCAACCATATGAAGATCATCAAAGGTAAGTGATACATTTTATCGCTATTTCTGATTTTTGTTACTCCTCTACTTGGCTGCTAACTGTTTGTAATGATTTGTCTGCTGGGCTCTGTTCTCAGATAATCGCATGGTTTGCTTTCGCCGTAAAGCCTTTTTGAAATCTGACACAGCGGTTGGATTAACAAGAAGTTTATCTTTAAACTGATGTATAACATTTGTATCTTTTATGTATGTTTATTATGAGAATTTCTGTTTTGTTGAGTTTCACGCTCTGCAATTTCACCGGATGGTGTTTGAGACAGTGGATTACTGAACAGGTTTTTGGATATAAAGAGGGACTTTATCGAACAAAACAAACATTTATTGGGTAACTGGGAGTCTTGTGAGTCTAACCATATGAACATCATCAAAGGTAAGTGATTCATTTTATCGCTATTTCTGACTTTTGTTACTCATCTACTTGGCTGGTTACTGTTTGTAATGATTTGTCTGCTGGGCGCTGTTCTCAGATAATTGCATGGTTTGCTTTCGCCGTAAAGTCTTTTTGAAATCTGATACCGTGGTTGGATTAACAAGAAGTTAATCTTTAAACTGATGTATAACACTTGTATGTTTCATGAATCTTTATAATGAGTATTTCTGTTTTTGAATTTGGCGCTCTGCAATTTCACTGGATGTTGGCCAGGTGGGACGGTAGCATCCCACACCCCCTAGAGAGGTTAAATTCATTTTTATTTGGATTTCATGTAATGGACATACACAAAATAGTCCAAATTGAAGAAGTGAAAAGAAAAAAAATACTTGTTTCAAAAAATTCAAGAAAATAAATAATGGAAAAGTGGTGCGTGCAAACGTATTCATCCCCTTTGCTATGAAGCCCCTAAATAAGATCTGGTGCAACCAATTACCTTCAGAAGTCACATAATTAGTTAGATTGCACACAGGTGGACTTTATTTAAGTGTCACATTATCTGTGACGTGATCTCAGTATATATACGCCTGTTCTGAAAGGCCCCAGAGTCTGCAACACCACTAAGCAAGGGACACCACCAAGCATGCAGCACCACGAAGACCAAGGAGCTCTCCATCAGTTGATGTCACAAAGTGCTGTACAGACACCCAGCCTAAAACCCCAAACAGCAAGCAATGCAGGTGTAGAAGCACGGTGGCTAGGAAAAACTCCCTAGAAAGGCTGAAACCGAGGAAGAAACCTAGAGAGGAACCAGGCTATGAGGGGTGGCCAGTTCTCTTCTGGCTGTGCCAGGTGGAGATTATAACAGAGCATGGCCAAGACGTTCAAATGTTCATAGATGACCAGATAATAATAATCACAGTGGTCGTAGAGAGTGCAACAGGTCAGCACCTCAGGAGTAAATGTCAGTTGGCTTTTCATAGCTGATCATTGAGAGTATCTCTACCGCACCTGCTGTCTCTAGAGAGTTGAAAACAGCAGGTCTGGGACAGGTAGCACGTCCAGTGAACAGGTCAGGGTTCCATAGCCACAGGCAGAACAGTTGTAACTGGAGCAGCAGCACGACCAGGTGGACTGGGGACAGCAAGGAGTCATCAGGCCAGGTAGTCCTGAGGCGTGGTCCTAGGGCTCAGGTCCTCAGAGAGAAAGAGAAGAGAGAGAGAGAGCGAGAGCGAGAAAGAGAGAGAGAGAAAGAGAGAGGGAGAATTAGAGAGACTAATTAAATTCACACAGGACACCGGATAAGACAGAAGAAATTCTCTAGATATAACAGACTGACCCTAGCCCCTCGACACATTGCGGAATAAAAACTGGAGGACGA
This sequence comes from Salmo salar, assembly GCF_965601325.2. Lineage (NCBI taxonomy): Eukaryota > Metazoa > Chordata > Actinopteri > Salmoniformes > Salmonidae > Salmo > Salmo salar. The sequence goes on along the minus strand of NC_138306.1, from coordinate 7,052,732 downwards.
GACAGGAGGGGTCGGGAGACACCGTGGCCCCGTCCGACGATACCCCCGGACAGGGCCAAACAGGCAGGATAATACCCTACACACTCAGCCCCCACACCACTAGAGGGATACCTTCAACCACCAACTTACCATCCTGAGACAAGGCCGAGTATAGCTCACAAAGATCTCCCCCACAGCACGAACCCGAGGGGGTGCCAACCCAGACAGGAAGATCACGTCAGTGACTCAACCCACTCAAGTGTCGCACCCCTCCTAGGGACGGCATGGAAGAACACCAATAAGCCAGTGACTCAGCCACTGTAATAGGGTTTGAGTCAGAGAATCCCAGTGGAAAGAGGGGAACCGGCCAGTCGTAAACAGCAAGTGCAGTTCGCTGCTCTAGTGCCTTTCCGTTCACCTTCACACTCCTGGGCCAGACAACACACAATCATAGGACCTACTGAAGAGATGAGTCTTCAATAAAGACTTAAAGGTCGAGACCGAGTCTGCGTCTCACACGGATAGGCAGACCATTCCATAAAAATGGAGCTCTATAGGAGAAAGCCCTGCCTCCAGCTGTTTGCTTAGAAATTGTAGGGACAGTACGGAGGCCTGCGTCTTGTGACCATAGCGTTCGTGTAGGTATGTACGGCAGGACCAAATCGGAAAAATAGGTAGGAGCAAGCCCATGTAATGCTTTGTAGGTTAGCAGTGAAACCTTCAAATCAGCCCTAGCCTTAACAGGAAGCCAGTGTAGACAGGATAGCACGGGAGAAATATGATCACATTGTTTTGTTCTAGTCAAGATTCTAGCAGCCGTGTTTAGCACTAACTGAAGTGTATTTATTGCTTTATCCGGGTACCCGGAAAGTAGAGCATTGCAAGTTGTCTAACCTAGAAGTGACAAAAGCATGGATTAATTTTTTTGCATCATTTTTGAACACAAAGTTTCCGATTTTTGCAATGTTACATAGATGGAAAAAAGCTGTCCTTGAAACAGTCTTAATATGTTTGTCAAAAGAGAGATCAGGGTCCAGAGTAACGCCGAGGTCACTCACAGTTTTATTTCAAATGAATGTACAACCATAAAGATGAATTGTCAGATTCAACAGAAGATCTCTTTGTTCCTTCGGACCTAGAACTAGCATCTCTGTTTTGTCCGAGTTTAAAAGTACAACATTTGCCTCCATCCACGTCCTTATGTCTGAAACACAGGCTTCCAGGGTGGGCAATTTTGGGGCTTCACCATGTTTCATCGAAATGTACAGCTGTGTGTCATCCGCATAGCAGTGAAAGTTAACATTATGTTTACAAATGACATCACCAAGAGGTAAAATATATAGTGAAAACAATAGTGGTCCTAAAACAGAGCCTTGAGGAACATCGAAAATTACAGTTGATTTGTCAGAGGACAAACCATCTACAGAGACAAACTGATATCTTTCTGACAGATTAGATCTAAACCAGGCCAGAACTTGTCCGTGCAGACCAATTGGGGTTTCCAGTCTCTCCAAAATAATGTGGTGATCGATGATATCAAAAGCAGCACCAAGGTCTAGGAGCACGAGGACAGATGCAGAGCCTATGTCTGACACCATTAAAAGGTAATTTACCACCTTCACAAGTGCAGTCTCAGTGCTATGATGGGATCTAAAACCAGACTGAAGCATTTTGTATACATTGTTTGCCTTCAGGAAGGCAGTGAGTTGCTGCGCAACAGCTTTTTCTAAAATGTTTGAGAGGAATGGGAGATTTTATATAGGTCGATAGTTTTATTATATTTTCTGGGTCAAGGATTGGCTTTTTCAAGAGAGGCTTTATTACTGCCAATTTTATTGAGTTTGGTACACATCCGGTGGATAGGGAGACATGTATTATGTTCAACATAGGAGGGCCAAGCAGAGGAAGCAGCTCTTTCAGTGGTTTAGTTGGAATAGGGTCCATGAATGTGTCAAGAGATATAGTATTAAAAAACTTGAGTGTCTCCCTTTATCCTAGGTCCTGGCACTGTTGTGCAGACTCAGGACAACTGAGCTTTGGAGAAATATGCAGATTTAAAGAGGAGTCCTTAATTTGCTTTCTAATGATCATGATCTTTTCGTCAAAGAAGTTCATAAATTTATCACTGCTGAAGTGAATGCTGCTTTTTAGTTAGACATTTACGTTTACATTTAAGTCATTTAGCAGACGCTCTTATCCAGAGCGAAATACAAATTGGTGCATTCACCTTATGATATCCAGTGGAACAACCACTTTACAATAGTGCATCTAAATCTTTTAGGGGGGGGGGGTTAGAAGGATTACTTTATCCTATCTCAGGTATTCCTTAAAGAGGTGGGGTTTCAGGTGTCTCCGGAAGGTGGTGATTGACTCCGCTGTCCTGGCGTGGTGAGGGAGCTTGTTCCACCATAGGGGTGCCAGAGCAGCGAACAGTTTTGACTGGGCTGAGCGGGAACTGTGCTTCCTCAGAGGTAGGGGGGCCAGCAGGCCAGAGGTGGATGAGCGCAGTGCCCTCGTTTGGGTGTAGGGACTGATCAGAGCCTGAAGGTACGGAGGTGCCGTTCCCCTCACGGCACCGTAGGCAAGCACCATGGTCTTGTAGCGGATGCGAGCTTCAACTGGAAGCCAGTGGAGAGAGCGGAGGAGCGGGGTGACGTGAGAGAACTTGGGAAGGTTGAACATCAGACGGGCTGTGGCGTTCTGGATGAGTTGTAGGGGTTTAATGGCACAGGCAGGGAGCCCAGCCAACAGCGAGTTGCAGTAATCCAGACGGGAGATGACAAGTGCCTGGATTAGGACCTGCGCCGCTTCCTGTGTGAGGCAGGGTCGTACTCTGCGAATGTTGTAGAGCATGAACCTACAGGATCGGGTCACCGCCTTGATGTTAGTGGAGAACGACAGGGTGTTGTCCAGGGTCACGCCAAGGTTCTTAGCACTCTGGGAGGAGGACACAATGGAGTTGTCAACCGTGATGGCGAGATCATGGAACGGGCAGTCCTTCCCCGGGAGGAAAAGCAGCTCCGTCTTGCTGAGGTTCAGCTTGAGGTGGTGATCCGTCATCCACACTGATATGTCTGCCAGACATGCAGAGATGCGATTCGCCACCTGGTTATCAGAAGGGGGAAAGGAGAAGATTAATTGAGTGTCGTCTGCATAGCAATGATAGGAGAGACCATGTGAGGATATGACAGAGCCAAGTGACTTGGTGTATAGCGAGAATAGGAGAGGGCCTAGGACAGAGCCCTGGGGGACACCAGTGGTGAGAGCACGTGGTGCGGAGACAGATTCTCGCCACGCCACCTGGTAGGAGGAACCTGTCAGGTAGGACGCAATCCAAGCGTGGGCCGCGCCGGAGATGCCCAACTCGGAGAGGGTGGAGAGGAGGATCTGGTGGTTCACAGTATCAAAGGCAGCAGATAGGTCTAGAAGGATGAGAGCAGAGGAGAGAGAGTTAGCTTTAGCAGTGCGGAGAGCCTCCGTGACACAGAGAAGAGCAGTCTCAGTTGAATGACCAGTCTTGAAACCTGACTGATTTGGATCAAGAAGGTCATTCTGAGAGAGATAGCAAGAGAGCTGGCCGAGGACGGCACGTTCAAGAGTTTTGGAGAGAAAAGTAAGAAGGGATACTGGTCTGTAGTTGTTGACATCAGAGGGATCGAGTGTAGGTTTTTTCAGAAGGGGTGCAACTCTCGCTCTCTTGAAGACGGAAGGGACGTAGCCAGCGGTCAAGGATGAGTTGATGAGCGAGGTGAGGTAAGGGAGAAGGTCTCCGGAAATGGTCTGGAGAAGAGAGGAGGGGATAAGACGCAAGATTTCATCTGGAGAGAGGGGGGAGAAAGAGGTCAAAGCACAGGGTAGGGCAGTGTGAGCAGGACCAGCGGTGTCGTTTGACTTAACAAACGAGGATCGGATGTCGTCGACCTTCTTTTCAAAAATGGTTGACGAAGTCATCCGCAGAGAGGGAGGAGGGGGGAGGGGGAGGAGGATTCAGGAGGGAGGAGAAGGTGGCAAAGAGCTTCCTAGGGTTAGAGGCAGATGCTTGGAATTTAGAGTGGTAGAAAGTGGCTTTAGCAGCAGAAACAGAAGAGGAAAATGTAGAGAGGAGGGAGTGAAAGGATGCCAGGTCCGCAGGGAGGCGAGTTTTCCTCCATCTCCGCTCGGCTGCCCGGAGCCCTGTTCTGTGAGCTCGCAATGAGTCGTCAAGCCACGGAGCAGGAGGGGAGGACCGAGCCGGCCTGGAGGATAGGGGACCTAGAGAGTCAAAGGATGCAGAAAGGGAGGAGAGGAGGGTTGAGGAGGCAGAATCAGGAGATAGGTTGGAGAAGGTTTGAGCAGAGGGAAGAGATGATAGGATGGAAGAGGAGAGAGTAGCGGGAGAGAGAGAGCGAAGGTTGCGACGGCGCAATACCATCCGAGTAGGGGCAGAGTGAGAAGTGTTGGAGTAGAGCGAGAGTGAAAAGGATACAAGGTAGTGGTCGGAGACTTGGAGGGGAGTTGCAATGAGATTAGTGGAAGAACAGCATCTAATAAAGATGAGGTCAAGCATATTGCCTGCCTTGTGAGTAGGGGGGGGAAGGTGAGAGGGTGAGGTCAAAAGAGGAGAGGAGTGGAAAGAAGGAGGCAGAGAGGAATGAGTCAAAGGTAGATGTGGGGGGTTAAAGTCACCCAGAACTGTGAGAGGTGAGCCATCCTCAGGAAAGGAACTTATCAAGGCGCCAAGCTCATTGATGAACTCTCCAAGGGAACCTGGAGGGCGATAAATGATAAGGATGTTAAGCTTGAAAGGGATGGTAACTGTGACAGCATGGAATTCAAAGGAGGCGATAGACAGATGGGTCAGGGGAGAAAGAGAGAATGTCCACTTGGGAGAGATGAGGATTCCAGTGCCACCACCCCGCTGGCCAGATGCTCTCGGGGTATGCGAGAACACGTGGGCAGACGAGGAGAGAGCAGTAGGAGTAGCAGTGTTATCTGTGGTAATCCATGTTTCCGTCAGCGCCAAGAAGTCGAGGGACTGGAGGGTAGCATAGGCTGAGATGAACTCTGCCTTGTTGGCCGCAGACCGGCAGTTCCAGAGGCTGCCAGAGACCTGGAACTCCACGTGGGTCGTGCGCGCTGGGACCCCCAGGTTAGAGTGGCAGCGGCCACGTGGTGTGAAGCGTTTGTATGGCCTGTGCAGAGGGGAGAGAACAGGGATAGACAGACACATAGTTGACAAGCTACAGAAGAGGCTACGCTAATGCAAAGGAGATTGGAATGACAAGTGGACTACACGTCTCGAATGTTCAGAAAGTTAAGCTTACGTTGCAAGAATCTTATTGACTAAAAAGACTAAAATGATACAGTACTGCTGGCTGGTGAAGTAGGCTAGCTAGCAGTGGCTGCGTTGTTGACTTTGTTTGAGAGTGTAGCTGGCTAGGTAACCTCGATAGTTTCAGTACTACACCATTATCATGATACAAAGGCAACTATGTAGCTAGCTAACATAACACTAATCAAGACGTTCCTTTGTAATGTATTTAGTTTCTACAATGCTGCTCGTCGGTAATAGTTGGCTAGGTTTGGAAGATGGCGTCGCGGGGGACGAAAATAGCTGGCTAGCTAACCTCAAATTACTCTAAACTACACAATTATCAAACTATGACAAAGACAACTATGTAGCTAGCTAACACTACACTAGTCAAATCGTTCCGTTGTAATGTATTAGTTTCTACAGTGCTGCTAGTCGGTAAAGGTTGGCTAGCTAGCAGTGGGTTTGATGATGACTAGGTGTGTTGACTAAGTCTGGAGTCTGGAGAACGGCGTCGCGTCACGTCGCGGCTGGCTAGCTAACCTCGATAATTACTCTAAACTACACAATTATCTTAGATACAAAGGCAACTATGTAGCTAGCTAACACTACACTAATCAAATCGTTCCGTTGTAATGTATTAGTTTCTACAGTGCTGCTAGTCGGTAGAAGTTGGCTAGCTAGCAGTATTGACTGAGTTAGAAGAACGCGTCGCGGAGGATGAAAATAGCTGGCTAGCTAACCTCGATAATTACTATAAACTACACAATTATCTTTGATACAAAGACGGCTATGTAGCTAGCTAAAAAAAAATTGCTCAGATCAAACAAATCAAACCGTTGTAATGTAATGAAATGTAATATTACTGCGGAGCGAAGTGCAGCACGACTACTCGCTCCAAATAGCTTTGCGACAGTATCAAAAATACATTTTGGGTTGTTCTTATTTTCCTCAATTAAGTTGGAAAAATAGGATGATCGAGCAGCAGTGAGGGCTCTTCGATACTGCACGGTACTGTATTTCCAAGCTAGTCAGAAGACTTCCAGTTTGGTGTTACACCATTTCCGTTCCAAATTTCTGGAAGCTTGCTTCAGGGCTTGGGTATTTTCTGTATACCAGGGAGCTAGTTTCTTATGACAAATGTTTTTGGTTTTTAAGGGTGCCGACTGCATCTATGGTATTACGCAAGGTTAAACTGAGTTCCTCAGTTAGGTGTTTAACCTCTCTTGGGTCTTTTCACGTCCAGATGAAAAGTGTGCCCAAAATAAACTGCCTGTTACTCAGGCCCAGAAGCTAGGAGAAACATATAATTGGTATATTTGGATGGAAAATACTCTAAACTTTCTAAAACTGTTAAAATTATGTCTGTGAGTATAACAGAACTGATATGGCAGGCAAAACCCCGAGGACAAACCATACCCTTCCAAAACAATTCAGCCTACCAATGTTTTCAATGGCTGTCACTTTTATTATAAGGCGAAATCCTCCCAGATTTCAGTTCCTAGGGCTTCCACTAGATGTCAACAGTCTTTAGAAAGAGTTTCAGGCAGTTTTTTTGAAAAATGAGCCAGAAATTGAAGTTTCTCTAGGTGGCTCCCATTTTGGCTATAGTGTTTCCAAGCGTGTTCTTTGGTATTTTTCTCCGGTAAAGACAATAACGATTCTCCGTCTTAAATTTGATTGTTCATTTACGTATTAGGGTACCTAAGGTTTGATTATAAATGTTGTTTGACTTGTTTGGAAAAGTTTATTTGTAACGTTTGGGATTCATTTTGTATGCATTTTGATGGAGGGAAACTGAGTGGATTATTGACTGAAGCGTGCCAGCTAAACTGAGTTTTTATGAATATAAAGAAGGACATTATCGAACAAAATGACCATTTGTGATGTATCTGGGACTATTTGGAGTGCCAACAGAAGAAGATCATCAAAGGTAAGGCATTTATTATATTGCTATTTCTGAAATTCGTGGCGCACCTGCCTGGTTGAAATATGTTTTTCATGCTTTTGTATGCGGGGAGCTGTCTCATGGGGTGCTTTCGCAGTAAAGCCTTTTTGAAATCTGACACAGCGGCTGGATTAACAAGAAGTTAAACTTTATTTTGATGTATTACACTTGTGATTTTATGAAAGTTAAATATTTATAATTCTGTAGTTTGAATTTCGCGCTCTGCAATTTCACCGGATGTTGGCCAGGTGGGACGTTACTGTCCCACCTGCCCATAAGAAGTTAAGTGATTTTTTGTACTCTGACATTCCTATATGGAAGGGCATATAGGAATCTTTTGGTTGTCCGAGAATTAATAGCACGGCTTTTGATGATCCTTGATTGGGGTTTGAGCAGATTATTTGTTGCGATTGCAAACGTAATAAAATGGTGGTCCGATAGTCCAGGATTATGAGGAAAAAACATTATGATGCACAACATTTATTCCACGGGACAAAACTAGGTCCAGAGTATGACTGTGGCAGTGAGTAGGACCAGAGACATGTTGGACAAAACCCACTGAGTCAATGATGTAAGTAAGCCTTTGGATTGGGTCTGTGGTCTTTTCCACGTGAATATTAAAGTCACCAAAAATTAGAATATTACCTGCCATGACTACAAGATCCGATAGGAATTCAGGTCACTCAGTGATGAACGCTGTATACGGCCCAGGAGGCCTGTAAACAGTAGCTATAAAAAGTGATTGAGTAGGCTGCATAGATTTCATGACTAGAAGCTCAAAAGACAAAAACGCAGTCGTTTTTTGCTATTGTAAATGTTAGCAACACCTCCACCATTGTGGGATGCGCAGGGGATATGGTCACTAGTGTAACCAGGAGGAGAGGCTTCATTTTACACAGTAAATTCATCAGGCTTAAGCCATGTTTCAGTCAGGCCAATCACATCAAGATTATGATCAGTGATTAGTTCATTGACTATAACTGTCTGGAAGTGAGGGATCTACAATTAAGTAGCCATATTTTGAGATGTGAGATATCACAATCTCTTTCAGTAATGACACGAATGGAGGATGTCTTTATTCCAGTGAGATTGCTAAAGCGAACACCTCCATGTTTAGTTATGCCGAACTTAAATCGAGGCAAAGACACAGTCGCACTAAAAAAAAAATCCTATTTACAATGATGGCCTAAGAACAGTGGGTTAACTGCCTCGTTCAGGAGCAGAATGACAGATTTTTACCTTCTCAGCTCAGGGTCTTGATCCACCAACCTTTCGGTTATTGGCCAAACGCTGTAACCACTAGGCTACCTATCACCCACTATCAATGGAGATAGCTGAGCTGACTACACTGACTGTGCTAGTGGCAGACTCCACTAAGCTGGCAGACTGCCTCCAGCTAGGATGGAGTCCGTCACTCCTCAGCAGGCCAGGCTTGGTCCTGTTTGTGGGTGAGTCCCAGAAAGAGGGCCAATTATCTACAAATTCTATCTTTTGGGAGGGGCAGAAAACAGTTTTAAACCAGCGATTGAGGTGTGAGACTCTGCTGTAGAGCTCATCAATCCCCCTAACTGGGAGGGGGCCAGAGCCAATTTCTCGATGCCGACACATCTTTCTAGCTGATTTGAAGCTATGTTGCGCTTGGTGTGACCTCTGACTGTTTCATCCTAACATTGTTGGTGCCGACGTGGATAACAATATCCCTATACACTCTACACTCACCAGTTTTAGCCTTAGCCAGCAGCTTTTTCAGATTAGCCTTAACGTCAGTAGCCCTGCCCCCTGGTAAACAGCATATGATAGCTGGATGATTTGTTTTAAGTCTAATACCACGGTTAATGGAGTCGCCAATGACTAGGGTTTTCAATTTGTCAGAGCTAATGGTGGGAGGCTTCGGCATCTCAGATCCCGTAACGGGAGGAGGAGAGACCAGAGAAGGCTCGGCCTCTGACTACGACCGTTGCTTAATGGGGAGAACCGGTTGAAAGTTGCTGTTGGCTGAATGAGTGACACCAGTTGAGCATGCCTACAGCATTTCCTTCCAGAAGCCATGAGAAAATTGTCCGGCTGCGGGGACTGTGCGAGGGGATATATAGTAACACCTCCCATCACCCCGAGAACACCATCCCCACAGTGAAGCACGGTGGTGGCAGCATCATCGGCAGGGACTGGGAAACTGGTCAGAATTGGCAGACTTGTTTACGCTGCTGTGCGTTTTGTTGCCGATCTTACTTTGCTTACCTGACGGTTTTTTACTTTTTCATTACCGTATATTTTTACTTTTTCCTTCACTCAACTTTTTTCATTCAACTTTTTCACCCCGGAGGTTTTATCTGGACATGGTTCGTCTGGACTTCAAACAGCCGAAGCTAAGTAACATTAACATCATGCCTTCTAATTGCAGTTGTTGTACTTATAATATACAGGAGAACGATCGCCTTACGGCAAGGATAGCTGTGCTGCAAGCCCAGCTTCAGACGCGATCGTTAGGCAAGGGTAATTTCAGTGTAGGAAAGGATGAAACAGCGTCTGTGCCACCAGTAAGTACAGATAGTAACGTTAGTATAAACCCCCTCGCACGGTCCCCGCAGCCGGACATCTTTCTCATGGCTTCTGGAGGGAAACGCTGTAGGAATGCTCAACCGGTGTCGCTTATTCAGCCGACAGAAACTTTCAACCGGTTCTCCCCATTAAGCGAGTCGGAGTCGGAGGCCGAGACTTCTCTGGTCTCTACTCCTCCCGTTGTGGGGTCTGAGACGCCGACGGCTCCCACCATTAGCTCTGACAAATTGAAAACCCTAGTCATTGGCGACTCCATTACCCGCAGTATTAGACTTAAAACTAATCATCCAGCGATCATACACTGTTTACCAGGGGGCAGGGCTACCGACGTTAAGGCTAATCTAAAGACGGTGCTGGCTAAAGCTAAAACTGGCGAGTGTAGAGAGTATAGAGATATTGTTATCCACGTCGGCACCAACGATGTTAGGATGAAACAGTCAGAGGTCACCAAGCGCAACATAGCTTCAGCGTGTAAATCAGCTAGAAAGATGTGTCGGCATCGATTAATTGTCTCTGGCCCCCTCCCAGTTAGGGGGAGTGATAAGCTCTACAGCAGAGTCTCACAACTCAATCGCTGGTTGAAAACTATTTGAAAACTCTAACTCCTCTAGCTCCACAATGAAATAGGGTGCAGTCCAGGCAGCAGGCTGTTAGCCAGCCTGCCAGCTTAGTGGAGTCTGCCACTAGCACAGTCAGCGTAGTCAGCTCAGCTTTCCCCATTGAGACCGTGTCTGTGCCTCGATCTAGGTTGGGCAAAATTAAAAATGGCGGTGTTCGCTTTAGCAATCTCACTAGTATAAAGACCTCCTCCATTCCTGCCATTATTGAAAGAGATTGTGATACCTCACATCTCAAAATTGGGTTACTTAATGTTAGATCCCTCACTTCCAAGGCAGTTATAGTCAATGAACTAATCACTGATAATAATCTTGATGTGATTGGCCTGACTGAAACATGGCTTAAGCCTGATGAATTTACTGTGTTAAATGAGGCCTCACCCCCTGGTTACACTAGTGACCATACCCCCCGCGCATCCGGCAAAGGCGGAGGTGTTGCTAACATTTACGATAGCAAATTTCAATTTACAAAAAAAAAGCTTCTAGTCATGAAATCTATGCAGCCTACTCACTCACTTTTTATAGCTACTGTTTACAGACCTCCTGGGCCATATGCAGTGTTCCTCACTGAGTTCCCTGAATTCCTATCGGATCTTGTAGTCATAGCAGATAATGTTCTAATTTTTGGTGACTTTAACATTCACATGGAAAAGTCCACAGACCCACTCCAAAAGGCTTTCGGAGCCATCATCGACTCAGTGGGTTTTGTCCAACATGTCTCTGGACCTACTCACTGCCACAGTCATACTCTGGACCTAGTTTTGTCCCATGGAATAAATGTTGTGGATCTTAATGTTTTTCCTCATAATCCTGGACTATCGGACCACCATTTTATTACGTTTGCAATTGCAACAAATAATCTGCTCAGACCCCAACCAAGGAGCATTAAAAGTCGTGCTATAAATTCTCAGACAACCCAAAGATTCCTTGATGCCCTTCCAGACTGCCTCTGCCTACCCAAGGACGTCAGAGGACAAAAATCAGTTAACCACCTAACCGAGGAACTCAATTTAACCTTGCGCAATACCCTAGATGCAGTTGCACCCCTAAAAACTAAAAACATCTGTCATAAGAAACTAGCTCCCTGGTATACAGAAAATACACGAGCTCTGAAGCAAGCTTCCAGTAAATTGGAACGGAAATGGCGCCACACCAAACTGGAAGTCTTCCGACTAGCTTGGAAAGACAGTACCGTGCAGTATCGAAGAGCCCTCACTGCTGCTCGATCATCCTATTTTTCCAACTTAATTGAGGAAAATAAGAACAATCCGAAATTTATTTTTGATACTGTCGCAAAGCTAACTAAAAAGCAGCCTTCGCAAATGGAGGATGGCTTTCACTTCAGCAGTAATAAATTTATGAACTTCTTTGAGGAAAAGATCATGATCATTAGAAAGCAAATTACAGACTCCTCTTTAAATCTGGGTATTCCTCCAAAGCTCCATTGTCCTGAGTCTACACAACTCTGCCAGGACCTAGGATCAAGGGAGATACTAAAGTGTTTTAGTACTATATCTCTTGACACAATGATGAAAATAATCATGGCCACCAAACCCTCAAGCTGCATACTGGACCCTATTCCAACTAAACTACTGAAAGAGCTGCTTCCTGTGCTTGGCCCTCCTATGTTGAACATAATAAATGGCTCTCTATCCACCGGATGTGTACCAAGCTCACTAAAAGTGGCAGTAATAAAGCCTCTCTTGAAAAAGCCGAATCTTGATCAAGAAATTATAAAAAACTATCGGCCTATATCGAATCTTCCATTCCTCTCAAAAATTTTAGAAAAAGCTGTTGCACAGCAACTCACTGCCTTCCTGAAGACAAACAATGTATACGAAACGCTTCAGTCTGGTTTTAGACCCCATCATAGCACTGAGACTGCACTTGTGAAGGTGGTAAATGACCTTTTAATGACGTCAGACCGAGGCTCTGCATCTGTCCTCGTGCTCCTAGATCTTAGTGCCGCTTTTGATACCATCGATCACCACATTCTTTTGGAGAGATTGGAAACCCAAATTGGTCTACATGGACAAGTTCTGGCCTGGTTTAGATCTTATCTGTCGGAAAGATATTAGTTTGTCTCTGTGAATGGTTTGTCCTCTGACAAATCAATTGTAAATTTCGGTGTTCCTCAGGGTTCCGTTTTAGGACCACTATTGTTTTCACTATATATTTTACCTCTTGGGGATGTCATTCGAAAACATAATGTTAAATTTCACTGCTATGCGGACGACACACAGCTGTACATTTCAATGAAACATGGTGAAGCCCCAAAATTGCCCTCGCTAGAAGCCTGTGTTTCAGACATAAAGAAGTGGATGGCTGCAAACTTTCTACTTTTAAACTCGGACAAAACAGAGATGCTTGTTCTAGGTCCCAAGAAACAAAGAGATCTTCTGTTGAATCTGACAATTAATCTGGATGGTTGTACAGTCGTCTCAAATAAAACTGTGAAGGACCTCGGCGTTACTCTGGACCCTGATCTATCTTTTGAAGAACATATCAAGACTGTTTCAAGGACAGCTTTTTTCCATCTACGTAACATTGCAAAAATCAGAAATTTTCTGTCCAAAAATGACACAGAAAAATTAATCCATGCTTTTGTTACTTCTAGGCTGGACTACTGCAATGCTCTACTTTCCGGCTACCCGGATAAAGCACTAAATAAACTTCAGTTAGTGCTAAATACGGCTGCTAGAATCCTGACTAGAACCAAAAAATTTGATCATATTACTCCAGTGCTAGCCTCCCTACACTGGCTTCCTGTTAAGGCAAGGGCTGATTTCAAGGTTTTACTGCTAACCTACAAAGCATTACATGGGCTTGCTCCTACCTATCTTTCCGATTTGGTCCTGCCGTACATACCTACACGTACGCTACGGTCACAAGACGCAGGCCTCCTAATTGTCCCTAGAATTTCTAAGCAAACGGCTGGAGGTAGGGCTTTCTCCTATAGAGCTCCATTTTTATGGAATGGTCTGCCTACCAATGTGAGAGACGCAGACTCAGTCTCAACCTTTAAGTCTTTACTGAAGACTTATCTCTTCAGTAGGTCCTATGATTAAGTATAGTTTGGCCCAGGAGTGTGAAGGTGAACGGAAAGGCTGGAGCAACGAACCGCCCTTGCTGTCTCTGCCTTGCCGGTTCCCCTCTTTCCACTGGGATTCTCTGCCTCTCACCCTTTTACAGGGGCTGAGTCACTGGCTTACTGGTGTTCTTCCATGCCGTCCATGGGAGGGGTGCGTCACTTGAGTGGGTTGAGTCACTGACGTGGTCTTCCTGTCTGGGTTGGCGCCCCCCCTTGGGTTGTGCCATGGCGGAGATCGTTGTGGGCTATACTCGGCCTTGTCTTAGGACGGTAATTTGGAGGTTGGAGACATCCCTCCAGTGGTGTGGGGGCTGTGCTTTGGCAAAGTGGGTGGGGTTATATCCTGCCTGTTTGGCCCTGTCCGGGGGTATCATCGGATGGGGCCACAGTGTCTTCTGATCCCTCCTGTCTCAGCCTCCAGTATTTATGCTGCAGTAGTTTATGTGTCGGGGGGCTAGGGTCAGTCTGTTACATCTGGAGTATTTCTCTTGTCTTATCCGGTGTCCTGTGTGAATTTAAATATGCTCTCTCTAATTCTCTCTTTCTCTCTTTCTGTCTTTCTCTCGGAGGACCTGAGCCCTAGGACCATGCCTCAGGACTACCTGGTATGATGACTCCTTGCTGTCCCCAGTCCACCTGGCCGTGCTGCTGCTCCAGTTTCAACTGTTCTGCCTGCGGCTATGGAACCCTGACCTGTTCACCGGACGTGCTTGTTGCACCCTCGACAACTACTATGATTATTATTATTTGACCATGCTGGTCATTTATGAACATTTTAACATTTTAACATCTTGACCATGTTCTGTTATAATATCCACCCTGCACAGCCAGAAGAGGACTGGCCACCCCTCATAGCCTGGTTCCTCTCTAGGTTTCTTCCTAGGTTTTTGGCCTTTCTAGGGAGTTTTTCCTAGGGAGTTTTTCCTAGCCACCGTGCTTCTTTCACATGCTTTGCTTGCTGTTTGGGGTTTTAGGCTGGGTTTCTGTACAGCACTTTGAGATATCAGCTGATGTACGAAGGGCTATATAAAAATAAATTTGATTGATTGATTGATTGAATTGAAGGAATGATGGATGGCGCTAAATACAGTGAAATTCTTGAGGGAAACCTGTTTCAGTCTTCCAGAGATTTGAGACTGAGACAGAGGTTCACCTTCCAGCAGGACAATGACCCTAAGCATACTGCTAAAGAAATACTCGATTGGTTTAAGGGGCAACATTTAAATGGTTTGGAATGGCCTAGTCAAAGCCCAGACCTCAATCCAATTGAGAATCTGTGGTATGACTTAAAGATTGCTGTACACCAGCGGACCCATCCAACTTGAAGGAGCTGGAGCAGTTTTGCCTTGAAGAATGGCCAACAATCCCAGTGGCTAGATGTGCCAAGCTTAATAGAGACATACCCCAAGAGACCTGCAGGTGTAATTGCTGCATAAGGTGGCTCAACAAAGTATTGACTTTGCGGTGGGGGGGGGGCATTGTTATGAGAGCGTGCATTGTTTATTTCATAATAAAAAATATTTTGCATCTTCAAAGTGGTAGGCATGTTGTGTAAATTAATACATTTGAATTCCAGGTTGTAAGTCAACGAAATAGGAAAAATGCCAAAGGGGGTGAAGCCACTGTATGAGGTTATTGCGTAGAAAGGCCCAGTGGTGATATTTCAGCTAAAACTAGGGTAAAGCAAAGTGCAAGGTATTTTCATAAAGTTCATGCTCATTTAGGCCTACTGCATTTCTACACCATTTAAAAACTGTAACATTTAAATTGGAGAACAGCAAGACCAAGACAAATTTACTCTAGCCATTATCACCTTGGCTGTTGTAGTATAAATAATTTGAAATTGGTTATATTATAATAATTTATTTCTACTTTTACACCTTTTTCGAGATATCCAATTGGTAGTTCTTGTCCCATCACTGCATCTCCCCTACAGACTCGGGAGAGGCGAAGGAGGAGAGCCATGCGTCTGAAACATGACCCTGCCAAGTCGCACTGCTTCTTGACACACTGCTCGCTTAACCCGGACACCGTCCAGCTAGCGACCAAGGTCAGTTTGTAGGCACCAGGTCCGCCACAAGGAGCCGCTATGACAAGGAAATCCCGGTCGGCCAAAACCTCTCAAATTGTGCACCACCTCATGGGTCTCCCGGTCACAGCCAGCTGTGACACAGCCTGGAATCAAACCCGGGTCTGCAGTGATGCCTGAGATGTTCTCTTGTGTGTGATTGGACAATTTTCTGTCCTGCTAAGCATTCAAAATGGAATTAGTACTTTTGGGTGTCTGGATAAATATATGGAGTAAAAAGTACATTATTTCTTTAGGAATGTGGTGAAGAAAAAGTAAAAGTGTTCAAAAATATAAATATAAAGTACAGCTACCCAAAAAAACATTTACCACCATGGAAAAGTGTAAAAACATGTATTTGCATCAGTAGGCTAAGGGACTCAAATGCATCAGAAAAGTATTGGAAAGTTCAGAGAAACACCAAGGAAGCTCATCAGGTAAGCTATAGGCATGTGTTAGAAGATCTGAATTGATTTCAATTGCTAGACTAATTATTATGAGCACGCATCCATCTCAACTTAGCTAACATTTCCCAGCCTAATTGTAACCAAATATCCAAATATACACTACTGTCCAAACGTTTGGGTTCACTTAGAATTGTCCTTGTTTTTGAAAGAAAAACACATTTTTTTGTCCATTCAAATAACATCAAATTGATCAGAAATACAGTGTAGACATTGTTAATGTTGTAAATGACTATTGTGTGTACTACTCCCTTCACAGAACAGCGCAAACTGGCTCTGACCAGAATAGAAAGAGGAGTGGGAGGCCCAGGTGTACAACTGAGCAAGAGGACAAGTACATTAGTGTCTAGTTTGAGAAACAGACGCATCACAAGTCCTCAACTGGCTGCTTCATTAAAAAGTACCCTCAAAACACCAATCTCCAGGTCAACAGTGAAGAGGCAACTCCGGGATGCTGGCCTTTTAGGCAGAGTTCCTCTTATCAGTATCTGTGTTCTTTTGCCGATCTTAATCTTTTATTTTTATTGGCCAGTCTGAGGTATGGATTTTTCTTTGCAACTCTGCCTAGAAGGCCAGCATCTTCACTGTTGATGTTGAGACTGGTGTTTTGCGGGTACTATTTAATGAAGCTGCCAGTTGAGGACTTGTGAGGCGTCTGTTTCTTTCTATTCTGGTTAGGGCCAGTTTGCGCTGTACTGTGAAGTGAGTAGTAAACAGCGTTGTACAGTGGGGGATAAAAAGTATTTGATCCCCTGCTGATTTTGTACGTTTGCCCACTTACAAAGAAATTATCAGTCTATAACTTTAATGGTAGGTTTATATGAACAGTGAGAGACAGAATAACAACACAATAATCCAGAAAAACGCATGTCAAAAATGTTATAAAATGATTTCCATTTTAATGAGGGAAATAAGTATTTGACCCCTCTGCAAAACATGACTTAGTACTTGGTGGCAAAACCCTTGCTGGCAATCACAGAGGTCAGACGTTTCTTGTAGTTGGCCACCAGGTTTGCACACATCTCAGGAGGGATTTTGTCCCACTCCTCTTTGCAGATCTTCTCCAAGTCATTAAGGTTTCGAGGCTGACGTTTGGCAACTCGAACCTTCAGCTCCCTCCACAGATTTTCTATAGAATTAAGGTCTGGAGACTGGCTAGGCCACTCCAGGACCTTAATGTGCTTCTTCTTGAGCTACTCCTTTGTTGCCTTGGCCGTGCGTTTTGGGTCATTGTCATGCTGGAACACCCATCCACGACCCATTTTCAATGCCCTGGCTAACGGAAGGAGGTTCTCACCCAAGATTTGACAGTACATGGCCCTGTCAAATGATGCGGTGAAGTTGTCCTGTCCCCTTAGCAGAAAAACACCCCCAAAGCATAATGTTTCCACCTC
The DNA here is from genome assembly GCF_965601325.2 of Salmo salar. Taxonomy (NCBI): domain Eukaryota; kingdom Metazoa; phylum Chordata; class Actinopteri; order Salmoniformes; family Salmonidae; genus Salmo; species Salmo salar. The sequence continues at coordinate 7,035,322 of NC_138306.1, read as the reverse complement.
CATGTTTGACGGTGGAGATGGTGTTCTTGGGGCCATAGGCAGCATTCCTCCTCCTCCAAACACGGCGAGTTGAGTTGATGCCAAAGAGCTCCATTTTGGTCTCATCTGACCACAACACTTTCACCAGTTGTCCTCTGAATCATTCAGATGTTCATTGGCAAACTTCAGACGGGCATGTATATGTATTCTTGAGCAGGGGGACCTTGCGGGCGCTGCAGGATTTCAGTCCTTTACGGCGTAGTGTGTTACCAATTGTTTTCTTGGTGACAATGGTCCCAGCTGCCTTGAGATCATTGACAAGATCCTCCCGTGTAGTTCTGGGCTGATTCCTCACCGTTCTCATGATCATTGCAACCCCACGAGGTGAGATTTTGCATGGAGCCCCAGGCCAAGGGATATTGACAGTTCTTTTGTGTTTCTTCCATTTGCGAATAATCGCACCAAATGTTGTCACGTTCTCACCAAGCTGCTTGGTGATGGTCTTGTAGCCCATTCCAGCCTTGTGTAGGTCTACAATCTTGTCCCTGACATCCTTGGAGAGCTCTTTGGTCTTGGCCATGGTGGAGAGTTTGGAATCTGATTGATTGATTGCTTCTGTGGACATGTGTCTTTTTTACAGGTAACAAGCTGCGGTTAGGAGCACTCCCTTTAAGAGTGTGCTCCTAATCTCAGCTCGTTACCTGTATAAAAGACACCTGGGAGCCAGAAATCTTTCTGACTGAGAGGGGGTCAAATACTTATTTCCCTCATTAAAATGCAAATCAATTTATAACATTTTTGACATGCGTTTTTCTGGATATTTTTGTTGTTATTCTGTCTCTCACTGTTCAAATAAACCTACTATTAAAATTATAGACTGATCCTTTCTTTATCAGTGGGCAAACATACAAAATCAGCAGGGGGTCAAATACTTTTTTCCCCCACTGTACAAGATCTCCATTTTCTTGGCAATTTCTCCCATTGAATAGCCTTCATTTCTCAGAACAAGAATAGACTGACGAGTGTCAGTAGAAAGGTCTTTGTTTCTGGCCATTTTGAGCCTGTAATCGAACCCACAAATGCTGATGCTCCAGATACTCAACTAGCCGAAAGAAGGCCAGTTTTATTTCTTCTCTATCCAGGACAACCATTTTCAGCTGTGCTAACATAATTACAAAAGTGTTTTGTAATGATCACTTAGCCTTTTAAAATAATAAACTTGGATTAGCTAACACAACATGCAATTGGAACACATGATGGTTGCTGATAATGGTCCTCTGTACGCCTATATAGATATTCCATTAAAATCAGCTACAATAGTCATTTACAACATAAAAAAGGTCTACACTGTATTTCTGATCAATTTTATGTTATTTTAACGGACAAAAAAATTTGCTTTTCTTTTTTTTTAAAGAAAATTTACAAGTGACCCCAGACTTTTGAACGGTAGTGTATATATATATTTTTTCGTTTAAGGTAAAAACAACAATCTGACAATTTGATTGATTTATCAAGACAAGTTCCCATGCTTGTCTTAAAGCAGCGCAATGCAATGATGTGCAGTCAGGGTAGACAGCGCTTAACCTGTGATAATATATTAAAGAAAGCTGTTTTGAAAAGCCAAATGAAAAAATATTAGATAAAAAAATGTCATTTGTTGTTATTTAACCTGTTAGGGCTAGGGGGCAGTATTGACACGGCCGGATATAAAACGTACCCGATTTAATCTGGTTACTACTCCTGCCCAGTAACTAGAATATGCATATAATTATTGGCTTTGGATAGAAAACACCCTAAAGTTTCTAAAACTGTTTGAATGGTGTCTGTGAGTATAACAGAACTCAGGCCAAAACCTGAGAAGAGTCCATGCAGGAAGTGGCCTGTCTGACAAGCTGTGTTTCATCTTGGCTCTTTTTATTGAAGACTGAGGATCTTTGCTCTAACGTGACACTTCCTACGGCTCCCATAGACTCTCAGAGCCCGGGAAAAAGCTGAACGATATCGAGGCAGGCTCTGGCTGAAACACTTTATCGCTTTTGGCAAGTGGCCGATCAGAGTACTATGGGCTTAGGCGCGTGCCCGAGTCGACCGAATGCTTTATTTTCTTTCGTCTGTTTACCTAAACGCAGATTCCCGGTCGGAATATTATCGCTTTTTTATGAGAAAAATGGCATAAAAATTTATTTTAAACAGTGGTTGACATGCTTCGAAGTACGGTAATGGAATATTTAGAAATCTTTTGTCACGAATTGCGCCATGCTCGTCACCCTTATTTACCCTTTCGGATAGTGTCTTGAACGCACGAACAAAACGCCGCTTTTTGGATATAACTATGGATTATTTTGAACCAAACCAACATTTGTTATTGAAGTAGAAGTCCTGGGAGTGCATTCTGACGAAGACAGCAAAGGTAATAACATTTTTCTTATAGTAAATGTGACTTTGCTGAGTGCTAAACTTGCTGGGTGTCTAAATAGCTAGCCCTGTGATGCCGGGCTATCTACTGAGAATATTGCAAAATGTGCTTTCACCGAAAAGCTATTTTAAAATCGGACATATCGAGTGCATAGAGGAGTTCTGTATCTATAATTCTTAAAATAATTGTTATGCTTTTTGTGAACGTTTATCGTGAGTAATTTAGTAAATTCACCGGCAGTGTTCGGTGGGAATGCTAGTCACATGCTAGTGTAAAAAGCTGGTTTTTGATATAAATATGAACTTGATTGAACAAAACATGCATGTATTGTATAACATAATGTCCTAGGGTTGTCATCTGATGAAGATCATCAAAGGTTAGTGCTGCATTTAGCTGTGGTTTGGGTTTATGTGACATTATATGCTAGCTTGAAAAATGGGTGTCTGATTATTTCTGGCTGGGTACTCTGCTGACATAATCTAATGTTTTGCTTTCGTTGTAAAGCCTTTTTGAAATCGGACAGTGTGGTTAGATTAATGAGAGTCTTGTCTTTAAAATTGTGTAAAATAGTCATATGTTTGAAAAATTTAAGTTTTTGCATTTTTGAGGTTTTTGAATAACGCGCCACAGGATTACACTGGCTGTTACGTAGGTGGGATGATTTGGTGCCACCTACCCTAGAGAGGTTAATGTTTTTGCATATTGCCTTAACATGTTGCCTGGGGTACGCTGTGCAAATGTGGGCATGTTTACATAATATTGTGCTCACATCCATTGAACTGTGCAAAAACAACCTGAGTGACAAATGGACTCTATTGCACCTCCAACAATTTTCCAAGTCGACTGACAGAATTTATACTTGCTCTATCACTGATGGGAGTGCATATGCTGTTGTGATGGATTCGCCAAGCACTGAAAGACCTGCACAGGAGATATTTCAAAGGTATGTAGCCTTTCATTCTCTGTTCACCTCAAATAACATGGTTGGCTGTAAAATGATCCCCCCGCCCCCCTTTTTGCTCTCAGAACAGCCTCAATTTGTCAGGGTCTGGACTCTACAAGTTTGCAAAAGCGTTCCACAGGGATGCTGGCCCATATTGACTTCAATGCTTCCCACAGTTGGGTCAAGTTGGCTGGATGTCCTTTGGGTGGTGGAACATTCTTGATACTTAATTTTTTGTAAAATATATTTAACACTTTTTTACCAGGTAAGTTGACTGAGAACACATTCTCAATTACAGCATCAACCTGGGGAATAGTTACAGGGGAGATGAATGAGCTAGTTGGAAGCTGGGGATGATCAGGTGGCCATGATGGTATGAAGGCCAGATTGGGAATTTAGCCAGGACACCAGCCTTAACATTCCTACGATAAGTCAAGACAACCATTTAATGTCCCATATGAAAGAGGACACCCTACACAGGGAAATGTCCCCAATCACTGCCCTAGTTGCCTCCTACTGGTCCTCCAACACCTCTCCAGCAGCATCTGGTCTCCCATCAAGGGGCCAACCAGGACCAACTCTGCTTAGCTTCAGAGGCAAGCCAGTAGTGGAGGGTGGTATTCTGCGGAGTGTGAAAAACCCAACAAAAAACAGTGCACCTAGCTCCTACTACCATACCCCCTACTACCATACCCCAATAAAAGGTTCTTACATTTTTTGTCTTGCCCATGCACCCTCTAAATGGCACACATACACAATCCATCTGTCAATTGTCTCAAGGCTTAAAACTCCTCCTTTAACCTGTATCCTCCCCTTCATCTACACTGATTGAAGTGGATTTAACAATTGACATCAATAAGGGATCATAGCTTTCACCTGGATTCACCTGGTCAGTCTATGTCATGGAAATGTTTTCTATACTTAGTGTGTATCAATCTGTCTAACAATGATTATCAATGTCCTGTGTATTTGCATGTCATTGTGGACGCTACATCAGTCTACATGTCTGAGCTGAGCAGTGTGTAATTTTGTCAGATGATATTAAATATGCCAAACATTAAAGGTTTGTGTATCTTGGCTACAATGGTATTTTCATTTGGTAAAAAAAAAGAAGTCAATTTCGGTTATTAATAGCCTATTTCACTCTGGTTGTTGGCGCAATCTGTTGTATGGTGAACATGGGCTTCATCAAGCTTTATTTGTCAGTAAATCTGGCTTTGATAATAGCCTGTGCTTACCCAGACACCAACCTCACTTCATGTCACTGGCGCAATGGCGCTGTCCCAATGAAAACAGTGCTGAAATGATCATGTATTTGAGAACACACAGCAATTGCTTTACATGTATTATAACGGTTGGATGACTTTGTGAGTTTCACGTAACCACGGCTCTATGAACTAAGCGGTGCATTCAGCTGACTAAATTATTTTTACACCATCGCAGCAGCGCAAAAGATTCAGGGCTGACCACAAATCATTCGGGGCTAAAGCCCCAAAATCCCGATCCTGGTGAGGTCCTTGCATGTGGGAAAGGATTAGGGTTTCGGCCTTTCTATTCCTCTATACAGAATTCTCCCTTCAAAAGCATTCCATGCATAACAAAATAGAATGTACTATGTCCCTCTCCTCTCTCGCTCCTTTCTCTCAATTCTCCCTGTCTCTTACCCCCCACCCCCCTTACATACACACACGCGCATGCATACGCAACCTGATGTCTTTTCAGCAAATTTTCCCCACTAGGTAGGAATCAAAGTGACTAGGACCTGGATAGCAGCTTCATATCCAAGCAGATGTATTTACTTTACTTTGGTCACAAAGACCAGAAAAGTATTTACTTAGGTTGAGGCAAAACCAACAATATTGCCTCCGTATGGAACACTCTAACATACCATGAAGAGAAAAGATGCAGTAGTCTTTAGGGTTATTTATTTTTTATTTTTTTATTATTGTGCAGCAAAAACACATGATTGATAACATCATGTCTCTGGTCGTTTGGAGCTGATGACATGAGGTACATTTTTTATCAAAATGGTGTTAAATCGCTATCAGAAAACAACCTATGGCTTAATAGGTAAACATGCCATTTACAAAAATCTGTTTTCAATTTGTACAAAAGCTTTATAAATATATATATATATATATAGAAGGGCCATCAACGGCCTAATGGGGGATAGTCTCTTTTAATGAAACAGCTTAAAAAGGAGTTATAAAGGTGTTTTAAACTAGTTATAACAACTTTCTAACATCAGGTTGGTTGTTATGTCACCAGGTTCAATCAATGCTTTCTACTAGCTCCCTGAAGGACCCATTTGGATAATAGTATTCAAATTTTCAAAATGGACAGACAAATAAAAAAAGATACAGTCAGAATTAAAGTAAAACTCAGACGAAATAATCAGACATTTTTGTCTATAGCATGAGGTATAGTGAAGGAAACAGGAGCTCTATTTTTTACGTTTTCTTTTTTTCTTTTTTGGAATAGAGCAGAAATCATAAAACATAGTAAAAAAAAAACTGATCACATACCAATACACTACAAATGACAATGTCAATAATATCATAATTGTCTATGAGAAATTCTATTACATGGCAGTATATTGACATTTAACTAATACAAATATCCACAAAATAGCAGCAAACACTTTGAGAAAAAAAGGATTGTTTTTCTTTTCATTTTCATTTCAATTAAAGTCATGAAACTTTGCTGGGAATATTCCTCCATAGCAGCTTGTTGTTAGGAGTGTTAAAAAAAAAATTCTGTCACTGTACAATCAAACCGTTTGCCCACATACCTTATGTCCCCCATCACTCCCCTCGCAACCCCATAGCAACTTCAGTTATTTCTTCCAGCTTCAACAATACGCAAAAGACATCTTTGAATTTGTGCAAAATTATTTAAAAGCCTTTTCAATTTTCATTTGATGACAAGGGAAGATTTGAGACATTCTCTTTTGAATTCTAGTTTTTCCTTAACATTCAGTACACTAAGCCAATGCAATGATTTCAAAGTAATACTTTGAGTGTACTTTTACTTCACATGCCTTTCAAAGTAGAGCCAAAATGTTGTATTTTGATTGGATGAAATTACACATATTTGTAAAAAATGCAATTGCAATTCTGAATTGAATGGTTTGAAATATTTACACATATGAAATAGCTTTCTGTCATCATGATCCACACTGGCCTTGAAAAGAGAATATTCTGCAATAAATAGTTCTTAGTGTAACTATAAATTACAAGCCTCAGATGCAATTCAAGCAGTTAGAAAAGTAACTGTCATGAGGAGAATAGGTAGATAGGTGCCTTCTTGCGTGGATGGGACCACCATTTATCACTGTCTTTACTACTAAGATGTCAGAAAGATGGGGTTCAGGTATTTTAGCTAGACAAATAGATTAGATTTGCCCAAAACATCCTAATATGTCCTGCCATTCCCACATAACACCATGTTTTGAAACACTCTTCATCCCAGAGGCTGACGTTGTTCCCAAACCATTCCATTACGTTTAGTCATGTCCCATATGGTTCTTCTCAAAATAGGCAGTAAGGAGTTATTGACCCAAAGTGCTTTTTTGATGGAATGGTTTTTAGATAGTAAAACAGACTTACAATTCGATAAAGACTGTGGACTACGTTAGCTTAACATAGAGAGAACCTACAGGACAGCTAGCTAATCATTCTGTAGCAGAATGCAATGTTGCAAGCATTCAGTATAATATGATCTAGACTTCGTGCAGATATTTTGAAGTAGCTGTACTTCGCTGGTTAGCTTGCTGTCTCCGGAAAGCAGTGTGTTAGCAGTTAGGACAGAAGCCTAGGTAATCCACAGACCTCTGATGACAATTGAATAAGGGCTCTATTCAATTAGTATCGCTGAAGCGTTACAGATTGAGCGGTCGAAAATGCAAAGGTAATTTCCGATTAAGCCGACATACGCAGAGTTTACAGTTAATGCAGTCTCTTCTGACGCCGGAACATTGCCTTTAAATTTCAATCATGTCGTAACGCGGAACTTCCGCGATATGGATTGAATAGAGCCCTAAGTATGCTAAACAAATGAACATTGTATGGTTACGTTCTCCATAAAAAAAGAGGAGATTAGAAGACTGATTTTCAAAACAATATCTCAAAGTTGGTTAAATGTTGAGGCAAGCATGGCCACACCAAACTAACCAGGAACCCCCCCCCCCCCACACACACATTAGAAATGGGTTTACCATACCATAAAACGCCTATGTCATCAAACAACTCAGGACTAGCTTTTTATGTGAGAAATTGCAGGTGTATTATGCTCAATCTGTCCAAACAACAAAAAAATACCTAGTTCATTATTCTCTAGTTGACTATTCTGTTGTACATACAGCACTACATTTCTTTTTTTTCTTATTCAAGTTTGTTTTGTCTAAAATACATAATGGGAACCATGCCCAATTGATGCTGCCTCAAACCAGTGAGGGGACAGAGAGCAAGTGTACGCATGAAGCCCTGGCTGATCCCTTACAACACCTGTTAGGAGCCAGACAGGACGTTCAGGCCAGACCCTATGCTGCGAGCACAGGTGTGTGAGTAGGTGAGAGCGCAGTCAGCGGGAGCGGTGCTGCTGAGACAGTGTCAATCAGCGCGTTCTCTTCTCTCCCCGAAGCCCTAACCCCCATCCATGGCTACTGCTTAGTGAGCACCAGAAAAGACTGTCCAACTCAGATGTTCACATCTCTAACGTCCGTTGGCGTGCACGACAGGTCGACCTCCTCATCCATGCTCTTGGTGTCCGTGGAAACAGTGTGTTGCTGTGCCTGACGGAGACTGGTCTCCAATAAGGACTCGATCTGTTCTTGACACGCCCGTAGACAATCCTGCAGAGGGGGGAGAGAGAGGCATTGTTAGTGATGACATAAGGACTGGTGTTGGATCGTCTCTCAGCAACAAGCACCACTTACAGTCATGGACATTTGTCTAACAGGTGGCTTTTTTGCCTGCCTTCTAAAATAAATCTCAAACAATCGGAACAATCTGAAAACATACGCAGTATTAGAATGGTATGACCATGGTACCGATGGTATACTGTGTAGGCTTTAAGGAGTGGTGACAACACACAGAACCACAGAGGCAGAGTTGCACTCTAGTGGGAAGGGCTGTGACTGTGTGAGGATTAGGTGGAAGAGAATACATCCAGAAAGACTGGAAACCCAATCTGCTAGCACCAATTCCTGGACCCAAAACAATAGGAGCAAAAGCAATTCATTGGGCGAAGGATGAGAGGGGCAGACCCTCAGTCAGGTGGTGGAAGGAGAGCCCCAGGGACATCATTCTAATGATTACGGTTCTTATTACCTGGATCAAAGAGACCTGGAGAAACTAGAGCAGTGGGTGAGGAAGGTTTCAGAAGTTATTCTATTACTATACAATACTTAGATATTACCCTTTGATTCAAATAATAACAATACACTGAACAAAAATATAAACACAAGATGTGAATTGTTGGTCCCATGTTTCTTGAGCTGAAATAAAAGATCCCCCAAATGTTCCGTACGCACAAAAAGCTTATTTCTCTCAAATGTTGTGCACAAATTTGTTTACATCCCTGTCAGTGAGTATTTTTCCTTTGCCAAGATAATCCATCCACCTGACAGGTGTGGCATATCAAGAAGCTGATTAAACAGCGTGATCATTACACACACCCTTGTGTTGGGAACCATAAAAGGTCACTCTAAACTGTGAAACTTTGTCACAAAACACAATGCCACAGATGTCTGAAGTTTTGAGGGAGCGTGCAATTGGCATGCTGAATGTCAGGAATGTCCATTAGAGCTGTTGCCAGAGAATTGAATGTTCATTTCTCTACCATAAGCCGCCTCCAATGTTGTTTTAGAGAATTTGGCAGTATGTCCACCCGGCCTCACAACCGCAGACCATGTGTATGGCGTTGTATGGGCGAGCGGCTTGTTGATGTCAATGTTGTGAACAGAGTGCCCCATGGTGGTGGGTGGGGTTATGGTATGGGCAGGCATAAGCTATAGACAACGAACACAATTGCATATTATCGATGACAATTTGAATGCACAGAAGTACTTTGACAAGATCCTGAGTTCCATTTTTTTAAGGTATCTGTAACTAACAGATGCATATCTGTATTCCCAGTAATGTGAAATCCATAGATTAGGGCCAAATGAATTTATTTCAATTGACTGATTTCCTCATACGAACTGTAACTCAGTAAAACCTTTGAAATTGCTGCATGTTGCATTTATATTTCTGTTCAGTATAATAATAATAATGATACTAATAATAATTTTTGACATTCCTTTGAAATAATGAGATTACAGTGCCTTGCAAAATTATTCATCCCCTTTGTTATGAAGCCCCTAAATAAGATCTGATGCAACCAATAACCTTCAGAAGTCACATAATTAATTATATTGCACACAGGTGGACTTTATTTAATTGTCACATGATCTGTCACATGATCTCAGTATATATACACCTATTCTGAAAGGCCCCAGAGTCTGCAACACCACTTAGCAAGGGGCACCACCAAGAAAGCGGCACCATGAAGACCAAGGATCTCTCCAAACAGGTCAGGGACAAAGTTGTGGAGAAGTACAGATCAGGGTTGGGTTATAAAAAAATATCAGAAACTTTTAACATCCCATAGAGCACCATTAAATCCAGTATTAATAAATGGAAAGAATATGGCACCACAACAAACCTGCCAAGAGAGGGCCGCCCACCAAAACTCACAGACCAGGCAAGGAGGGCATTAATCAGAGAGACAACAAAGAGACCAAAGAGAACCCTGAATGAGCTGCATGTCCATAGGACCACTTTAAGCCATACACTCCACAGAGCTGGGCTGTACGGAAGAGTGGCCAGAAAAAAGCCATTGCTGAAAGAAAAAAATAAGCAAACATGTTTGGGGTTCACCAAAAGGCATGTGGGAGACTCCCAAAACATATGGAAGAAGGTACTCTGGTTAGATAAGACTAAAATTGAGCTTTTTGGCCATCAAGGAAAACGCTATGTCTGGCGCAAACCCAACACCTCTCATCACCCCGCGAAGCACGGTGGTGGCAGCATCATGCTGTGGGGATGTTTTTCATCAGCAGGGACTGGGAAACTGGTCAGAATTGAAGGAATGATGTATGGCGCTAAATACAGTGAAATTCTTGAGGGAAACCTGTTTCAGTCTTCCAGAGATTTGAGACTGGGACAGAGGTTCACCTTCCAGCAGGACAATGACTCTAAGCATACTGCTAAAGCAAGACTTGAGTGGTTTAAGGGGAAACATTTAAATGGTTTGGAATGGCCTAGTCTAAGCCCAAACCTCAATCCAATTGAGAATCTGTGGTATGACTTAAAGATTGCTGTACACCAGCAGAGCCCATCCAACTTGAAGGAGCTGGAGCAGTTTTGCCTTGAATGGCCAAAAATCCCAGTGGCTAGATGTGCCAAGCTTATAGAGACATACCCCAAGAGACTTGCAGCTGTAATTGCTGCAAAAGGTTGCTCTACAAAGTATTGACTTTAGGGGGGTGAATAGTTCGTTTTTTTGTCTTATTTCTTGTTTGTTTCACAAGAAAAAATATTTTGTATCTTCAAAGTGGTAGGGATGTTGTGTAAATCAAATGATACAAACCCCCAGTTGTAAGACAACAAAATAGGAAAAATGCCAAAGGGGGTGAATACTTTCACAAGCCACTGTATGTACTAAAATATGACATTAGGACTGAGTTGTGCCCTGTGTTTGTTATGCAAATATACACAACTGACTTTGTAGTTGCAAGGAAAGTGCATTTATTCATGGTGCCTCTTTCTTTTTTTATTTCTTTTTTCTTCACCCTTTCCTTTTGGACTCCACAAGAGCCTGGCCTCCTGCATCAATGACAAAGGGGACAACGAGCGAGAACCTTTGCACGTTGTCGTCGACTGCACTGGAGTGAGGGACTGTTCGCTCGCCTCTCATTTCCTGACCTATTCAGAGACAGGGTTTATGGCCTGGCTACCTGCTGCTCTACATCCTCTCTCTCTCTCTCTCTCTCTCTCTCTCTCTCTCTCTCTAGTGCTGAGTGATTAGTACTTTTTGAGGTCAGTTCGGGTTCGGTTTGATTATTAAAAAAAATAAAACATTTGACTCCGGTTTCGCTTATTTTTTTTTAAAACATTAAATGCAACATGCATTATGGGAGTTGAATGCTGTAACAACACAGAATATTTTTTATAAAATATCCCATGATGGTAGTGATTTCCCATTATATCACTTATTAACCATAATTTATTCACATGACTTTACCTTAACAAAATATTTCAGTTGTTGTGTTTATTACACTTGTTTTATTTGATGACTTTACTACTTCATTCCAAGTCATCATCTCATCTCTATAGAGCTGCTGCCCATGCATGCTGTCTTACAAAAATCACTATTTTAGTAGTTCAAAGTAAATAAGGCACACTTTTATAAATGCTGAATACCATCTAACAATCACTTAGATCATGTACTTTCAGGTAGAGATACCATGCGAAGTAACTGCTCTCGATCCTTCTCAATAACGCATTCTTCTGGCCTCTTTTACATAGCAGGTATAGCAGACATGAGTCAGTCATGGTCGCATGATGAGGTAACCCTGCCTACGAACTTCAAAACCAGTGTCTGCCCTTGGCCCAAGAGGGAATATCCTCTTGCTCTAATGGTCTAAGACGTTGGTTGCTCCCGTGGGAGACCCGGGTTACTGATACTTCGGGTTAATGCTCAGGACTACTCCTCTCTTGTTCTACTGTCACCCCCTCTCCCCCACGAGTTACCACACAGTGGAAGCAATCCGATCAATAAAAGGCTGGAAATCTGTGGAAGATAAAAGACGGCCATCCATTCCATTGCAAAGCTAGGCAGAATGGTTGCACGTTTACTATATTAGGCTCTCTAGTCACATTTCTAAGCTATATGTTTAATTTCAAAAATGTTTGCATGAGACTTGGTTGTCCTTACATACCGGGTCACTTCTGATGACTTGAGACAGGAAGTCAGTGAGTTGCTGGGATGACAGTGCATCGTCCATGCTCTTCAGATTCAGCCCCTGGACAGCAGCCGCCACACTGCCCGCTGCGATCATTGACGGAGGGTTGGCAATGAATTTGACATCTGGTGGAGAGAAAAGGAAAAGAGAGAAAGAGAGAGAGAGAGAGGCAACAGGTCAAATTCCTGAAGCAAGGCATTTGATCCACAAATAATTCACACAGCAACCTTGTTCATGGGGCAGCTCACTGGCTGCAGAGCCGCAGCTCAGGCCATTGACACGGGTGCGACAACAAAAGAGAGATGACACCCTGGCAGTGAGGGGTGAGGCGGAGGTGTGGGGGAGGGAGAGAGGGTTGAGAAAAAGGAGGTGGGACGCGGGGGATGGGGCAGCGTAATGTGGCACAACCAGATAATGCCAAGGCAGAGAGGAGAGAGACACTGTGCATCCAACAGCATCAGAACAGAGGTACCATGCTGACATGTGGCAGTATGCCCTGACTGCTACTGAGGAGCTATGCTGTAGGTCCCAGTCATACTGCCCTCCCCCATTACACTCCTATAGCCATCTTCCCCTCCTACTCTCTCTATCCTCGTCTCTCTATCCTCAAATTTGCATACATACACAACTTTGTTAAGAGCAAGGAGGAGCAGATACAACAAATGACATAATCAAATAAGAGGTAAGACATATTGCTGGAATCTGATGTTGGTGATAAATGATCTATTCAGCTCAAGAACTGCTTGATAATCACACAGAGAGAAAGAGACAAGCTCATGAAATGCAGATGTATTCTCCCCAGACCCTCTTCTCCCCCCTCCACCTCAAGCCCAAACCCCCTTTCCCCTTCTCGACAGCCTCAGTATGCAATAAATCACTCTTCAACTCGCTTGGCTTGGACCCCTCTCTGGAAAGATCATGTCTCACTTCCTCTTTTCAAGTGCTTAGAGAGACAATAAATCTACTCCAGGCAGGGGCGCTCACACACGCACCACATGTGCACACACGCACACACACAAACACACAAACACACACACACACACACACACACACACACACACACACACACACACACACACACACACACACACACACACACACACACACACACACACACACACACACAGAGAGGGGCTCCTCAGACGATGCACATTGTGTGAAACAACAGGTCTAATCACCAGGCTCAGACCATTCATTTGACCATATTAATTAGGGGGCCTCTCAGTCTAGGAGACGAGCCCCCTTTACACCCCCCAACCCAATGGGTATGGGGCTGGGGCATCATTGTGCGTGAGCTCCCATTGCAAGGGCCTGCACCACAGAGAGCTTAGAGAGGAGGGTTGAGGAAGAGCGCTGCGAGATTAATTGAACTTGCATAAAGGCAAGCCAGAGAGCCATTATCCAGGCCCATATCCCCACCAGATCTACCCAATCCTAGCCTCCCTATAAAAGAGAAAGGAAATAAATGCTTGCAACCCTCAAGATGAATGCAGGAATGCCAGCCAGCAGCTGCTCTTAAGGGAAAAAAATAAGGGAAGAGACTCCACAGTCTCTGAAAAAAAGGAAGATATAAAAGGGGATACATTTCTTCTATGCTGGCAAGATGAAGGAAGTAAATTAATGTCACAAAGGTGTATCAAAGAATATTAAGACACACCCCTGATACCAACAATGTTGCAGCAGGTCAGAACTCGTTAAGTGCCTTCCTTAGAGCTATTACTCAACACAAAAAAAGCACATACAGGATCTTCAACATGCTTTCCCACACTCCCTTGTCACTTCCTCCCTACCTTATTCTGTTTGTCTATTATTTCATACAATTGGAGTTAACTATTAACTAGTGATCATTTGTTAAAAGTGTCCTTATTGCGTCACTCTTAATTCCCTTCCCTTCCACTACCAAAAGAGAGGCCAGGACCTTTTTATCTCCATGCCACCAAGGGTGCACAACAGAACAGGGCAGGGCCTAGGCCAATAGGCCCATTCAATCCATTAAATTAAGCACTAACTTCAAACAGCGCGTTGAGTTAAGTCTTCCCCCTGACCTACCACAAGACAGAGGGGCTTACTCTAACACAAATCAAATGTTGTTGAGGGAAAGCAATGCAGGTTGGAAACCTATAGAGCAAGACATCTCTTCAACGTAACCTTAAGTAAAACTGCCTGCTATTGGGTCCAGACCTTCTATTGTGCAGGCTTATGCTAGAGCTTAGTCCAAAAGGTAGAAATTAGTGTAACAGCAGCTACGTCAAAGTATATTCCTGAAGCATCTGATGCTCAGATGTAAGACAGCTTCGCAGGGCCTGTTCACAAACGAACACAACTGTTCTGGAATGTGTCCAGCTTGTGATGTATTTACCAGAACCGTCTACACCAAATCAAACCTCTTCACTTCACCAAACGCCAAGTCAAATGGTTCAAATCAAGTTCAGGGCAAAAGATAACGGCATAACTGTTACACAAGTATGGGAGTTATCATGCCATTGACAAACATCAACATCAACCGCTTGCCTTTGGAACCCCTCGTCACAGTAGTAATCCACATCAGGACATCTAAAACCCAGGGGACATGTAGGACTACAACCTCCTTCTAAGTGAACAGCATTAAACAGCAACAGAAGAGCAGTCAGCAGTGTAACAACAGGCAGGTTGGTGGTTGGACTCCAATGCATACCTGTAGCACAGAGAGCCACAAAGGTCTGGGCATGCTTGCACAGGATTTGCTTGGTGTCCTGATGGATGGGTAGCTTGGAGAGGAAGTGGTCTATGAAATCGTGTGGAGTAACTGAGGCTAGATCCCATTTCAGTTTGTTCAATACCAGTAGCTCCATTTGCTGTAGAGGAGATAGGAAGAGAGAGAGAGAATACATGTAGTAGGACACCTGCAAGGGTTCAAGAAACCAACACACCACTAGAGGGTGGGCATGCTCCACACAGGCCTATGATCTGCCACTGTGCCGGTGCCATGACAATGACAATCATTGACGTTAGGGGAAGTAGGTTTAAGACATTTTGTTACAGAATTTCAGTTATTTTCTC
The DNA here is from genome assembly GCF_965601325.2 of Salmo salar. Lineage (NCBI taxonomy): Eukaryota > Metazoa > Chordata > Actinopteri > Salmoniformes > Salmonidae > Salmo > Salmo salar. The sequence goes on along the minus strand of NC_138306.1, from coordinate 7,019,938 downwards.
GTTTAAAATGATTTATCTCCCAAAGTTAACTTTGGCTAAACTGAAAAGAATCCACTTACAAGAAATTATAGTTCTTATTATAGTTCAAATATGTCAAAAACACTATACTAACATTTTACAATACCTCCTAAACATAATCTACATGTGTTGGTTATAACTGATGAGAACATGATGTGGAAGTCAAATTACCAGCAACTCGCCCGTCCGGATGGAATTGTCTGTGTATATGCACAACTTCTCAGCTGTTAGAGGAATGGTCTCCTTCATTTTAGACGCCAGAAACATGCAGGTAGCGCCCAATAACTGTAGCCGAGTCTTCTTCGTGGGTTCAACAGACAAATATCTGTCTAAAAAATTCATAGCTAGGGGAAAAACCTCCTCTTCGCATTTCTGTTCCTCACAGACCTGGAATCAAAAGCAAAACGAGTTAGGCTACACATCCAGTCTATATAGGCTACACATCCAGTCTATAAGGCCTATATCTCCATAGGCTACAAAACTATCAAAAATAACAAACAATAACACGAGTCATACACGCATGCATATAAATGGATATTATGTGCCTGTGAAGGAGATCTAAGGCGTTTTGGATAAATACATAAAAATTGACAGACATTTCGCTAGTGGACACAAAGGTTGATCTCTGCAAGGCAAACGCATGGCTTGCAGAGCCATATTGTAGTTCGCCATATTTTCAAAAAATATTTTTAAATATTTCAAAATTGATTTAGAATGTAACATTGGCATGTAAACATTATTGTGCTTTTCTTTCATCGGACAGAAGGTTCATATTCCGAATATCTAAAATAATAATGTTCAAAATGAGCTATATTTGTAAGCCACTAGAAATTGGACAAGCAGCATGCGCACACATCTCAAAACAGCATGCAACTTTAACAATTCATTTTAAATATCATCTTCCACATCACGAAAACATTTTTACCCTGTTAATGTTAATCAATGTGTCGTCTTACATAATAGGTCACCTTTATTACATTCTCTCAAAAGGGATCGAAGCCATTAACCAATTTTAGAGGCGACCCTTTGAAACTCCCAAATCGACTTTGATTGTTCAGTTGCTTCAACTCTAACAACAATTATGTAGGCTAAATTTGCTTTATCAAGTGGCAACTTAACAATAGAAACAAAGTTTCAAATGCATCCGAGGTCAGTGACTATATGGAAAACAGCGGTGACATGGTTATTACACTTTTTAAACCACAAAGTAGTGCTATAAACCACAAGAAAACAAAGAGGGCGAATACTGGCACTAGTGACGGCATACAGTACGTGTACATTGACATTAATTAATTAAGAAGGTAATAATACTAAAGTGTTACATTTTGTTCACATGAATATAATCCAAGAAATGTGGCGTCATTTGCAGCATGTGTCAGGTAAAAATAAGGCTCAATGAGTCACACAGACAACCTCTAATTAAGTCCAAAGTTTAAGCGATCGCTGGGTGAATAATGTAATAAACACATGACATGAACAACACAGGACAAGCAATCGTTATAGTTGCATGGTAGTAATGTATTTTGCCTACATTCCAAAGGGCATAGACCAATGACATGATTCAGATAATTGAATGTTTACGAATCTGTTAGAAAGGGTTTCTTGCACAAACCTCCAGCATCCATGTAGAAACAATTCTCCTCATGCAGGGTACAATCTCTTTCTGTACACATTTGAAGTAGTTCGTTGCGGGGAGATAATTGTCTTCAGCTTTTAGCATAGTCTGCAGAACTCTGTCGTTGAGCAGATTCGAGTCTTGGTAAGCTCTCCGGATGGTCTCCACTTCACAGCACAGCAACTGGTGTTCCATTCCGGCAGTCGCTTGAGCAATGAGAGAGACAGAGAGAGAGAGACTGAAAGAGAGTCTGAACTATTGCTTCCCCCAAAAAAATTCCGTGGATGTTGCTTTCCCTCTGTCTGCTGCGACTGCTATGTCGAAGCTCTCAGGAGGCGACCAAACTTTGATCAGCTTTCCTCAATAAACTCCCCTCCCCTCCGCGCACTGGGGAAATGACGTGCCTGTTGTTATGTAGGTTGGTTATGGAGCAGATCAAAGGCAGCTTCGACCATGAGGGTGAGGGAGGGAGAGAGAGAGAGAGGGGCCCAAAAAGAGAGGTCCGCCTCAAAGAAGGGGGCACGTTTTAGAACGCTATTCCACATAAGTTTATAGTCCCTTCCCATCGCCGCCAGTGTATGGGCTATTGGAAGTGGGAGGTCTCAGGTCCGTTTCTGGAGGCAGTAGGATAGGCGAGGGTCTGATTGTAGCTACTGCGAGGTACCAGTGGGGGAAGCAGAGATGCTCGGTGGCTGGATTGGAGGACTCATGTAAGCTTTATTGTTCGTGTGGCCTCTTTTTTTTTTTACCCATGCACAACAAGTAGTTTGCCTAATATTAACTAGGCCTACAAGTACAAGCCTAGTAGCCACCCCACCCCAGAAAATAAGAAGTAGAGGAAGAAGGGACATAGGCTAATAATAGCGTTATTAGTTGTACAATTGGGTTATTCTTTTTTTTAAATGTGCGTTTATTGTTTTGTATCGTCAGGTATTACTGAACTGTTGGAGCACCCGCGATAACATCTGCTAAATATGTGTATGCGACCAATACCGTTTGTTTTGAGTAGGATGATGATGATTATTATTATTCTATCTCTGCACACGTGTTCATTGTCATGATAGCAAGGCAAATATTTGTTTTAATTTGTGAATCTGAATCTGCAACAACAAAAAAATGACATTTTAACGAATATTCTTTGCGTATATATACACGCCAGCCGTAAAACTCCAATGAAAAGCGCCAAAGTAATATCTTGTAACAGGACTATTTGGCTAAATGGCAATAATCAGGACTAGACAAACTATTAAACTAAATGAAAACCATTGTCAATGAAAATGAAAGTAAGAAATAGTATGGAAATCAAAATAGAAAACGTCACACAGCAAAAAAGCGTTTTCCCGTTTACACTGAGAATTACAGTAAAAATATTCAGTCCACATTTTGGTCATTCAACAGATGCTCTCATGGTAGTGAGTGCATTCATATTCATACATGTTCCTCATGTGAATCGAACCCACGACGCCGGTGTTGCAAGCTTCATGCTCTACCAACTGAGTCACACAAGACACCTGTTGATACTATTGTGAATACATAACTACCTTTTGAGTATTCATATTAATACACTGAACAAAAATGTAAACGCAACATGCAACAATTAAAAATATTTTACTGAGTTACAGTTCATATAAGTAAATCAGTCAATCAGTCATTAGGCCCTAATCTATGGATTTCACATGACTGGCAATACAAATATACATCTGTTGGTCAAAGATACCTTAAAAAAGGGTCTTGGATCAGAAAACCAGTCAGTAACTGGTGTGACCACCATTTATCTCATGCGTGACACATCTCCTTCACATAGAGTTGATCAGGCTGTTAATTGTGGCCTGTGAAATGTTGTCCCACTCCTCTTCAATGGCTATGCGAAGTTGTTGGATAGTGGCGGGAACTGAAACATGCTGTCGTACATGTTGATGGCGGCGGATGAATGGCACGACAATGGGCCTCAGGATCTCTTCACGGTAGCTCTATGCATTGAAATTGCCTTTGATAAAATGCAATTGTGTCTGTTGTCCGAAGCAAATGCCCACCGCCACAATGGGGCACTCGGTTCACAACATTGACATCAGCCCACACCAATGCCATACACGCTGTCTACCATCTGCCATGGTACAGTTGAAACCAGGATTCATCCATGAAGAGCACACTTCTCCAGCGTGCTAGTGGCGATCGAAGGTAAGCTTTTGCCCACTGAAGTCGGTTAAGATCAGTCAGGTCAAGATCCTGGTGAGGACAACAAGCATGCAGATGAGCTTCCATGAGACGGTTTCTGACAGTTTGTGCAGAGATTATTTGGTTGTGCAAACCCCAAGTTTCATCAGCTGACCAACTGGCTGGTCTCAGACTATCCCACATGTGAATAAACTGGATGTGGAGGTCCTGGGCTGGCGTGGTTACACATGGTCTGTGGTTGTGAGGCCGGTTGGAAGTCAAATTCTCTAAAACGATGTTGGAAGTGGCTTATGGTAGAGAAAATCATCTGGAAACATTCAGTTCTCTGGCAACAGCTCTGGTGGACATTCCTGCAGTCAGCATGCCAATTGCACGCTACCTCAAAACATGACACATATGTGGCATTGTGTTGTGTGACAAAACTGCACATTTTAGAGTGGCCTTTTATTCCCTCCAACACAAGGTGCACCTGTGTAATGGTAATGCTGTTATTCAGCTTCTTGATATGCCACACCTGTCAGGTGGATGGATTATTTTGACAAAGGATAAATGCTCACTAACAGAGATGTCAATAATTTGGGTGCACAACATTTGAGAGAAATACGCTTTTTGTGCGAATGGAAAATTTCTGGGATCTTTTACTTCAGCTCATGAAACATGGGACCAATGTTGCGTTTATAGAGGGTGAATAGGCAAAACAAAAGATGTAAGTGTCTTTGAACGGGGTGTGGTAGTAAGTGCCAGGCACACCGGTTTGAGGGTATGAAGAACTGCAATGCTGCTGGGTTTTTTCACACTCAACAGTTTCCCGTGTGTATCAAGAATGGTCCACCACCCACAGGACATCCAGCCAACGTGACACATCTGTGGGAAGCACTGGACTCAATATGGGCCAGCATCCCTGTGGAACGTTTTTTGGCACCTTGTAGAGTCCATTCCCAGATGAATTGAGGCTGTTTTGAAGGCAAAAGAGGGTGCAAATCAATATTAGGAAGGTGTTCCTAATGTTTTGTGCACTCAGTGTAAGTTCAGAAATGCTAAATATCCACTTACTGCACACTGTTTTAACCAGTTTTAACACAGTTACAGCCATCAGTATTTTTCAGTGACAATACTTTTGCGGCGTCCATCTTCCGTTTCCACACAGTTATTCGGAGAGGCAGATAGCTAATTAGCACAGGGGTGTAAACAAGCGTTGTAACATGGAAATATGCCTGTGTGGTAACCATAACCCTATAAAGGTGTGTCGTAATTTAACCTTTTGTTTTTTGAAAATGATTTCTTGCTGATATGAAAGATACGGACCTTATGTTTCCAAAACCGTACCGCAAGCGATGCGTGTTAATGTTTAGAGCAAGCTTTGGCACTTTTAACTAAACTCCCCCATTTCAGAAGATACTATCGTCAATTGGCGCTAAAGCAGTTAGCGTCTATGAGTGGCATAGGTTAGGCTACACAGAGGGATTCTTCCTGTTGGTATGTTCAGGGGAATAGACCAAATGGGGGGCAAGACAGTACAATTGAAAGACTACTGTGTATTTCTCTTATTTCACTGTGACTTCCTGGTCTATTGCCACATATGAGCAGCAGAGGAGGTATGTGTCTGTGTGACAAAGCTGGCCTAGCCCTGTGTAGGACAGCTTTACTTCAGTTCCAGGAGTGCGGAGTGGGTGAGGTGGAGGTGGCAGGGTGAGGGCAGTTTAGTTTTCCCACATTCCTGCTGCATCCCAGTCCCTTGTTAGAGGCCAGAGACCATTGACGACTACATGGTGTGTGGAAGGAAGACCCTTGGGGAGAATGAACATTCAGGATGCACAATCAACAATGTGTAATTATGCAATCTATGATCTTTATTCTCCCACTTTCCTGACGTCTGCCTCTGCACTCTCTGTGCCATACACATGTAGGTGTGCTTGAGGAATAGCTACTCATTAGCTGCCAGCAGGGCTGGCTGTTTTTAGTTGCCATGGATAACAAAATAAACTAAAATGGAATGTGAAATTATCGTCATTGTCAGTGTTAATGTGAAACAACATCAAAATAACTTCTGTATCAAAGAGCACTCTTTGGGCTACATTTTTTGCCATATCTCAGATCTCCATGTGAATATAAATTCCAGTTCGTTGAAGAGGTCTGAACCTTGACAACCCCATAAATCAGGCAACATAATGGAAAGTCAATTACATAGGGAGGGGTAGAGTACCATGTAACAGCAATACAAGATTAATGTCCACTTCTCTCAGTCTTCTGACCACAACACTGTGACCCCATAGCTGTAAATCAACTATACTTGAAGTGATTCCAAACCCAAGGAATCTAGAACTCATAGGAGGGAGTTTGGATTTCTCTCATAACCTGTGTCAAAGGTTCCAAGTGAAGTAACTGTTTAAAGAGAAAGGGAGTGACATTGGCCCGTGAAAGCAACAAAGGCAATTATATTTTGATGCTAGGATATCTTTGTACAGTATGGCCTGGATCATCTTGGTGGGATCAGGGTTATTTTGGTCCTGTCCTAAGCGTGCTCTTGGTTTACTGGACCCATAGGTCTTGATCTGAATCTTTGTCTTAGCAATCTTTGTCTTAATTTTATCAGTGTTTACCATGTTATCCGTTATTTGTTATGTTTCTGTTGATAATATCATTATTCAAATAGGTAAGAAGTAATTAGCAATAATGATTAGCAGTCATTAGCAATAATTAGGACAAGAGTCTCTGTCAATGCTTACAGGAGGGACTATCATCACACTTTCCCCAGTGCAGTGTTGCTTGTTGAAATGAACTTTTTTTTGTATTCTAGCCTTAATGACTTGATTATGTAGTGGGGTTATGCCGTGGCCTGTGGGTGAGAGGTTTAGTATATACCTTTATGCCTGCTGTAAGTTTCAACTGATCTCTAGGGCTACATTCTCTCTCCCGTCTCTCTGTATATGCGTCCCAAATGCACCCTTTTCCCTTTATAGTGCACTATTTTGACAAGGGGCAGAGGTGGAAAAAGTACTAAATTGTCGTACTTGAGTAAAAGTAAAGATACCTTGATAGAAAATGACTCAAGTAAAAGTGACAGTAAAATACTACTTCAGTTAAAGTCTACAAGTACTTGGTTATAAAATGGAATTGCTCAATTATACTGAAGTATCAAAAGTAAAAGTATAAAGCATTTCAAATTCATTATTTTAAGCAAAACAGATAGAAATACAAAGGGAGGGTATATTACTGTAATCTTTAGAAGTTTGCCAGTAAACTACCAGAATGTTGGTAGCTTTGGGTGGGAATTTTATAAGATGACATGTGGTGGCCTTTTGGGGTACTTCAGATTATCACAGGTGTCTGTAATTATCTCTGACCCTCTGTGTGGCCTTATCACAAGTAAAATATATACAATTATCAAATAATACCAAAAATATGATGACAAATCGCACAATGATCTTTTTTCCCTTTTATTTACGCATAGCTAGGGGCACACTCCAACACTTAGACATAATTTTCAAATTAAGCATTGGTGTTATGTGAGTCCACCAGATCAGAGGCAGTAGGGATGACCAGGGATGTTCTCTTGATAAGTGTGTGAATTGGATATTTTTCCTTTATAATGTAACAAGTACTTTTGGGTGTCAGCGAAAATGTATGGAGTAAAAAGTACATTATTTTCTTTAGGAATGTAGTGAAGTAAAAGTGAAAGTTGGCAAACATTTAAATAGTAAAATAAAATACAGATACCAAAAAAACCTACTTAAGTAGTACTTGAATGTATTTCTACTTAAATACTTTACACCACTGACCAGGGGCCCATTGGGCTCTTGTCAAAAGTAGTGCGCTATATAGGGAATAGGGTGCCATTTTGGATACATCCATGTGATTCATTCCCAAGCCGCCTGTGCCTTTTTGAAGCCCCTGTGCTGGAAATGTTTAATGTTTGTGCTTTTCTAAGAACTAATTTCTGTGTTCTATTCATGTGCTTTTCTAATAACCGTTTTCTGTGTTCATGTAAGTGATTGACTGAACGAATCCTCACTATCAGTAGCAGCAATTTGGCAGTACGCCCAGACTTGTTTTCAGAACGAATGATATCTCAGTTTCAAGGTCTCAGTTTAGAGAGAAGAACGCTCGTGAGGTATTATTGGTCTGTCACATGTTATGAACCAGTATTGGTCAGTCACATGAATGAAACCAAATGGTAATGATGAATTAATTATGCTAAATCATGCAAATATAACTTGTCTGTGTATAGCTGTATATAAGACAACTGCTGGGACTGCCCCAGCAGAGCTCCTGATTGACATGTGTATTATGGTGCATAGAGTTAGTTGGAACCTCTCCAGTGCGGTGATAATAAAGGATGATTCATTTAAGATTGACTTTGAGTGTCCCTGGTGGTAATTTCTACAACATGGTGGTGAATTTCTATGACACAGCTCTCCTTTCTCCCTGACCAGTGTTTTATGCAGTAATGATGATGAAGATACATTCAGTGCCAGGCAGAAGAAATTGCCCTTTGAGAAAGAGCTGGCATTTCTGTCTTTCTGTGAAGATAAAGATGAAGTGAGCGACCTGAAAGCTTTAGTTTTGTGGCAAAGTCTGTTATCCTGTCAGGGAGGAGGGCTTGTGTGTCTTTATCCCTCACTCACTGGATCCCTAATCTCAAACCCAGAAGCAAATCTTGCGTGCTTGCTGGGCAGCTACTCGATTTTAACATTAATGTTAACAACCTTTTATGACTGTATCCCTAATGTGTTTAATCTTGTCAATCAAAATGAATATAATACATTTATAATGCATGTGTGATTGTGCATACATTGCTGAATGACAGAGATTTAGAATTTTCAGCAAATTGAGATATGAGCAAATAAATATTTCCCAATCATTACTAATGGAAAAAACACTATTTTGTGCTCTTGAAGAACTCAGCCAAGTCAAGGCTGTTACCCACTCAAATAAAATGTTTTCATACACATTCCTTGTCTCCACAAATTTCCCGAAGAAAGTAATGGCACCGGAGGGGATGGATTCCGTTTTACGGGCTCCTCATCAACAGTGCTATTTTGTTAGTTTTTTGTTTGTAATTGTTTGTAACTCATTATGTACATAATGTTGCTGCTACCATCTCTTATGACCGAAAATCGCTTCTGGACATCAGAACAGCGATTACTCTCCTCGAACTGGATGAAGATTTTTTTCTTTAATAAGTCCGACGCAAAGGATATAATGCTTTGTCGAGACAAGGCCCAAATCCCCGTCATCAGCGTGGAGAAAATATGGAGAAAATTGGGGAGGAGGCCAGGGTGACTTGTAAGAATTTGTCAACGAGTAGGTAAACCACCACTACCCTCTGTATTTTTGGCCAACTTGCAATCATTGGAAAACAAATTGGACAATCTACGATTAAGACTATCCTACCAACGGGACATTAAAAACTGTAATATCTTATGTTTCACCGAGACTTAGCTGAACGATGACACGGATAATATAGAGCTGGCTGGCTTCTCTGTGTTTCGGCAGGACAGAGCAGCTACGAGACGAGGGACGGGGGTGTGTGTCTATTTGTCAATAACTGCTGGTGCGCGATGTATAATATTAAAGAAGTCTCAAATATTTACCAAGAGAGTTCTCATCTATATTATTCGTAGCCATCTATTTACCACCGCAAACCGATGCTGGCACTAAGACCGCACTTAATGAGCTGTATAAGGCCATAAGCAAACAAGAAAATGCTCATCCAGAAGCGGCGTTCCTAGTGGCCGGGGACTTTAATGTAGCTAAACTTAAATTTGATTTCTACCAGCATGTCACATGTACAATCAGAGGGAAAAAATATCTAGACCACCTTCACTCCACATGCATAAAAAGCCTGGTGGCCAACTACAAGAAACGTCTGACCTCTGTGATTGCCAACAAGGGTTTTGCCACCAAGTACTAAGTCATGTTTTGCAGAGGGGTCAAATACTTATTTCCCTCATTAAAATGCAAATCAATTTATAACATTTTTAACCTGTTAGGGCTAGGGGGCAGTATTGACACGGCTGGATAAAAAACATACCCGATTTAATCTGCTTACCACTCCTACCCAGTAACTAGAATATGCATATACTTATTACATATGGATAGAAAACACCCTAAATTTTCTAAAACTGTTTGAATGGTGTCTGTGAGTATAACAGAACTCAAATGGCAGGTCAAAACCTGAGAGATTCCTTTACAGGAAGTGGCCTGTCTGACCATTTCTTGAACTTCTTTTCCATCTCTATCATTTACTAAGGATCTCTGCTCTAACGTGACACTTCCCACGTCGTCCATAGGCGCTCAGAGCCCGGGAAAAAACAGAATGTCGTCATTCCAGCCCCAGGCTGAAACACATTATCGCCTTTCTCAAGTGGCCGATCAAGGGACACTGGGCTTAGGCGCGTGACCCGACCGCCCCCGCCTTTGGGATTTTTTCCTCTGTTTGCCGAAAAGGAGATTCCCTGTCGGAATATTATCGCTTTTCTACGAGAAAAATGTCGTAAAAATTGATTTTAAACAGCGGTTGACATGCTTCGAAGTACGGTAATGGAATATTTAGAATTTTATTGTCACGAATTGCGCCATGCGCGCGAAACTTCTTTACTATTTCGGATAGTGTCTGGAACGCACGAACAAAACGCCGCTATTCGGATATAACGATGGATTATTTTGGACCAAACCAACATTTGTTATTGAAGTAGCAGTCCTGGGTGTGCATTCTGACGAAGACAACAAAAGGTAATCAAACTTTTATAATAGTAAATATGATTATGGTGAGTGCTAAACTTGCCGGGTGTCTAAATAGCGAGCCCGTGATGCCTGGGCTATGTACTTAGAATATTGCAAAATGTGCTTTCACCAAAAAGCTATTTTAAAATCGGACATATCGAGTGCATAGAGGAGGTCTGTATCTATAATTCTTTAAATAATTGTTATGCTTTTTGTGAACGTTTATCGTGAGTAATTTAGTAAAATGTTAGCGAATTCCCCGGAAGTTTGCGGGGGGTATGCTAGTTCTGAACGTCACATGCTAATGTAAAAAGCTGGTTTTTGATATAAATATGAACTTGATTGAACAAAACATGCATGTATTGTATAACATAATGTCCTAGGGTTGTCATCTGATGAAGATCATCAAAGGTGAGTGCTGCATTTAGCTGTCTTCTGGGTTTTGGTGACATTATATGCTGGCTTGAAAAATGGGTGTCTGATTATTTCTGGCTTGGTACTCTGCTGACATAATCTAATGTTTTGCTTTCGTTGTAAAGCCTTTTTGACGCAAGCGTCCCACCTAGCCCATAGAGGTTAACATGCGTTTTTCTGGATTTTTTTGTTGTTATTCTGTCTCTCACTGTTCAAATAAACCTACCATTAAAATTATAGACTGATCATTTCTTTGTCAGTGGGCAAACGTACAAAATTAGCACGGGATCAAATACTTTTTTCCCTCACTGTATCCTCCTGATTCCTGCTTACAAGCAAAAACTAAAGTAGGAAGTACCAGTGACTCACTCAATACGGAAGTGGTCAGAAGACGCTTATGCTACGCTACAGGACTGCTTTGCTAGCACAAACTGGAATATTTTCAGGGATTCATCCAATGGCATTGAGGAATATTGCACCTCAGTCACCGGCTTCATCATCAACGACATCGTCCCCACAGTGACCGTACGTACATTTCCCAACCAGAAGCCATGGATTACAGGCAACATCTGCACCAAGCTAAAGGCTAGAGCTGCCGATTTCAAGGAGTGTGACTCTAATCCGGACGCTTATAAGAAATCCCGCTATGCCCTCATACGAACCATCAAACAGGCAAAGCGTCAATACAGAACCAAGAATTAATCCTACTACATCGGCTCTGGCACTCATCAGATGTGGCAGGGCTTGAAAACTATTTCGGACTACAAAGGGAAACCCAGCCGCGAGCTGCCCAATGACGCGAGCCTACCAGACAAGCTAAATGCCTTTTATGCTCGTTTTGAGGCAAGAAACACTGAAGCATGCATGAGAGCACTAGCTGTTTCGGACGACTGTGTGATCACACTCTCCATAGACGATGTGAGCAAGACCGTTAAACAGGTCAACATTCTCAAAGACGCGGGGCCAGGACATGTACTCAAAGCATGCGCGGACCAACTGGCAAGTGTCTTCACTGACATTTCCAACCTCTCCCTGTCTGATGAGTCTATAATACCTATAGTACATGTTTCAAACAGACCACCATAGTGCCTGTGCCCAAGAAAGTGAAGGTAACCTGTCTAAATAATTACCGCCCCATAGCTCTCACGTATGTAGCCATGAAGTACTTTGAAAGGCTGGTCATGGCTCACATCAACACCATCATGCTAGAAACACTAGACCAACTCCTAATCGCATAACGCCTCAACAGATCCACATAAGACACAATATCAATCTCACTCCACACTGCCCTTTCCCACCTGGTCAAAGGGAGCACCTATGTGAGAATGCTGTTCATTGACTATAGCTCAGCGTTCAACACCATAGTGCCCACAAAGCTCATCACTAAGCTAAGGACCCTGGAACCAAACACCTCCCTCTGCAACTGGATCACGGACTTCCTGATGGGCCACCCCCAGTCGGCAAGGGTAGGCAACAACACGTCTGCCACGCTGATCCTCAACACTGAGGCCCCTCAGAGGGTGCATGCTTAGTCCCCTCCTGTACTCCCTGTTCACCCATGACTGCGTGGCCAAGCACGACTCCAACACCATCAATAAGTTTGCTGATGATACAACAGTGGTAGGCCTGATCATTGACAATGATGAAACAGCCTATAGGGAGGAGGTCAGAGACCTGGCAGTGTGGTGCCAGGACAACAACCTCTCTCTCAATGTGAGCAAGACAAAGGAGCTGATCATGGCTATAGGAAAAGGAGGGCCAAACAGGCCAGGACTACGGGACTGAAGTGGAGTAGGTCAAGAGTTTCAAGATCCTTGGTGTCCACAATACCAACAAACTATCATGGTCCAAACACACCAAGACAGTTGTGAAGAGGGCACGACAACACCTTTTCCCCCTCAGGAGACTAAAAAGATTTGGCATGGGTCCCCAGATCCTCAAAAAGTTCTACAGCTGCACCATCGACAGCGTCCTGACCAGTTGCATCACCGCCTGGTATGGAAACTGCTCAACATTTGACCGTAAGGCGCTACAGAGGGTAGTGCGTACGGCCCAGCACATCACTGGGGCCAAGCTTCCTGACATCTAGGACCTATATACTAGGCAGTGTCAGAGAAAGGCCCAAATAATTGTCAAAGACTCCAGTCACCCAAGTCATAGACTGTTCTCTCTGCTATTGCATGGCAAGCGGCATTGGAGTGCCAAGTCTAGGACCAAAAGGCTCCTTAACAGTTTCTACCCCCAAGCCATGAGACTGCTGAACAACTAATCAAATGGCCACCTGGACTATTTGCATTGCCCCCCCACCCCCCTTGTTTTTACACTGCTTCCACTCGCTGTTTATTATCTATGCATAGTTACTTTACAAATTACCTCGACTAACCTGTATCCCCACACATTAACTCGGTACCGGTACCCCCTGTATATAGCCTCATTATTGTTATGTACATTTCTTGCTACTTTTTGATTGATTCAAAAAAATATTTACTTTAGTTTATTTAGTAAATATTTTACTAACTGTAATTCTTGAACTGCATTGTTGGTTAAGGGCTTGTAAGTAAGCATTTCACAGTAAGGTGAAATACCTGTTGTATTCGGCGCATGTGACAAATAACATTTTATTTCATTTGATTTGATTTGAAGTCCAGTATAATTTCAGAGGTATTACAATCTGACAGTCAAACACCTAATAACCCAAACATAGAGCACTGCCTGCAGCAAAACCCCATTGAGGAAATTCACCATTGAAAAAGCCAGGCAGTACACCTCCACTGGGATTCCTCCCCTGAAGCACATCAATGAGAAAAACAAGTCCTTTCAAGCAGGGGAGCCTAGATTATGAGCTGTTTACACAGGGTAATCTCTCACCAGGGACAGATGTGCTGCAGTCAAATATGGGTTCAAGTAGTGTTTGAAATCATTTCAGATACTTTAATTGGTCTTGATTGAGCTTGCCTGTTGAACCAGTAGAAGTGGTCAAAAAGGTGCAAATCTGTCACCTGGCACCATCTAGTATTCCAGGCAGGCTTAAGCAAACACTCAAAGTATTTGAAAGATTTCTAATCATTTTTGAACCCAGGGCTGACTGCAGTAGTGCTTCAGGACCTCTGACTGAGGGGGTAGAGGGGCAGCAGGGGGAGTATAGGGGGACCGGGGGCAGGGTAGGGGGCAGGGATGGGGGTGGTGGTGGTGACTTGTAGGATCATTCACGCCTCTCCGCAGGTTTTGTGAGATGCACCGGTGACAGACACTTATGGTGTCAGCATGCGTCAGTCCGGCTGGTGCCTTGCCGAACTCAGCTAGCCGAACCAAACGAGTGTGCTCACATACACCCTTAAAAAATCTTCACTTGAAAAATGAGAAAAAAGTGGCAATAGTACTGTTTGTCCATTTTGAGACACGGTAGCCAGTATTTCCTCAAAATAGTCAGAAATAATCTAAGATAACTCAAGAAATCTGTAATTAATTTTGACGATTTTAGTTGCTCAATTTTACATCTAACTAAATGTTTTGTGCAGTATTTTTCACTGAAAACTTTTGCATGAAAATGAGTCGTCTCTTGTTGAATGACAACAAAGACTTCCCTACAGTTGACCAATCACCGACGAAGGGGCGTAGACTTCGGCTCCGAAATTCGGCTTGCTGCCATATAAAAATGTGCGTTTAAAAAAAAACATTACCAAATTCCAAAACAAACAAAAACGTCACAAAATGTCATCATAATATACGCACGAACTCTACCGAACTGTTTCGGCTCGGAAGCATGTGGCCGCCTTTAGTTGCCCGTTTAGTTCCGCCCTCTGGGCATGCCATCGTCTCTCAAACTAAATGTAAACCACATTTATGATTAGTACCTCCTCCTGTTATTAAGCCAGGCTCATAATACAGTGGGTGTGAAGTACCTGGATGAGAAAAGGAGCTCTGAGAAAAAGCGCTTTACTACAGTGAGTCTGTCACAACAGGTTGCTGACAGACAGACAGGAAGTTTGGGATCTTTTGTAAAGAATGTGCCAGAGCCGGAGCTTATTGGGAACGAGAGAAGGGCGCATTTTGGTGGATCTAGTCTTTCAATTTTTGATTGGTAGGATTCAGTGTAGTTGTACATGAAGAAAATGCATTGTAAGTACTGTATGAGCACACAATCAGAGCATATGATCACTTCATTGCGAGAGAGTACAATATTTTTCTCAATGGGTTTTGCTGCAGGCAGTGCTCTGTGTTATTGGGTGGATCGCTGTTTGAGTGAGTAGTCTACATTGAGTACTTGACTGCTGGTGCTAATGATGGTAGATGTCTTCTCAATGACATCAGGATATCTCAAATTCAGATCTGCATATGATACTGCATCATCACATGATGGGTATACAAAAGTCCTATGACTCGAGTTTTAAGGAAAGTGACTTATTTTCATTTACCCACAGCAGTGTGAGAGCAGAGCATCACAACAAAAGAGTAATTCAGACAACTAGGGGAAGCATGCAGACTTGTGCTGTATCGCTTTCTTTAAAGTCTCTGACTAACCCAGGGATATCTGATACAACACATTCCTGCTGCATCCCAGTCAGTGGATGGTTTGTTAGAGACCGGAGACCATTGATGACAATATGGTATGTGGAAGGAAGACTCGTGGAAAAAGAGAGCATTCAGGATGCACAACCAACTATGTATAATTATGTGATCTGTGATCTTTGTTAAATATTAGACCTAGACAACTAAGTGAAGCTTTTGAAACAGGACTTGGCGTAGTTGGCGTATTTTGTGTAATTCTGCTATATAAACGAAATGTCACAGACTACGAATGGCTCAAATCTGTAACCATGTAACAATGCTTTGTAACACTTATTTTTTAAGAGTACCTACATTGGACTTCAATAGCACATTAATAAGCTGTACATAACAAATTCATAAGCAGAACATAACCTGTAATGAAAGCTGCTATATTAGTCTGTTAATGAGGTAGAATTTCCTAAAATCCACCTATTCTGTCCATCCAAGGGAACGCTGCTCTTTCTGGCTCCCAGCCTATCAGCTGCTTTGATGTCCTGTGGAATACAAATCAAATCAAATTGTATTTGTCACATTTGCCAAATACAACAACCTTACCGTGAAATGCTTACTTACAAGCCCTTATTAACCAACAATGCAGTTCAAGAAATAGAGTTAAGAAAATTTTAGCTAAATAAACTAAAGAAAAAATGTAATAAAAGTAAGACAATAAGATACATAACAATAACGAGGCTATATACAGGGGGTACCAGTACCAAGTCAATGTGTGGGGGTACAGGTTAGTCGAGGTAAATTCATATCATGGATATCAAGTCTGGGCATACAAAACTGTATAAGGGCTACCCAAAAGAGAGAGAGACACATAGCCTGGGGGGGGCTAGCTTCATTTTCTTTTTCTTCCATAACCTCCCCCTGCAGATAAAAAGGAGGAGAAGAAAGAGGAGAAAGAGGTTTCCCACTGAAAGAAACCCTTTCTCTACCCAGGGTGTCTCCACAATGGCCCACAATGAAAAGATGGATATAGCAATTGTCCTGTTTAGTGATCCGCAAAAGGGAGAGGAGGGGGTCCTCTGTGTGGCAGAGGCCTGCACCGGACCCGACCTGACACAGAGGTGGCAAGACAATAAGAGGCCAAGGGTGCTAAAGAGAGGAAAACCTGGAGACAATAGGGGCCTCCGCCAGAGCAGCGCTGTGGCCACGCCAGCCACTGAGCAGCAACATTAAGTACTTTAGACACCAGAAGGCCAAGTGGAGCGTAAGAAACGCAAAGTTTCCTCCACCGAGAAGCAGAGAGAACAGAAGCAACCAGTGTGGGCTACCGTGTGGCCTCGATCGTTTTGGGTTTGGAAATATACTTAGGGACTGGACTCCACAGGTCTGCTCAGTGACAGTTTATTTGGACACTATCCACTCGGATCTAAAATGAAGTGGATTTGATTTGATTAGCCTTCCCTGTAGCTCAGTTGGTAGAGCATGGTGTTTGCAACGCCAGGGTTGTGGGTTCGATTCCCACGGGGGGCCAGCACAGAAAAAAAAATGTATGAAATGAAATGTATGCATTCACTACTGTAAGTCGCTCTGGATAAGAGCATCTGCTAAATGACTAAAATGTAAATGTAAAAATGACTAGAAAAGGAGGGTTTGCATTTAAAAGGTGGTAATGAATAGGGTCTGTGTTCTCCTAGCCGGATCGGTCAGCAGCTAGGGTCATTCCTCTCCTCCATTAAGGCCCCGCCACTGTTCTCTCAGTTCTCTCTCTCTCTCTCTCACTCCTCTTTCTGCAATGTTGTTTTATGTTGTCAGCCAAGAAAAGGAGCAGATGGGAAATGAGTCAATTAGAATAGAATTATGCAGTCATCAATCTTCTTTTCTAGGCACGTAGGATACCCCACAACAAAATAGGGTCACAACAGATCTAACAGTCTAAACAGGAGGTCCTGTTTAGAATGACTAATCAAAATATTGTTTTGTTTAGAATGACTAACTGGCCATTCATGTCTCATTTAACTGACTGCACCATAGGTGTGTTTCAGATTTTTTTTCTTCTTATCTGGTGAGACAGAGAGCCAAAAGAGATATGAGAAAACGTTTATGTTGCTTATCACAGCACTTGGAATGCAAGGCAAACAGAATGTTTCATTATGGTGACCAAAATTAGCTAAATTATTCTGATCCCAGAGTAGCCGACGTATGTCTTCAAAGAGTGTTTGTTTGCCAACAAATGCAGATTCAGACTATTCAAGTGAATCAGAGTGTTTGAATCAGGGTTCAATCTGACCTTACTACTGACTTTCACTCATGCACACTCATTCATTTTCAACCACAATTACATCTACAAAGCATGCACACTCATAAATGTTTCCTTTTTAGCTGATTTCTAAACTATTATATTTTCCAACTAAATTAGGACGTTAACCTTGCAAAAGCACTCTGTTACTCCATGTATTTATTTGTAATTAAGATGCAGTCATGAATCATGCTCGCTAAAGTGCTTGATACACAGAACTTTATGACTCATGAATAAGCATGTTCTGACCAAATGATCTGTGATGCAAATATGGCTTTTGAGAAGTGATATACTTTACAATATAATTTATTTGACATTCATAATGTTTAGATTTCTTGGTCACAAAATGACCTAGGGGATTTAAGGGCCTCCCATTCTATCTAGATAGTATATATATCTACAATATTGTCCATGTTTTATTTCAAACCTTTAGGTGGAAAGAAATCATTCTGGACTTTCTCTGCCCATTCACTTTGAACTCAGATTCATTGTATGTGGTTTGAAGAAGGTTTGTTCGTATTTCAACAAAGGGTCCCAATCCTCTATAGCCCCGTGCAGGCATTATCTATATTCATTAAGATTTTATCACAGAGAGACTTAGGCCTACTACCCCACCCATTGCTTTGGAAATAAGTTGTCTAAAGTTTATATGTGGCATAGAGTGACAAGACATTTACAAAATCTACCAGTGTAAAGCTATTCAGTAACAATTAGCACCAGAAAAAAAGATGACATATGTTGTTGAGGATGTGTCTCAACTCTGATGAGGTTATGTGAAGTAAAAAGAAACATAACACCCATTACTGATAAACTAATAGTGGATTTCCACTGATGGATTTACTCCGGTGTTTTACCAAAAAGCCTCAGACCTTTGTGTTTCCACATCCACGGCCTGACTCCTGGGAATCACTGGGCCATGGCCTCAGTGGACCATCTTGGACTTGAGACCCATATACAAGGCTCTGGGGCTTTTTGGGTGGCATTTTCATAACAATGGCTAACTGTGAACATGGGTTTACTCCTTCGATGGTTAGCACCTTCTCACAACGCAACTGTTTTGATTACGCAGATGTTGTCGATTCTGCTCTTCACAAGTCCTCACTGTCAGTCCTAGCTATGGAATCACAAATACCCAAGTAAGACATCAGGGTGTATACACTAGTGTAACACTAGTCTTACAGTCGAAAAGCAAATGAATTTACCCTAAGTGGGGCCTTCTGGTCCTCCCCCCACCCCAGCCCTGACCCCGTAGTCATATAATAGTGTTACCTAACATATTCTAGCTACATGTTATTCATTTTCTGGGAGTTTTCTCCTTACCCAACCCCCCCTGGTCTTCATGTGTGTGCAGTAATGTCATCATGTGCTGGACAGGACCAAATGGCAGGAGGAGGAGAGGTTAACAGAACAGACGGGTGAACGAAACACTGACCTCTCTTTCTCTCTCTGGCTTTCTTGCCCCCCTCCCCGTCTCTCTCTCTCTCTCTCTCTCGTTCTATCTCTCCCAGGCGGACGACAGGCGGGTGAACCAAACACTGACCTCTTGCCTCTATTTACTTTCTGACATCCATGAATTTAGGATCTCTGACTGCTCTTCACTGATGTTAGGGGCCAAAGATCCTGAGAACAGAGGGTGTCCATGAAATCACCTGGGATCTCCCAAGTAGCACAGCCTCCAATCAGTCATTATGAGTCAAAATAACAGCCTGGATCCCCTTACAATACCTTCATCCCAAATGCCACTGGATCCCCTACATAGTGCACTAACCCATAGGGTTGTGGTTAAAAGTAGTGCACTACATAGGGAATAGGCTGACATTTGGATGGAACACCTTGTTTTATGGGACATCGGTCCAACCACTCCCTAGGTGATATTTACAGCTCTGTTCAGGCTGCTCCAGTATTTTACACACAGCAGCTAAAGCCATCATGGATGTGAGGTGGTCCACTTTGAATGGAGGTCAAGGATGAATTATGACATTATTAGCAGGCCCTTGCAGAGGAATGTAGATGGACACAGTTGGTTACTGATTGCAATTGATATTTTTTTGTTTTTTTTGTTTACAGCAACACATGGTAGCTACACCAGACACAATAATGGGGTGAAGGTGTTAAATTAACATTCCACAAGTCCTCAAGTGGTCTCATACTAGCATACGCAAGATGACTATTCAATAAAAACACATAACAGTTAGGTCGTTTTGCAGAACACCAACTCCATCATCAAGTTTGTTGATGACACCACAGTTGTAGGCCTGATAACCAACAACAATGAGTCTGCCTATCAGCAAGAGCTAAATGAACTGGAATTGTGGTGCCAGGACTAGGGCTGTTGCCGTGACCATGTTAGCGCCACACCGGCGGGTAATGAAGGCGGTCAAATTCCATGGTAAGTATGCTTCTCCAAGCTCTGATGCTGCTGATGGTCATAAGTAGCCTACGAAACTTGCTAACTGCCTGGTGCTCAGCACTCTATTGTCCCTCTAATCACTCTGACATCAATGAGAACCCATGAGCTCAGGTTGCGCAACATTTCTATAGGCTATGCAATTGCGTGATAAAACAGAGTGATGACCTCTATTAAAAAGATGAGGATCCCATCAGCTTTCTATAGGCTAGGTCTACTATATTTATTTCTCAACTTTCCTATTAAGCACATTGCTTCTCTTTTCAACAGAAGTATAGTCTACCTGGCTGGCATGAAAATGAACCATGGAAAAGCATCCTCCATTTGTTATTTAAGTGCAGAGATGACATGTATTTTCCCCCGCCCCCGCTTATAGTCTACTGCCGTGTGCGCATTGCTGTGCTTATAATGTGAAGAAATAGCCTAATAGTTTATCAACATTATAAGCTAAATGTTCTGATCTGTTGCGTCAGCCTCATTGCGTCAAAACGTTTTTTTTTTTATGCTGGTGGCTGTATTAATTTGGGATCTATCACATCCCACAACTGTCCCAGGCTATGTTTGGAATATTTATTTATTTTGTACTATGGGGGATAGCAGATTGACATAGGCTAGTGGTTTTGCTGTTCGTTAGGCCTACTCATCTTGTTGGCTGACAAAAAGTTATTGGATAAGGAGGCACGCAGTTGCATTCCTGATGTGTTTGTCTTCAGTTGTAGCCTGCGAGAAAGACCCGATCAAGTGATGGAGAGCCATGTGAGTGAGAGGTGCTTCAGAGCATGCAGCACTCAGAGAGAAGGGAATTATAATTATTATATTTAGCCCAAGGGCACAACGGCTACTGGTCGCAAAAGGCATGGATTTTTTAGGGTGTATTAGGCCACACAAAGGGGATCCAGCTGGGAAATTCGAGGAATTATCAAGTGCTTGTCAAATTGTGAATGAGAGACTGATGAAGTGTGTACAGCCTGCACAAAAACAAAGCAGTGCTCATGCCTTTCAAGCAACTTTTTTCAAATCAACATTGAGTCGCATCATGCAGCCTTAAAAAGCCCAACATTTGTAGAACATTTAAAGTTACATTAATAACAAAAAATTAAGCATATAGTAGGACCTATTTCTTTGTTAACCACTCAACACAGAATAGCCGCATGTGCACACTCCCTCAAATAATTTGGAGAAAATATACTTTCTATTTTATTCAGCTTTGTTCAATTGCATTCTTCATTCTATAATATAATATAAATTAATACCACGGATTTCTAAGCAAATTGTGTCTGCTAAAGGAACTAGTGTAGCCCACAGCCATATGGCATAGCCAGATCAGGACCTAACATAAGGACAACTCAGAGTATGCTATTCTGTTCTTCTGAAATATACTACATTTTCTTCATATCATGTTTCTTTAGACCTGTCTAAAATAAATAATAGATTTATTGTGAAGGTGTAGGCTATATTACATGGATTTATTATGTAGATGTTCCAAAGGTCTGCATCAGTGGCTTGTGTGTGTGGAAGCCAGGAGATGCTAAATGTGTTCATGTTAATTAATGACCAATTACCAAGAGACCGGCAGTTATTTGACCTGCTGACAAGATTTCGTGACTGCCACAACCCTAGCCAGGACAACATTCTCTCCCTCAACATCAGCAAAACAAAGGAGTTGATTGTTGACTTCAGGAGGGAACAGGATGGAACATGCCCCGATCCACATCAACATGACTGCAGTAGAGAGAGCAGTGACTCTCCACACCTTAACACACATGCACTCACTCACGCACACACCCACACAGATATACACTCATCACAAACACACACACACACACATTCATGCTACACATACATCACAAGTGCTGCTACCAGACTTGTGTTATGATTGCTAAATACTGCACAATTTAAACACGTGAACCCGTGAATAGCGTCTAGACAGGGGGAACAAAATGACATTGGGAACACAACTGGGAAACACAACTAAGGAACAGATATAGAGAGAGCAATCAACAATGTGAAGGATCCCAGGTGAGTCCATTGAGCGCAGATGCGCGTAATGATGGTGACAGGTGTGCATAATGATGGGCACCCTGGCGCCCTCGAGTGCCAGAGGAGGGGAAGCGGGAGCAGGCGTGACACTACCCCCCCTCTAGGGGCGCCACCCGGTGTCCCACCTGGGCTAGCCTGATGAGCCAGCTGAGACATGGGCGCTGGACTAGCCGGCTTAGGCGTAGAAGCCCGATGAGCCGTCAGAGGGCATGGGAGCCCGACGAGCCAGCTGAGGCGTAGGAGCCCGATGAGCCGGCAAAGGCATGACGTGGGATGGGAGCCTGCCGACCCAACCGAGGCAAGGAAACCTCTCGAGCCAGCTAAAGCGTGGAAGCCCGACGAGCCAGCTGAGGCACCCCCGGTTCCATCGGCAGCGGCACCCGGACCGTCGTCGCCACCAAAAACAAGAACTCGCTGATGCTTCTAATATTGGTGTCAGCATTCTGTGAGGACCGACGCTGGAGATGAGAAGCAAGTACAGGGAGTGAACATTTAGTGGTAAACGGACACAAAAAACAAACAAGGATAGCGTCTGGACAGAGGACTGAAACGGGGAACAGACAGATATAGAGGGCGCAATCAACAACGTGAAGGAGTCCAGGTGAGGCCAATGAGTGCAGATGCGCGTAATGATGGTGACAGGTGTGTGTAATGAAGGGCAGCTTGGTGCGTCAAGCGCCAGAGGAGGGGAAGCGGGAGCAGGCGTGACACATACATTTGGCAGGAGAAGTACAGCTTGGTTTCCACATTATTTTATGGGCAGCGTGCACATATGTGTCAAGTAATTATATTATTGTTTTCCCGCTATTTGGTTGGGTCTAATTGTATTGCTGTCCTGGGGCTTTGTGTGGTCTGTTTATGTTTGTGAACAGAGCCCCAGGACCAGCTTGCTTAGGGGACTTTTCTCCAGGTTCATCTCTCTTTAGATGATGGCTTTGTTATGGTAGGTTTGGGAAGTGCTTCCTTTTAGGTGGTTGTAGAATTTAATTATATATATATAGACAGGGGGAACAAAATGACATTGTTCCCCCTGTCTATATATATATATATATATATATATATATATATATATATATATATATATATATATATATATAGTGTTTAGGTTTTCTACTGCCAAGTTCACACCTTCACTATTACAGTGAAACATTTTGTCCAGGAAGTTGTCTAAGAGAGATTGAATTAGTTGTTGCCTAATAGTTTTTTGATAGGTTACCACACTACCTTCCTGCCACATATAGCATATCTTAATATTATTGAGTTAATTTGGCTTTGGTGCCTCATGATTTTGCTGTGATCTCTCTCTCTCTCTCTCTCTCTCTCTCTCTCTCTCTCTCTCTCTCTCTCTCTCTCTCTCTCTCTCTCTCTCTCTCTCTCTCTCTCTCTCTCTCTCTCTCTCTCTCTCTCTCTCTCTCTCTCTCTCTCTCTCTCAGTCTCTGTTGTCATATTGTCTATTGATCTTACCACTTGACATTTTTTAAAAGCAGGCATTCATTCAGTGACTTTGATTGACTGGGCTGATTTTTTTCTCCATCTGTTTTCCTTTGACCTTCAAATATAAACATTAAAAAAAAATTTAAATGCTAGAAATTATACATGCTTTTCTGCAGTAGATATGTGTCCTAGACTGGTGGACTTTAAAGTGAGGTTTGGAGAGTGATTCTGGCTTGGGGATCAGACGGATGGGATTCCCCAGCCCCATTCACAAGGATATATCCCTAAGTGATAGCTGAGACAGGGGGCTGGGGCCGGTAGTGTCTGGATGCCACACACAATGCTGCCTCTTTGGCCTTTCCCTGTCACAGAGGCACCAAGAAGGTTAGGGTGGACTAGGGGGATGGGAGACAAGGCCCTCCTTCAGCATTTTAGGGTCAGAATTCTGTAGGCCTAGTATTCTGCTGAGGGGTAGGAGGACAGCATTGAAGGATACATTCATTTTAGACCTCACAATTCTATGGTTCCTTACCCTGACACTAGTATATGAATCAGGAGAGACTTCGGATTATCTTTAATGAATAAACAGCCACTACTTACCCAGTAACACTGAATGTCATTACATTTGTAATTAAGTCTCCCACCCCTTCTCTAGACTGGACCGCTGTGGAACATAAGCCATTGTTACCTTACATCCATGCAGCTTCAGCCTGGCATCATGTCAAAAAACCTGCCAAAGCTCAATTGCAAATGTAAACAGCTCCACTCTTAGTTCCTCTCGACACTCATTAACTCACCCTAATTAGCATTTAAGTGGAAAAACAGCATCAGCAAACAAAAAGGCATGGAAGTGCCTGTTGATTTATGTATATCATGTATTGATATCTGAATAATAATTGTGGACACTTTTATTAATACTTTTACTGATACTACTGATAATGATACTTTTACTCTTACTTGACTTTATTTTACCTTGTGTTACTTTATTTTCTGTTACTTTACTTTCTGTTACTTTCTTTTTCTTTTCTTTAGTGAAGATGAGTGAAGATGATGCAACATTTGTTCAGACAGCTGGGGACCAACCAGCCGATTGTAGTCAGCTGATCTCTATCAGCTGGGTGTCATAAACCAAAAAATATTAACTGGCAACCCATCCTTGAAATGAGGGTCTGTCGAAGTTCCAAAGTTTAGCATTTCATTTGAGGTCCACCAGATTTAGGTCTGGTGTCTGAGCTGTGTACATGCCCAATAGGGCCTGAAACAAATCACATTCTGTAGGAGTTCTCTTAGCGTTGTTTTGGCCAAAGGCCGCAGAATACAGGACAAACAAGCAAGCCTTTCTAAAGAACATCATTTGAAAGGCAGCTACACAGGCTAAGGCATGTATAGAAACGATGAAGCTGGCTCTTACAGTGCAGCTGTGTCATCTCTCTCCATAAGGCCACCACCCAAGGACATCTGCATACCATTTTCCTCATTAAGTTTTGCTCCACAGTAATACAGTAATGCAGCCTGCCTCTGTAGGATCCTTGTTTTAGAGGGTGGTAATAGTTGTGAAATTGTGAAAACAAATAACGTCTCCCAACATTACTTGGAGACAATAACACAAACATGATACACACATACAGCAGCTGTACAATAACACAGCATAGAACTAACTATACATGCAAATACTGGACAATAGGTTTTTTCTATTTTCTATTTTCTATTTGACTGGTCACAACAGGAACAACTCTTTAGGACTACCACTGCAAGAAACACTCTCCCATCTTCTCCGATCAGGTTACAGCAGGCTCCTGGGGAAAGTAGGTTTCACAAACGCTAATACAGCCAATACTTAGTTAATCCCATTGGTTAGGCCTAATCCCTTGTCATTGATTTTTATTGTTTCCCTTTGACTTTCAGGGGAACAGGTGGATTTACGGGGAGTCCCCCCCCCCCCTTATCCCCCCACGTGGGCCAGCCCCTTAACAATTTGAGTTCTAGCCAATGAGCTACCGCCCCTCACCATTTGAGTGACAGCTAGCAAGATGCACACACAGTAGAGCGAGAGAGAGAGCAATGACATGGTGCGCATATCTGCACATACAGCATGTGACATAGTACGTCATTTTTGGGGACCACTTTGGCACATGAACGCTACTTTCAAAACTACTGGCTAAAAACTATACAAAAGTACTGGCGGATTTCTTTAACCAATAAGGTAAACCCAATTACCCTGTTGTCACCTTTGGAGCAACATTAAAAGGTGCAATATCGGATCTATGTACTGTATGGAGTGTACTTAGTGTACAAAACATTAAGGATACCTTCTTAATATTGAGTTGCACCCCCTGCCCCCCCTCAACCCCCTGCTTTTGCCCTCAGAACAGCCTCAATTCGTTGGGGCATTGTCACGACTTCCGCCGAAGTCGGTCCCTGCGCCTCGTCCTCTGGGTCGTCCCCGAGGTCGGCCATGGATCGCGTGCTGCAGACTATGGATCGTTGGGAGAGAGGAGAAGGTTTTTCAGTGCCTCCACCAGCCCCACTACAACAGGTCCCACTGTCCACCCCTCTTTCACCTGGTCCCAGCGGGATTCGACTCGAGGGAGTATGATGGGACCGGTGCCGGATGCCAGGGGTTTCTACTACAGCTGGAGCTCTACCTGGCGACCGTCCACCCGGCTCCTTCGGAGCATGAGAGCGTGTCCGCCCTCATCTCCTGTCTCTCAGGCAAAGCCCTGGAGTGGGCCAATGCCGTATGGAGTGAGGGAGACGCAGCGTTGGACCATTACGCAGAGTTCACCTGCCACTTTCGGGCAGTGTTCGACCACTCGCCTGAGGGTCGAGTGGCGGGTGAACGTCTGTTCCACCTGAGGCAGGGAACGAGGAGCGCACAGGATTTTGCCTTGGACTTCCGGACCCTGGCCGCTAGCGCGGGATGGAACGACAGGGCCCTGATCGATCATTAACAGTGCAATCTGCGCGAGGACGTCCGTCGGGAGTTGGCCTGCCGAGACACCACCCTTACATTGGACCAGCTGGTGGACCTGTCCATCCGGCTGGACAACCTGCTGACTGCCCGCGGACGTCCGGATTGGGACCTGTCAGTTCCATCCCCCAGCACCGGAGGAGTGGCCATTCCCTGCACCCTCTGTGGCCGCAGAGGGCACACTGCTGGTCGGTGATGGGGGGGTTCATCAGGGAGTTGAGGCAGCAGGCTATCGTGTCACCCCAGGTGAGTTGGCACCAGGCTCACCCAGAGCCCCCTGTTGCTCATATGTATGTGTTTATTTCATTTCCTCAGTTTTCCCCGCATTCCCAGCATAAGGCGCTAGTAGATTCAGGCGCAGCAGGAAATTTTATTGACCGTTCATTTGCTCATAATTTAGGGATTCCCCTTGTTCCTGTGGATATGCCCTTCCCTGTGCACGCCCTAGATAGTCGACCATTAGGGTCAGGGCTGATTAGGGAGGCCACCGCTCCTCTTGACATGGTTACGCAGGAGGGTCATAAGGAGAGAATCAGTCTCTTCCTTATTGATTCTCCTGCATTTCCCGTGGTGCTGGGCTTACCCTTGTTGGCCTGTCATGACCCCACTATTTCGTGGCAACAGAGGGCTCTCAAGGGGTGGTCATGAGAGTGCTCAGGGAGTTGTATGGGGGTTTCCATCGGTGCGACTACGTTGGAAAGTCCAGACCAGGTCTCCACCATGCGCATCCCCTGAGAATATGCTGATTTGGCTCTCGTCTTCTGTAAGAAGAGGGCGACTAAATTACCACCTCATCAACGGGGGGATTGTGCGATAAATCTCCTGGAAGACGCAACACTTCCCAGGAGTCAAGTGTATCCTCTGTCACAGGAGGAGATGGTGGCTATGGAAACATATGTCTCCGAACCCTGGGACAGGGATACATTCGGCCCTCCACTTCACCTGCCTCCTTGAGGTTTTTGTGAAGAAGGATGGGGGTCTGCACCCGTGTATTGACTATCGAGGGATCAATCAGATCACTGTGAGGTACAGCTACCCGCTGCCTCTCATCGCCAGTGCGATCGAGTCAATGCACGGGGCGTGCTTCTTCACAAATTGTGGAACACTTTGGAACACTCCAAAATTGGAGCGCTTACAACCTGGTGCGTATCCGGGAGGGGGACGAGTGGAAGACGGCATTTAGTACCACCTCAGGGCACAATGAGTACCTCGTCATGCCGTACGGGTTGTCCCACACTGACCTGATTGCATCTAGCTTGTCTCTTTGCTGCAGAGCTGGTCTGGTGTCTCGGTTATCGAATTGGATAATCCTGGAATGTGGACGTTTTCCAGAAACATTGTTGCACAGAAAAGTTCTCTGACATTTTCTGCATCACCCAGGGATTCTGTCGATTCCCCATTGGATCTGAAAACACCAGCAAGGATAAGAACCCCAAAGTATGCATGTAAATGAGTTTGGTCCATCTTCCCTCTAAATTAGTGCAGTCCAGAATTATTTTCTAGATGGCGTTTGGGGTGAACAGTTCAAAAGAAGACTTTATGTCCTGCACATGAGTAACCACCATCCACGTCGGCCCTGGTTGCATCCTTATCATATTGGCAGCCATGCAGGGTGGCTCATTCCTTTGGCAAGAAGACCATTCAATTTCACAATTTTTTGACATCCATATTTCTCCTCCTGCAGGTTGCTGATGAGCTGGATGCTGACGGGATGGTCCTGGGGCTAGCTGTTGATGGGCTGGTCCTGGGGCTGGCTGAGGGTCAATCTCATCCTCTTCTTCCAACTCACTGTCAGACTCTGAATTGACAGACATGATCCTCATATTCTTCTTCCAAAGTGGAAGACGTTCATTCCACACTAGCTTCTCTGTCTGCAAAAAACAAAATTCTCAGGCCCTCTGAGCAGAGATTAATTTTGCCATACTGATTGATTGTGCTAAGGAGTCACATATGCAAAGCTATTTATTTGTTGTGTCCCTCCCCCAATTTGCACCTGGCTGGGATAGTGTGGGAAAATTCAGATTTACTTTTACATGAAAATGTAAAAGAAAATGAGCCAAGGCAGGTTCAAAAAATAATTAATTGTATAATTTTTCTTTCAGTAAACACTGAAAATGGGTCCCACAGACCCGAACACCACACAGGAGTTAATAACTCACAAATTGTATTCAGTGTCCTGATTGACCATATTAGACAAAAAAGAAAACCACAATAGCACAGCTATCCCCTGGTGGCACAGAGGGTTAATGATCTTGCTGAAGATTGCAGATTCAATCCAAAGCATGTTTCTTTTGCAAAACATTCTTTGTCAGATTTAGGCTCCTATATTATCTACTAAAAGATAGTCTTTGTTTCATCCAGATATATAAATGCAGTCAGAAATGCAGAATTTAGACTAACTGTAA
Organism: Salmo salar; assembly: GCF_965601325.2. Taxonomy (NCBI): domain Eukaryota; kingdom Metazoa; phylum Chordata; class Actinopteri; order Salmoniformes; family Salmonidae; genus Salmo; species Salmo salar. The sequence goes on along the minus strand of NC_138306.1, from coordinate 6,990,940 downwards.
AACATGTAACTAGGTCTATAAAGAGGATGGGTGAAGTGATGGTGAATAACCCAGTTACCAGTATTTCCCTGTGTTAGTTATGTCTCAGAAGGCTAAAAAGGAAGCATGGAAGTCTTTATTGACCATTCTGCCATGACTACATAGTGAAAAAAGAAGCCGTAAGAGTGCTTCCCTGGTGGCTCAGAGAATAAAAGACCTGGCTTGGGAATCAAACTTTCTGACCCCACATGTGCAGGTTGTCAACATATGAAGTGTAAAAAATATAGATGTACTTTTATGATTAAATGCTGTTCAACTGTCCTATAAATGGAATCATGTGGTGATTGTCAACATATGAAGCGTAAAAAAGGTGTTTGCATCATTAAATGCTGTTCATATGAAATTAAAACACTATGTGGCTCAATATCACCTACAATACAGTCCTCAAATGCAAATGGACATTAAATCTGGAGAGAAACACAAAGGGGATGTATTCCAATCTACTTCCTTATGCTTTAAGGAGCTACACATTTACATGCTGAGAATGTTGTTGTAAGGACCAACGCTGGAGTAGAGAAGCAGGTACGGGGAGTCAAACATTTAATCAAGAACAGACATGAAACAAGACAGGAACAGCGTCAGCACACGGGTATACAAATACATATGACAATCAACGCTGAAGCGGGGAACAGAGCGGGGGAACAGACAGATATAGGGGAGGTAATGACAGAGGTGATTGAGTCCAGGTGAGTTGTGGTATTAGGTAAAACTGAAATATACAATTTTCTAAATGTTCTGAGAACCTCCAAGACAAGGTCAAATGTATATTTGCCTAGTTAAATAAAAGTAAAATAAAAAAATAAAAAATAAAAATATATGTATATATATTGCTTGAACATCAATAGAGTATTATGTTAAACCTAAAACAAATATGCTATGAACGTCATAAAACCGGTCTTATTTTGAAATTGTGAAACATTGTGCAACATTGTGGGAATGTTCTGTGCAACCTATGTGTATATCCCAAAAATATTCTTGCAACATCCCAGACAACTCCCATAACTTAATTAAATGTTCTGGGAACCTTTAAAGATCTTAGACCAGGTGTTCTGTCAACATTCTTACAACATGAAGGGAATGTCCTGTGAAACATTGTATGAAAATCATATTTTTTTGTCTCTTGTAAAGTACCCACACTGTTCCCAAAACTTAATAAAATGTCCTGGGAATCTTTAAATAACTCAGAAAGGCTGTTCTGTTAGCATTATCTGAATGTTAGTACAACTAGACAGAACTAGTGTTTTGGGAACATGTCTCTTGTCATATCCCCACAATGTTCACACAACCTAAATAAACATTCTGGGAACCTTTAAAGAATAGACAAAATGTGTTCTGGGAATGTTCTTGTAACATCAGGTGAATGTTTATTGCACCCTAAAATAAACATTCTAGAATCATCTGCACGACTGGATAGTTTTTGTGTTTCTCACCAGACTGTTCCGATAACCTAATGAAACATTCTGGGAACCTGTAAAGAACAGACAAAATATGTTCTAGGAACATTCTTGCAACATCAAGCAAATGTTTTTTTTCAAACATTATATAATCATCAGCACGACTGGACAGTTTTTGTGTTATGAGAACATTTGGCGTGACCTAACAAATATTTTGGGAACTTTCACAGAACCAATTTTGGTTTGATGGGATATAACTACAATAATTAAATGTCACTATATTCTAATGAGATTTTGGAATATTTGGGGTCTAGTCCTTAGGCTGTCAGTCAGTCAGGGGTAAAGAGTGAAAGCTTAGGTATGTTTCCTTACAAAGCAGTGAGAAGTGAACAAGAAAGGAAGGACAACAACAAGGGAGCCCTTTGGCATTTGTGGGGTGGCTGGAAAGCACATTACAATGTTACACTGTCCAAATGACGACTTCCTACGCCGACGCCGAGCTGATGGCCGGGGAGTATGGAACACGGGATAGAAGGGCCCCATTCATATCCAAAAGCAAACAGAGGTCTGGAAAATAAATACAAAGAGTAAATACCCTCATTCTGACTGAGAAATTCTAGGCTCTGAGCCCCTTCCCAGTCCCATGAAGTCACAGAGTCAGGGGAAATATACAGAGTTTCAACTTTAGCCTGGTTCTCTCTGATGACTTTAAGGACTCCATGAAAATGTTGGCTGCTACTCAACCATGTCTTAAAATGATTAAAAATATACAATAGAACTGTAGAAAACGTACAGTAGGTCGCCAGTAGGTTACAGACTGGATTTCTGTATTCTAGAAGAGGTCTAGACTATTTTGAAAGTTGGGATATTATCTCAGGGCTCCACTTTGAAAATTGATAGATTTTAAAATATTGGCCACAATACTAGGCCTATTACTGTACTAGGTAACCTAGTACGGTTATGCTATGGTAACAAGCATTGGATTACATAATACTCCGAACCTAAGGCCCTTATCCTAAATGTAATTAAACCTCCAAGACAAGCAATTCATCCTCAGATTAACATTAGTAACAATATGTTTTACATTCTATATCAATTCAATCAAATCTGCAATAGGTTTTTTAAAACCCCTGATCGATGAACAGATGATGTGGAAGCCCCTGACCTAATTCTCAGAACAATAGACAAACAAGGGGCCATGGTCACAGCAGTGTGGGAAGAGTGGAGAGGGGCTGTAGACAGTTATAGGCGTGGAGGGGAATGTGTGTGTCTGTGCATGTGCATGCGTGCGTATGTGTGCACGTTCATGCATGCATGCCTGTGTGTATGTGTGTCTGGAGGGTCCCATACACTTTCATCCCATCTCATGCTGACCAAACAGATCAGGCCGCTGCCCAGTGAAACGCTCTGACAGGTGGACACTTGGCCCAGCTATGGCGATCGGGTGGTAATGAGGGTAATGAGTATGGGGTGAGTTAGGGGTGACGTCTCGGATGAAGAAGGGGTGACTGTTTGTTCTGAGGAGTGAGGAGAGGGGCTGATGTGTGGTGGTGTTGGTTGTGGTGGAGCAGCCATAACGTGGGGTGTGAGGACGAAGAGGGTGTGGTGGGGGGGGGGCCTTATTGGAGTTGGGAGTCCCCCTTACTCCCCACACACAGATTCTGTGGGATCTCGGATCTTTAATGAATAACTGTGTTTAGACAGTAGTTACATCATGTGAGACAGCCCCCATCGTTTATACTCCCTGTCCCTTATCAACATAATTTGGGTCTTGAGACAATGCGAAGTAATTGTCGCTTTTTTGTCTTAAACCCCATGAAAGAAGTGAATAGTTAGTGAGAGCTCCAGACAAAGGGGAGAAGCGAGAGAAGTGCTCATTATTTGTTGGTGTCCATACAGAGCTGATATGGAAAGCAGCATTCTATGCCAATGTATTTTTCTCTGTCTGACCTCCATTCTTTGCTCATTATTCCACATCATCATAACTGACCAACAAAATCAGCATTCCAATAGAATGATCAATATAGTTTTTAATCAGAAAAAATAATAACCCACTCGTTGGGAGGACGCCATTGTCCTTTGGTTAGTCTGACCATGTGCAGTTATTTGATGGTCCAAAGACACCCTTCTGCAGTCTTCTTGACTACATTAAAATGTTTGTAATGTTTTTTTCTTCTTGTTCTTGGAAACATTTGATTAGGAAAACTCATGTTACTAAATATTACTTCCCCAGGGACATATCAAAATAGCCTCTAATGGTTTTATATCTCTCTACCAATATTGCCCTGAACAGGCAGCCAAGCCAAGCAGGCTTTCCCCTAGCTACGATTATCTCTTATCTGCAGGAAACTGTCTCAGACCTCCTGTATCTGTTTTGGCCTGAGGAGCACGGTCAGGAAATACTGACTCATTGTTGGCCTCCACTATCTCTGACTGCGGTATATTTCTGACGAAGCTTTGACACAATCAGTTTGTGTTACCATATGGATCAACTAAAAAATGGCTGCCGGCAGCCGCACATCCCCAGGATTTCCAGGGTGGAGCTCCATATGCCAAACTATCACGGAGGGAGGAAAAAAAGAAAGGAAGGATCCATTAGAAAGGAACAATTTAAAGAATCTGTCTGAAATGGCGGCAATTAAAAATAAATTATGCAGACAGTGACACCAACACACGCACAGGATGATGATCTGGGTAGATGATCTCTTCCTGAAGCCTTCGTAACATTAACCCATGTGTCACGTCCTGACCATAGAAAGCTGTTATTTTCTATGGTAGAGTAGGTCAGGGCGTGACATGGGGTTTTTCTAGTTTAGTTTTTCTATGTTGTCATGTTCTAGTTTTGTATTTCTATGTTGGGTTTTGTTTGGGATGATCTCCAGTTAGAGGCAACTGATCATCGTTGTCTCTAATTGGAGATCAAACTTAAGTAGGTGTTTTTTCCACCTGGGTTTGTGGGAGATTGTTTTTGAATTAGTGTATGTTTCTACTCTGCGTCACGGTTTGTTGTTTTTGTTCGTTCAGTTTATTGTGTATGCATTGCATAGTTTCACAGTGAAAATAAAATGTGGAACGACACACACGCTGCACTTTGGTCCGCTCCTTCCTACGACAAACGTGACACCATGCATGGAATCAGAACAATGTTTGCAAGCATTCCACCTAGCAGGAAATGTGTACCACACTGGACAGCTCCAGCCATAGAATATATACTGCATCTCAATTCAAATTGGCGTGGTCTGAAGGGCTACGTACCTTCTAATAATTATATTTCTATGGTTCTAGTAAATGTGACTATGTTTTTTATGTTAATATATCCAACAATGGAGAACATGGACTAGGCCTATCCTAATATGGAGCACTTATAAACATATGTTAAAATAGGAATGCTTTTAAAATTCTAAAACAACTCAAGCTTAGGAACTTCCTTCCCAGTCATAAACACAGTAAAACAGTAAACATACTTGGGTCCTTGGGCCGAACATTTTTGCCCCGGGCATCAACATTTTGGGTTCTCAACAGGTTTGGGTAGTCTAAACATTCTCATTTCATTATGAGTACAGTCAGTTGGGGATTGATGTGATATGATGGCATTACTAAATATAGCACTTGCATTTGGATATACAGTACCAGTCAAAAGGGTTTTTCTTTATTTTTAGGATTTTCTACATTGTAGAATGAGAGTGAAGACATCAAAACTATAAATAAACTAATATATTTTTTTTATTTTATATTCTTCAAAATAGCCACCCTTTGCCTTGATGACAGCTTTGCACACTCTTGGCATTCTCTCAACCAGCTTCATGACATAGTCAACTGGAATGCATTTCAATTAATAGGTGTGCCTTGTTAAAAGTGAATATGTGGAATTTCTTTCCTTCTTAATGCGTTTGAGGCAATCAGTTGTGTTGTGACAAGGTGGGGTGGTATACAGAAGATAGCCTTATTTGGTAAAATACCAAGTTCATATTATGGCAAGAACAGCTCAAATAAGCAAATAAATACGACAGACAGACAATTAATTTAAGACATGAAGGTCAGTCAATCTGGAAAATTTCAAGAACTTTAAAAGTTTCTTAAAGTGTAGTCGCAAAAACTGGCATGCACTATGACGAAACTGGCTCTCGTGAGGACCGCCGTGTCTTTGTGAGAAGCAGAGTAGGTGAATGGATGATCTCCGCATGTGTGGTTCCCACCGTGTAGCATGGATGAGGATGTGTGATGGTGTGGGGGTGCGTTGCTAGTTACACTGTCTGTGATTGATTTAGAATTCAAGGCACACTTAACCAGCATGGCTACCACAGCATTCTGCAGCGATACACCATCCCATCTGGTTCGCGCTTAGTGGGACTATCATTTGTTTTTCAACAGGACAATGACCCAACACACCTCCAGGCTGTGTAAGGGCTATTTGACCAAGAAGGAGAGTGATGGAGTGCTGCATCAGATGACCTGGCCTCCACAATCACCCGACCTCAACCCAATTGAGATTGTTTGGGATGTTGGACTGAAAAGTGAAGGAAAAGCAGCCAAGGCCAGCAGTGGGCTCACGCGGGGAGCTCCAGGTGGCTGGGAGCACTGCAGGTGTGCAAGCGCACGGTGGCTGCGAAAACGGGCACTTGGGCCAGCGTGACAGGGCTGCCGACACAAAATTAAGAAAAACCCTTGAATGAGTAGGTGTGTCCAAACTTTTGACGGGTACTGTGCATAGTAAGAGTGGGAACAATCTTTACAACTAAAAGCCTTAGGTTAGTTTCCCTGAGGGTAGCCTATGTTTAGAGCTATGCAATTCACCAACAACGTCCAATTATCCAATGGTTTACTATCATCAATTCCATAGTTTTCCTCACACAGCCCTTCTCCACCTGTTTTCACTCTTCTTTTTGCCTTTTCACTATTGTTCCCCCTTTACTTCTCTTGATTCAAAGAAAACTCAATGTAATCCTGCTAAAAGCCCCTGCCTTTTCTTTGCAGACCAGGCCATCCCATCTCCCTACCCCCATGCTCACACACGCACGCACGCACGCACGCACGCACACACACACACACACACACACACACACACACACACACACACACACACACACACACACACACACACACACACACACACACACACACACACACACACACACACACTCTACAAATGAAGCTGTTTGCATGATTTCAGCAGTTCATTAGCTCTGAATGGCTTCCTATATAGCCAGGGCAGCTAGGCAGCAGAGATGGGACAGAAGATAAAGGAGAACCCAGCTCGGGAATGAGGAGAGAGGGGAGACTGCAGCAGCATGAATGAATGGAGAAGAAGACCAAGTGGGTGGCTTGTCAAATTCCAGGAATTCCTTGGGAAAACCTGAGAGCATCTAAAGGGGAAATTAGTCTCTTTTTTAGCCATGCATGGATTTTTTTTGTTTCAAAATGTCTGTTTTAATAAAGAGATGGAACTAGAGATGTTTTGTCTGTTGACTTGTCTTGTTTGTTGATATGATCGCATCGTAGACAGTGATTGACTTGGGCAGGAGCTTGAGGTCCTGTACCTAAATATAAGCAGTACCGCCACCCAAAATGAGTATTTCAGTCCAAGTCAAGCACTGTGACGAAAATCAATATCAAGCAGATCATAAATGTTTTGGTAATGGGCCACCTGTCATCCTTTCTTTGAGGAAATCCCATCTGAAGCATAAATACAGTATTTCATATGTAAGTTGGCATAACAGTTGCCGTGTGTGTGGTACGCTTACCACAACAACTTACCAGAGTGGGGATGGGTATGGGAGTGACCACCATTGTGTATTAATTGATTCAATTTGAATGCTCTTTGCATCACAAACCGGTAGGGCATACAACTTGATAAACAATCATGAGCCATGAATGATTGTTTTTAGTATAAACAAACAATGAAATGGCCATTTAGCCTTTATAGGCCATGTAGTTTTCCATAATAATTTGGATCGTTCATTCAAGTCATTCAACAGGCATTCAACTGTCTTAAGAAAAGATTCAGATTCCAGTCAAAAGTTTGTCCATTGAGTTAGCCCATGCGGATTCACATCTACATGCACTTCTTCACAGAAGGAGTGCTGATCTAGGATCAGTTTTGCCTTTTAGATCACAATGATTACAATTTTATGGACAGGGGGAACCTGATGCTAGGTCAGCACAGCCGCACTACTCACAGACGCTTTGTAAATATAGGCCCAGATCTTCAGTCATACACGATGGATGGAGGGGGCCATGCAGGACTATATCTTTACAGTTCACACCTCAGTGACTGACTGATCTTCAACCCCCCTGGGGAGTAGCTCAACGAACCCCTTAAGAGAAACAAATGTCTGGTCTTTGCATTCCAATGGTGACCTACTGATACACTACTGAGTTCATTGAGACTTCATCCCAGTTGTGTGGGTGGAAGCTCCTTTTGACTGGGGGAAGAATCAACTCATTGGGATTTGAAGTGGTCGGGATGAAATTGTCAAGAGAGAATGTGTGTGTGTGTTTGTGTGCTTGTGTGTGTGTGTGCTCGCGTGCGTGTGTATTCAAGCCTACTGTTAGTTGAACAGGTTGCTTACGTTGGTGTTTAGAAGATAGGCATCACTTGTATTGGCTCCAGTGATGCTTTTCCATTCGATATACATTTTTAGTATTGAGTCACTATAACTTACAACTGAACTATAAGACATAGTCAATGTATCCCAGGTGTGTGTGGGGACAATGGCTGTGCTCTGCAGCGGAGGTATGTATAGAGGCATACAGCTGGTTCTCTGGTCTCCTCTCCTCTGCAGCACTACCAGATTTAATATCAGAGAGGGTCAGGTTCTCATGGCCTGGTGGCCTGAGCACAAGAGGCAGCATTCCTTCAATTTTTCTCGGCCGGGCAGCGAGGATCCCGCTCTCTAGCAGCAGCGACACGGCCTGATGAGATTGGGCAAGGGATGCCTGCCAAACAGGAGGTAGCTTTCTTTTTGAAGGTGGTGGTGCAGAGACCCCCTCTTGTCTCCCCCAGCTCTAGTTCACACCTCTCCTTTATCGGCCCCTCCGTTTGTCTGTCATTGACATCACAGAAGGGCCACAGGGCGATAGTAACACAGGAAAGCAGACGCTCTGATATTATTTTGTACTTAGGAGATATCTAGTCATGTAAAGCGACTGGAAGATAACCTTTGCTGGTTAAGTTACATGCCGTGGCATACAAACACTTTCTAGAAAAGGACGTCTCTCTCGTATGGGAAAGTAAAAAAATGTGGCAACACTATCCCAAAAAACGTTGCCAAAGAACAATAGAAATAAAGAAAAAAAGTTATGAGAAAACAAATTGCGCGTTTCCAGCTGTGACCATGTTTTATTACACTCCAACGCAAGAGCGGTACCACACAAAAGCCCTCATGTCGCACGGTTTGTGAAATGAGCCCCTGGTCTTGTCATGGTCCACCATTGGTGCCTCAAACAATACCGGATTCTTCTCTCTGCAGAAAGTGATGCGACTCGCTCATAATATATTTCAACATCAACAAAATAGAGCAAAAAATGAAGACCGGTTGTCAACTAACCCATAAGAACGTCTGATGTAGTCTACCAAAGCCTTGCATATAACTGGCATACAGCCAAGCATTCTATAGCAGAAAGAATAGCCTTCGCACTGAACTCCCCCCCCCACTGTCATGTGTCCCAGTATTAAAGCTTACAGGCCTCAGTGTTTCTCACTGTTCCCAAGCGGTGTGCAAAAAGCTTCCACTAAGGGGTCAATGACAGGCAGTGCTAGTCTGTATTGCCAAGCGCTATAATCACATTATACACTTCTCTGTGGCTGAATTAGAGGGTGTCTCTGTTTTAGGGAGGTAGGTCAGGGGATTCTTCCTGGCACAAAACCATCCATGCAGTTACACGCTGACACATTCTTTAATGAACTTTGTAGTTCAGCGTTTAAGAACAAGCAACATTTCAGGTCACAAGGGAACTTAGTAGCGGTGCTTGAAATCCTGTTAGGCGGTGAATATGGACATCCTACAGGGAATTCAAGGTGAGGTAGCAAAAGGCAAGCTGCGAAAATAATGTCATTAGACTATACAGTCTATGGTGACCACGCAAATGATGTGAATTATTTCTCATTCAATTTCTATACATTTTCTAGATTTTTCTATGCATATTTTATATGGGTGTATGGTGTAATATGATTATCTAATAGGATAATTTACTCAAGTGAGATCTCAGCCATTTCAAACATTTTCTATAAATTAATATATTTGAGTCATTATCTCAGTGAGTTACCATGTGGAGTACCCGCTGGTGGATCAATTGTTCGTTTCCATATTAGAACATTAGAAGATATGAGACACTTTACTTGCATAACATTCCATAACACTAACCCTGACCTGAGAGCATGGCCAGTTGAGTATGGTTACATGGTACAATTGGCTGGTGGTCAGTATTCCTGTTATAATCAGCATCAGTCATTATTCTCCCTGTAGAATCGAAACAACAGCTGGCTTACAGAATCTACCCTCTCATGCATTTCAATTCTAGGAAACGTCAGCAATACACCCTGAAGATATTTATCTTCAGTTGGCACTCCCATCAAGACTCCCCTTCTCCTTTCTTAAAACAAGGGTGTATGCTGTGTAATGCTAATTCTACACATTTTTCCCATGAGCCAGTTCTAAAGCTTAAATTACAGTGCGTTTATGTAAATATTTTGGGGGAAATACAAGAAGTACTGTGGATACCAATATCCTTGTGAGCCTCCCAGGCCCATGTTGTCCAGGGTTAAGAACATACATTGTAGATGAACAATATGACACTGTATTGTATTACACACTCTAAAGTTATTCCACGGATCCCTTGGACAAAATGTATTTAATCTGTTATTAGTAATATTCATTAAAATATATATATTTTGAGAGCTGGACCCCTTGCAGTACCACGTCCGCGGACCCCACTTTGAGAACCCCTGATATAGGGAATAGAGTGCCATTTGGAATGACAAGAAGCAATTTGAGTGCAAGGTTCCCAAAGTTCCCCCACACTGTGTGACTGACATCTCTGTGGCAGCACATTATGAAGTTAGTTTCCTTTTTCCCCCTGAACGGCCCTTACCAATCTACAGCTGTAAAACGCTATAAATCACAGGGTAGCCCCACAGAAAAGGTACATTATTGTGTCCCTCCCGCGTTCTCAAAGAAGCAAGCCACCCGACAACACGGAGCGAGAGAGGGCCCAGGGTTCCCCCAAAGAGGATGGGATTATGCTCACAGCATTTCTTCCTCTTTCTAGTCTGATGGTGACTTTAGCTTTTAGTAGTTGTTTCAGCCCCACTGCTAAGTGTGTGTGTGTGTGTTTGTGTGTACATGTGTTTGTACATGTGTGTTTACGTGTGTACGTGTGTGTGTACATGTGTGTTTACGTGTGTACGTGTGTGTGTACATGTGTGTGTACATGTGTGTTTACGTGTGTACGTGTGTGTACATGTGTGTTTACGTGTGTACGTGTGTGTGTACGTGTGTGTACATGTGTGTTTACGTGTGTACGTGTGTGCCCAGGCATCTTATACTATCATTATTGGCATCTATTATGCCAATTTACGATGCCAGTAGAAAGCATTGTAAATCATAAAATGTATACTTCAAACAATTGAACGTAAACTTTCTAAACAGACTTCGTTAGTCTCCTGTTCTCTTACTTCAGGGCTTTCTGTGCTCGTAGTCAAAACTGCTGACAAAAGTGAGCCTGTCCACAGTTGCTTGGTAGGTGATTTTACTGATATTTCTGCTCGGTTGAACAATGGTAGTTGGGACGCTATAGTCGCTAGCTTCTTCTTTTGAAGCTGTATTGAACACAATGGCAGCTGCCACCACCCCTCTCCCCTCTGCACTGAGAAATCTTCCCACAGTTCTAACCCTCATGTTCACACACAGTTTCACATACATTTCAACCATATACGTCACCATATCAAAAGTGCATCCATTCTGACCCTGATCCGTCTGAACACGACCCCGGCTTTCATGGCTGCTTCCACCGAGCCCTTTGCTACATGCCCTGGCCCAAGAGCCCTTTGTCTTACATGCTCCCTATCATTTATCTGCTGACAAGTAGAGTAGGGTAGAGCCTGGAGAAGGGTCTTCTGCAGGGCAGAAGGGAGAAGTTCTCTAGATATCATTTAGCTCATATATTTCATGTCTTCAATCAATGTTAAATGGTCAACGTTCAATCAATGAGTTCTATGGTGATCAATACTTGTTTGGGGACCTCAAGATCCCTTTCTCTCCTGTTCCTCTTTGTTCTGTAACCATACCAAATAATGACATGATATAAGAACCTGTTTAGTTTCTGCTGACCAAAGATCGTTACACCACAATTGCAATCTAAACATAATCCTAATTTAACAATGTATTTATGAGTATAGGGTAATAACTTTTATTGTAAAGACAGAATAAAAACTCAGTGTGATATATCTAGGCCCTTAACTCCTAACGATAAGTCCCATTGTCCTGCTTCTCTTCACGGGGTCATGAGGAGGGCTGAGATTCTTTTGGCTGTCTGATCTATTGATAATTCCTGTCTCTGCTGTGGCCAGCTCTGACCTGCTCATCAGAATGAATGAGCTAGGCCAGGGCTTCTCTCCCACACAGCCCCAAACTGACCGATTCAGCAGTCAGCTTTTCAACGCTAGCCTGGCTGTCAGATTAATGTTGTTCTAGCAGAGACATTGTGATGCTAACTAGGCTAACCCCATGGTTCTGTCTGCTTTACCTGGAGCCATCGTCAACCTTTAGTTACATACAGCATACTGCTTACTCAATAGGGAATGTGAAAGATTAAAATATCAATGCCACTTTAGGTGTTCTCCTCTTGTTACTAACATCCCCAGAGGATTACTATATTAGCAGTCAGGGAGATAGAGGAGTGACAGGGAAAAACGTGTACAAACTTGTACATGTCGAAAACACTCAAAAGTAAAAAGTCATATCAACAATTTCTAGACATAAGCGATTTGCTATAAGCCATATTTCAGAGTGGTATGACAAATCTTGATGACAACATTCATTCACTCAATCAATAATCTGTTTGGCTTTCCACTGCTTTGTTAAATTAGATTACTTTCCCGACTGTAATGGATGAATAAGTTAAAATATTGTGATTTATAGCACCCAATTATCCCTGGCCAGCAATACGCCTGATGAGACTCCCTATTCTAATGACCTAAGCAATGAGAGTGATTGAGAAAGAAGAAAAGAGAAACCGAGAGAATGCTGGAGTGTGGGAGAGAGAGACAGAGACACAGATGAGAGATAGATAGCGGGAGAGAGAAATAAAGAGAGAGATGACAGACCCACAGAGAGAGAGAGGCAGAGAGAGAGAGCGAGAGAGAGGCAGAATTATTTATTTGGCAATGTAAACATATGTTTCCCATGCCAATAAAGCCCTTTGAATTGAATGGAGAGAGAGAGAGAGAGAGAGAGAGAGAGAGAGACTTGTATTATGATTTGTGAGACACAGAGAGTGCTGGTCAGTGGTCTTCAGTAGGGGTCAGTCTCTCCCTGAGAGCAGGGAGGAAAGTCAGACTGAACCATGCCATGATGCTTCTGCCCAGGCCCCCTCCCCACCCATCCTTTCTCACAGACCCTCGTGGCAGGACAGGAGGACAGGACAGGCTTTGGCTTGGCTTGGTGCCAGCCAAGATCTGTACCTCTATATGGATATTTTTAACGATGCAGAGATACTCTACATCTTCCGAATGTTGTCTAAAATAATTCACCACACCAATACAAAGAAAAGTTGTCTACTGCACAGGGGTTTGGTCGAACGCAACAGGGGATGGCGACAGGCTCCTGAAAATACCTATATACACAGCTGGTATGAACTCAATAACCAAAAAGTGTCTCTTCGGCTGTCCAATAGGAGAACCCTTTGAAGAACCCCCTTTTCTTCCAGGTAGAACCTTTTGGATTTCATGTAGAACCCTTCTCATAGAGGGTTCTACATGGAATCCCCAAAGGTTCTACCTGAAACCAAAAAGTTCTAACTGGAACCAAAAAGGGTTCTACCTGGAACCCAAAGGGTTATCCTATGGGGACAGCATCAGAACCCTTTTGGAACCCTTTTGTATAAGAGTGTATAAAGGAGAAACAGTATAATGAGACATAATGTATGCATGTAGTATTCAGCACATTAACATGTGCCACCAATCTCCCATTGACACCAATGGGCAGCTTCATTATTCTCCAAATTCAGACAATGATCAGAGTCCGATTAGAGCCATCATCTGAGAGGCCTACACTTGTGGGTCTACTCTGTACTGTATATTAATGTCTACAAATGTCTACAAAATCTCACAGTAGTGAATTTAATAGTTTATGCTTAAACTCTGCCAAGAAAAATGTAATTTGCTATTTTGTAAAGTACAAAGTACAGTAGAAAGTAGAAAAAAGTTACTTTGTATTAACTACAGTATGTAACATTTGTTTTACAAGAACATTCTCTTTCCGCTAGAGAGATTCCCCATTTTCAATTAAGTTATTTCACAGATCTCCCTTTCCACATACAGCTGTTCTTAGTAAATCATGAACAACCTCTACTCACCATCCAATACCCATCTCAGAGCAATCAAACGTGAAAGGGAGAGGGTTCAGTTGTAGCCACCTCAAGATAGGAGAAGAATGGCCACTTTTACAGGCAGAGGGGGTGAAATCACTGGAACATTGGCATGACAGGTGTTGGGTTTCTCTCTCTTTGTGGGACCTCTCCGAACAAAGCTATAGTGTCTTAAAGCTGCAATCTGGGATTCGAAAAACAACCAAACGGCAGCCCTGCCACTTGTTTTGAAATATACAGTGCCTTCGGAAAGTATTCAGACCCCTTGACGTTATCCACATTTTGTTACGTTACAGCCTTAATCGAAAAAGGATTAAATAACATAAAATCCTCAGCATCCTCATCTACACACAATACCCCACAATGACAAAGTGAAAACAGGTTTTTAGAACATTTTGCAAATGTATTAAATATTTTGAAAATAAATACCTTATTTACATAAGTATTCAGACCCTTTGCTTTGAGACTCGAAATTGAGCTCAGGTCCATCCTGTTTCCATTGATCATCCTTGAGATGTTTCTAAAATTTGATATTAGTCCACCTGTGGTAAATTCAATGGATTGGACATGATTTGGAAAGGCACACACCTGTCTATATAAAGTCCCACAGTTGACAGTGCATGTCAGAGCAAAAACCAAGTCATGAGGTCGAAGGAATTCTCCGTAGAGCTCCGAGACAGCACTGTGTCGAGGCACAGATCTGGGGAAGGGTACCATAACATTTCTGCAGCATTGAAGATCCCAAAGAACACACTGGCCTCCATCATTCTTAAATGGAAGAAGTTTGGAACCACCAAGACTCTTCCTAGAGCTGCCCGCCCGACCAAACTGAGCAATCGGGGGAGAAGAGCCTTGGGCTGGGAAGTGACCAAGAACCCAAGCTCGTCTGTGGAGATGGGAGAACCTTCCAGAAGGACAACCATCTCTGCAGCACTCCACCAATCAGGACTTTATGGTAGAGTGGCCAGACGGAAGCCACTCCTCAGTAAAATGCACATGACAGCCCATTTGGAGTTTGCCAAAAGGCACCTAAAGAAACAAGATTCTCTGGTCTGATGAAACCAAGATTGAACTCTTTGGCCTGAATGCCAAGCATCACATCTGGAGGAAACCTGTCACCATTCCTACGGTGAAGCATGGTGGTGGCAGCATCATGCTGTGTGGATGTTTTTCAGTGGCAGGGACTGGGAGACTAGTCAGGTTCGAGAGAAAGATGAACCCCATTGAACCCCATTGAAAAGCTGTGGTTTGAATTGAAGGGTGATGAAGAATATCAAGGATCTGGACATATTCTGTATCAAAGATCCCAATGTGTTCTCCAATCTCCTAAAATTTTAGAAAAAGGCTCGGTGTCACTACCCCTATCATTTTGAAAAAATATATATTACTTGTTAAACAGAATCTCTTTCTCTGAGCAATTGTATTAGTAGAAAATAATATTGCTATATTGCATCCAATATAGCTCAGTATTTGTATTATTTATTTTATACAGTCTTTTTTAAATCGTCAACCCTGTTACGGTCAACCCTGCGACTTTATTTGGCACATAATAGACACTTACTATGGATTTATTTATTTATTTAACCTCTTGAGATGGAAAAACATGTTTTTATTAAGTTGAACATGTGTTCATTACAGAACGTTAAAATTAGGTGAATTATAACATTTTGAAAATGCAGAAGTTGAAAGATAACTTGGTTATCATACAGATGTAGGATCTTAATTTGACCACCCTGGATAACTTTCCTTTAATGCAGGAAATGTACAACTTGTAGTTTATTTGAGGTTTTAAAAGGCTTCTGAAGTTTGTAATTTCCACTTGAGACTTCTTGTTGCTGCAGGATTATTTTCCTGCTCTAGCAAACTGGTTCAAATTAAGATCCCATATTTGTACCTCTATATGGATATTTCTATTGATCCAGAGATACTCTACATCTTCCGAATAGTGTCCAAGATGTCTGAAATGAATCACCACATCAATGCAAAGAAAAGTTGTCTACTGCACAGTGGTTTGGTCGAATGCAACAGGGGATGGCGACAAGCTCCTGAAAAGAACTCTCACTATACACAGTTGACATGAAGCTGTGGGCCAGGCGGGCCAGGCGGGCCAGGAGGGGGCTGGGGACCGACAGACAGCGCAGCCTTCTTTAGGACTGTCACCTCTCTGTGATGACCCCCCTCCCCTCCATGGCCCGCTCCAGCTCCTCAAAAGGAGGACTGTCTCCTCAGTCTGTCTCTGGCTCCACTCCCCGGCCTGTGGTCCGCCGACCAGCAGGGATCTGTGAATGAATATATATGCCCCCGTCTTGTGGACTGCATGAGGCCTCAATTGGCTCTCATTGTGCCTCCTCTTCCAGGCTCACTCCACAGAGCAAGGCCTCATCTTCACAACAATGCTTTTTAAAAAGGCCCAGTGCCACTCCAAGGCCCTGGACGTAAAAGGGGGGCCTTTGCTTCGTGGACGTGTTTTAAAGGAGAGATGGGCAGGAGGCAACTTGTAGCTATTAAGGAGAGACAGAGAGACAGAACACGTGATGGAATTGGAGGGAGAGAGAGAGAGAGAGAGAGAGAGAGGAGAGAGAGAGAGAGAGAAATGGGCCTGGAGTAAGTCACTTTCAGACAGAGGTGGTAATGCCCCTGGATGAAAGGCCACGGCTGCATAGTGCACTACTTCTGACCAGAGTCCTATGGTGAATAGAGTGCCATTTGGGACACAAACCACATAAATGGGATGGGTGGCTGCTGCTAGGAGACCCAGTCAGAGGCATGTTGCTGGAAGCCTCCCAGCACCAACCGGAAACATCAATGGGCTTCTCCAATCCACACTAGGACTCTGCGTTGATAGAGATATACATGAGAAAAAGCCTGAATCATAAAGAAAAGGGCACAATACCAAATGGGATGGTATTTGTTGTTGAGACAAGGGACTGTAGAGAAAAGGAATCCAAAATAATCAGATACACTATGAGCTGATGTGGTTTAGTCTTTGGGGCCTATATCGTTTCTAGTCCTCAAGGAGGCATTGCTTTGGACTGTGGAAGCTACGGGTGAGCTGCCTGCTACTCAACATGCATGTATAGGTAATCATCAGTTTTGTTATACATTAAGCAGTCACACTTACTGTATCGTACGGTCATTTCAATTATATGGATATGCACTTCTGCTGAACATACCCAGCTCTGCGCCAGCCTGGCTAAAGCTAATCTAAAATATCCTCCCATGATGACGTATTGTTACTCCAGCTGTTCTGCTCTGTTCAGAGAGAGAGGCCTGACCTGACCTGAGGGACACAACCTCCCTGCCTACCGGAGACAGAGAGGTCCTTCCCTGTGGAAACCAGTAACACGCAGTATGCCTCACAACCTCAGTGTTACTAATGTTTATCAACTGAATTCCTTTGTTTTTAGAGAATCCGAAATACATTACTTACATTGTTCGTACTTGTTCTGTTTCTGTATGTCACATAACATTATAAGAGTATTCAGCATCTGCTGAATACTGTCAATGGAACATATCCTTGACTTAACTCAACAGTGTCTGATGCTGAGAAAGCCAGCAGTCAGAAAATTAAAAACGAGATTGTTTTCATAAAGGGTCACCCGCCTTTTGTAACTATTTTAGTCCTGAATAGCTCTTTACCAAAAGAGGACATTTCTTACATGTACAAAATGGAATACCAACATACCAGCATGACCACCACCAATCCCCATCCTCATCTCTGTCTTTTTTTTCCTCTCCCGTCCCTTTCTTTCCCTCCATCCAAGTCCCTCCTTGGCCCTCCACCTCAGACCATTCTATAATTCCTTTCACACAATCACATCCTTTTGGAGGGCCCTGCCTCTCTTCTCTTCTAGTCTCTTCTCTTCTCAGGGCCCTGCCTCCCCTCTCTTCTCCTCTCTTCTCCTCTCTTCTCTTTGCAGGCAGAGCTATGTGGTGGAGTTGCCGCAGTCTCCTCAATGAATAGTTAATCCCCTGACACTGGGAGCACATTGTGTCCCGCTGTCGCAGCCCAGGGAAGAGAGGTCAGAGGAATGCTGGGGCTTAAAGGCAGGGGAGAGAAAGAGGAGGAATGGAGGAATAGAGAGAGGGAGGGGGGACAGAGAGGAGGAGAGAAAGAGAGAGAGAGAGAAGGGGAGAGAACGAGAGAGAGATGGCAGATAGAGAGCGAGAAAGAGAGAGAGAGAAAGTAAGTATAACGGGGACAGCGTAAAAGAAAAGGTAGGTAGAGGGGGACCGGGGAAAGAAAAGAAAAAAGTCAAACTGCAATTGAGAAGGTCTGAAAAAAGGGATTATGCCACAATATCCGACTGCATTGAGGGGTCAGGAGAATTAAGGCTAGGAGCAGCTTGCTCAGTGTGCTGACGGATAAAAGGGGGCCCTCGGCTGAATGGACGCAGTTCAAGTGCGGACGCTTTGGGCAGGCTGCTCCCCGATTCTCTTTAGGGCCAGGCATCACTTTCATGTGTGGGCACACATTGTTGGGGAGGCTTCATAGAAACGTGCGCGGCCACAGGCAGAATGGAATAGCCCAGTTCCATTGAGATGATTGTGGGTAGAGAAGAGGAGGTTGGGGACATAGTTGTGGGAGGTAGAGCAAAGAGGATGGGTGAGGTAGAGGGAGGAGGAATGTCTTCTCTGATTGGTTCACAAGGCGCCCCCCCCCCACCCACCTTCAGGAGAAAGCCCTTGGCATCCGGCAGTCAGAGAGACGCGCTACAGCTACAGACTCACAAAAGCATTGGTATGCTAATGCTACCTAATTTATCTCTTGAATGGTAAACTTACTAGTCGGACAGCTTTTGGTGTTGATTCAAGACTAGTTGTGATTAGGGAGAAAGTTGCTTAACATATTTTGCATTTGAAGTAGAGAAAGGAGACTAGAGGATGTACAGTGCCTTCAGAAAGTATTCACACCCCTTGACTTTTTCCACATTTTGTTGTGCTACAGCCTGAGTTTAAAATGGATCAAATTTCGATTTTGTGTCACTGGCCTAAGCACAATACCCCATAATTTCAAACTGGAATTATGTTTTTAGAAATGTTTACAAATTAATAAAAAATTACAAGCAGAAAATCAATAAGTCATTAAGTATTCAACCCCTTGTTATGGCAAGCATAAATAAGTTCAGGAGTAAAAATGTGCTTACAAGTCATGTAATAAGTTTCATGGACTCACTCTGTGTGCAATAATAGTGTTTGACTACCTCATCTCTGTACCCCACATATACAATTATCTGTAAGGTCCCTCAGTCGAGCAGTGAATTTCAAACACAGATTCAACCACAACAGACACCTATTGCTAAAAAAAAACAGACATTGAATATCTCTTTCAGCATGGTTATGTTATCAATTACACTTTGGATGGGGTATCAATACACCACGCCACTACAAAGATACAGGCATCCTTCCAAACTCAGTTGCCGGAGAGGAAGGAAACCGCTCAGGCCAATGGTGACTTTAAAATAGTTACAGAGTTTAATGTATATGATAGGAGAAAACTGAGTATGGATCAACAACATTGTGGACACTCCACAATACTAACCTAAATGACAGAGTGAATAGAAGGAAGCCAGAACAGAATACAAATATTCCAAAACAGGCATCCTGTTTACAATAAGGCACTAAAGTAAAACTGCCAATAATGTGACAAAGAAATTAACTTTATGTTCTAAATACAAAGCGTTATGTTTGGGGCAAATCCAACACAACACATCACTGAGTACCACTCTTCATATTTTCAACCATGGTGGTGGTTGAATCATGTTATGCATATTCTTGTCATCGGCAAGGACTGGGGAGTATTTTAGCGTAAAAAAACATAGAATATAGCTAAGCACAGGCAAAATCCTAGAGAAAACACTGGTTCACTCTGCTTTCCAACAGACACTGAGAGACAGATTCACCTTTCTGCAGGACAATAACCTAAAACACCAAGTCAACAATGCATGTTCCTGAGTAGCCTAGTTACAGTTTTGACTTAAATTGGCTTGAAAATATATGGCAAGACATGAAAATGGCTGGCTAGCAATGATTAAGGAATTTAAAAAAGAAGAATGTGCAGATATTATACAATCCACGTGTGCAAAGCTCTCAGAGACTAAAGGCGTCAGCATGCTTCAGTTAGACTGGCGCGTAGCCAAACTCGGCTAGGCGAAATGAACGAGTGTGTTAACATACTCCCTTAAAAGACCTTAGCTTGAAAAACAAGAAAAAAATTGGCAATAGTACTGGTTGTCCATTTTGAGAGACCATGGCCACTCTACACTTCCTTAAAATAGTCCAAACTAATCTAAGATAACTAAAAAAATCTGTCATTATATTTGATGCTTATTACCGAGGAGATCTTAGTCGCAAAATTTTACATCTAACTAAGATGTTTTTGGTGCAGTATTTCTCAAGTGAAAACCTGCATGAAAATGGTTTGTCTCTCGATGAATGACAGCAAACACTTCATTGAACAATCCCTACTGTTTGTTGGCCAATTATTGACGAAGTTGCGTTGACTTCATTTGCCTCAAGAATCTTTTGTGTGTGTGTGACCATAACGAACAAAATCTTCACAAAATGTCATCATAATTTATGCACCAACTGTTCCAAACTGTTTCGGCTGGGAAGCATGTAGACACCTTTGCCCAGAAAGACTCACAGCTGTAATCGCTGCCATACTTATCTTATCAAGATGTGTTTATTGATATATTTTTTGGTTTTATTGATATATTTTGTAGAAATTGAGTTTTTTTTTGTGTATATCGTTGATGCAACAAAATGTGGAAAAAGTCAAGGGGTGTGAATACTTTCTGTAGACACTGTATGTGCTTAGGCTTCAGTGCACAAACTGCACAATCAAATACCAGCACCTGAACTGAGCTGTCGTCTGATGGTATATGGGGAATGGATCAGCGTTCAAGGTTGAGGGTGTTGTACATCCGTAACCCACCGCCAGGAAGTGCCCTCCTGACCCTCCACTACATCATCAGCTCACATGAAGAGGCCCTCTGGGTGACGAGGTAATGGCTTCTGTTGGCTCAACACAGACCTCTTCTTGTCTCAGTTTCCTCATTCACCATTGAGTTAACAGAAACTAGCACGTCTATATATAAACTCCCTTCCCTTGAGCCAGACCACAGCCCATCCTAAAAGACACTCCACAAAAGGAAGCGTGGCGATCTGTCTGTTTTTACATTGGACGCTGCCAGGTCGTCAGAATATAAAACATCCGTGCGTCCTGTTCATTGCAGCGTAGTTTATCCTATAGATGGAGAACTGGGCTTAATGGATTAATCCTACAAGCCAAGAATGTCTGATCATCACCTGTTCTATGCATGGAAAGATAGACATGTTGTATACAAGTTCTACATTTGTGATAGATAAGATTATAAATATGCTTTAATAAGGTCAATGTGACTGGGAAACGTTCCGGAACATTAGGGCCTAACTTGTTCCGTCTAGACTTCATTTACCAAGACAGACAATTCTACCCTTTTGTCAGAGAAACGGGATTCTATTGATAGGCTACTAAAATGGTAGGCTAATGCCTGCAAAGATAAGTGGAGGAAACAAATTGTTGTATCAAGTAGCCATATCATTTATTTGTTTTGAACTGAACCTGGTTCTTCTGTTCTTACGTAGATAGAGATTGACCTCTAGGGAAACGCCCAATTGTTGGCAGCTAGGTCTCAGTCCGATGTAAGACATTTGTTGCAGTGGTGAGATGAAGACATGCAGCCCCCCCAGCAGCACATGTTAGGAGTCCATTACATGGGGGGTCAAAGGTTACAATTCTGTTTCCTGTTCACACAGAACATGATTTCATCTGTTTTGAAGTATCTGCATGCCTTCCCCTCAACAATGGCTTCCTTTCATGCTCGTTTTTTTTCCCTCTCCTGTCGTAGATACAGGGGCTGATGAAGCGGAGGCACCCCTGCCTGGACTGATGTGTGTGTTTCCCCTCATGATTTCACTCTAATTTGACACTGAAGGCTAATGCATTCCATAAGTGGCCCCTCTGCCTACCCTCTGTCTGTCTCTACTGTCCTGCCTTGTTTCACATAGAACCGTGTCACTCAGAGTCAACCAATGTGAACCACGTCTAAAATGCATGTCTTAGATTGGACAGGGAAGTGTATGCTACCTTCACAATGACTCATTCTTAAACCATCTAAATGGAAACACACATGCATACTGTCCAATGAAGATTAGAATATAGAAGTTTATACAATGGGTGGGTCTAACTCTGGACGCTGACTGGTTAAAACTGCATTCCAGTCTTAATGTCCCGTTGCTGTCCCATAGTAATGAACGTGTAGGGGTCGGGAGTCAGGTCGAGGCAGACAGGCAGACAGCTTTTCTAAGCCAGTCGAAATCTTGAATCAGTATCATTTGTATGTATATTAACAAAGAAATGTCAATAGAAAACAGGTCAAACGAAATGAAATGCAGCTAGTTTGCAGTCTTTACACCTTCAGTTTGAAGTGATTGTGTTAGCGGTGTTGTTGGCTAGCTCCACTGAACAACAGTGTCCTGATGAGAGAGCACATGTTCTATGCCAGGTGAAATTGTGCATCATTAGCTCATTCTTACGAATGTATCCAGATACATGTCACTAGAAAACAGCTTAAACAAATACAAATACAATACAGCTACTTTGCTATTATTCTGGCTGCACTGTTTGACGTGACTGTAAGTTAGCCGTAGTTGGCTAGCTAGCAAGCAAGGGATAAGAACGTTGCCAGTCAGTATGGCAATAGAACATTTAGAAAGACCGACTGGGTCGCGTCCATAGATACAGAACAAAAAGACTTAACGACTGGGTCGCGTCTCTGGCAACCGAACCGATAGAACGAATGACCAGCCGGCTTGCGTCGCAAGCCTAGATTTGTGTCGGGACTATATCTCGTGGAAACATTAAATAGTATGAATAACTTCATCAAAATAACGTTTTTAATGAAAATATGTCAACCATTATATGAATGTGTTGGTAACCTGTTGAATAAAATGATAATGCCCTCCAATTCGGTGTTTGGTGTATATATTGGTACTGTTTGGCCTAACAACATCCGGGCCACTACATTCTTCAAACACCGTCTTCTGGGGCATTATCACTTAAATGGAAACCCCTACATACATTTCTCCAGACAGATATTGGAATATAGGCTACAGCACACTATTGTCTTGAGGTCAATACTAAATGATGTTGTTTGAAGTAATTCCAGAGCTAACCCCATCAGAGGAACTGGAACCACCAGGAACACATGTGGACCATTATAATGGCTGTTAACTGAGACCCTCCCAGTCAACTTTATTAGCTTTCATAAACCTGATTTCTGCACAGTAATTGATCATTAAAAATGCTATTGTGGGTATTTAATAACATAAGGGGTATTCTCATTCCTATATCCCTATTCACTGTTTAGCAAGCTTAACTTATATCTTTGTTTTGATGCTTCATCATATACTCCTAACTTAGAACCTCTAGATCATTATAGACCCCGTGTAGGCTTAACTTCTGTGCTAGGATTATTATCCTGACCCTTGATTGACCCAGTAGCCAACTCTTCTACACTTGAGACTTGCTGCTTTTAACCAGCCAAGAACGTGGTGCTCATTTGTGCCAGCCAGGTTGCTCCAATGGTATTTAGACTGGTCACCTGTGGTAGGGTACTGAGACGATCATTAGGCTCCATTATAAAAGGGAATGGGGCTGAGTGTAAGTGAGGAATTTACAACTTTTCCTGGAATACATTGTAGCCTTTCGCTTTACCCTTTTATTTGGTGTGAAATACTAGAACAGGATACGCTACCATAGAACAATCATCTCATATTTCACAAGATGTGGGCTGTGTGGTTGAAAATGACCCTGTTCGAGGTGTTTAATAAAATCCCAGTACTGGAAAACAATATGTCATACAATTTCTTGATGTTGGACCAACTGGTTGTAAGGTGTTTTAGACATGATTGTCTTGCAGTCTCATCTTCCTTGGATCTTTTCAAGACATACCTCCTATGACTCAAACAAGAGTAATAGGATATGTGTGTTAAAAGATTTTTCATTTTAGCAGATACTCTTATTTAAGGTAGCAAGAGCATATATTATGGTACTTTTTCATACTGGTCCCCCATGGGAATCAAACCAACAACCCTGGCATTGCATGCACTATGAGCTACCGACTGAGCCACACAGAGGCACACAGCATCACACAGATCCCCCCCCCCAAAAAAATGAAATAACGCCACAAAACAATCACGTCTGACATATCATTTTTTTTGTTTCAGTGCCATGACGTAGACACAGAACGTAAACGGCATAGTGGGTCAACCTCCGCAACAACTGAGTGTTAAAGCGCAAGGTTCAACTTCTCCACTGTTTTGGTCCTGTGGCTACCACGGCTGTAGCAGCGTGACGCAAACCCGTGCACGTGAGCAAATACTGTGTGTGACCGTGTGAGAGCGAAGTGTTGCATCTCGCTCATCTTAATATCTGAGGTGCTGCTCATGGCAATGTCATTTCGTGGAGCCTACCTTGTCGTGATGTGTATTCTGTCCTATATTTGAACCTGGGGAGTGATAGCAAAGGAAACAGAGCCTCTATCAGTTCAACTGTAATCGTGACAAATCTGTCAAGTCTCAAGCATTTACCATGGAAACATTCAGTTGCATTTTCACTTTTAAAAAAATGGTTCCATGGTAAACGCTTGAGACTTGAGTCATAGGAGGTATGTCTCGAAAAGATCCAACGAAGATGACACTACAAGACAATCATGTCTAAAACACCTTACAACATATATATATATTAAATCCCACCTCCCCGCCTTTTGGTAGGCCGTCATTGTAAATAAGAATTTGTTCTTAACTGATTTGCCTAGTTAAATAAAAGTAAAATAAAAAAAATAATTGAAAGTGAAAATGGAACTGAATGGTTCCATGGTACTTGACAGACTTGACAGATTTGTCATGATTACAGTTGAACTGATAGAAGCTCTGTTTCCTTTGCTATCACTCCCCATGTTCAGGCGTCTGAAACATAATTTCTCTTGCCTGACGGCTGGCTTGGTCTGTGTCATCTCATTCTCAACTGCCTTTGAAACACCTTTCAACACTTCAGCCCAGGCCATATGGCATATTCTATACACAGCTTAAACCATGTCTGTTTAACATGTTGTTAAAGGGACTTACAGTGCTGGTGAAACTCATCAAAACTCATCTTTAAAATGTGACTTCTATAAAACATTATTCTTATTTGTTATCTAATGTTTTTCCTCAATGATTCTGGTAGTTTTTATGCGAAAAAAAAATCTCAATTTGCTAAAACTGCATCAGTATTCATGCCTTCCTTTCATTCAAATCCATTTAAATTGTTGACATTGACTCCAGTCACTGTTAATGGACAGGGTTAGCATAGGGGTCGCTGCTTTGTAAACATGTTGTGTGGGTAAACCTGGGGTAAGTTCTGCACATTTAGAAATGTCTACATAATTTGGCGCTCGCATCCCTTGAACTGAACGACGCTAGCTAGCAAGCAAAAATACCTTTCCAAACAATTTTCCAAGTTGGAATAATGCAACATGCCGTTTGGAGGGTTCAAAGAGTGGAACTTCAACTATAATGGAAGTTAAGACCAGACAGAGGCAGCATACAGTAGATCTACAATATCTGATTTTATTCATGACAGGCAACCACCATCTCCTTCACTGCTAGCTGTCAGGCAGGCGAACAATGTGTACTGGACTGTCCACTTGTCTGAAACGCCATTAACAATTAATACTTTTTACCCAGACACTTAAACGCCTAGGAACATTTACTTCTGTTTTGTGAACATAATGGGAATGGGGCTTCTCCCGCCCCTCAATGCAAGGCCGAGCCTTGGCATTTACAAGATGGATGTGGCTAACTACAACAATCCTACGTGCGTGGTTGCATGGGGGCGCACTTGCACGGGAGGATTATTCTCTCCAACCGGCTGGATGACCTAATGGATGGAGCTTCCTACCTGTGTGCTGCATGGGAGAACCGTGCTACCAGCTACTGTTTGTTTGTGTGTGATTATTTGTGTAAGTGTGAAAATGAAACTGAAGGAGGCCTCGGAGATGCGTCTTTGGAATTTGCGAATAAGGCTAGTGTTTAAAACATGAGCATAGACACCATCTCATTGATGCATTTGATTTATCAAGCTAAAATGTTGTTTTGATGAAACTTTTTGGATGTTTTGAACTGCATTTTTCAGTCATTTAGATTGTTGATATGGACATTTGCTTATAAACAGTTGAAGTCGTAAGTTAAGATACACTTAGGTTGGAGTCATTAAAACTCGTTTTTCAAGCACTCCACAAATGTCTTTTTAACAAACTATAGTTTTGGCAAGTCGAATAGGACATCTACTTTGTGCGTGACACAAGTCATTTTTCCAACAATTGTTTACAGAGATTATTTCACTGCATCACAATTCCAGTGGGTCAGAAGTTCACATCCACTAATTTCACTGTGCCTTTAAAAAAGCTTGGACAACTCCAGAAAATGATGTCATGGATTTAGAAGCTTCTGATAGGCTAATTGACATCATTTGAGTCAATTGGAGGTGTACCTGTGGATGTATTTCAAGGCCTAACTTCAAACTCAGTGCCTCTTAGCTTGACATCATGGGAAAATCAAAAGAAATCAGCCAAGACCTCAGAAAACAAATTGTAGACCTTCACAGGTCCGGTTCATCCTTGGGAGCAATTTCATTTCATCTGTACAAACAATAGTACGCAAGTATTAGCTCCATGGGACCACGCAGCCGTCATACAGCTCAGGAAGGGGACGCATTCTGTCTCCTAGAGATTAAAATACTTTGGTGTGAAAAGCGCATATTAATCCCAGAACAACAGCAAAGGACCTTGTGAAGATGCAGGAGTAAACAGGTGCAAAAGTATCTATATACACAGTAATACGAGACCTATATCGACAAAACCTGAAAGGCCGCTCAGCAAGGAAGAAGCCACTGCTCCAAACCCGTCATAAAAAAGCCAGACTACGGTGTGCAACTGCACATGGGGACAAAGATCGTACTTTTTGGAGAAATGTCCTCTGGTCTGATGAAACAAAAATAGAACTGTTTGGCCATAATGACCATCGTTATGTTTGAAGAAAAAAGGGGGAGGCTTGCAAGCCAAAGAACACCATCCCAACCGCGAAGCACGGGGGTGGCAGAATCATGTTGTGGGGGTGCTTTGCTGCAGGAGGGACTGGTGCACTTCACAAAATAGATGGCATCATGAGGTAGGAAAATGATGTGGCTATATTGAAGCAACATCTCAAGACATCAGTCAGGAAATTAAAGCTTGGTCGCAAATGGGTCTTCCAAATGGACAATGACCCCAAGCATACTTCCAAAGTTGTGTCAAAATGGCTTAAGAACAACAAAGTCAAGGTATTGGAGTGGCCATCACAAAGCCCTGACCTCAATCCTATAGAAAATTTGTGGGCAGAACTGAAAAAACGTTTACGAGCAAGTAGACCTACAAACCTGACTCAGTTTCGTTAGCTCTGTCAGGCGGAATGGGCTAAAATTCACCCAACTTATTGTGGGAAGCTTGTGGAAGGATACCCGAAACATTTGCCCAAAGTGAAACAATTTAAAGGCAATGCTACCAAATACTAATTAAGTGTATGTAAACTTCTGACTATTACGTTCTCCCCTCGGGTGTAGCTCGTCTGAGTAGGAGACGTAAATGCCTGGGCCTAAACACACCAGGTAACACGGATGAAAGGGGAAGAAATGTGGGGTGCAATGAGCGATAAATAAATCAGACCACAACCAGAACTCAATTTTAACCCTCAGGGATGTTTAGTGAATTAGTTAAATAATATAAAACACCCATAAATAATCAATAAGAAACAAAACAACAACAAGGGAAGGTAAGAGAAGGGAATATTTGGGATCGGGGTCCAAGTAATGAAAATAAACAAAAGGTCCCTCTTCTACACACCTAATCCTTCCTAACACATTCTACACCCTAACCCACTGTCCTACCTGGTTCCAAGAAAAAATACAAGGGTGACACCCGCCCGGCTAACCTACTGTATAAAACAATGGGTTATCTACGTGAGAATGTACACCCATGGGCAGATCTACCTTTTCCCTTCTCCAGGACCTAGGTAGGGTGGAGCGCCTCAGGAGGACAGGCTGAAACACAAACAAAGAAATTAACACAAATAGTCAAACAAAAAACAAGTGTCCTCTCTCTCTCCCCCTCTTCTCACACGGCAAACAGATATCCTCTCTGTAATCAGCTACAGCCACGCCCACCATCGTTAGCCGCAACTCGGTACACCTGTAATGCCCAAGACAAACACACTAGCAGGGGAAAAATGGGGAACAAGAAAAACGTAACACGTAACACGCCCCCCCCCAAAAAAGAGTAAACCCCTGGGTTTATGATAAAACCCTTACATACATATATATATTTTTTTTACAACAGCAAAGTTATCAATGCCTGGTGCTATTAGTATTTTTTTTTTTTTTTACTAGGCACGGGACAAAGCATCCGCAACGATGTTTTCCGAACCCTTTATGTGCTGAATTTGTAAATTATAACCCTGTATAACCAACGCCCAACGCATAAGACGTTGGTTGTGGTTATACATGCGGCTCAAGAAAGTTAAAGGGTTGTGGTCTGTGTATACCACAACAGGCAACACACTGGAGCCAACATAAACTTCAAAAAATTGTAGGGCAAATAACAGCGCCAGGGTCTCCTGTTCGATAGTGGAATACCTTGACTGACAGCTGTTGAATTTGAGAGAAGTAGCAAACTGGGTGATCTAGACCATCGTGTTCCTGTAATAGTACAGCACCTGCACCCACTGAACTGGCATCCACCTCCAACTTAAATGGTTTCTGGAAATCAGGGGCAGAAAGAACAGGAGAAGTACACAATAGTGCTTTTACAGAGTCAAAAGCAGATTGACACTCAGCGATCCACTCAAAGAATACTGAAGGACTGAGTAACCTAGTCAGTGGGGCTACAACGTTACTGTTGAGAAATTCCTACAAAATGTACGATAATAACCCGTCATGCCTAAAAATCTGCGTAATTCTCGGCGAGTGGCAGGGGCAGGAAACCGGGTGATAGCATCCACCTTAGCTGCTACGGTACACACCTGACCCCGACCTACCTCTTTACCCAAATATGTAACAGTTGCCTTTCCAAAATCACATTTGGCTAAGTTAAGGGTCAAAGAAGCGTTGGCCAAGCATGCAAACACAGCCCTCAATGTGCTCAGGTGATCAAGCCAGGTAGTCGAAGGAACAACCAGGTCATCCAGATATGCAGTACAATCAGGAACATCAGCCAACACAATATTTACCAAACGTTGAAACGTGGCCGGAGCATTCCTCATTCCAAAAGCCATCACTGTGTACTGACAAACTGTCAGGAGTTACAAAAGCAGACACCTCAGAGGCACGAGGGGTTAAAGGCACCTGCCAATAACCTTTTAACAAGTCAAGCTTCGTAACATACGCAGCCGATCCAATGGTGTCTATACAGTCATCCATGCGAGGTAAAGGGAATGAGTCAGGTATAGTAACATTATTCACTTTCCTGTAGTCAGTGCAAAATCTTTGAGTCCCGTCAGGCTTTGGAATCAGCAGACAGGGGGAACTCCAAGGACTGCCACTGGGGATTGCCATCTCATTTTCCAGTAAATAAGTTACCTCTTTCTTAATCACTCCTCTCTTGATTGAATTCACACGATAAGGGTGCTGTTTGATTGGAGCAGCATCACCTACATTTATATCATGTTTCAACACATTGGTACGACTGGGAACATCCTGAAAGAGACTTGGAAAATCAGTGATTAGTAACTCAATATCAGATCTCTGCTGATCATTCAAATGCAACAAATGGGTTGGGAGAGACACCACCATCTCCGAATTACACAAACGAGCACACTGCTCAGGAGTATTCCGCATCACCAAACCGTCATCATTTATGCTGACTCCTGGGTGAGTAACCAGGCTCACAGAAGCAACAGAGGATACAACAGGTTTTTCACTGGTAATGGGAGACTCGATACCACCTCTAACAAGATAGGCTTTAATCATGTTAATGTGACATACCCTAAATGGTCGTCTACGGTCTGGCGTTTTGATAACATAATCAGTATCACTGAGTTTTCGGTCCACTACATATGGGCCAGAGAAACTGGAAGAGACACGAGCCGGGTACCGGCAACAACACCAAGACTTGGTCACCTGGTTGAAAAGAACGAAACACAGATTTAACATCAAAATGACGTTTCACTTTCTTTTGTGTGGAAGACAGATTTTCTCTGGCTACAGCACAGGCGTCATGCAACCGCTCCCGGACTTGACTAACATGGTCCTCTACTAATGTACTAGACTATACTGAATCATCAGCCATAAGTTGTTCTTTCAGTACCTTGAAAGGCCCTCTCACGGTATGACCAAAGATTAGCTCAGCTGGGCTAAACCCAAGAGACTCCTGTACGGTCTCCCGAATAGCAAACAGCACGTAGGGCACCCCCTCATCCCAATCTTTTCCTGTGTCCATACAGTATTTACGCAACATAGCTTTTAGCGTCTGATGCCAACGTTCCAGCGCGCCCTGACTCTCCGGGTGATAAGCGCTAGACATCTGATGGGACACTGACAAGGACTTCAACACACTTCCAAACAATTTTGATGTAAAATTTGTGCCTTGATCTGTCTGTACAATTTTTGGAAATCCAAAGGTAGAGAAATACTTAATCAGCGCCTTCACAATTGCCTTACTTGTGATTTTACGCACAGGAATCGCCTCTGGGTACCTTGTAGCAGTGCACATTATTGTTAACAAGAATTGATTACCCGACTTAGTCCTGGGTAAGGGACCAACACAATCAATGATTACCTTCTCAAACGGCTCTCCCATGACCGGAATAGGGCAGAGAGGAGCCGGGGAAATTACCTGGTTAGGCTTCCCCACCACTTGGCAAGTACTACATGTACGGCAATAGCGAGCCACATCCCGTTTCATTCCCGGCCAGAAGAAATGACGGAGGAGTCGGTCGTAGGTTTTAGTTACCCCTAGATGACCAGACCAGGGAATATCATGAGCTAGGGACAACAGCTTTGTCTGAAACGGGGCAGGAACTACAATCTGGCAAACGGAACTCCAATCATTTTCTAACTCAGCACGGGGAGTCCATTTTCTCCTCAGAAGCCCCTTCAAGGAAATACGTGACACCTTTCCTGTTTTTGTCACACAAAGGTAACATGGAGGAAAAACATTTGGCCCACATCCTCTCTGGGCAGCTATTAGCTCCTCCCGAGTAACTGGCAACCTTAAACAGTCCACCGAGGAAGCCATTGTCTTGTCTTTATTTCCATCATCATGATCAGAACTCACTGGGAACACAGGAGTAGAACACTGAATATCTTCCCCATTTAACATAGGTGCAAGCACAGAGTCAGCCAAGTCTACCATGGTACCCAAGCAACGTGACTGCGCACTCGTAATGGCACACGCTGGAAATGCGTCGGGAAACGTAGTTCCCAAAACATCAGCACTTAACTGAGCATCAGGCTTGTCTAGTACTTCTAACACAGGCACAACTTTGCCTCCTGCTAGATCGTTACCCATGATTAGGTCAACCCCATGTACGGGAAGCTCGGACTGTACACCGATTCTGAAATATCCACTCACTAGATCAGAAGTCAAATGGACAGTATGTAACCGAACAGGCACACAAGCCAGTTCGATCCCCCTCAATAATACACTAGAGCCACAATAAGACTCTTCTGACCAAGGCAGAACACTCGAGAGAATTACAGACTGAGCCGCACCAGTATCTCTCAATATCAAAACTGGCTTTTGGTCTCCAGAATCATCTGTCAGGGAAACAAAGCCTTTAAATATGAACGGGTCGTACGTTTGATCAGGACGACTTAGTACAACTTCAGGACTCTCCTTTACAGAGCTCTTATTGGTTACTTTAATCAAACCCACACTTTTATGGAGTTTAGGGGTTGAAGCTGGTGACTTGTGTTTTAGGGACATACATTCTGAAATTACGTGTCCTACTTTATGACAGTAAAAACATGAGCGTTCCTCCTTTTGATTCAGCCGTGTACTTCCAGAGTAACGGGGTGAATAGTAGACAGAAGAGGATACAACCGGTCTAGTCTCACTACGGGGTGTGGGAAACACCATTTTATGTGTTAACACAAATTCATCTGCAAGCACAGCAGCGTCAGATAACTTTAACACTTTCTGTTCATTAATGTATACAACCAACCGCTCTGGGAGGCTGTTTTTAAATTCTTCCAATAACATTAATTCACGAAGACCTTCAAAGTCATTGATTTTACTCGCTGAGCACCATTTGTCAAAGAGAGACTCCTTCTCTCTAGCGAATTCAACAAAAGTTTTTATAGAGGATTTGGAGTGCTTTCTAAACTTTTGTCTATAAGCCTCTGGCACAAGCTCATACCCACGGAGCACAGTAGCCTTAACTATGTCGTAATTAAGACTATCAGCGAGAGAAAGAGTACCCAATACCTCCTGCGCTTTACATTGGAGTAAAAGCGGCCACACATCCCTAGGCCAATTCAAAGCCACTGCTATGCGTTCGAATGCACAAAAGTAAGAGTCAACCTCAGATTCACGGAATTGTGGAACTAAAGCAATATGGCGGCTAATATCAAAGGTAGAGGCAGATCCTGGGGTGGAAAACACACTATTGGAAACGGCAGGGACAGCGGCCAGCCTCGCCATCTCCACCTCTAATTCCAATTTGCGCATTTCGAAGTCCATCTGCCTTATTTTAAGGTCCTTTTCTGCTTCCAACTCCAGTCGGCGCATCTCCAACTTGAGATGTAGCTCATCCTTTCGGATTTGTGCTCGCTCTTCTGCCTCCATCTGCAAATGTACAGCCGTAGGCATAGGAGAAAGAGGGTCAAATCGAGGCAAGGTGTCCGGGGATTTATACTCGACCTCATCG
The DNA here is from genome assembly GCF_965601325.2 of Salmo salar. Taxonomy (NCBI): domain Eukaryota; kingdom Metazoa; phylum Chordata; class Actinopteri; order Salmoniformes; family Salmonidae; genus Salmo; species Salmo salar. The sequence goes on along the minus strand of NC_138306.1, from coordinate 6,957,938 downwards.
TCGGGCCTAGTCGGGGTACCCAGAGCATCCACCACCTCTCCAACCGTAGGCCGAGGCAAAACCAACACCTGCTTTTCCATCAGTGCCGCTAATACCAATGCCTTTACCTCCGCCTTAACAAAACCCCTAGGCACGGAGATATCGAAATGGTCTGCCAAAGTCTCTAAATCCACTCTCCTACAATTCTCAAAACCCTCCCACGTTGGGTTATCCAGAAAAAACTTCAGGTTAAAGTTGGCCATATTCTAAATCCACCACCTAACTACTACACAGCACTAAACACTACACCAAACACAACAACCACCCAATCCACCTTTACTACCCTAGTGTGCAGGCACAAGCTGGATCAAAAATATCCCGGATGAGCCCCCATCTTACGTTCTCCCCTCGGGTGTAGCTCGTCTGAGGAGGAGACGTAAATGCCTGGGCCTAAACACACATGAAAGGGGAAGAAATGTGGGGTGCAATGAGCGATAAATAAATCAGACCACAACCAGAACTCAATTTTAACCCTCAGGGGATGTTTAGTGAATTAGTTAAATAATATAAAACACCCATAAATAATCAATAAGAAACAAAACAACAACAAGGGAAGGTAAGAGAAGGGAATATTTGGGATCGGGGTCCAAGTAATGAAAATAAACAAAAGGTCCCTCCTCTTCTACACACCTAATCCTTCCTAACACACTCTACACCCTAACCCACTGTCCTACCTGGTTCCAAGAAAAAATACAAGGGTGACACCCGCCCGGCTAACCTACTGTATAAAACAATGGGTTATCTACGTGAGAATGTACACCCATGGGCAGATCTACCTTTTCCCTTCTCCAGGACCTAGGTAGGGTGGAGCGCCTCAGGAGGACAGGCTGAAACACAAACAAAGAAATTAACACAAATAGTCAAACAAAAAACAAGTGTCCTCTCTCTCTCTCCCCCTCTTCTCTCTTCTCTTCTCTTCTCACACGGCAAACAGATATCCTCTCTGTAATCAGCTACAGCCACGCCCACCATCGTTAGCCGCAACTCGGTACACCTGTAATGCCCAAGACAAACACACTAGCAGGGGAAAAATGGGGAACAAGAAAAACGTAACACGTAACACTGACCCACTGGGAATGTGGGTCAGAAGTGATGATCCTAACCGACGTAAGACAGGGAATTTTTACTCGGATTAAATGTCAGGAATTGTGAAAAACTGAGTTTAAATGTATTTGGCTAAGGTATATGTAAACTTCCGACTTCAACAGTATGTGTGTGTGTGATATTTCACATCATGATATGTGTCCATACTGTAAATAGTTTTTTTAGTGCCACCTATTGGTTGTAACTATGGCTGCTTAATCAGTCTCAGCTGAGCTGAGTTGAGCAGTGTGTCATTTTGTCGAATTATATGAAATATGCAGTCATCGGAGGGTATCGCTTGTGTATCTTGGCTACATTGATATTTAAATTTGGGGATTTTTTGTTGTTGTTAATTACTGTTAATAGCACCGTGTCACAACTTGGACTTCGTCAAGCTTTATTTGTTATTAAATCTACCCAGACACCGCCCTCACCCCAGGTCACTGCACTACACTGAGGCTATGCAGGTTAGGTCAGCATGCATAACTGCATATGTGTGTGCCTGCACTGATCCTCTACACTGATTCCATCCAGTCAGGTCCGGTCCAGCACACCATCAGGAGTTCTGCCAAATACTCTCTTATCAAACAGACAGACGTGGCTGTTCCTCTCCACTGGAATGCAGACACAATCAGAACAGAAAGCTAGATGTAGATGTACATTTATCCTGTCTGTCAACTCAAACTGGAAATGTTTTTAGCGCCTAACATGCTGACCAGATCGGACACGTCGCGTGCGGGAGCGTCGCAAAATAAATTTAGAAATCCATGTTATTCAATTATTGCACCCACACTGCTCGTGCACGCCAACGAGGGTCTGCGATGCCAAGGGCTAAAATAGAACTCCTTTCTATTTCTGACGCAGATCGCGCTGAAAGTCCTGCCTCTTCCATCTCCTCATTGGTTTATAGAAGCAGGTACCCACGTGCCATCTCCTCATTGGTTATACCCACGTGGGTGATTGAAAGACAAACTGTTTTGCCGGTCGTCGTGGTAATACTATGAAAGTTTAGATGCGATCACCATATAAGTTCCAAGATGAAAAAGCCTGGAAGGAGGAGAGATGACTAGAAACGATTTGGTTGGCCGTTTTATGTGTGGATTAATTGTCGGAGTAGAGGACCTTGTGCATTTCAGGTAAAATAACAACTCAATGTTTATATCCCAGGACAAATTAGCTAGCAACAGCAAGCTAGCTAAATAGGACAAATTAGCTAGCAAGTGCAAGCTAACTAGCTAAATTGCCATACATGTTTAATGCTTTTCGACCTGTCCACAAATGAATGTCATTGGTTCAGAGTTTGTTTTGATATTTTAACCTGCGTGTCATGATTGCGTTTGGTCTAGTGGGACAAAATTGATTTATGCACGATAGCGCACGATGGCGCACGTGCGCAGCCGGTTTGGGTTCTGTGTAAGTATCGGGGAAGATCTGCGTTATACCTCAATTGAAATTTAAAGGCAATGTTCCCGCGTTTGCCGAGACTGCATTCACGGTAAACATTGTATATGTCGACTTAATCAGAAATTACCTGTACATTTTAACGCGAATCTTCCGTGATACAGATTGAATCCAGTTCCTAGTCTACTTTAGGTCAATGGGAACTGTCACCTTACGATAAAAGCGGCATGTAGCTTCAGTATGCATACAACAGCGCCAGGGAGTGTTTGAGTGTTTGAACCAAACACACCTTTGGAGATCTATAAATACAAAGGTTCAGAGAGTTTTCAGAGCCAGGGAAACAGGATGTGCATATAAGGAGTTCCAACACCTGGTTACGGTGTTAATCTATGGATTTCACATGACTGGGCAGGGGGGCAGCCATGGGTGGGCCTGGCTCCCAAGTGGGTGGGCCTATGCACTCCCAAGCACACCCATGGCTGCGCCCTTGCCCAGTCATGTGAAATCCATAGATTAGGGCCTAATTTATTTATTTAAATCGACTGATTTCTTTATTTAAACTGTAATTTAAAATTATTGCACGTTGCGTTTATATTTGTGTTCCGTATACATTCTAAAGGGAGAATAAATGGTTAACACCATAACCAGGTGTTGGAACTCCATATATGCACATCCTGTTTCCCTGCCCCTGAAAACTCTCTGAACCTTTGTATTTATAGATCTCAAAAGGTGTGTTTGTTTCAAACTCTCAAACACTCCCTGGCTCTGTTGTATGCATACTGTAGCTACATGCCGCTTTTATCGTAAGGTGACAGTTCCCATTGACCTAAAGTAGACTAGGGGCTGGATTCAATCCGTGACTGGGCAGGGGCGCAGCCATGGTTGGGCCTGGGTGGGCATAGGTCCACCCACTTGGGAGCCATGCCCACCCACTGGGGAGTTGGCCCAACCAATCAGAATGAGTTTCTGCCCACAAAATGGCTTTATTATAGACAGAAATACTCCTAACTTTCAACAGCTGTCTGGGTGGCAGGTCTTAGATGATACCGCAGGTGAAGAAGCAGGATGTGGAGGTCCTGAGCTGGCGTGATTACACGTGGTCTCTGCGGTTGTGAAGCCGGCTGGACGTACTGCCAAATTCTCTAAAACGACATTGGCGGCTTATGGTAGAGAAATTAACATTAAATTCTCTGGTGGACATTCGTGCAGTCAGCATGCCAATTGCACGCTCACTCATAACTTGAGACGTCTCTGGAATTGTGTTGTGTCACAAAACTGCACATTTTAGAGTGGCCTTTTATTGTACCCAGCACAAGGTGTACCTGTGTAATGATCATGCTGTTTAAACAGCTTCTTGATATGCTACATCTGTCAGGTGAATGGATTATCTTGGCAACGGAGAAATGCTCACTAACAGGGATGTAAACAAATTTGTGCACACAATTTGAGAGAAATAAAGTTTTGGAGCGTATGGAACATTTCTGGGATCTTTTATTTAAGCTCATGAAACATGGGACCAACACTTTACATGTTGCGTTTATATTTTTGTTCAGTAACATATTAACTTTCACCTAATACAGAAACTTCATTAATTGCAAGACATTGCAATAATGTAATAAATAGTGGTGTAAAGTACTTAAGTAAAAAATACTTTAAAGTACTAATGTAGTTTTTTGGAGTATCCATACTTTGCTTTACTATTTAAAGTAAAGTACTTTACTATATTCCTACAGAAAATTAGATATTTTTTTCACCATACATTTTGACTGACACTCAAAAGGAGTCATTACATTTTGAATGCTTAGCAGGACAGGAAAATATTCAAATACACACACTTATCAAGAGAACATCCCTGGTCATCCCTACTGCCTCTGATCTGGCGGACTCATTAAGCACATGCTTTGTTTGTAAATGATGTTGTGTTGAAGGGTGCCCCTGGCAATCAGTACATTAGCAAGTAAATGGTGCCGTCTGGTTTGCTTAATATAAGGAATTTGAAATGATTTATGCTTTTACTTTTGACACTTAAGTGTATTTGAGCAATTACATTTACTTTTGATACTTAAGTATATTTAAAACCAAATACTTTAAAACTTTTACTTAAGTTGGATTTTACTGGGTGACTTCCACTTTTACTTGAGTCATTTTCTATTAAGGTATCATTACTTTTACCCAAGTACTTTTTTCACCACGGGTGATAAACCGTAATAAAGCATGGAAGTCACATAGGTGTAGGTGTGATTCTTCATAAGCTGTACAGAAATCAACGATAAAGTATCTCTGTGTCTATACACACACAGACACGCATGCACGCACACAGGCGCATGCACGCACACAGGCACATGCAGACCCACACAAACACATGCACAAATATGCGCACCCATAGAAAATTGCAAAAACACACACACACTGCCACGTATCATTAAGACACACAGAGAGTGGGAGAATTCCAGGGAGATGGTGTGACTTGCGTAAGAGCAGTTTGGTATGACAGCTCTGATGTGAAACACGGTAACTGCATTAGGTAACCTACGTAGACAAGGGTATGTCTAATTGTTCTGAAGACATGTGGACAATGTATCTATCTGAAACACATGTCTCTCTGCAACCAATTGACTCTGTTTGGTTGCATGTCAAACGTTCTGTATTTTCATTGGTTTCCTATTAAAATGAAAGTGTGGAAATCTGTTATTCTTCTCCTAATGTGAGTCACTGACATTCCAGGGGAATCAGATCAAATCAAATCAAGCTTTATTTATATAGCACATTTCAGACATGGATGCAACGCAGTTCACTTAACAAGAAAAAACAGAATAAAAAAATGATAAAACATTTAAATATATAAATATTCATTACACAACAAACACCACAGGATTAAAAAACTAAAGAATAACAATAAAAACTAAAATACTAAAAAACACCCTAAGGAAAGTATGACTCAGAAAGCAAGATTGATGTGATGGGAGGAGAGGAGAACAGAACAGATTAGTTATTATTTAAAGTTCAAGTCTTTGTGCTGACTGGTTCCTTACAATTCTCAGGGTCAAGGCTTCCCCCGGATTAACATTTGAATGTCAGGTGTTTAATATAGGTTTAAAAAAAAGTGAGTTGCATGAAAGATCACCTGTCAGGGCAAAGGCGATCCATTCTGTATAAAGCATTGGTAAGAATTTCGACATCATTCTATTCGAAAAAATGTGATTCAATTAAAATTCTAATAATGGTCTAATATCTACTATGTGTAAAGGAGCTGTAGCTCTAACCTCCAGTATTCTTGACTGAAACTGAAAACCATGTTTCTCCAGAAAGTGGGGATGTGTCCCAAATGGAACCCTATTCCCTGTGTAGTACACTCCTTTTGACCAGGGCCCATAGGGGGGGGAATAAGGTGCCATTTGGGACACCCTGGGAGTCAATCAGTAGTGAGACATCCACCATGACCCTGACAAGCCCTGACCCAGCTAACAGACCAGGGCACTGAGTAACATGTGGGACTGCTCTTACTCCTGTCACAGGTCCATCTGGACCAAATCAAATCAGAATCAGGAGCAATTTCTCCCTCCTGCCCACCCTCCTGGGTTCAAAGCAAAATAAGCAGGAGGTAGTTGAGATCACGTTACACCTCTTTTACCACAAGCCAAAAGCTTTAGTTAACTGCACCGATGGGTTTCAGGTTGGTATTGATGATTGAAATCCAAATAGATCAGAAGGAATGTAAACAACGGCACATTTGGCAATGGTTGTTTGAGGGGACTGAAAGTGCAGCATATCTGCTGTGGAACTTTATGGTGGTGAAATGTTGTAAGAAAAAAAGTTATTCAACTTTGGCTGTAGTAGCTACGTTGGTCGATTCCAAAAAATGCTGTGAATGTGATACTATATGGTATGTGTGAGTTGCGCTCCACAAACAGTGAAACCCTGGCTCTCTGGTGTTTTTTGGCTCGGGTGGTGCACACGAGCCCTGGCACGGTTCCTCCCCTTTGACTCTGGCAGGCCACATGCTGCGTTTTGGCTGCACCCCTGGCTGCACCCCTTCACCACCTCTTCACCACTCCTCCACCAGCCAGCTCCAGTGAGCTCCAGGAATTCCCGTTGTCACTTCCTTTGGAGAGGGCTAGTAAACACCAGACCCGGGTTCAAATGCTATTTGAATTCATTTCAAATACTTTAGAAGGGCTTGATTGAGCTTGCATGGTACAATGGATTATTCTGAAAAGTGTAAACCTTGCCCATTTGGCACACCAGACAGGCTAAAGCAAACTTTTTTGAACAATTTAAACAAGTATTTGAAGCCAGGTCTGGCGAACACAGAGCTGGATGGAGAACAGAGATGGTGCGTAGTACGCTACTGATGTAGGGCATGAGGGGGCCTTTTTTATACAGGGTTATTCAGTATAGTTTCCATTCACTTATTGAACTTTGACTCTGCACTTGCTGAGTTTGACAATTAAAATGTCATTTTTGTTTTATACTTCTTGGAAATGTATTTGAATTTATTTCAATCATCAGAAAAATATCAGAGTGTATGTTGGTTGTCTTTTTGTCCATAGCATTGTTGAATTTTGGTCAGAATAATCATTTGAACTCAATTGTAAGCGTTATTTGGGCTCAGACTACCTGTTGAATGTTGACAGTCACTCACACTAACTCCACAACAACCAGCTACCCCAGATTCCAAACTATCCCTTCCAAAAGCTTTATAAATCTCCTTTGATGTTTTGTAGGGCTAGAGAGGGGCCTCAAGTCTCAACCTCAGGGCTTGGACAAACACAAGCAGTCTCCCCTCACACCGCTCCCACTCCCTCCATCCTTCCCCAGCCAAAAAAATACCTCCGTCTTCTTTTTTTTTTACAAGTCAACTTGTGCCTATTTCTTTCTGTGCATTGTGTGGCTCTGAATGCATTACGTAAGCGCGCGGCTCTGTTCTGGCATGAGAGCGCTAGTTGAATTACTGCGGCAGATGGCAGAGCCCCCATTCAGGGCCGCACCGTGCCAACATTCCAGGTCACATGTCCCTCGCTCCGCACAAAAGAACCCAGGAAGTGACCATGAATGCCCCCCCAGTGTGGCGTGGGGAGCTCAGAGCCCCAATCTGAGCTATCAATCACACAGTACTTGTTGATGCCTGGCCGTGCTGCCTGCCTGTCTGTCTGTCTCTATGCCTGCCTGTCTGCCTCTGCCTGCCCGTTTGTCTGTCTGCCTGTCTCTCTGCCTGCCTGTCTACCTGCCTGTCTGTCTACCTGTTTGTCTGTATGTCTCTCTGCCTGCAGCAGTTGCCTGCGCACCTGTCTGTCTGTCGGTCTGCCTGTCTGCCTAGTCTGTCTCTTTCACTGGGCCTTCAGCTTTGCCTCTTTCTCTCTCAACCTTTTGTTCTGGAATGTGTGTATCTGTGTCTTAAATCCCAGAGGGAATATTTGGAAAGTTGTTGTTTTTTCATTGATGCTGTGTTTAACAATTGTTTGATTGCTTTTTACTTTTAGAAAGTTATTGATAGAAGTGGTATACTAAACAGGACTATTTTTCAGGGACGTTTTATAGTGAATCTTTTGGACCCATTTTGGACTATGCCACAATGCTGGTGTATGGTTAACTAAGGAAGGTCATCAAATAACATGTATGTGGTTGAGTATCTCAAAGGTGTTCTGATTGAAGTGGTGAACATTTTTTCACTTGATGAACCAACCTCCACCTCACTTCCTGGTGGCCGGTTGAGTGTCAAGAGGTCGGAGGTTGCATTTCAAATGCGAGCGGGGAGTTACATGGACATTTCTACCCTCAGCACAAAAGCCTCCTCTGTTTAGCTCCTCACGGTGATCACACAGCGTAGCTACGACCCTCTGAGAACACAGCTCAGCGCATGACAAAGTGTTTCCTCCCAGGAGAGCTTGTACCTCTACATCCACTTCCACTCTTGTGCTTTTGCTTATTGAAACAGGAAAATCCTTGTCAGCGATAGAGGTTTGGAAAATCAGCATCATGTGACCTCTTCTACTGAATTTATTTGGGGTAAAATATAATGCTATAGGACACAGATAATCCAGAGGAATGGAGAGAGAGAACCCACTGGGCGCAGACGTCAATTCAATGTCTATTCCACGTTGGTTCAATTTTTTTTTGAGTCAACCAGTGTGTACTCAGTGGGAGGTGTCCCATGGTGAGAGATGTATAGGTTTAAGGTGACACAGCAGCAACAAGTCTCTGCCTCAAGGTGTAAAATTTAGGACACCCTTAGCCTTACACCTCACAGGAGGGTTGACGATTGACTCAAGGGGTCATGAGGCTTGATGCTGAGGGTGTCCTAAAATGTACACCGTACTTCGTCTGGCTGTAGCTTATGATGATCATGACTCATAATGCACCTACGCACCTCCGTAGCTTTGTCCCAATAACTACCCCGCTGTCATTTGCCGTTATTAATATAGAGAAAGAGGAAATCCCATCCATGACTGAGCCACTGATGATGACCTGACAAATCTTACTGATGCAGCCACACCGCAACTCCATCGCCAGCTCTGTTTCTGTGCAGCTGTCTATTTGCACAAAGCCCAGCCTGTTAGATAAGGAAGAGCCAGCAGGACTCAAATGTACCCCCCCAACACTCCTCCCTCACCCCTCGCCTCTCCCCCTCTCCGTCCCCTCATCTCTCTCTCTCTCTCTCTCTCTCTCTCTGCCCCCTCCACTCATTACCCACATGCCAAGCTACTTGCCAAGTGGGCAGCTGTCGGTATGGGTGGCGGAGAGTGATCGCTTGCGAGGGGCGAGAGAGTTGAGCTGGGTTCCTTTCTATTCTCTCATTCTCTTTTTCAGGCTTTTGTTTTCCCTAACACAAACCACAGGGCTTAGAAAGTGAGAGGGACACTGACATGAGAATATCACAGTCATAATGTCAACGCTCAGAATGACATAAAAGCACGCAATCTCTCTCTCTCTCTCTCTCTCTCTCTCTCGCTCTCTCTCTCTCTCTCTCTCTCTCGCTCTCTCTCTCTCTCTCTCTCTCTCTCCTCTCTCAGGATCTAATTTATAGCACAATTATTCCTATTAGTTGGAATTATGAGATGTGTAAGGCACAGGCAGGCACTGTTAGTCTACTGTAGCAGTGCTGTAATGTAAACCCGGTACCTAATAAAAGAACACACATGCTTTTAACATGAACAGAAAATCCCATGCTACTCGTCAAATCTTTTCCTGTTCACTTTGATGTTGTCCGGGAGTGTTTTAATCAGACTATAAAAGTGTTTTAAGATATTAACAAGCATCTGTCACGTAATAAACTAGAGCCCTGACAAAGACACAGACCACATAAGAAGAGCACGGTGGTGGTATTTCTTCCAGGCCTGGGCTACCCTGTCATATCATACAGTATTGTATACAGTACCAGTCAAAAGTTTGGACACACCTACTCACTCAAGGGTTTTTCTTTATTTTAAATATTTTCTACACTGAATAATAGTGAAGACATCAAAAGTATTAAATAACACCAATGGAATCATGTACAGTGAGGGAAAAAAAGTATTTTATCCTCTGCTGATTTTGAACGTTTGCCCACTGACAAAGAAACGATCAGTCTATAATTTTAATGGTAGGTTTATTTGAACAGTGAGAGACAGAATAACAACAAAAAAATCCTGAAAAACGCATGTCAAAAATGTTATAAATTGATTTGCATTTTTATGAGGGAAATAAGTATTTGACCCCCTCTCAATCAGAAAGATTTCTGGCTCCTAGGTGTCTTTTATACAGGTAACGAGCTAAGATTAGGAGCACACTCTTAACGGGAGTGCTCCTAATCTCAGTTTGTTACCTGTATAAAAGACACCTGTCCAGAGAAGCAATCAATCAATCAGATTCCAAACTCTCCACCATGGCCAAGACCAAAGAGCTCTCCAAGGATGTCAGGGACAAGATTGTAGACCTACACAAGGCTGGAATGGGCTACAAGACCATCGCCAAGCAGCTTGGTGAAATGGTGACAACAGTTGGTGAGATTATTTGCAGATGGAAGGAACACAAAAGAACTGTCAATCTCCCTCGGCCTGGGGCTCCATGCAAGATCTCACCTCGTGGAGTTGCAATGATCATGAGAATGGTGAGGAATCAGCCCAGAACTACACGGGAGGATCTTGTCAATGATCTTAAGGCAGCTGGGACCATAGTCACCAAGAATACAATTGGTAACACACTACGCCGTGAAGGACTGAAATCCTGCAGCGCCCGCAAGGTCCCCCTGCTCAAGAAAGCACATATACATGGCCGTCTGAAGTTTGCCAATGAACATCTGAATGATTCAGAGTACAACTGGGTGAAAGTGTTGTGGTCAGATGAGACCAAAATGGAGCTCTCTGGCATCAACTCAACTCGCTGTGTTTGGAGGAGGAGGAATGCTGCCTATGACCCCAAGAACACCATCCCCACCGTCAAACATGGAGGTGGAAACATTATGCTTTAGGGGTGTTTTTCTGCTAAGGGGAAAGGACAACTTCACCACATCAAAGGGACGATGGACGGGGCCATGTATCGTCAAATCTTGGGTGATGTCACGTCCTGACCATAGAGTGCTCTTATTTTCTATGGTAGAGTAGGTCAGGGCGTGACTGGGGGATTTATCTAGTTTATTTTTTCTATGTTGTGTTCAAGTTTCTTTTTCCTATGTTTTTTTTTGTATGATTCCCAATTAGAGGCAGCTGGTCATCGTTGTCTCTAATTGGGGATCATATTTAAGTAGTTGTTTTTCCCACCTGTGTTTTTGGGAGATTATTTTGAGTTAGAACATGTTGCACCTCTGTCGTCACGGTTTGTTGATTGTTTATCGTTTATTGTTTGTTTGGCTAAGGTTCACAATATAATAAAGATGTGGAACAAAACTCACGCTGCGCCAAACGTCAGCCTCGAAACCTTAATGACTTGGAAAATATCTGCAAAGAGGAGTGGGACAAAATCCCTCCTGAGATGTGTGCAAACCTGGTGGCCAACTACAAGAAACGTCTGACCTCTGTGATTGCCAACAAGGGTTTTCGCCACCAAGCACTAAGACATGTTTTGCAGAGGGGTCAAATACTTATTTCCCTCAATAAAATGCAAATAATTTTATAACATTTTTGACATGCGTTTTTCAGGATTTTTTTGTTGTTATTCTGTCTCTCACTGTTCAAATAAACCAACCATTAAAATTATAGACTGATCATTTCTTTGTCAGTGGGCAAACGTTCAAAATCAGCAGGGGATCAAATACTTTTTTCCCTCACTGTAGTAGATTTTAGATTCTTCAAAGTAGACACCCTTTGCCTTGATGACAGCTTTGCACACTCTTGGCATCTCTCAACCAGCTTCACCTGGAATGCTTTTCCAACCGTCTTGAAGGAGTTCCCACATTTGATGAGCACTTGTTGGCTGCTTTTCCAACTCATCCCAAACCATCTCAATATGGTTGAGGTTGGGTGATTGTGGAGGCCAGGTCATCTGATGCAGCACTCCATCACTCTCCTTCTTGGTCAAATAGCCCTTACACAGCCTGGAGGTGTGTTGGGTCATTGTCCTGTTGAAAAACAAATTATAGTCCCACTAAGCGAAAACCAGATGGGATGGGATTGCTGCAGATGGGATTGCTGCAGAATGTTGTGGTAACCATGCTGGTTAAGTTCCATGCTGGTTAAGTTCCATGCTGGTTAAGTTCCATGCTGGTTAAGTTATTTAGAGTTCCTTGAACTCTAAATAAATCACAGACAGTGTCACCAGCAAAGCACTCCCACAGCATCACACCTCCTCCATGCTTCACGGTGGGAACCACACATGCGGCGATCATCCGTTCACCTACTTGTGTCTCACAAAGACACGACAGTTGGAACCAAATAGCTCGAATTTGGTTCATCAGATCAAAGGACAGATTTCCACTGGTCTAATGTACATTGCTCATGTTTCTTGGCCCAAGAAAGTCTCTTCTTATTATTGGTGTCCTTTAGTAGTGGCTTCTTTGCAGCATTTTGACCATGAAGGCCTGATTCATGCAGTTTCCTCTGAACAGTTGATGTTGAGATGTGTCTGTTACTTGAACTCTGTGAAGCATTTATTTGGGCTGCAATTTCTGAGGCTGGTAACTCTAATGAACTTATCCTCTGCAGCAGAGGTAACTCTTGATGGTTTTTGCAACTGCAATGTCTTAAAGTAATTGTCTGTCGTTTCCATTTGCTTATTACTGCTGTTCTTGCCATAATATGGACTTGGTCTTTTAGCAAAAAGGGCTGTCTTCTGTATACCACCCCTACCTTGTAACAACTCAACTGATTGGCTCAAATGCATTAAAAGGGAAAGAAATTCCACAAATTAGCTTTTAACAAGGCACACCTGTTAATTGAAATACATTCCAGGTGACTACCTCATGAAGCTGGATGAGAGAATGTAAAGAGCGTGAAAAGCTGTCATCAAGGGAAAGGGTGGCTACTGTGAATAATAGAAAATATAAAATATATTTTAATTTAAATCATACTTTTTTTGGTTACTCGATGATTCCATGTGTATTATTTCAAAGTGTTGATGTCTTCACTATAAAAATAAAGAAACTTCCTGGGGTAGCTCAAACTGCACATGTTATGTCTTGAAAATCCCCCCCGTGAAACTCCATCTTAGCAAGGTAAAACTGACTTGCTGAGCTTCAAATGCACCGTTAAGTCTTCACAATTTTCAATTGAACGACTCAGACACGAGACATATGTGGCAGGGTCTACAGACAATCATGCATTACAAAGGGAAAACCAGCATGTTGAGGACACCAAAGTCTTACTCCCAGACAAGCTAAACACCTTCTTTGCCTGCTTTGGGGATAACACAGTGCCACTGACGCGGCCCAGATATATTCAATCTTTTCCTATACCAGTCTGCTCTCCCCACATGCTTCAAGATGCCCACCATTGTTCCTGTACCCAGGAAAGCAAAGGTAACTGAACTAAATGACTATCGACCCATAGCACTCACTTCTGTCATCATGAAGTGCTTTTAGAGGCTAGTTAAGGATCATATCTACCTTACATGACACCCTAGACCCATTTCAATTTGCTTACTGCCCCAATAGATCCACAGACGATACAATCGCCATCACACTGCACACTGCCCTATCCCATCTGGACAAGAACAATACCTACGTCAGAATGATGTTCATAGACTACAGCTCAGCCTTCAACACCATAGTACCCTCCAAGCTCATCATTAAGCTCGGGGCCCTGGGTTTGAACCCCGCCTTGTGCAACTGGGTCCTTGACATCCTGACAGGCTGCCCCAAGGTGTAGAAGGTAGGAAACAACACCTCCACTTCACTGATACACAACACGGGGCCTCACAGTGGTGCGTGCTCGGCCCCCTCCTGTACTCCCTGTTCACCTATGACTGTGTGGCCACACACACCTCCAACTCAATCATCAAGTTTGCAGACGACACAACAGTATTAGGCCTGATTACCAACAATGACAAGACAGCTTACAGGGAGGAGGTGAGGGCCCTGGCGGAGACGTGCCAGAAAAATAACATCTCCCTCTACGTCAATAGAATGAAGGAGCTGATCGTGGTCTTCAGAAAACAGCAGAGGGAGCACACCCCTATCCACATCGATGGGACCGCAGTGGAGAAGGTGAAAAGCTTCAAGTTCCTCTGCGTACACATCACTGACAATCTGAAATGGTCCACCCACACAGACAGTGTGGTGAAGAAGGCGCAACACTGCCTCTTCAACCTCAGGAGGCTTAAGAAATTCAGCTTGGCCCCTAAGACTCTCACATACGTTTACAGATGCACAATTGAGAGCATCCTGTTGGGCTGTTTGACCACCTGGAACGGCAAATGAAGGCCAGCATCCCAGATTCGCATCTTCACTGTTGACATTGAGACTGGTGTTTGGCGGGTACTATTTAATGAAGCTGCCAGTTGAGGACTATTGAGGTGTCTGTTTCTCAAACTAGACAGTCTACTGTAACTGTCCTCTTGCTCAGTTGTGCACTGGGGCCTCCCACTCCTCTTTCTTTTCTGGTTAGAGCCAGTTTGTGCTATTCGGTGAAGGGAGTAGTACACAGCGTTGTACGAGATCTTCAGTTTCTTGAACATTTATCGCATGGAATAGCCTTCATTTCTCAGAACAAGAATAGGCTGATGAGTTTCAGAAGAAAGTTCTTTGTTTCTGGCCATTTTGAGCTTGTAATCGAACCCACAAATGCTGATGCTCCAGATACTCAACTAGTCCAAAGGAGTCCAGTGTTATTGCTCCTTTAATCAGAACAACAGTTTTCAGCTGTGCTAACATAATTGCAAAAGGGTTTTCTAATGATCAATTGGCCTTTTAAATTCATAAACTTGGATTAGCTAACACAACGTGCCATTGGAACACAGGAGTGATGGGTGCTGATAATGGGCCTCTGTACGCCTATGTAGATGTTCCATACAAAGTCTGCTGTTTCCAGCTACAACAGTAATTTACAACATTAACAATGTCTACACTGTATTTCTGATCAATTTGATGTTATTTTTATGGATGAAAAATGTGATTTTCTTTAAAAAACAAGGACATTTCTAAGTGACCCAAAACTTTTGGACAGTAGTGTATATCCATTCATTCTTGAAGAATATAACTTATAAATGCCTCATGAGCTTAGTTCAACTGTCACACTCCTTGACAACCCAAAATATAACCTTGTTTTTCTCCAATGTTTGTAAACATTGTAAATGTAAACAAACACTGTATAGCCTCATAACATGCTCAAAACAATACTTTTGGCATCATGGATGGTCAGTCCTTGCATCTATAGCTCTGAATGTAATCTGATTACGTTACTGAGTTTGGGTAATCCAAAAGTTACATTGCTGATTACAATTTTGGACAGGTAACTAGTAACTGTAACGGGTTCCTTTTAGAAAGTAACCTGCCCAACCCTGAGTACAGGTGCATCAAAGCTGGGACCGAGAGACTGAAAAACAGCTTCTATCTCAAGGCCATCAGACTGATAGCCATCACTAGCCGGCTACCACCCGGTTACTCAACCTTGCACCTTAGAGGATTCTGCCCTATATACATAGACATGGAATCACTGGTCACTTTAATAATGTTTACATACTGCTTTATTCTTTTGATATGTATATTCTGTATTCTACTGTATTCTATTCAATGCCACTCCGACATTGCTCATCCTAATATTTACATATTTCTTAATTCCATTCTTTTACTTTTAGATTTGTGTGTATTGTTGGGGATTGTTATATACTACTGCACTGTTGGATCTAGGAACACAAGCACTTTGCTACGCCCGCAATATATGTGAATCCATTATCAGTTTAAAGGGTAAATCAGCAGTTAAAACAATAACCAGCATCGTCCCCACCAATGTTTCGGTATTAACCCCTGAAAAAAAAATCCATTCTTTATAATCCACACAATAATAACATTTCCTGTTGCTGCAGGATTATTTTCCTGCTGTAGCAAACTGGCTCAAAGGAAGATCCTACATCTGTATTTAAAGTCTGCTTAATTTTTCCAAGTAACCAACGATCATGTCTGTCCCGCTTTGGAAACCAGATTAAATCAGGTTTGTCTGCAGGCATCCATGACTTTGATGAACTGCTGAGCAAGCCGGGCTGAGGGGGTGAGTGCTTTCTATTTGATCACGTTTCACTTAAGCCCTGCGTTCTGCCCCATAATAGGAAACAAGGTATCTGTAAACAGTGGAAGGTGGACTGCTTGTTACATGAGCATGTGCTCTTCTCTGCTCTGTTTGGACGACTGCCATGCTCCTAGTGAACCAAACAACCACTCTACCAGAGCAAAACTGGCACTCTGTCCAGTATGTGCACTGTTTCACTTTCCCTGTAGCCACAAAGATCGATGAACACCACTGTTGTGACTGTATGACGATGATGATTGATTGACTGAGACAAGATACTAGCCTCATGATTCTGATAATGGAATGAAGGGCTTGATTCTGTTATTTGTTTTAGGCGTTATTTGTTTTACCAAGTATGTTGGTGCATGAAGGTTGGTTTCTGTTGGGAGAGGTGCTTGCCTACGGAGCCGTGAGGGGAACGGCACCTCCGTACCTTCAGGCTCTGATCAGTCCCTACACCCAAACGAGGGCACTGCGCTCATCCACCTCTGGCCTGCTGGCCCCCCTACCTCTGAGGAAGCACAGTTCCCGCTCAGCCCAGTCAAAACTGTTCGCTGCTCTGGCACCCCGATGGTGGAACAAGCTCCCTCACGACGCCAGGACAGCGGAGTCAATCACCACCTTCCGGAGACACCTGAAACCCCACCTCTTTAAGGAATACCTGGGATAGGGTAAAGTAATCCTTCTAACCCCCCCCCCCCTTAAAGATTTAGATGCACTATTGTAAAGTGGTTGTTCCACTGGATATCATAAGGTGAATGCACCAATTTGTAAGTCGCTCTGGATAAGAGCATCTGCTAAATGACTTAAATGTAAAATGTAAATGTGACCTGACCTGACCAAGAGGAAGTATCTGTTAACAGGTATACAGAACATAACATCCCCTTGCACGACACATGGTATGCTGAGTGCAAATCAAATCAGTATTTCTATAGTATTTTTATTGTATGATACAGATATATTTAACACAGTGGGATATCTGTTACACAATGCTCTATGAAATCAACAAAAACATTCCATCTGTTCTCTGGGTCCTTTACTGTCAGTGTTGATTGACTCTGTTTGGACCATGGACTGGGTGCAATATGTCTGCAGCCATTATGAAGCTATAAGGGCCTATTCTCTGAAACAATTAAGCTGTTCTGTTTCTCTCTTCCTGGGGAATGAGGACAAACTTCCTATCGCCTGAAGTCATGCTGCTAATTTTCAGTAGATTCCCAGTAGACCCACTTCCTCTCCTCTGCCAGTACTGTCACAATTCACTTTCTCACAGTCAATGGAGTGTCTCAGCTACAAATCAGGGTTGGATGTCTGACTGCTGATGGACCCTGGCCCTTCCCGCCCCCTTTGTCCTATTAGAATAACTTCCAATCCAATCTGCATTGTTTACCTGACAGGTGTTCATTCTCTGTCATATATTGTAATGAAGAACGGAAAATCAAATAAAATCACATTTTATTAGTCACATACAACAGGTGTAGACCTTACAGTGAAATTCTTACTTACAAGCCCTTAACCAACAGTGCAGTTTAAAAAATACAAATAAGAATAAGAAATAAAAGTTACAAGTAGTTAAAGAGCAGCAGTAAAATAACAGTAGCCGGACTACATACAGGGGGTACCGGTACAGAGTCAATGTGCGGGGGCACCAGTTAGTCGAGATAATTGAGGTAATATGTACGTGTAGGTAGAGTTATTAAAGTGACTATGCATAGATAATAAAACAGAGAAGCAGCGACGTTCAAGAAGGGGGTGGGGGGGCAATGAAAATAGTCTAGGTAACCATTTGATTAGATGTTCAGGAGTCTTGTGGCTTGGGGGTAGAAGCTGTTTAGAAGCCTCTTGGGCCTAGACTTGGCGCTCCGGTACCGCTTGCCGTGCGGTAGCAGAGACAACAGTCTATGACTAGGGTGGCTAGAGTCTTTGTCAATTTTTAGGGCCTTCCTCTGACACCGCCTGGTCTATAGGTCCTGGATGGAAGGAAGACTGGCCCCAGTGATGTACTGGGCCGTACGCACAACCCTCTGTAGTGCCTTGCGTTCGGAGGCCGATCAGTTGCCATACCAGGCAGTGATGCAACCAGTCAAGATGCTCTCAATGGTGCAGCAGTAGAACTTTTAGAGGATCTGAGGACCCATGCCAAATCTTTTCAGTCTCCTGAGGGGGAATAGGTTTTGTCGTGCCTTCTTCACGACTCTCTTGGTGTACTTGGACCATGTTAGTTTGTTGGTTATGTGGACACCAAGGCACTCGACCTGTTCCACTACAGCCCCATCGATGAGAATGGGGGCGTGCTTGGTCCTCCTTTCCCTGTAGTGCACAATCATCTCCTTTGTCTTGATCACATTGAGGGAGAGGTTGTTGTGCTGGCACCACACGGCCAGGTTTCTGACCTCCTCCTTATAGGCTGTCTCGTCGTTGATCAGGCCTACCACTGTTGTGGCATCGGCACACATAATGATGGTTTTGGAGTCATGCCTGGCCGTGCAGTCATGAGTGAACAGGGAGAGGGAGGTGTTTAGAGATTGCATCATCTGTGGATCTGTTAGGGTGGTATGCAAATTGCAGTGGGTCTAGGGTTTCTGGGATAATGGTGTTGATGTGAGCCATGACCAGCCTTTCAAAGCACTTCATGGCTACAGACGTGAGTGCTACGGGTCGGTAGTCATTTAGGCAAGTTACCTTAGTGTTCTTGGGCACAGGGACTACGGTGGTCTACTTAAAATATGTTGCTACTCTCGGACAGGGAGAGTTTGAAAATGTCAGTGAAGACACATGCCAGTTGGTCAGCGCATGCTCGCACGTCCTGTTAATCCATATGGCCCTGCGGCCTTGTGAATGTTTACCTGTTTAAAGGTCTTACTCACATTGGCTGCGGAGAGCGTGATCACACAGTCGTCCGGAACAGCTGGCGCTCTCATGCATGTTTCAGTGTTTTTTGCCTTGAAGCAAACATAGAAATAGTTTAGCACGTCTGGTAGGCTTGTGTCACTGGGCAGCTCTCGGCTGTGCTTCCCTTTGTAGTCTGTAATGGTTTGCAGGCTCTGACACATCCGACAAGCGTCAGAGCCAGTGTAGTACGATTCGATCTTAGTCATGTATTGACACTTTGCCTGTTTGATGGTTCGTCGGATTTCTTATAAGCTTCCAGGTTAGAGTCCCGCTCCTTGAAAGCAGCAGCTCTAGCCTTTAGCTCAGTGCGGATGATGCCTGTGGCTTCTGGTTGGGGTATGTACGTACGGTCACTGTGGGGATGACGTCATCGATGCACTTATTGATGAAGCCAATGACTGATGTGGTGTACTCCTCAATGCCATAGGAAGAATCCAGGAACATATTCCAGTCTGTTCTAGCAAAACAGTCCTGTAGCTTAGCATCTGCTTCATCTGACCACTTTTTTATTGACTGAGTCACTGGTGCATCCTGCTTTCATTTTTGCTTGTAAGCAGGAATCGGGAGGATAAAATTATGGTCAGATTTGCCAAATAGAGGGCGAGGCAGAGCTCTGTGTGTGGAGTAAAGGTGGTCCTGAGTTTTTTCCCCTCTGGTTGCACATTTAGATATTTGGTTAAATAGATTTGTTTCCCTGCATTAAACTCACCGGCCACTAGGAGCGCCGCCTCTGGATGAGCATTTTCCTGTTTGCTTATGGCGGAATACAGCTCATTGAGTGCGGTATAGTGCCAGCATCGGTCCGTGGTGGTATGTAGACAGCTCCAAAAAATTCAGATGGAAACTCTCTAGGTAGATAGTGTGGTCTACAGCTTATCATAAAATACTCTACCTCAGGCGAGCAAAACCTTGAGACTTCCTTAGAAATCGTGCACCAGCTGTTGTTTACACCCCTTGTCTTACCAGATGCCACTGTTCTATCCTGCCGATACAGTGTATAACCAGTCAGCTGTATGTTGATAATGTCGTCGTTTAGCCACGACTCCGTGAAGTATAAGACATCACAGTTTTTAATGTCCCGTTGCTAGTTCAGTCTTCCTCATAGGTCTTCCTCATAATTTTATTTTTCAATTATTGCACGTTAGCTAGAGGAACGGAAGGCAGTGGGGGTTTATTCAATCGCCTACGAATTCTCAGAAGACCTCCTCTTTTTCTCCGTCGTCTCTTCATGCAAATGACAGGGATTTGGGCCTGTTCCCAGGAAAGCAGTATGTCGTTCGGTCTCGTTGGACTCGTTAAAGGAAAAAAAAGCTTCTGCCAGTTCGTGGTGAGTAATCGCTGTTCTGATGTCCAGAAGTTATTTTCGGTCATAAGAGACGGTAGCAGCAACATTAGGTACATGTTAAACAAAGCAAAATAACGAACATAACACAATCGGTTAGGAGCACGTAAAACGTCAGCCATCTTCTCATCGGCCTGGAGCTCATTGACAGCTCCAGACTTGTTGTCACATTTGCTTTGAAGCTATGGCTGTTTACACTACCTTTCTGTCATTAAGGGCAACATTGTTTTGGTTACACTGTGGGAGAGGTTATTAACTGCACTACCCATGAAAATGACATGCTCAAGTTAAACTTGTTCGTTGAGTTCAAACAAGTTTCTCAAACCTGCATAAGTTTAACCTTTCAAATCACCTAAAGGGTTCTTTAACATAAAGAAATACTACTACCACCACCCAGCTGTGATATAACATACTGCATTGTCTGAACTGACTAGTCTGCATTGTGTCTGACTAGTCTGCATCTAGGCTGCATCTGTTTTTCAGTTGAAGAATGGCTCTGTGGAATTAACTGTAGTCTTGCAGAAGATTACATAAATTAAGACTCTCTCGTTGACCTAATCTCGGATGGAATTCCCCCTTTCCCCTTCCTTCCCTCTCTCTGTCTGTCTTATATAACGCCTCCTAAGCATTGATGGACGGACAGACTTACCGACCGACAGCCAGGCAGACAGCAGACCACCTGGGTTCAAATACTATCTGGCTGTCCAGGCAGGCTAAAGCAACCGCTCAAAGTATTTGTAAGATTTCAAATTGTATTTGAACATACAAGACAGATAGTCATGAAGTGGAGCAGTGAAGGGAGGAGAGGATATGGGGACCATGAGGGTGGAGACAAAATAAAAACTAGGGAGGGCAAGATTAGACAGAAGAAAATGCAATCCATCCATCACCTGAGTTAGTTAGAAGACCTGTACTGACAGGCAAGGCTATGTGTGATATGGAGATCTCACCCATTTCCAGCATCTCAGCCATCCCTAAGCGGTTATTGGCCTATCTATGTATCTGTGAATCTGGCTGTGAATCAAATTATGAATAGTATAAATAGGGACAGTGAATCCCGTCCAGCCAACCTACGTGAAAACGTATACAGCAGATGGAGTTTATTTAGAAGGTGTCAAGTCGAGGACAATTCAAAACAATGGTTTGGGTTTATTGGCTGGAGTAAAAAATAGTCAATTACAGCAATCTTAAGGAAATGTCAGATTGCTAACAATATAAGTAAACTATGTCCTTTCACTTTGGTGAACTTATTTCTCAACTACCGGCATACAAATCCAAGAATCCTTCAAAAAAATACATCTGTGTGAATGGATATTATGCTGACTCATGTACGTATTGTGTCTCTTTAGTGTATGGGCATTAGCCTGGGATGTCTGTAGAAGAGCACACTGCCTCGTGCGGTGCTCTTTGTCCCATGGGAACGCCAAGTAGCTATGCATCTGGTGAGAGGGGACATGAGACAGACAGGAACTCAACCCTAGCCCTACATAGGGACACAAACACAGACACACACACCACACACACATATACATTAAGACACCCTGAAAAAAACAATGTCACATACTATTTACTATTATTGGTAAAATACCCACGCTTCATGTAATCATATACAGAAACATGATCCTGGTCTCCCGATCATCCCCAACATCTCTAACCTCTCATTAGTACCAGGCACCACAGCCTGCACAGTGCTCTGTCACATATCTAAACCGGAGGCAATGAGTACTCAGATATGAGGTGGAAACTTTTTGGATCAACACACTACCTACTGTACCACCGACCCAAGATCTTAAGGACCTATGTCGCTTTCTCAAGAGTAAAGCTGGGTGGATCTGGAGCCATGCACCACCTATAGACAGACATTGCAAACTGATTAAGGAGCTCAATGGCTAACTGCTCTCTAATCTGTTATGTCCCATTTGAATCGCAGTGTGTGCTGTGGGTGTGTTTGGTCATATCGTATTGAGTGTACAGGTGCTGTACAATACCTACATTATTCACCATTGCAGTCGCATACAGTACATAAAACACTGCACATACAAAATAAGGAAAATCGGTTTGTGGTGGTAAATAGACGGTATTAGCTCTTTGGTTGCTAAGGGGATTCCCCAGCCTGGACAAAGCACACTGTACATGTTACCACATGGAAAGTCTTTGGGCCTGCAGGGCCCCTGATTTGCCATTTAGCCTGCGGCCCTAATGACAGCATATTTTCCCTACATACAGTAGTGCACTATTTTTGATCATACCCCTATGGGCGCTGGTCAAAAGCAGTGCACTATATAGGGAATATATGGACCAAAGAATGGCACCGGAGGGGATGGTTGATGTTTTACATGCTCATAACCAACTGTGCTATTTAGTTTTTTTGCATTGGTTGTAACTTGTTTTTTTACTTATTTTGTACATAATGTTGCTACTACCATCTCTTAGGCCCGAAAATAACTTCTGGACATCAGAACAGCGATTACCCACCTTGGACTGGAAGAAAGACATTTCTTTAACGAGTCCGACGCGAAGGACATACTGCTTTCTCGGGAACGGGCCAAAATCTACGTCATTTGCGTGAAGAAAAGATGGATAAAAAAGGGGCGAAGGTCAGGCTGCCTTCTGAGAATTCGTAGGCGAGTGAGTAAACTCCCACTGCCATCCGTTCTATTGGCCAATGTGCAATCATTGGAAAATCAAATGGATGACCTACGATCAAGATTAAACTACCAACGGGACATTAAAAACTGTAATAACTTATGTTTCACCGAGTCGTGGCTGAACGACGACATGGATAATATAGAGCTGGCGGGATTTTCCATGCCCCAGCAGGACAGAGAAGCTACGTCTGGTAAGACGAGGGGTGCGATGTGTGTATATTTGTCAATAACAGCTGGTGCACAATGTCTAATATTAAAGAAGTCTCGAGGTATTGCTCGCCTGAGGTAGAGTACCTAAAGATAAGCTGTAGACCACACTATCTACCAATTGAGTTCACATCTATATTATTCATAGCCGTCTATTTACCACCACAAACTGCACTCAAAACCGCACTCAACCAGCTGTATAAGGCCATAGGCAAACAAGAAAATGCTCATCCAGAAGCGGCACTCCTAGTGCAGGCAAACTTAAATCTGTTTTATCTAATTTCTACCAGCATGTCACATGTGCAACCAGAGGAAAAATAACTCCGGACCACCTTTACTCCACACACACAGATGCATATAAAGCTCTCCCCCACCCTCCATTTGGCAAATCTGACCATAATTCTATCCTCCTGATTCCTGCTTACAAGCAAAAATCAAATCAGGAAGTATCAGTGACTTGCTCAATATGGAAGTCGTCAGATGACGCGGATGCTACTCTACAGGACTGTTTTGCTAGAACAGACTGGAATATGTTCCGGGATTCACCAAATTGCATTGAGGAGTCTAACACCTCAGTCATTGGCTTCATCAATAAGTGCATCGATGACGTCGTCCCCACAGTGACCGTACATTCAAATCCAATCCAGAAGCCATGAATTACAGGCAACATCCGCATCTAGCTAAAGGTTCAAGCGGGACACTAATCCGGAAGCTTATAAGAAATCCCGCAATGCCCTCAGACGAACCATCAAACAAGCAAAGCATCAATAAAGGATTAAGATTGAATCCTACTACACTGGCTCTGACACTCGTCAGATGTAGCAGGGCCTGAAAACTATTACGGACTACAAAGGGGAACACAGCCGCGAGCTGCCCAGTGACGCAAGCCTACCAGATGAGCTAAATGCCTTTTATGCTTGCTTCGAGGCAAGCAACTCTCAAGCATGCATGAGAGCACCAGCTGTTCTGGACGACTGTGTGATAATGCTCTCGTTAGCCGATGTGAGCAAGACCTTTAATCAGGTCAACATTCACAAAGCCACGGGGCCAGACAGATTACCAGGACGTGTACTCAAAGCATGAGCGGACCAACTGGCAAGTGTCTTCACTGACATTTTCAACCTCTCCCTGACCGAGTCTGTAATACCTATGTTTCAAGCAGACCACCATAGTCCCTGTGCCCAAGGAAGCGAAGGTAACCTGCCTAAATGATTAACGCCCTGTAGCACTCAAGTCAGAAACCATGAAGTGCTTTGAAAGGCTGGTAACGACTCACATCAACAGCATCCTCCTGGATACCCTAGACCCACTCCAATTCGCATACCGCCTCAACAGATCACCAGATGATGCAATCTCAAATGCACTCCACACTGCCCTTTCCCACCTGGAAACAATGAATGCAGTTCATTGACTACAGCTCAGCATTCAACACCATAGTGCCCACAAAGCTCATTACTAAGCTAAGGACGCTGGCACTAAACACCTCCCTCTGCAAATGGATCCTGGACTTCCTGGCGGGCCACTCCCAGATGGTAAGGTTAGGCAACAACACATCTGCCAAGCTGATCCTCAACACAGGGGCCCCTCAAGGGTGTGTGCTTAGTCCCCTCCTTTACTCTCTGTTACCCACAACTGCGTGGCCATGGACGACTCCAACACCATCAATACATTTGCTGACGACACAACGGTTGTAGGCCTGATCACTGACAACAATGAAACAGCCTATAGGGAGGAGGTGAGAGACCTGGCAGTATGGTGCCAGGACAACAACCTCTCCCTCATCGTGAGCTAGACAAAAGGGGATGATCGTGGACTACAGGAAAATGCAGGCTGAACAAGCCCCCATTAACATCGACAGGGCTGTAGTGGAGCAGGCCAAGAGTTTCAAGTTCCTTGGTGTCCACATCACCAACGAACTATCATGGTCTAAACACACCAAGACAGTCGTGAAGAGGACACGACAACACCTTTTCCCCTTCAGGAGACTGAAAAGATTTGGCATGGGTCACCAGATCCTCAAAAAGTTCTACAGTTGCACCATGGAGAGCATCCTGACCAGTTGCATCATCGCCTGGTATGGTAACTGCTCGGCATCTGACTGTAAGGTGCTACAGAGGGTAGTGCATATGGCCTAGTACATCACTGGGGCCAATCTTCCTTCCATCCAGGACCTCTATACTAGGCGGTATCAGAGGAAATCCCCAAAAATTGTCAAAGACTCCAGTCACACAAGTCATAGACTGTTTTCTCTGCTACTGCACGGCAAGCGGTACCGGAGCTAGGACCAAAAGGCTCCTTAACAGCTTCTACCCCCAAGCCATAAGACTGCTGAACAATGAATCAAATGGCCACTGGATTATTAACATTGACACACCCTCTCTTCCATTAGTTTTTTTACACTGCTGCTACTCGCTGTTTATTATCTATGCATAGTCACTTCACCCCTACCTACATTTACAAATCACCTCGACTAACCTGTACCTCCGCACACTGACTCGTTACCGGTACCCCCTGTATATAGCCTCGTTATTGTTCTTTTATTGTGTTACTTTTATAATTTTTTACTTTAGTTTATTCGGTAAATCTTTTCTTAACTCTTTCTTGAACTGCGCTGTTGGTTGAGGGCTTGTAAGTAAGCATTTCACTGTAAGGTGTACTACACATGTTGTATTCGGCGCAGGTGACAAATAAAGTTTGATTAGATTTGATTTGAATAGGGTCCCACTTGGGATGTACCCTTGCCCTGACTGTAACAAAGTATTTCCTGTTGGAGAAGATGGATCCCTTCAGAGCGGAATAGCAAGACTGAGCAGTGGGAGGGCATGGTGCGTGTGTGTGTGGGTGTGTGTTATTGGACACTGTACTTCTGGATTTTGTTAACGGTTTGGGCAGTCAAGGAGGAGCGAGGCCAAACACAGCCATAGTCCAAGTAGATGGAGGAATGGAAAGGTAAGGTTCTATTCCAGAGTAGGTCCAGAGCTATAGAGTCAGGTCCCAAGAATATAATGTCTATTGCATGGGACCACCTCTAAAACAAGATTGCTCTGTATTCTGACAGACTGTAGGTGTCGAATGAAAAAATGAATGAATGAAAGAAAGAATGAACAAACCAATGCATTAATGAATGGATGGATGGATGAATGAATTAACCCACAAATTAATGAATGGGTGAATGAATGAATACATTATTTAATGGATGAATGAATGAATAAATAAATGAATTGATGAAAATCTTCTTTTTTTTTACATCTATAAAGCATGAACACCAGTAGTGATAGGCCTTGCTGTACACCACCAGTCCTGCCTGTCCTGTACTGAAGCAAGGTGTGACTACTTTTGTTTGCACTGCGGGTTTAGGAAATAACATGACACATTCTTTACACTGAACAGAACATCTGCAGGGTATTTGCTGCTGACAATTAAAGTAGATTTAGTTGAATATTAGTTCAGTTCACCTGAACTGAATGAGTCATTCATCTTTTGCTATTTACCTTTGTTTGACTAGGATGGACCTACTGTACATGCACTTCTGCCGTCGTGTGACATTTAGTCAATATTTGTGAATAAACAGGTGAGACCACCAATACGCAGAAGGGCACTAGGCTAGCCCATTCATGAAGTCCACACTATGCATGGGAAATAAATATTCTCAAGCACACCACTAACTATACTGTATATAGAATAAGCCACCATTAATCAGTTTGAAGAAATACTGGTGTAATCATGAAAGGACATCCACTTCTTGACCATCATTGAATCACTGAATTGTGCACATTATCAAAGATAGAAACGTATGAAAGGATGATGAATGAACGAACCAATGAATTAATGACATCCACTTCTTGATCATTATATACTGACTGAATTATGCACAAAATCAAAGACTAAAATAAACGAATGAATGATTGCAGCTGCAATGCAACTTTATTTCATACACAGCTGTTCCCCATTGGGAGAGTCTTTCGGCTTCTGGATCATTCATTCATCTTCCCAACAGCCTCTCTTTCTACCAGTTCAGAGATGCAGTTGATTTAAAAATGAATGGGGGCTGCCTCTGCTGCAGGCACCATTGTCCTGGCCAACCGGCTCTCTCCACCACTTCTCCCTGACCTCCCCACATTTGACCTTTCACCTGGAAGGCCAGCATTAACTCTCCGCTGATTTTCCAGGGGCTCCCGACCCTCCTCCAGAAACCTCCCGGGTCTGCCCTGAGCGTTCCGTGAGAACATTCCTAGGGGGTTGTCATCTAAGATCAGCCTTTCTAGCATTGACCTTTTAACTGTGTCCTGGGCCCTCTTGATCTCCAGGGTCCTTGTTACCCGGCACCCCTGCATGGAGGGGAGAGGGAGGGGGTCTACAGGGGTCTACTGCTCTGTCTCAACCAGCAGCCCACCCAGTCTGGCAGCTAGGAAGTTGTCCTACAATCCTCGTTCCTTGTCTCTCTTTACCTCCTCAGCCTAACAGAAAACACCTGCAGCTTTTTGGGCTATACAACAGAGGTATTTAATGTATTTAGGGTAACATGGACTTCCTGACCGATGTGGTCTATCCTCCCAAACCTGGGTTCAAATACTATTTGAAAGCATTTCAAATACTGTTTTGGGATTAATTTAGCTTGGTTGGCGCAATGAAACCAATACAATAGTCACCAAACCCCCCTCTGGCACTGCAAGCAAGCTAAAGCAAACGCTATTTTAAAAGAAAGATATTTGAACCCAGGTCTGGTAGCTATACCCCAGGCCCTGAATTCTAGTTTGCTCATAGCATGGAGTCTACATTTGCATCACAATCACTTTGCCCCAGCATTCATCACTCAATGATGTAACCAGGACAAAACTGTGAAAAATGTTCACAAGGGTGTGCCGGATAGGTTACCATCGTAAATCACATTAAATAGATTACTGAGTGACTCAAGAGTTGGGTGAAGGTGTTGTGATATTATGTAAAGGTAAAACGTCTTGCTTTTGTTCCAATAAAAAAATTGATCTTCGACAGGTTAAGTATATATACAGAAATCTTAATGTGAGTCAATGATGTAAGAGAAACACAACCTAAACTTTGCTCTTGCAACTTATCTTTGCTTTATCACTTCACCCGTTTGTTTATTTGACAGAAAAAATGTTGTTTCTGGCAGCTGGTTGGTGTGTGTAGGACAGGACAGGTGAGATAGTAAAGTGTGCAGGCGACGGTTTCTATCTTAGAAGACAAGCCCGGTCAGGCTGCTACAAAGTAATCTGATGTGTCATCCCACCTGCAGAGGGGAAGGGCTTATCTGTAACTCTGTGTGTGGGAGGATGAAAAGGTATTGCTATCAGCTAGGCAAAGAGCAGTATATATATATATATATATGTATGTATGTATGTATGTATGTATGTATGTATGTATGTATGTATGTACAGTATGTACACTACCGTTCAAAAGTTTGGGGTCCATTAGAAATGTCCTTGTTTTTTAAAGAAAAGCACATTTTTTGTCCATTAAAATAACATCAAACTGATCATAAATACAGTGTAGACATTGATAATGTTGTAAATTACTATAGTAGCTGGAAACGGCTGATTTTTAATGGAATATTTACATAGGTGTACAGAGGCCCATTATCAGCAACCACCAATGGCACGTTGTGTTAGCTAATCCAAGTTTATTATTTTAAAAGGCTAATTGATCATTGGAAAACCCTTTTGCAATTATGTTAGCATAGCTGAAAACTGTAGTTATGATTAAAGAAGCAATAAAACTGGCCTTCTTTAGACTAGTTAAGTATCTGGAGCATCTGCATTTGTGGGTTCGATTACAGGCTCAAAATGGCCAGAAACAAAGACCTCTCTTCTGAAACTCGTCAGTGTATTCTTGTTCTGAGAAATGATGCTATTCCATGCGAGAAATTGCTAAGAAACTGAAGCTCTCGTACAACGCCGTGTACTACTCCCTTCACAGAACAGCGCAAACAGACTCTAACCAGAATAGAAAGAGGAGTGGGAGGCCAAGGGGCACAACTAAGCAAGAGGAAAAGTACATTAGAGTGTCCAGTTTGAGAAACAGATGCCTCACAAGTCCTCAACTTGTAGCTCCATCAAATAGTACCCGCAAAACACCAGTCTCAATGTCAACAGTGAAGAGGCGACTCCAGGATGCTGGCCTTGAACTCTTTGGCCTGAATGCCAAGCATCACGTCTGGAAGAAACCTGGCACCATCCCTATGGTAAAGTATGGTGGTGGCAGCATCATGCTGTGGGGATGTATTTCAGGGACTGGGAGACTAGTCAGGATCGAGGGAAAGATGAACGGAGTAAAGTACAGAGAGATCCTTTATGAAATCCTGCTCCAGAGTGCTCAGGACCTCAGACTGGGGTGAAGGTTCATATTCCAACAGGACGACGACCCTAAACACACAGCCAAGACAACACAGGAGTGGCTTCGGGACAAGTCTCTAAATGTCCTTGTGTGGCCCTACAAATATTGAAATTTACATGGTTTTTAGAGTGAAGTACATCGGAAAAAAGCAAAAGAAAACTGCAAGACTGAATAGGAGAAAAAACAAGCAACAAACAAAGAAGATAGGCTTTTGAAAAATAACTATTTTTCATAAAATTGTAGTTATCTAAGCAAGCTGAATTGTTTACCAGTTGCTAAGCAGTTGCTAGGGACTCTTTTGGAAGAAGCTAGCTAGCTAACGAAGAACAACAAAGAATATCTAGTTAACAGAAGAAAAGAAAGAGAAAATCAGGACAGAAGAAAAAGGATATCAAAGTGAAACAGTTCTCTAAAGACACAGGAGACAATAATACAAGAAACAACACTTCTGTAGCTTGTCAACTATGTGTCTGTCTATCCCTGTTCTCTCCTCTCTGCACAGGCCATACAAACGCTTCACACCGCGTGGCCGCTGCCACTCTAACCTGGTGGTCCCAGCGCGCACGACCCACGTGGAGTTCCAGGTCTCCGGCAGCCTCTGGAACTGCCGGTCTGCAGCCAACAAGGCTGAGTTCATCTCAGCCTATGCTACCCTCCAGTCCCTAGACTTCCTGGCGCTGACGGAAACATGGATTACCACAGATAACACTGCTACTCCTACTGCTCTCTCTTCGTCTGCCCACGTGTTCTCGCATACCCCTAGAGCATCGAGCCAGCGGGGTGGTGGCACTGGAATCCTCATCTCTCCCAAGTGGACATTCTCTCTTTCTCCCCTGACCCATCTGTCTATCTCCTCATTTGAATTCCATGCTGTCACAGTTACCAGCCCTTTCAAGCTTAACATCCTTATCATTTATCGCCCTCCAGGTTCCCTTGGAGAGTTCATCAATGAGCTTGACGCCTTGATAAGTTCCTTTCCTGAGGATGGCTCACCTCTCACAGTTCTGGGTGACTTTAACCTCCCCACGTCTACCTTTGACTCATTCCTCTCTGCCTCCTTCTTTCCACTCCTCTCCTCTTTTGACCTCACCCTCTCACCTTCCCCCCCTACTCACAAGGCAGGCAATACGCTTGACCTCATCTTTACTAGATGCTGTTCTTCCACTAATCTCATTGCAACTCCCCTCCAAATCTCCGACCACTACCTTGTATCCTTTTCCCTCTTGCTCTCATCCAACACTTCTCACTCTGCCCCTACTCGGATGGTATTGCGCCGTCCCAACCTTCGCTCTCTCTCTCCCGCTACTCTCTCCTCTTCCATCCTATCATCTCTTCCCTCTGCTCAAACCTTCTCCAACCTATCTCCTGATTCTGCCTCCTCAACCCTCCTCTCCTCCCTTTCTGCATCCTTTGATTTTCTCTGTCCCCTATCCTCCAGGCCGGCTCGGTCCTCCCCTCCTGCTCCGTGGCTCGACGACTCACTACGAGCTCACAGAACAAGGCTCCGGGCAGCCGAGCGGAAATGGAGGAAAACTCGCCTCCCTGCGGACCTGGCATCCTTTCACTCACTCCTCTCTACATTCTCCTCTTCTGTCTCTGCTGCTAAAGCCACTTTCTACCACTCTAAATTCCAAGCATCTGCCTCTAACCCTAGGAAGCTCTTTGCTACCTTCTCCTCCCTCCTGAATCCTCCTCCCCCTCCCCCCCCCCCCCCCCTCCTCCCTCTCTGCGGATGACTTCGTCAACCATTTTGAAAAGAAGGTTGACGATATCCGATCCTCGTTTGCTAAGTCAAACGACACCGCTGGTCCTGCTCACACTGCCCTACCCTGTGCTTTGACCTCTTTCTCCCCTCTCTCTCCAGATGAAATCTCGCGTCTTGTGACGGCCGGCCGCCCAACAACCTGCCCACTTGACCCTATCCCCTCCTCTCTTCTCCAGACCATTTCCGGAGACCTTCTCCCCTTCCTCACCTCGCTCATCAACTCATCCTTGACCGCTGGCTACGTCCCTTCCGTCTTCAAGAGAGCGAGAGTTGCACCCCTTCTGAAAAAACCTACACTCGATCCCTCCGATGTCAACAACTACAGACCAGTATCCCTTCTTTCTTTTCTCTCCAAAACTCTTGAACGTGCCGTCCTTGGCCAGCTCTCCTGCTATCTCTCTCAGAATGACCTTCTTGATCCTAATCAGTCAGGTTTCAAGACTGGGCATTCAACTGAGACTGCTCTTCTCTGTGTCACGGAGGCTCTCCGCACTTCTAAAGCTAACTCTCTCTCCTCTGCTCTCATCCTTCTAGACCTATCTGCTGCCTTTGATACTGTGAACCATCAGATCCTCCTCTCCACCCTCTCCGAGTTGGGCATCTCCGGCGCGGCCCACGCTTGGATTGCGTCCTACCTGACAGGTCGCTCCTACCAGGTGGCGTGGCGAGAATCTGTCTCCGCACCATGCGCTCTCACCACTGGTGTCCCCCAGGGCTCTGTTCTAGGCCCTCTCCTATTCTCGCTATACACCAAGTCACTTGGCTCTGTCATATCCTCACATGGTCTCTCCTATCATTGCTATGCAGACGACACACAATTAATCTTCTCCTTTCCCCCTTCTGATAACCAGGCGGCGAATCGCATCTCTGCATGTCTGTCAGACATATCAGTGTGGATGACGGATCACCAGCTCAAGCTGAACCTCGGCAAGACGGAGCTGCTCTTCCTCCCGGGGAAGGACTGCCCCTTCCATGATCTCGCCATCACGGTTGACAACTCCCTTGTGTCCTCCTCCCAGAGTGCTAAGAACCTTTGCGTGATCCTGGACAACACCCTGTCGTTCTCCGCTAACATCAAGGCGGTGACCCGATCCTGTAGGTTCATGCTCTACAACATTCGCAGAGTACGACCCTGCCTCACACAGGAAGCGGCGCAGGTCCTAATCCAGGCACTTGTCATCTCCCGTCTGGATTACTGCAACTCGCTGTTGGCTGGGCTCCCTGCCTGTGCCATTAAACCCCTACAACTCATCCAGAACGCCGCAGCCCGTCTGGTGTTCAACCTTCCCAAGTTCTCTCACGTCACCCCGCTCCTCCGCTCTCTCCACTGGCTTCCAGTTGAAGCTCGCATCCGCTACAAGACCATGGTGATTGCCTACGGAGCTGTGAAGGGAACGGCACCTCCATACCTTCAGGCTCTGATCAGGCCCTACACCCAAACAAGGGCACTGCGTTCATCCACCACTGGCCTGCTGGCCCCCCTACCTCTGAGGAAGCACAGTTCCCGCTCAGCCCAGTCAAAACTGTTTGCTGCTCTGGCACCCCAATGGTGGAACAAGCTCCCTCACGACGCCAGGACAGCGGAGTCAATCACCACCTTCTGGAGACACCTGAAACCCCACCTCTTTAAGGAATACCTAGGATAGGATAAAGTAATCCTTCTAACCCCCCCCCTTAAAAGATTTAGATGCACTATTGTAAAGTGGTTGTTCCACTGGATATCATAAGGTGAATGCACCATTTTGTAAGTCGCTCTGGATAAGAGCGTCTGCTAAATGACTTAAATGTAATGTAATGTAAATGGCCCAGCCAGAGGCCGGACTTGAACCCGATCGAACATCTCTGAAGAAACCTAAAAATAGCTGTGCAGCGACGCTCCCCATCCAACCTGACAGAGCTTGAGAGGCTGTCAAATCAAATCAAATTGTATTTGTCACATGCGTCGAACACAACAGGTGTAGACCTCACCATGATATGCTTTCTTACAAGCTCTTAACCAACAATGCCATTCAAAAAATAGAGTTAAGAAAATATTTACTAAATAAACTAAAGTAAAAAATTAAAGTGAACATAATAAAATAACAAGACCGAAGTTATACACAGGGGGTACCAGTACCGAGTCAACGTGCGGGTATACAGGTTAATCGAGGTAATGTGTACATGTGGGTAGGGGTAAAGTGACTATGCATAGATAATAAACAGCGAGTAGTAGCAGTGTATAAACAAAGGAGGGGGGGTGTCAATGGAAATATTCCGGGTGGCCATTTTATTAATTGTTCATTATTCTTTTGGCTTGGGGGTAGAAGCTGTTAACTTAAGGAGTCAGAGAAGAGAAGAATGGGAGAAACTACCCAAATACAGGTGTGCCAAGCTTGTAGCGTCATACCCAAGAAGACTTGAGGTTGTAATCGCTGCCATTGCTGCTTTAATAAAGAACTGAGTCAAGGATCTGAATACTTATGTAAACGTTATATTTCCGTATTTTTTATTTTATAAATTTGCTAAAATGTTTTGCTTTGTTATTATGTGGTATTGTATTTAGATTAATGAGGAGAAAAAAAACTATTATTCAATTTTAGAATAAGGCTGTAACGTAACAAAATGTGGAAAAAGTCAAGGGGTGCCTTCAGAAAGTACGATTTTACATATTTTGTTGTGTTTCAGCCTCAATTCAAAATGGATTAAATATGCAAAATATGCCATAATGACAAATTGAAAACATGTTTTTAGAAATGTTTTCAAATGTATTGAAAATTAAATAGAGCAAAATCTAATTTAAATAAGTATTCACACCTCTGAGTCAATACATGTTAGAATCACCTTTGGCAGCGATAACGGCTGTGAGTCTTTCTGGGTAAATCTCTAAGAGCTTTGCACACCTGGATTGTACAATATTTGCACATGTTTCTTTTTTTTATTCTTCAAGATCGGTCAAGTTGGTTTCTGATCATTGCTAGACAGCCTTTTTCAAGTCTTGCCATAGACTTTCAAGCCCATTTAAGTTAAACCTGTAACTATGCCACTCATGCAATGTCGTATTGGTAAGCAACTCCAGTGTATATTAGGCCTACTGTTATAGATTATTGTTCTGCTGAAAGGTAAATTTGTCTCCCAGTGTCATTAGGAAAGCAGACTGAACCAGGTTTTCCTCTAGGATTTTGCCTGTGCTTAGCTCTAGTCCATTTATTTTTTATCCTAAACAACTCCCTGGTCCTTGTCAATGACAAGCATACCCATAACATGATGCAGCCACCACCATGCTTGAAAGTATGAAGAGTGGTACTCAGTGATGTGTTGTGTTGGATTTGCCCCAAACATAACGCCTTGTGTTCAGGAGATGAAGTACATTTCTTTGCCACATTTTTGGCAGTTTTACTTCAATGCCTTATACAAACAGGATGCATGTTTTGGATTTTTTTTAAATGTGTACAGGCTTCCTTGTTTTCATTCTTTAATTTTGGTTAGTTTTGTGCAGTAACTATAATGTTGTTGATCCATCCTCAGTGTTCTCCTATCAAAGCCATTAAACTCTGCAACTGTTTTAAAGACACCATTGGCCTCAAGGTGAAATCCCTGAGCGGTTTCCTTCCTCTCCAGGTAACTGAGCTAGGAAGTACACCTGCATATTTGTAGTGACTGGGTGTGTTGATACATCATGCTCAAAGGGATACGCAACGTCTGCTTTTTTATTTTTACCCATCTACCAATAGGTGACTTTCTTTGCTAGGCACTGAGAACCTCCCTGGTCTTTATGGTTGAATATGTGTTTGAAATTCACTGCTCGACTGAGGGACCTTACAGATAATTGTATATGTGGGGTACAGAGATGAGGTAGTCATTCAAAAATCATCTTAAACACTATTATTGCAGAGTGAGTCCAAGTAACTTATGTGACTTGTTATTAAGCACATTTTCACTACTTGACTTATGTAGGCTTGCCATAACAAAGGGGTTGAATATTCATTGACTCAAGATATTTCAGCTTTTCATTTTTTTGTAATTTGTAAACATTTCTAAAAATGTAATTCCCATTTGACATAATGGGGTATTGTGTGTAGACCAGTGGCACAAAATCTGAATTTAATTTATTTTAAAATCAGTTTGTAACACAACAAAATGTGGAAAAGGTCAAGGGGTGTGAATACTTTCTGAAGGCACAGTATGAACAATACCAGTCAAAAGTTTTGACACACCTACTCATTAAAGGGTTTTTCTTTATTTTAAATATTTTCTACTTTGTAGAATAATAGTGACAACATCACAACTATTAAATAACACATATGGAATAATGTAGTAACCAAAAAAGTGTTAAACAAATCAAAATATATTTCAGATTTTATATTCTTCAAAGTAGCCACTGTTTGCCTTGATGACAACTTTGCCTACTCTTGGCATTCACTCAACCAGCTTTACCTAGAAAGCTTTTCCAACAGGCTTGAAGGAGTTCCCACATATGCTGAGCACTTGTTGACTGCTTTTCCTTCCCTCTGCAGTCCAACTCACCCCAAACCATCTACATTTTGTTAAGGTTGGGTGATTGTGGAGGCCAGGTCATCTGATGCAGCACTCAATCACTCTCCTTCTTGGTCAAATTGCCCTTACACAGCCTGGAGGTGTGTTGGGTCATGGTCCTGTTGAACAACAAATGATAGTCCCACTAAGCGCAAACCAGATGGGATGGTGTATCGCTGCAGAATGCTGTGGTAGCCATGCTGGTTAAGTGTGCCTTGAATTCTAAATTAATCACAGACACTGTCACCAGCAAAGCACCCCCACACCATCACACCTCCTCCTCCATGCTTCACGGTGGGAACCACACATGCAGAGATCACCCGTTCACCTACTCTGTGTCTCACAAAGACACGGCAGAACTTGGAACCAAAAATCTCAAATTTGGACTCAACTGTCCAAAGGACAGATTTCCACCGGTCTAATGTCCATTGCTGGTGTTTCTTTGCCCAAGCAAGTCTCTTCTTCTTATTGAGAGCCTTTTTCATCATAGCCCTTGATGGTTTTTGCGACTGCACTTGAAGAAACTTCCAAAGTTCTTGAAGTGTTCCGTATTGACTGACCTTGATGTCTTAAAGTGATGATGGATTGTCATTTCTCTTTGCTTATTTGAGCTGTACTTGACATAATATGGACTTGGTCTTTTATCAAATAGCGCTATCTTCTGTATACCTCCCCTACCTTGTCACAACACAACTGATTTGCTCAAACGCATTTAGAAGGAAATAAATTCCACAAATGAACTTTTAACAAGGCACACCTGTTAATTTAAATGCATTCCAGGTGACTACCTCATGGAGCTGGTTTTGAGAATGACAATAGTGTGCAAAGCTGTCATCAAGGCAAATGGTGGCTACTTTGAAAAATTTGAAGTAAAAACATTTTTTTTATTTGTTTAACACTTTTTTGTTAACATCCATCATTCCTTCAATTCTGACCAGTTTCCCAGTCCGTGCCGACGAACAACATCCCCACAGCATGATGCTGCTACCACCATGCTTCACTATGGGGATGATGTTCTCAGGGTGATGAGAGGTGTTAGGTTTACGCCAGACATCGCATTTTCCTTGATGACCAAAAAGCTAAATTTCAGTCTCATCTGATTAGAGTACCATCTTCCATATGTTTGGGGAGTCTCCCACATGCCTTTTGGCGAACACCAAAGGTGTTTGTTTATTTTTTTCTATAAGCAAAGTTTTTTTTCAGGCCACTCTTACGTAAAGCCCAGCTCTGTAGAGTGTACGACTTTAAGAGGTCCTATGGACAGATACTCCAATCTCCGCTGTGGAGCTTTGCAGCTCCTTCAGGGTTATTTTTGGTCTCTTTGTTGCCTCTCTGATTAATGCCCTCCTTGCCTAGTCTGTGAGTTTTGGTGGGCGGCCATCTCTTGGCAGGTTTGTTGTGGTGCCATATTCTTTCCATTTTTTAATAATGGATTTAATGGTGCTCCGTGGGATGTTCAAAGTTTCGGATATTCTTTTATAACCCAGCCCTGATCTGTACTTCTCCACAACTTTGTCCTTAACCGGTTTGGAGAGCTCCTTGGTCTTCATTGTGCCCCTTGCTTGGTAGTGTTGCAGACTCTGGGGCCTTTCAGAACAGGTGTATATATACCTAGACCATGTGACAGATCATGTGACACAGATTGCACACAGGTGAACTTTATTTAACTAATAATGTGACTTCTGAAGGTAATTGTGTGCACCAGATCTTATTTGGGGGCTTCATAGCAAAGGGATACATTTACATGCACCACTTTTCCATTATTTATTTATTTGTGATTTTTTTAATCCATTTTTCTTTTTCACTTCACCAATTTGGCCTATTTTGTGTATGTCCATTACATGAAATCCAAATAAAAATCAATTTAAATTACAGGTTGTAATGCAACAAAATAGGAAAAATGCCAAGTTGGGTGAATACTTTTGCAAGGCACTGTATGTATATCCAGTGCCATGAAAAAGTATTTGCCCCCTTTCTGATTTTCTCTATTTTTGCATATTTGTTATACTAAATGTTATCAGATCTTCAACCAAAACCTAATATAGATAAAGGGAGTTTACAAATAAAAAACAAATGGATACATATTTTATTTATTTAATAAACAAAGTTACGCAGTACCCAATTCCCCTGTGTGAAAAAGTAATTGCCCCCTTACACTCAATAACTGGTTGTGCACCATTAGCTGCAATGACCGCAACCAAATGCTTCCTGTAGTTGTTGATCAGTCTCTCAGATCGAGGTTGCGGAATTTTGGCCCACTCTTGCATGCACAACTGCCATAACATCTCACTTGGAATTAGGTCTAGACTTTGACTAGGCCATTCCAAAACTTTACATTTTTTGTTTTTTCACCATTTTCATTTTTGATTGTGTGTTTTTGATCATTGTCTTGCTGCATGACCCAGCTGCTCTTCAGCTTCAGCTCACAAGCAGATGGTAAGACATTCTCCTGTAGAATTCTCTGATACACAGCAGAATTCATGGTTCCTTCTAATAAGGCAAGTCGTCCAGGTCCTGAGGCAGCAAAGCATCCCTAAACCATCACTCTACCATCACCATGCTTGACTGTTGGTATGAGGTTCTTACTGTGGAGTGCAGTGTTTGGTTTTCGCCAGACATAATGGGACCCATCTCTCCCAAAAGGTTTACTCAACTTTGATCACGATGAGTCTTGAAAGATTGTTAATGGACAGATGAGTCAAAAGTATAACTTTTTGAACGACATATACAGTATGTACAGTGCGTTCAGAAAGTATTCAAACCCCTTGACCATTTCCACATTTTGATGTGTTACAGCTTGAATTTTAAATTAATTAAATGAAGTTGCTTACAAAGACGACATTGAATGTTCCTGAGGGGCCTAGTTTAAAAAAAATGGCTGTCCAGCAATGATCAACATCCAACTTTACAGAGCTAAAAAGAATAATGTGCAAATATTGTACAATCCAGATGTGTAAAGCTTTTAGAGACTTACCCAGAACGACTCAAAGCTGTAATCACTGCCAAAGGGGATTCTAACATTTTTTTGACTCA
This sequence comes from Salmo salar, assembly GCF_965601325.2. Classification (NCBI taxonomy): domain Eukaryota; kingdom Metazoa; phylum Chordata; class Actinopteri; order Salmoniformes; family Salmonidae; genus Salmo; species Salmo salar. Next base: position 6,919,031 of record NC_138306.1, on the reverse strand, counting down.
AGAGTTGTGAATAATTATGTAAATGTGATATATATGGATTTCATTTTCAAAAAATCTGCTAAAATTTCAAAAACATGTTTTCACTTTGTCATTATTGGGTATTGCGCGTAGATGTCTGCAGAAAAAAATAATAAAGAATAATTTCTGAAGGAAATGTATGCACAGTATGTAATTACATGGGATCCGAATGTATTGACACCCTTGATAAAGAAAAAGATGAGCAAAAATGACTGTATAAATAAGTCATTCTCACTTTGATGCCAAACCCACCACTGGTGGGCATGGCGTTGAAATGAGAATGCATGAGCAGAAAAGAACCCCATACCTACTGTAAAATATGGTGGTAGATCTTTGATGTTGTGGGGCTATTTTGCTTCAACTGGTTCTGGGGCCCTTGTTAAGGTCAATGGCTTCATGAACTTTACCCAGTATCAGGACATTTTAGCCAAAAATATGGTTGCCTCTGCCATAGGCTGAAACTTAGCTGCAAGTGGATTTTCCAGCAAGACAATAACCCTAAGCACACATCAAAATCCACAAAGAAATGGTTAATTGGCCACAAAATCAACATTTTGCAAAGGCCATCTCAGTCTCCGGGCTTGAAACCCATTGAAAACCTGGCGTTTGAATTGAAGATGTCAGTATATAAGCACAGACGAAGGATATCATAGATCTGGAAGGATTCTGTATGGAGGAATGTTCTACCATCACTCCCAATGTGTTCTCCAACTCATAAAACATTTTAGAAAAAGGCTCAGTGCAGTTATCCTTGCAAAAAGAAAACGGTAAAACATTTAATTGTGAGGCTGAACATAAGGGCTGGACATGCAGATACATGAAAGTCAGTTAAATGAAAAGCAGATTTTTGCTGGGGTCTCAAGACTGTTACGGTTAAACAAAATGTCTTTCTCTGAGCAATAGTATCAGAGAGCATTTTTGGGAGCATAAAATAAAGGTCCGTATTTCAATGATTGATTTTATAGTCATTTTTGATCATCTTTATCAAGGGTGTCAATAATTTCAGATCCCACTGTATTTGACTCATCAACTACCCTCAACTCTCTTACACCATTCGAACCCAAAATATAAGCTTGTTGTGTCAATCATTTTGGACCCCACTGTATGTATGTATACCACCTTCATTCTAGCTACGAGAGGATAAGCGGTAAAGCAGTAGGCCCTATTGTCCTCTCCAAAGCAAAAACTGAAATCTGAAAGAACATGAAATATAAATAGTATGTATGGTCTAACAATACATTGTGTCTTCTATAGAACAGTTTCATGACCATTATAAGTGGTCAGAAGCATAGAAAATGACAACACAATACGAATATTTGGTGTACTAATTCCATTTGGGGACTCGCTGTAACGACGACACTGGGAGACGGGAAGCAAGTGTAGGTAGTGAGTTTAATAATAAACATAACAGAGACCAATACAAGACACAAGAGTAGCGTAGGGACATGGAACAACGTCAATACCACCATGAGTCTTAGAAGAATGTTAATGGTCAGATGAGTCAAAAGTATAACTTTTTGAACGACATATACAGTATGTACAGTGCCTTCAGAAAGTATTCAAACCCCTTGACCGTTTCCACATTCTGTTGTGTTACAGCTTGAATTTTAAATTAATTAAATGAAGTTGCTTACTAAGACGACATTGAATGCTCCTGAGGGGCCTAGTTTAAAAAAAATGGCTGTCCAGCAATGATCAACATCCAACTTTACAGAGCTAAAAATAATAATGTGCAAATATTGTACAATCCAGGTGTGTAAAGTAGTGAGTTTAATAATAAACAAAACAGAGACCACTACAAGACACAAGAGTAGCGTAGGGACATGGAACAACATCAATACTGCCTGGGGAATAGACCTAAGGGAGTGCCAGATATAGGGGAGGTAATGAGAGAGGAAATGGAGTCCAGGTGAGCCTAATCATGAGGAGCAGATGCGCGTAATGATTGATACCAGCTGAGCGTAATGATGGTTGCCAGGACCGGTGGTTAGTAAACCGGCGACATCGCACGCCGGAGGGGAGGAGTGGGAGTAGACGTGACACTCGCCAACATTTTATCAATTAACTTATTTTATTGCTCTATAGCGGTCCACGTGGTTTTGATTATTGCATCAAATTTTCCTCTATACTCACTGTCTTCAAAGGCCTGTTCACTGATAAGCTAATATTAACAGCTGTCATAGAGACAGATAGCAGCTACAGGGTGGGAACAGTCATAACATGGACTATGAGTCTTAACATGATGAAATTAGTATTTCTAACAGGTGTGATTGTCTGGCTGACTGAATATATTGATGTGTTCTAAACAGGTAATTATAGGCACTTATAACCACATATGAACCCCCATATGATTATTTTGCCACTTACCTACTGTCTCTAAAGAGGAATGCACTAACTGTAAGAGTGTCACGTCCTGACCCTAGTAAGATGTCATTTTCTATAGTAGAATAGGGCAGGGAGTGACAGGGGGTGTTTTTGGTTGTTCTATGTTTTCTATTTCTATGTTTAAGTTCTAGTTTTTCTATTTCTATGTTGGGATTGTTTGGGGTTGATCTCTAATTGGAGGCAGCTGATCCTCATTGCCTCTGATTAGAGATCATATTTAAGTAGGGGTTTTTCTCTTTCTGTTTTGTGAGAAATTATATTTTGTGAGTGTGTTTGTTCCTTCTGCGTCACGGTTTGTTGTTTTGTCAGTAAGTTTATTCTTTGTTATTGCATTAAGTTTCACTAACTAATAAATATGTGGAACGAAACCGACGCTGCATTTTGGTCCGCTCTTTCTAACAGCCGTGACAGAATCACCCACCACCAAAGGACCAAGCAGCGTGTGATGGATCAGCAGGAGAAATGGAGTTGGGAAGAAATCCTGGATGGGAAAGGACCCTGGAGGCAGGCTGGGGAGTATCGCCGACCGAAGGAGGAACTTGAGGCAGCGAAGGCAGAGCGGCGATACTGAGGCGCTATATCCACCCAGAGGCAAGTGCGAGAGGCAGCCCCAAAACATTTTTTGGGGGGGCACATGGGGAGTTGGGCACAGTCAGGGTGGAGTCCTGAGCCAACTTCCCGTGCTTACTGTGGGGAGCAAGTGATGCGCACTGTGTCGTCAGGGTGTATTCAAAGGCCGGTGCGATCTGTGCCCGCACCCTGCAGTTGTCGAGTTGAGGTGAGCATCCAGCCAGGGTGGGTTGTGCAAGCCATACGCTCCAGACCTCCAGTGCGCGTCTGTGGCCCAGTACATCCTGTGCCTGCTCCTCGCACTCTCCCTCCAGTGCGCCTCCATAGTCCAGTACATCCTGTGCCTGCTCCTCGCACTCTCCTTTCAGTGCGCATCCATAACCCGGTACAGCCAGTGCCTGCTGTGAGCACTCGGCCCTTAGTGCGTCTCCCCAGTCCGGTGAGACCGATTTCTGCTCCTCGCACTCTCCCTCCAGTGCGCCTCCATAGCCCAGTACGTCCTGTGCCTGCTCCCCGCACTCGCCCTGAGGTGCGTGTTACTAGTCTGGCACCTCCTATGCCAGTCCCACGCATCAGGCCTCCAGCGACGCTCCTCAGCCCGGAGCCTCCAACGACGCTCCTCAGCCCGGAGCCTCAAGCGACGCTCCTCTGCCCGGAGCCTCAAGCGACGCTCCTCTGCCCGGAGCCTCAAGCGACGCTCCTCTGCCCGGAGCCTCTAGCGACGCTCCTCTGCCCGGAGCCTCTAGCGACGCTCCTCAGCCCGGAGCCTCTAGTGGCGGTCCTCAGCCCGGAGCCTCCAGTGGTGGTCCTCAGCCCGGAGCCTCCAGTGGCGGTCCTCAGCCCGGAGCCTTCAGCGGCGGTCCGCAGCCCGGAGCCTTCAGCAGCGGCCTTTAGCCCGGAGTCTTCAACGGCGACCTTTAGCCCAGAGTCTTCCGCGGTGGTTGGCGGTCCGAAGCCTCCGGCGATGATCCATGATCTGGTTCCTCCGGACATACAGAAGCGGGGTGATCAGCGGGCGGTGGGAGTACTACGCCCAGAACCAGAGCCGCCGCCGTAGACATTAGTCACCCACCCTACCCTCTCTTTGTTTTGTGGTTGTTTTAGTTTTTTTTGCATTCGGAGTCTGCACCTTTGGCGGGGGTACTGTCACGTCCTGACTCTAGTAAGATGTCATTTTCTATAGTAGAGTAGGGCAGGGCGTGACAGGGGGTGTTTTTGGTTGTTCTAGTTTTTCTATTTCTATGTTGGGATTGTTTGGGGTTGATCTCTAATTGGAGGCAGCTGATCCTCATTGCCTCTGATTAGAGATCATATTTAAGTAGGGGTTTTTCTCTTCCTGTTTTGTGGGTGATTATATTTTGTGAGTGTTTGTTCCTTCTGAGTCACGGTTTGTTGTTTTGTCAGTAAGTTTATTCTTTGTTATTGCATTAAGTTTCACTAACTAATAAATATGTGGAACGAAACCGCCGCTACATTTTGGTCCGCTCCTTCTAACAGCCGTGACAAAGAGAGACTGGATAAGAACGTCTGCTAAATGACAATTAAAAAAAAACACTTATGGCTTAGATATGATGTGATATTGAAACTAAAAGTGAGATACAGTGCCTTCAGAAAGCGTTCATACCCCTTGACTTATTCACAATGTGTTGTGTTACAGCCTGAATTCAAAATGGATTTAATATAGATTTTTGAAAACGTATTTTTAGAAATGTTTGCTAATTTATTGAAAATTCAATAGAGAAATATCTCACTTACATACATATTCACACCCCTGAGTCAATACTTTGTAGAAGCACCTTTGGCAGAGATTACAAATGTGAGGCTTTCTGGGTAAGACTCATAACGTGCAACATTTGCCCATTATTCTTTCGAAAACTGTCACAACCTGATCTGTTTCACCTGTGATTGTCTCCACCCCTATCCAGGTGTCTACCATCTTCCCCATTATCCCCTGTGTATTTATACCTGTGTTCTCTGTGTCCGTTGCCAGTTCGTCTTGTTTGTCAAGTCAACCAGTATTTTTGTTCTCAGAGCCTGCTTTTCCCAGTCTTTTTCTCACCTTCCTGGTTTTGGCACCTGAGCCTGCCTGCCGACCTATACCTTTGCCCCACCTTTGGAATGTTTACCTCTGCCTACACTGAGTCTGCCTGCCGTCCGATACCGTTGCCCCACTTCTGGTTTACTGACCCCTGCCTGCCTTGACCTGTCTATTGCCTGCCCCTGTTGGAATATTAAATCATTGTCAATTTGACGTCTGCATCAGGGTCTTACCTTGATTCCTGATAGAAAATTCTTAAAGCTCTGTCAAATTGGTTGTAGATCATTGCTAGACAAACAATTTTCAGGTCTTGTCATAGATTGTCAAGTAGATTTAAGTCAAAACTGTAACTTGGCCACTCAGGAACCTTCACTGTCTTCTTGGTAAGCAACTCCAGTGTAGATGTGGCCTTTGTGTTTTAGGTCATCTCCCTGTGTCTTGTGCGAAGCAGACTGAGATAAGTTGTCCTCTAGGATTTTGCCTATGCTTAGCTCCATTCCGTTCTTTTTTATCCTGAAAAACTCCCCAGTCCTTAATGATTACAAGCATACATGACTCAGCCACCACTATGCCTAAAAATATGGAGAGTGGTACTCAGTAATGTGTTGTACACAACAACTACAGACCAGTATCCCTTCTTTCTTCTTTCTTTCTTTCCCTTCCTTCTTTCTTTTCTCTCCAAACTCTTGAACGTGCCGTCCTTGGCCAGCTCTCTTGCTATCTCTCTCAGAATGACCTTCTCGATCCAAATCAGTCAGGTTTCAAGGCTGGTCATTCAACTGAGACTGCTCTTGTCTGTGTCACGGAGGCTCTCCGCACTGCTAAAGCTAACTCTCTCTCCTCTGCCCTCATCCTTCTAGACCTATCTGCTGCCTTTGATACTGTGAACCATCAGATCCTCCTCTCCACCCTCTCCGAGTTGGGTATCTCCGGCGCGGTTCACTCTTGGATTGCTTCCTACCTGACAGGTCGCTCCTACCAGGTGGCGTGGCGAGAATCCGTCTCCGCACCACGTGCTCTCACCACTGGTGTCCCCCAGGGCTCAATTCTAGGCCCTCTCCTATTCTCGCTATACACCAAGTCACTTGGCTCTGTCATATCTTCACATGGTCTCTCCTATCATTGCTACGCAGACGACACTCAATTAATCTTCTCCGTTCCCCCTTCTGATAACCAGGTGGCGAATCGCATCTCTGCATGTCTGGCAGACATATCAGTGTGGATGACGGATCACCACCTCAAGTTGAACCTCGGCAAGACGGAGCTGCTCTTCCTCCCGGGGAAGGACTGCCCTTTCCATGATCTCGCCATCACGGTGGACAACTCCATTGTGTCCTCCCAGAGTGCTAAGAGCCTCGGCGTGACCCTGGACAACACCCTGTTGTTCTCCGCTAACATCAAGGCGGTGACCCGATCCTGTAGGTTCATGCTATACAACATTTGCAGAGTACAACCCTGCCTTACACAGGAAGCGGCGCAGGTCCTAATCCAGGCACTTGTCATCTCCCGTCTGGATTACTGCAACTCCCTGTTGGCGGGGCTCCCTGCCTGTGCCATTAAACCCCTACAACTCATCCAGAACGCCGCAGCCCGTCTGGTGTTCAACCTTCCCAAGTTCTCTCACGTCACCCCGCTCCTCCGCACACTCCACTGGCTTCCAGTTGAAGCTCGCATCTGCTACAAGACCATGGTGCTTGCCTACGGAGCTGTGAGGGGAACGGCACCTCCGTACCTTCAGGCTCTGATCAGGCCCTACACCCAAACAAGGGCACTGCGTTCATCCACCTCTGGCCTGCTGGCCCCTCTACCTCTGCGGAAGCACAGTTCCCGCTCAGCCCATTCAAAATTGCGGAGTCAATCACCACCTTCCGTAGACACCTGAAACCCCACCTCTTTATGGAATACCTGGGATAGGATATAGTAATCCTTCTAACCCCCCCCCCCCCCAAAAAAAAAGATATAGATGTACTATTGTAAAGTGGTTGTTCCACTGGATATCTTAAGGTGAATGCATCAATTTGTAAGTCGCTCTGGATAAGAGCGTCTGCTAAATGACGTAAATGTTGTATTGGATTTGCCCCGAACATAACAATTTCTATTCAGGACAAAAAGTGTGTTGCTTTGTCACATTTTTCACAGTATTACTTTAGTGCCTTGTTGCAAACAGGATGCACTTTGTTATTATGGGGTATTGTATGTAGGCCAGTGACCAAAAATCTCAATTGAATCAACGTTAAATTCAGGCTGTAACACAACATTTTTTGGAAAAAGTCAAGGGGGGTGAATACTTTCTGAAGGCACTGTTTCTTATCTGGGTTCAGTGTTCCAGATGTTGTGTAACATCATTTCCTATATACTAAATTAAGGAAAGTGAAATGTGTAAAAACACATACACATATTTAGCAGATGTTATTGCAGGTGTAGCGAAATGCTTGTGTTCCCAGATCCAACAGTGCAGTAATATCTAACAATTCACAATAATACACAAATCTAAAAGTAAAAGAATGGATTTAAGAAATATATAAATATTAGGACGAGCAATGTCGGAGTAGCATTGATTAAATACAGTAGAATATAATACAGTATATACATATGAAATGAATAAAGCAGTGTGTAAATATTATTAAAGTGACTAGAGTTCCATTAAATCAAATCAAATTGTATTTGTCACATATACATGGTTAGCAGATGTTAATGCGAGTGTAGCGAAATACTTGTGCTTCTTGTTCCGACCATGCAGTAATATCTAACAAGTAATCTAATCGAACAATTTCACAACTACCTAAAGGAATGAATAAGAATATATACATAAAAAATATATGATTGAGCGATGGCCGAATGGCATAGGCAAGATGCAGTAGATGGTATAGAGTACAGTATATACATATGAGATGCGTAATGTAGGATATGTAAACATTATATAAAGTGGCATTGTTTAAAGTGGCTAGTGATACATTTATTACATAATTTTTCATTATTAAAGTGGCTAGAGATGAGTCAGTATGTTGTCAACAGCCACTCAATGTTAGTGATGGCTGTTTAACAGTCTGATGGCCTTGAGATAGAAGCTGTATTTCTGTCTCTCGGTCCCCGCTTTGATGCACCTGTACTGACCTCGCCTTCTGGATGATAGCAGGGTGAACAGGCAGTGGCTCAGGTTGTTGTTGTCCTTGATGATCTTTTTGGCCTTTCTGTGACATCGGGTGGTGTAGGTTTCCTGGAGGGCAGGTAGTTTGCCCCCGGTGATGCGTTGTGCACACCTCACTACCCTCTGGAGAGAATGACGGTTGTGGGCGGAGCAGTTGCTGTACCAGGAGTTGATGCAGCCCGACAGGATGCTCTCGATTGTGCACCTGTAAAAGTTTGAGTGTTTTTGGTGACAAGACCAATTTCTTCAGCCTCCTGAGGTTGAAGAGGCGCTGCTGCGCCTTCTTCACCACACTGTCTGTGTGGGTGGACCATTTCAGTTTGTCCGTGATGTGTAAGCCGAGGAACTTAAAACTTTCCACCTTCTCCACTACTGTCCCGTCTATGTGGATAGGGGGCTGCTCCCTCTGCTGTTTCCTGAAGTCCACGATCATCTCCTTTGTTTTGTTGACATTGAGTGTGAGGTTATTTTCCTGACACCACACTCCGAAGGCCCTCACCTCCTCCCTGTAGGCCATCTCGTCATTGTTGGTAATCAAGCCTACCACTGTAGTGTCATCTGCAAACTTGATGATTGAGTTGGAGGTGTGCATGGCCACGCAGTCATGGGTGAACAGGGAGTACAGGAGAGGGCTAAGAACGCACCCTTGTGGGGCCCCAGTGTTGAGGATCAGCGGGGTGGATATGTTGTTACCTACCCTCACCACCTGGGGGCGGCCCATCAGTACCCAGTTACACAGGGCGCGGTCGAGACCCAGGGTCTTGAGTTTAATTTCTCTAGGGCCAGTGGGACGATTTCGTCACACCTACGTAACAGCCAGTGGAATCCCGTGGCGCGTTATTCAAATACCTTAGAAATGCTATTACTTCAATTTCTCAAACATATGACTATTTTACACCATTTTAAAGACAAGACTCTCCTTAATCTAACCACACTGTCCGATTTCAAAAAGGCTTTACAACTAAAGCAAAACATTAGATTATGTCAGCAGAGTACCCAGCCAGAAATAATCAGACACCCATTTTTCAAGCTAGCATATAATGTCACATAAACCCAAACCACAGCTAAATGCAGCACTAACCTTTGATGATCTTCATCAGATGACAATCTTAGGACATTATGTTATACAATACATGCATGTTTTGTTCAATCAGGTTCATATTTATATCAAAAACCAGCTTTTTACATTAGCATGTGACATTCAGAACTAGCATACCTCCCGCAAACTTCCGGTGAATTTACTAAATTACTCACGATAAACGTTCACAAAAAACATAACAATTATTTTAAGAATTATAGATACAGAACTCCTCTATGCACTCGCTATGTCCGATTTTAAAATAGCTTTTCGGTGAAAGCACATTTTGCAATATTCTAAGTAGATAGCCCGGCATCACAGGGCTAGCTTTTTAGACACCCACCAAGTTTAGCCCTCACCAAAGTCAGATTTACTATAAGAAAAATGTTATTACCTTTGCTGTTCTTCATCAGAATGCACTCCCAGGACTTCTACTTCAATAACAAATGTTGGTTTGGTTCAAAATAATCCATAGTTATGTCCAAATAGCGGCGTTTTGTTCGTGCGTTCAAATCACTATCCGAAAGGGTAAAGAAGGGTGACGCGCCCGACGCATTTCGTGACAAAAGAAATTGAAATATTCCATTACCGTACTTGGAAGCATGTCAACCGCTGTTTAAAATCAATTTTTATGCCATTTTTCTCGTAAAAAAGCGACCGGGAATCTGTGTTTTAGTACAAAGAGAGAGAAAATAAAACATGGGGTCACCTCGTGCACACGCCTCAGTCAGATTGTACTCTGATCGACCACTATCCAAACACGCTAATGTTTTTCAGCCAGGGGCTGCCTCAACATCATTCAGCCTTTTCCCGGGTTCTGAGAGCCTATGGGAGCCGTAGGAAGTGTCACGTTACAGCAAAGATCCTAAGTTTTCAATAAAAAGAGTCAAGAAGCTCAAGGAATGGTCAGAGAGGGCACTTCCTGTACAGAATCTTCTCAGGTTTTTGCCTGCCATATGAGTTCTGTTATACTCACAGACACCATTCAAACAGTTTTAGAAACTTTAGGGTGTTTTCTATCCAAAGCCAATAATTATATGCATATTCTAGTTTCTGGGCAGTAGTAATAACCAGATTAAATCGGGTACGTTTTTTATCCGGCCGTGTAAATACTGCCCCCTAGCCCTAACAGGTTAATGACGAGTTTGGAGGGTACTATGGTGTTAAATGCTGAGCTGTAGTCGATAAACAGCATTCCTACATAGGTATTCCTCTTGTCCAGATGGGTTAAGGCAGTGTGCAGTGTGATTGCGATTGCGTCGTCTGTGGACCTATTGGGGCGGTAAGCAAATTGGAGTGGGTCTAGGGTGTCAGGTAGGGTGGAGGTGATATGGTCCTTGACTAGTCTCTCAAAGCACTTCATGATGACGGAAGTGAGTGCTATGGGGAGATAGTCATTTAGCTCAGTTACCTTTGCTTTCTTGGGAACAGGAACTATGGTGGCCCTCTTGATGCATGTGGGAACAGCAGACTGGGATAAGGATTGATTGAATATGTCCGTAAACACACCAGCCAGCTGGTCTGCACATGCTCTGAGGCTGCGGCTGGGGATGCCGTCTGGGCCGGCAGCCTTTGCGAGGGTTAACACGTTTAAATGTTTTACTCATGTTGGCTGCAGTGAAGGAGAGCTCGCAGGTTTTGGTAGCAGGCCGTGTCAGTGGCCGTGTCAGTGGCACTGTGTTGTCCTCAAAGTGAGCAAAGAAGTTGTTTAGGTTGTCTGGGCGCAAGACATCGTAGTCCGCGACTGAGCTGGTTTTCCTTTTGTAGTCCGTGATTGACTGTAGACCCTGCCACATACCTCTCGTGTCTGAGCCGTTGAATTGCGACTCTACTTTGTCTCTATACTGACGCTTAGCTTGCTTGATTGCCTTGCGGAGGGAATAGCTACACTGTTTGAATTCAGTCATGTTTCCGGTCACCTTGCCCTGATTAAAAGCAGGGGATCGCGCTTTCAGTTTTGCACGAATGCTGCCATCAATCCACGGATTCTGGTTGGGGAATGTTTTGATAGACGCTGTAGGTAGAACATCACCGATGCACTCGCTAATAAACTCGCTCACCGAATCAGCATATTCATCAATGTTATTGTCCGACGCTATGCGAAATATATCCCAGTCCCCGTGATCGAAGCGATCTTGAAGCGTGGAATCCGATTGTTCGGACCAGCATTGGCGCTACCTGTATTCGTTTCTGTCTATAGGCTGGGTGCAGATTTTCCGTGGTCATATTTTCCGAAAGGAGGGCAGGGGAGGGTGTCACGCCCTGACCTGAGAGAGATGGTTTATTTTTCTAATTTGTTAGGTCAGGGTGTGGGGTGGGCATTCTATGTCATTATATTTCTATGTTTTGGCCAGGTATCCTTTCCAATCAGAGGCAGCTGTCTATCGTTGTCTCTGATTGGGAACCATACTTAGGCAGCCTTTTCCTACCTGTGTTTGTGGGTAGTTGTTTTCTGTTTAGTTTTCTGTACCTGAGAGAACTGTTGGCTTGTTTTTGTTTTGTTATTTTGTTCAAGTGTTTCATTGTGGAATAAAATCATGAGCACTTACCACGCTGCATCTTGGTCCCCTCTCTACGACAGCCGTTACAGAGGGCTTTATATGCATCACGGAAGTTAGAATAACAATGATCCAGGGTTTTGCCAGCGCGGGTCACGCATCCGATATGCTGATAAAATTTAGGGAGCCTTGTTTTCAGATTAGCCTTGTTAAAATCCCCAGCTACAATAAATGCAGCCTCAGGATATGTGGTTTCCAGTTTGCATAGAGTTAAATGTAGTTCTTTCAGGGCCGTCGATGTGTCTGATTGGGGCGGGATAAACACGACTGTGACTATGATCGAAGAGAATCTCTTGGGAGATAATGCGGTCGGCATTTGATTGTAAGGAATTCTAGGTTAGGTGAACAAAAGGACTTGAGTTCCTGTATGTTGTTATGATCTCACCACGTCTTGTTAATCATAAGGCATACACCCTCGCCCTTCTTCTTACCAGAAAGATGTTTGTTTCTGTCGGCGCGATGCGTGAAGAAGCCGGATGGCTGTACCGACTCTGATGACGTATCCCGAGTGAGCCATGTTTCCGTGAAACAAAGAATGTTACAATCTCTGATGTCTCTCTGGAAGGCAACCCTTGCTCGGATTTCATCTACCTTGTTGTCAAGAGACTGGGCATTGGCGAGTAGTATGCTCGGGAGCGGTGCGCGATGTGCCTGTCTACGGAGCCTGACCAGAAGACCGCTCCGTCTGCCCCTTCTGCGGCGTCGTTGTTTTGGGTCACTGGCTGGGATCCGATCCATTGTCCTGGGTGGTGGACCAAACAGAGGATCCGCTTCGGAAAAGTCGCATTCCTGGTCGTAATGTTGGTGAGTTGACATTGCTCTTATATCCAACAGGATCTCCTGACTGTGTGTAATAAAACCTAATATTTCCTGGGGTAACAATGTAAGAAATAATACATTAAAAAAACAAAATACTGCATTGTTTCCTAGGAACGCGAAGCGAGGCGGCCATCTCTGTCGGCGCCGGAAGTGATTGGAGTGGCCAGTGATTCCATGTCTATGTGAATAGGGCAGCAGCCTCTAAGGTGCAGGGTTGAGTAGCCGGGTGGTATCCGGCTAGTGATGGATGTTTAACAGTCTGATGACCTTGAGATATAAGCTGTTTTTCAGTCTCTCGGTCCCAGATTTGATGCACCTGTTCTGACTTGGCTTTCTGGATGATAGCGGGGTGAACAGGCAGTGGCTTGGGTGGTTGATGTCCTTGATCTTTTTGGCCTTCCTGTGACATCGGGTGCTGTAGGTGTCCTTGAGGGCAAGCAGTGTGCCCCCGGTGATGCGTTGGGCAGACCTCACCACCCTCTGGAGAGCCCTGCAGTTGTGGGAGGCGCAGATGCCATACCAAGCATTGATAAAGCCCGACAGGATGCTCTCAATTGTGCATCTGTAAACGTTTCTGAACAGGGACTACAGGAGGGGGCTAAGCACTCACTGTTGTGAGGACCCAGTGTTGAGGATCAGCGAAGTGGAGGTGTTGTTTCCTACCTTCACCACCTGGGGGCGGCCCGTCAGGAAGTCCAGGACCCAGTTGCACAGCGTGGGGTTCAAACCCAGGGCCCTGGGCTTAATGATGAGCTTGGAGGTTACTATGGTGTTGAAGGCTGAGCTATAGTCAATGAACAGCATTCTGACATAGGTATTGTTCTTGTCCAGAGGGGATAGGGCAGTGTACAGTGCGATCGTCTGTGGATCTTTTGGGGCGGTCAAGCAAATTGAAGTGGGTCTAGGGTGTCAGGTAAGGTAAGGTAGAGATTATATGATCCTTACCTAGCCTCTAAAAGCACTTCATGATGACAGAAGTGAGTGCTACGGGTTGATAGTCATTTCGTTCGGTTACATTTGCTTTGTTGGGTACAAGAACAATGGTGGACATCTTGAAGCAAGTGGGGACAGCAAACTGGGATAGCGAGAGATTGAATATATCCGTAATCATTCCAGATAGCTGGTCTGCGCATGCTCTGAGGACGTGGCTAGGGATGCCGTCTGGCCCGGCAGCCTTGCGAGGGTTAACACGGTTAAATGTCTTACTCACGTCGGCCAAGGAGAACGTGAGTAGCACACAGTTCTTGGGAGCGGACCGTGTTGGTGGCACTGTGTTCTCCTCAAAGTGGGCGAAGAAGGTCTTTAGCTTGTCTGGGAGCAAGACATGGCTGGTTTTCCCTTTGTAATCCATGATTGTCTGTAGTCCCTGCCACATACGTCTCGTGTCTGAGCCGTTGAATTGCGACTCCACTTTGTCTCTGTACTGATGTTTTGCTTGTTTGAATGCCTGTTTGATTGCCATCTTATTGTAAGTCAAAGGGTACATGCTGAAAAATATGTATTCTTTCGATTAATAATTATGACATTAGCACTACACTCTTAGTCAAACTGGAAACTTTTTTGATGGGAGAGGTTCAATTTTGAACCTTTTTAATAATATATTGTAGAGGTGGCAGCCCAATCAGATTGGAGGGTTGTCTTATTGGAGGCGTGGCTATCAGATTGTACTTTTTGGCCACTATTAGCGTAAATCCTGTTCATCATGTTAAGTTTGTACACTGCAAATGTTAACTTTCCTAGACTATTGATGCATATTACATATTCTAATATAATATTAATAATATTAACATTGCTTATTACATATAGTAATAAAGTGGTAACTATTCCAACTCTGGGATTTCCATAGGCTCTTGAGGAACTCATCGAAGATTCAAGACTGTCAGTGCTCAACCTTAACATGTGATGAAAATACAACAGAACAGATGAACAAGAATGACATTTACTCTAACGGGTGGTCCAAAATAACTATCATAAAGCCGAGACCCTACTAAACCACGCCTCCACTCCAGGGTTCCTCCACAAACCCGTTGCTAGATTGGACCATTAGGTTCCTCCAGGAACCCATCAACTAACCAAAGGCGAAAATATGAACCATTGACTAGCAAAGGTTCCATGAGGAATTCCAGGGGTTCCTTGAGAATCTCGAGGATACCTTGAGTCACAACTAATTCTAAGAATGTAGAATATGGGCATAATAGGGGTTTAAAGTGGAACTGACAGTGTTTTAACTATTTTGCAGATAATAACAGACAATCATAATATCAGTAAAAAATATTTAAATCCTAATTTATGCTACAAAACCAACTTTAAAAGAGGTTTTAAAAATAGGTTATACACTACATGACGAAAGGTATGTGGACACCTGCTGGTCGAACATCTCATTCGAAAATCATGGGCATTACAGTTTTTCTCCATTGGTTTGGCTCATTTCTTGAAACAGAAATGACATTCTCAAAACTCTAAGATCATTTGGCAAAACAGTCTTACAGTTCAGCACAACACTATAGCTCACTTGCAAAAGCTCATATCTCTCCTAAAACTGTTCACTCATGCTTCAAAACTAAATTCCTTTCCCATATAAAGAGTCAGTGCCACGAAAATGGCAAAGATCCTTCTCAATTGCTTTGGCTCATTTCATGAAACAGACCGGACGTTCTCAACACTCTTGGTGCTTTAACCAAAACTAAATTTCCTTCTCATTTAAACAGTCAGTGTCCCCAAAATGCTTCGTCCCTTTGGCATTGTGTAAGCACTGCAAGTCAAAATGTTTAGATGTTTTGTCACTATGGCAGAGGACCATTGAAATGTCCCTCATGTCCACCTTTCAGTCTTAGCCCAGTCCTTCATTGACAATGGTTACTGTACTGTTTTTTGTCCAGCTAACAGAATACAATTGTGTATAAAACTGAAAAAAAGAAATAGGATTTTAGGGTAAGAGTAGCCTCCAAAGTTTGACATCACACATTGCACTCATACTGCCAAGGAAATTGTAACCATTATCATTCACACACATAAAGTAACTTCCATACATCAGAGTAAAAAGAAAATGTATACAACATAATATACTGTAATATAAACACACAAACAAAAAACAATGAAAATTATATGCAGCCTACAGTGTTGTAAATAAAGCTGGAGTTTCACAACTAACAGTTCTTCACTGGTCACTGTCCTCACCCTCCCTCTCCTGGCCACCATCCTCACCCTCCTGGCCATCCACACACTGCTGTCTGTCTGGCCACAGATTCTCTTCCACATCACAGCGTATATTCTCCCTTGTGATGCAACGTGGGAAGAAACGGCGTGCATGTCGCAACCATCCCCTACACTGATCTCCTGTAATATCCTCACACTCAGCGTCCATTGCATGGAGCAGGGACCTCTGATCTTGAGCCCGATGCTCATACACTCTCTACCTCCAAGCGGAGAAATACTCCTCAATAGGATTGAGGAAAGGAGAGTAAGGTGGTAGGAACACCATGACCATCCTTGGATGAGTAGTGAACCAGGCCCTGATGAGCAGGCCACGGTGGAAATTCACATTGTCCCATACAATGACATATTGTGGTAGGTGAGGCCCTACGAGACCTCTCTCATTTTCAGGGATCAAATCAAAATGAAGGCGGTCCAAGAAGATGAGAAGCTTCTGTGTATTGTATGGGCCAAGACTGGGGATGTGAGTGGCCACACCATTCTCAGATATGGCAGCACACATAGTTATATTGCCCCCCCGCTGGCCTAGGACATCCGCCGTGGCCCGGTGGCCAATAATATTACGGCCACGTCTTCGGCCCTTGGCCAGGTTGAAGCCAGCTTCATCCACAAACACGAGGATGTGATGGGTCTCGTTTCCTTCCAATGCCATTATTCTCTACAATAGCATAAAAAAAGAAAACATCAAATCAGTCATACAGAAGAGTCATACACTACAGTTACAGACAATTACATAGGAATGTTCTATGTTCTCCACAAGTTCAATATACTACTGGCCACTACTCCAGTGGTTGCAAACCTGGGGTACATGTACCCCTATGCAGAGGTACTACAGGGGGTATTTGACAGAAAGGGGAGGGGGGAAATCATCAATGACTAGACTTACTGAAATGTTACAGTAAAACCCACAGTATTAGATAGATTTAGATGGGAGGCACTAATTGCAGCTCTTTGACCCCTTTTCTTATTGTATGTTATATTCTTCAAAATAAGGATTATAATGATAATTGCATCATACAGTAAGCTGCAGTTTTTAGGCGAAATGTTGAAGTCAGATAAATCAAATACTTCCATACCTGGATACACAAATCAGGTAAAGTGGGTACTGAAGCCAAAAAAGTTTGGGAACCACTGCTTAATTGTAAAAAGGTTATAATGATGGACAACCAGTAACTGACTTACATGTACATACTGGTACCGCAGCTCTTTCACTCTATCAGAGTTCCTCTCAAATGGTACCCTGTAAATTTGCTTCATTGTCATCTGATGCTTCTTCAATATCCGGTCTATTGTGGAGTTGCTTATAGAGTTGACATTTTGGAATATGGCATTGTCTTGTAGGATTGCAGCGCGGATCTGTCTCAATGTGATGGCATTATTTGCCATCACCATGTTACAGATCTCTTGTTCTTGTTGTTCATTGAGAAGTTTTCCTCTGCCACCCGTGCAAGGTTGTCGTCCAATCCTAGATATAGAAGTCAAAGGACAACACTCCATTCGTAATGTATACCTTATCTATTCCTTACAGAATGAGTTACCTATGTAATTGTATTGTTGTTTTACTTACAGTAACTTTACCACAATTCTAATGCATCACTGCACAGTGACTGGAATACTACTGTAAACTGTATCATCAATACTGTAGAAAATAAACTATTCCGTAGTTTATTTTCTCCAATGTTTTTCTTGTCATTTTTAGTATCATAACATCCCATTGAGGTAAGATATTACTGTAGGCCTATCTCACACACACACACACACACACACACACACACACACACACACACACACACACACACACACACACACACACACACACACTAAATGAATAGGTAAATGTGTAAATAAATATATTTCTTGCTCTATGCACAGTGTCCTGTCCTATACAACATATAATTCCATCATTGACTGACTACATACCTGTTTTCCCTGCGAAAGGTTTGGATGATGGAGGAGACTGTTGAGCGAGGCACATTAGGCTGCACTCGGTGACCTGCCTCCGCCATTGTGAGGCCATGGTTGATGACATGGTCTATAATTGTGGCCCGAATTTCATCCGGGACAGCATGGTGTCTTCGTGCTCCTCGGCCTCTTCCCCCTATTCCACCACCACGCACCCTTACTCCTCCTCCTCCTCCTCTTCTTCTTCCTCTTCCTCTTCCTCGAGCAGGCAGTTGCCCTTCTTCATTTACTTGGCCAGGTGCCTCCATGTTCAGAAATTGTACTGGTCCTGCATGGTCAAGCTCTTTACATACATGTTTGGCAGCATTCACAGTCATGGACAGCACCTGTCAGGTAACTAAACATACTGTTTGATTGGTCATCTGAGATGTGTGAAACTCCTCCTTCGTTAGTTAAGTTCTAGTTTCACCTGACTGTCAATTGCTGTAATAAATGTATCAAATGTTCCAAGGGATTCATATATGGTATTCATGGTATTATGTTCTTGACTAATTTTGACAATTGAACAGACTATTGTGCATGTGATGACTTATACAATGAAATGACGCTGACACGTTTTGGAGCGAACAACCATTAGACTGAGAATCAACAATCAGTTTAGATCGATAAGATCTATTCACTTGGAAATTGTGCTAAATGTAGGCTACATGTACTTAATCATTTGCAAAGATGTACTGAGACATTGAGACGTACTTAGACATTTGCAATTTGATGAAATGAATGAGAAATTCAATTCTGTTGTGAACAATTGCCAAGTGGTTTGGAGGTTTTTCCATGTAGTTTTGAGAATGTAATTTCTGTTTCAAGAAATGAGCCAAACCAATGGAGAAAAACTGTAATATGGAGTTGGTCCCCCATTGCTGCTATAACAGCATCAACTCTTCGGGGAAGGCTTTCTACTAGATGTTTGAATATTGCTGTGGGGACTTGCTCCCATTCAATCACAAAAGCATTAATAATGTTGGGCACTGATGTTGGGCAATTAGGCCTGGCTTGCAGTCATTCAAAAGATATTTGATGGGACTGAGGTCAAGGCTCGTGCAGACCAGTCAAATTCTTCCACGCCGATCTCGACAAACCATTTCTGTATGGACCTCGCTTTGGCACGGGGGCATTCCCCAAACTGTTGCTATAAAGTTGGAAGCACAGAATCTTCTAGAATGTAACTGTATGCTGTAGCATTAAGATTTCCTTTCACTGGAACTAAGCCGGCTAGCCCGATCCATGAAAAACAGCCCCAGACCATTATTCCTCTTCCACCAAACTTTATAGTTGGCACTATGCATTGGGGCAGCTAGCGTTCTCTTTGAATCCGCCAAACCCAGATTTGTCTGTTGGACTGCCAGATGGTGAAGAGTGATTCATCACTCCAGAGAACCCATTTCATGAAGCTCCCGGCGAACAGTTCTTGTGCTGACGTTGCTTCCAGAGGCAGTTTGGAACTCAGTTGTGAGTGTTGCAACCGAGGATAGACGAGTTTTACACTAATAGGTTAGAGTACGTATCAAATACAAGGCCACAATAGGACACACAACTGAGTCAACAGTTTATGAAATTACAGCCTGATGTGCTTGCATCGGTGAATTCAACTTCATTTGTGCTGCTTTCGTTTGTCCCATTTACAGCGTGCAGTGGAGGGAAAGTGTACAGACACATGCCACAGTCTTAACTAAGCTACTAAAATGTTGTAGTCTGGCTTTGGTTTTTCAAGTTTGACAATGAATAACCAAAAAACGAAACCTGCAACAAAATACCATGCAAAGGAGAAACATGTAGGCCTATTACAGCAACATTTCAGCAGTAGCCTAGGCTGGCTACTCAACTACATTACATTTTGAGTGCACCATATAGCAATGCTGCATTCAACCACACCAATGATCCATGCAGTGCAAAAAAAAGGCAAAACCTATAGATAATGATCCATGCAGCGCAAATAGCTAAGTTACAGCTACGTTTTTGTTATTTGGAGTTATACATTTTTTTTTTATTAGGGTCGCAGCATATTATGCACATCTGCAAGCATAGCCTTAAAGGCCCGTCAAATAATACAATTGAAGTCGGAAGTTTACATACATTTAGGTTGGAGTCATTAAAACTCGGTTTTCAACCACTCCACAAATTTCTTGTTAACAAACTATAGTTTTGGCAAGTCGGATAGGACATCTACTTTGTGCGTGACACAAGTCATTTTTCCAACAATTGTTTACAGACAGATTATTTCACTTATAATTCACTGCATCACAATTCCAGTGGGTCAGAAGTTTACATACACTAAGTTGACGGTGCCTTTAAACAGCTTGGAAAATTCCAGAAAATGATGTCATGGATTTAGAAGCTTCTGATAGGCTAATTGACATCATTTGAGTCAATTGGAGGTGTACCTGTGGATGTATTTCAAGGCCTACCTTCAAACTCAGTGCCTCTTTGCTTGTCATCATGGGAAAATCAACAGAAATCAGCCAGGACCTCAGAAAAGAATTGTAGACCTCCACCAGTCTGGTTCATCCTTGGGAGCAATTTCCAAACGCCTGAAGGTACCATGTTCATCTGTTCAAACAATAGTACGCAAGTATAAACACCATGGGACCACGCAGCCGTCATACCGCTCAAGGAAGACGATGTGTTCTGTCTCCTAGAGATGAACTTTGGTGAAAAAAGTGTAAATCAATCCCAGAACAACAGAAAAGGACCTTGTGAAGATGCTGGAGGAAACAGGTACAAGAGTATCTATATCCACAGTAAAATGAGTCCTATATCGACATAACCTGAAAGGCCGCTCAGCAAGGAAGAAGCCACTGCTCCAAACCCGCCATAAAAAAAGCCAGACTACGGTTTGCAACTGCACATGGGGACAAAGATCATTCTTTTTGGAGAAATGTCCTCTGGTCTGCTGAAACAAAAATAGAACTGTTCGGCCATAATGATCATTGTTATGTTTGGAGGGAAAAGGGGGAGGCTTGCAAGCCAAAGAACACCATCCCAACTATGAAGCACGGGGTGGCAGCATCATGTTGTGGGGGTGCTTTGCTGCAGGAGGGACTGGGGCACTTCACAAAATAGATGGCATCATGAGGTAGGAAAATTATGTGGATAGATTGAAGTAACATCTCAATACATCAGTCAGGAAGTGTTAGGAGTGTGTATCGGAGGCAAAGTCAGGTGCAGGAGAGCAGAGTGTAGTGAACAGGTGCACTTTTTATTCCGGTCAAAATGACAGCACATAAATAACATAAAATGTGCCCAAAACACAGAACATAGACAAAAAGTAATGCGGGTAACAATATCCACAATATCAAAATACACGTAACACAAACAATCCTACAAAAAGACATGATGGGGAACAGAGGAATAAATACATATGAATTTATTGGGGAATGAAAACTAGGTGTGCAAGGAACAAGACAAAACAAATGGATACATGAAAAATGGAGCGGCGATGGCTAGAAAGCCGGTGATGTCGACCGCCGAATGCCGCCCGAACAAGGACAGGAGCCGACTTCGGGGGAAGTCATGACAGGAAGTTAAAGTTTGGTCGCAAATGGGTCTTTCAAATGGACAATGACCCCAAGCATACTTCCAAAGTGGTGGCAAAATGGCTTAAGGACAACAAAGTCAAGGTTTTGGAGTGGCCATCACAAAGCCCTGACCTCAATCTCATAGAAAATTTGTGGGCAGAACTGAAAAAGCGTGTGCGAGCAAGGAGGCCTACAAAACCGACTCAGTTTCACCAGCTCTGTCAGGAGGAATGGGCCAAAATGCACCCAACTTATTGAAGGAAGTTTGTGGAAGGCTACCCAAAACATTTGACCCAAGTAAAACAATTTAAAGGCAATGCTACCAAATACTAATTGAGTGTATGTAAACTTCTAACCCACTGGGAATGTGATGAGAGAAATAAAAGCTTTAATAAATCATTCTCTCTACTATTATTCTGTCATTTCACATCCTTAAAATAAAGTGGTGATCCTAACTGACGCAAAACAGGGAATTTTTCATGGATTAAATTTCAGGAATTGTGAAAAACTGAGTTTAAATGTATTTGGCTAAGGTGTATATAAACTTACGACTTCAACTGTATGTATCTCTTCTTTTGTTTTAACATGTTCAAACGCTATATACAGCATCTTATGTACAGTACATAAGTGGACATTACAAAAGGACATCTTTTTTTTCAAATAAAACAATGGCAAGTTTGGGTCTCAGTTGCACGTTTTTTGTTGTTGTAAAAACAAACAGTCTATGTCTGGCCTGCAAATATATGGGCCGTGCGCTGACTGAGTTTTACACCCCTAGGCTAGCATATCTATTTATGTAGCTATTTATTTAACAAGCTAAAAACATGGAGTCTAACGTTAGCTAGCTAGTTGCTGGAAGGATATCATGTCATTGGAGGAGTGGGAGAGTGACCAACATTTTCCCCTCATATTGTTTTTCAGTGGCAACAGCTAGAGATGCAGGTGTCATTTGGTTAGCTAGCAAAAAAATTGAATCGTTTTACTAGCTAGCTAGCTATGCTG
The DNA here is from genome assembly GCF_965601325.2 of Salmo salar. Taxonomy (NCBI): domain Eukaryota; kingdom Metazoa; phylum Chordata; class Actinopteri; order Salmoniformes; family Salmonidae; genus Salmo; species Salmo salar. The sequence continues at coordinate 6,896,725 of NC_138306.1, read as the reverse complement.
AAATTGAATGACTTATCCACAGTTAGCATATCTCTTACTTGTCAATCAAATGTATTTAGCAGGCAGGCAGGCAAGTTACCAGTCAGTTGTCAAAACGTGCATTGGGACAAGCATGCATTGGCAGGCAAGCTGAAGAAGGACGAGCAGGCTACTATTCCCCATCGTTAATCAGTGCAATCTAGTGTTCCCTTGTTAGAATTTAGCTCATCTCACTCTGGCTAGCATTAGCTGTTGATCTTGATGTTGTTGATGTGCATAGGCAACTGAGGGAGAGAGCCTACCTGTTCATGGTTGTATGATCAATACAACTGTGAAGTTCCCAAATGTAAGAGGACTCCCGTGGTATTTCCATAGTTGCAGAAATCCATTCAGGTGTATTTTGTGGCTTTTGGCGAATACGTTCTAATTATCTAAAGTCGTGCTGTTGCTACTGCCTGTAAACACACAGTCCAGTTCAAAGGGAATGATGGCAGGCCGGTGTGGCAAATGGCTTATTTGCATTTAGGCTTATTTGCATATAGGCCTACTGAGCTCCATCGTCCTGGACATCTGTCTTGTCCAGGACCAGTATCAACGCAGACCGGTGCGCCATAGCCAAATCAGAGCAAATAGATTCCATTCCTCTATGGCGCACAGGTCTGAGTTGACACTGGTCCTGGACAAGATAGATGTTTTTATTTCCTGCAGTAATTGCCCAAACGTATGGCCGCTTTCCCACTCTACATTGGTATTGAATTTTCACAAATGCCTTAGTCATTCCCAAACATTCTATGAATTTATGAAAACGTGAAAATGACCATATCTAAGTGCTCGCTTGTCAGAACATAAACAAAAAGGTGTCATATTCTTCCTGGGGGTGTATTTGAACAGATTTTAATAAGATTCAATGTTGATAAAAAGCTGTCAGTTCCTCTTAAATATGATGCAGCTTGCGATAGAACGGTTGATACAGCACGTAAAGTATGAGACTGGGGTAGTGGGCTACGATAACCTGTACTTGAACAGAGTTTGTATTTATTTGATATACACTTATAAGGAGTGGACTGGAATGGTTTTGTAGGTGGTGGATGATGAATGATCTCGGTCTGGTGAAATCATCGTATTATCCCGAAATAGAAGTCATTGAGGAATACATGAAAACAAAGGTGATGACTCAACAAAAGAACCTTGACAGAAGAAATACATTATGTGCAGTGTGAAATGACTAAGTGTGTCGGTTTGTCCTTGATTTAAAATAACAGTGTATTTTTAACAGCATGCATGTCTCTCCTGGAGCCAGAAAGAAAAGATGAAGTCAGAGAGAGGAAAGAGGGGATGGATGGTATTGTTCTTCTCATTCTGCTGTGTGTCTATGAGGGTAGGGTTTCCTCTGCACTGTTCTAGCTAACTAATGTACTTCCTGAATAGTCCAACTTTAGAACTCTACTGTCTGAACCCGTCACCTCTGGAATCTCAATTGTCTGTGGTCCTCTGGTGATGCCACAACAAAAGAAGGTCAGGACTCTTTGAATAAAGCATATGTCCTGTTTATAACATAGATTGGCTAGATATTAAGTGCTATATCACTTTACTTTCCTCTATAAAATGTGAAGAATATATTATGTTGAAATTGGAATAACTAACTTATTTCGGTCTTAAAAAATATGAGGGCAGAAAACTTCAAAGGCCTACTAACGAAAAGACATGCATGATAAGGTACATTATGATTTGTAATAACTTGTCCTTCCCTGCCACCAAGCCTCCCTCCCATTGTGTATTAGATGGCAATGGCCCTATGGTTGAACTGACCCAACCAAGGTCCTTTCTCTTTGTGCATATGCAGCCATCGATTGGACTCAACCTAGATACTTCAAACAATAGCAAACAGAAATATATTAGTGAACAATGATGATTTGTTGGTGGCAGGGCCCACTCTCCAAATAAAGGCTGTCGACATGATTAGAACTGGGCTTGTGGTAGGACAAAGCGCTGCGTTCACAAATGCATATGGGAGAGGGGGCACCATACACACTCCATGCCCCCCTGCAGTGCTTGCTCCAAACCCAACCAGTATTGGGGTGAAGAGAAGCCAAACTCACACAACTCTAATTAAGTGAAACCAGAATCTATATGGGGAGAAATGTGCCTTATTCAGAAGATTATGTTCATTTACATTTCATACATACTTCACTAAATCAATTATTTCTGGGTATGTTGGAAAAAAAAGGTTTTAGAACGTCTAAGTGAAACTTAGAACTTAGCTACACTAAATGTTACATGGAGCTGACATACATCAGGATATTATTCTATAATTCAATTGTCTTTGAGACATAACTTCATCATAAAAAAAACAGCATATACACTGAGTGTACAAAACATTAAGGACCCCTTCCTAAAACTGTTGAACGTGAAAAATCCAGCAGCATTGCAGTTCTTGACACAAACCGGTGCGCCTGGCATCTACTACCATACCCAGTTCAAAGGCACTTACAGTGAGAGAAAAAAGTATTTGATCCTCTGCTGATTTTGTACGTTTGCCCACTGACAAAGAAATTATCAGTCTAATTTTAATGGTAGGTTTATTTGAACAGTGAGAGACAGAATAACAACAACTAAATCGTGAAAAACGCATGTCAAAAATGTTATAAATTGATTTGCATTTTAATGAGGGAAATAAGTATTTGACCCCCTCTCAATCAGAAAGATTTCTGGCTCCCAGGTGTCTTTTATACAGGTAACGAGCTGAGATTAGGAGCACACTCTTAAAGGGAGTGTTCCTAATCTCTGCTTGTTACCTGTATAAAAGACACCTGTCCACAGAAGCAATCAATCAATCAGATTCCAAACTCTCCACCATGGCCAAGACCAAAGAGGTTTCCAAGGATGTCAGGGACAAGATTGTAGACCTACACAAAGCTGGAATGGGCTACAAGACCATCGCCAAGCAGCTTGGTGAGAAGGTGACAACAGTTGGTGCGATTATTCGCAAATGGAAGAAACACAAAAGAACTGTCAATCTCCCTCAGCCTGGGGCTCCATGCAAGATCTCAGCTCGTGGAGTTGCAATGATCATGAGAACGGTGAGGAATCAGCCCAGAACTACACGGGAGGATCTTGTCAATGATCTCAAGGCAGCTGGGACCATAGTCACCAAGAAAACAATTGGTAACACACTACGCCGTGAAGGACTGAAAGCCTGCAGCTCCCGCAAGGTCCCCCTGCTCAAGAAAGCACATATACATGCCCATCTGAAGTTTGCCAATGAACATCTGAATGATACAGAGGACAACTGGGTGAAAGTGTTGTGGTCAGATGAGACCAAAATGGAGCTCTTTGGCATCAACTCAACTCGCCTTGTTTGGAGGAGGAGGAATGCTGCCTATGACCCCAAGAACACCATCCCCACCGTCAAACATGGAGGTGGAAACATTATGCTTTGGGGGTGTTTTTCTGCTAAGGGGACAGGACAACTTCACTGCATCAAAGGGACGATGGACGGAGCCATGTACCGTCAAATCTTGGGTGAGAACCTCAGCCAGGGCATTGAAAATGGGTCGTGGATGGATATTCCAGCATGGCAATGACCCAAAACACACAGCCAAGGCAACAAAGGAGTGGCTCAAGAAGAAACACATAAAGGTCCTGGAGTGGCCTAGCCAGTCTCCAGACCTTAATCCCATAGAAAATCTGTGGAGGGAGCTGAAGGTTCGAGTTGCCAAACGTCAAACCTTAATGACTTGGAAAAGATCTGCAAAGAGGAGTGGGACAAAATCCCTCCTGAGATGTGTGCAAACCTGGTGGCCAACTACAAGAAACGTCTGACATCTGTGATTGCCAACAAGGGTTTTGCCACCAAGTACTTCATGTTTTGCGGAGGGGTCAAATACTTATTTTCCTTATTAAAATGCAAATTTATAACATTTTTGACATGCGTTTTTCAGGATTTTGTTGTTGTTATTCTGTCTCTCACTGTTCAAATAAACCTACCATTAAAATTATAGACTGATAATTTCTTTGTCAGTGGGCAAACGTACAAAATCAGCAGGGGATCAAATACTTTTTTCCCTCACTGTAAATCCTTTCCAGCCCATTCACCCTCTGAATGGCACACATACACAATCCATGGCTCAATTGTTTCAAGGCTTAAAAATCCATCTTTAACCTTTCTCCTCCCTTTCATCTACACTGATTGAAGTGGATTTAACAAGTGACATCAATAAGGGATCATATCTTTCAACTGGATACACCTGGTCAGTCTATGTCACGAAAATAGCAGGTGTCCTTAATGTTTTGTACGCTCAGTGTATAAGCACAGTTTAGTGTGTATGTGGGTCTGTAAAAAGTTGAATCAAATAACTGATCTCAATAGTGCCAAGATTCTTGACTCAGCTGTGCTGACAGAAGGATGATGGATCTCACTCACAACTACATAAACATAAAACACCATTCTTTGCATTAATAACTACGAGGTGACATGACATCTGTTGGAGTGAAGCCCTTTTTTTATTGTCTTGAAATATATTTTGGATTCTTTGTTCATCATTTCTATCTATCTTTTCTGTACAGAGGGAAGACAGACATTTGTTCTGCATGACAGGAAAATGTATTTCTCAGAAACTTAATAGGAGGAAGGGTTCGGCTTGGTGCTTTGTGTTTACTAGCACTTGGCTGTAGCACCAAAACCTTTGCTCTTGATATTTAGAGTGTATCTTTTGTTTTACTATTGTTGTGCCCTTCCAGGAAAGCTGTTGTGTTTAATAGACCTCTTCGCAGTAGCAAGCAGTGTAAGGCCTGCGGATGATGTAGGTCAGGCTGTCTGTGCAGATGACAGATAACTTAATGCACTTGCTTATATTTGGTGAGGACAGTAATGCACACTAGTGGACAAGAGGTTGAGATGGTAGGGCAGTGGCTGTAGGGTATTTGGTGGAGCTAAGGCTCTCTTTTAGTTATTGTTCCTTATTATCCACACAGTATAGGCTATTGGCCTGATTATAGGCTATTGACCACCTTGAGATACAAACAAGCAATCACTTGTGATTCAAACTTTTAGTAAAACTACCACATGGCAAAATCACCTCACGCTACAGGTGATCTGATTGCCCTCAGCAGCACAGTGCTAGATGAAATGAGTATCCAGGGTAATCTGATCTGTGATTACTGAAATAGACAGTCTCTGTTTCTTCCCCATTGAAGTCCGGAGATGCGTTGAACAGTGGGTGCTAGATGGAGCCTCAGTCAAGACAGCCGAGCCAAAGGGGTCAGGGGTTGACCCTCTGCCCTTACTGTCAAGCGACTGCATAGGTTACATGTCATGCACGGGGCCGGGAGCCGACCGACCGAGGTCCATCAGCCTGGTCCTATTGTCTGAGAGCACCGGTCCAATGCAAAGACAAAACCAGCACCTGCTAGACTGGCCCCCAACCACCTCAGATGATTACAGCCATGGGGAAATTGGTCCCCATACCGGCCTGCCACGCGTTGGGCACAAGGCTACCGTTGTCTGCTCCCACCCTTCGCCACAACCCCCACCTCCGCCCCTCTATGTCCCCAGCCAGAGCAGTCATTCATGTAGTCTGCTGTACCCTACGCCAGGTTATGTTCAGATCAGAGGACAGAGAGAGACTCAGTCCTACATCTGCTTTCATTCACTCGCGCCAACAAACAGGGTTTGTCCTATTATTAGTGCCATCCTCATTTCTGGCATCCCCCTCCGTACATGCGCTCGCCTCGCCAGCCACGCCCGTTTGCCTCGTTAACAAGCACCGGGAACAAATACAACAACCTGCCTGCCCCCCCCCCCCCCCCCCCCCCACACTTTGGTTAGATGCACACTTTTTTCAATTGTTCTTTGTTCTTCAACATAAATTGTACTGTACTATTAAATGTACAGTTTTTCTATGGATCCTGGAGTGGAGCCATAGAGCATGAGGTCACACACTTTTAGGGGCTGGTGCCATGTATGGTGGTCTAGAGCTGAGACACGGTCGTACAGGTGGCATCATTCTTTAATCACACTACTGTACTGTGATTCAAGGCAAAAGCTCATTAATTAATTCATGACCTACAACATTACATTTCTGCTTTGGTTAGTTCCCAGAGTACTTCAACTTCTTAAACAACACATCTAAGAGTAAAAAAATCACGGTTTGTTTAGCTTTGTCTTTGTGTTGCATAGCACTTCTCTTCATCCCTCTGAGGCTAGGCCTGTCAATAGTTTCACCCACGAGGGTTAAAGCACTTTAAGAAAACTATTTACCATCTCACAAGTCCATGAAAGCTTCACCACCACAAAAGACAAACATTTTGTGTAGTTTCTTGCATACGCAAGTGTTCTTTCCTCTCATTCATATCTCCTCAACCTAAGCCTTATCCTGTAACGTGACAAACGCAATGACAAACTACACAAACCCATAGACGCAGCACAGCGTAGTTCAAACCATCAAAAAGAATGCATACCTAGGCTGATCCCAAATTGCACCCTATTCCCTACATAGTGCACTACTTTTGACCAGAGACCCATGGGCCCTGGTCAAAAGTAATTCACTATATACGGAATAGGGTGCCAATTGGGACTCAGCCCTAAAATGCCCAGACAATCAAGTTAGCCTAATCCAAGTGGACAGCCAATCAGTACACCATAGTTGGCAGACACAATGCCTTGTAATTACTCTTTCACTAAATGCAAGCATCTAAATGTATGTGCAGATTGAAGACTGGAGACAGGGTTAGACTGAGGGAGCAAGGTCTATTTGAGCAAAGAGCTGAGCTCCCTGTTGCTAGCTGAATGAGTATGAGCTTGACAGAATGGAGGTTTCAGACAGATACAGCAGTTAGGAACCTTTGATACGTGTGATTCAGACCAAAGGTCAGTGATTTAAAATGGAAACTGGTGTTGGTAACACCTTCTACAACTTTTTTCAGAGGTCTAAATAGTGAAAGGACTAAGGAAATACACGGTTCTCTTTGGAGCTGATTGTTGAATGGATAACAAAGAGGAAAATGAATTGAAAGATTACTAAGTTTGCTCTCTCTCTACAGTTATAGTGCTGGTCATATTTAGATGAAATCACTGGGAGCCAAAGTTAAATCACTTTCCCAGTTCCCAAAAATAGTCAAAGGTTACAGCAGGACACAAACTGCAACATGTTGTGACCAACAGGGCTTCCTGAGGCAGCATTTTTATACAGTCCTCCCTTTGCTGTTTAAGTTTCAAGTTTTAATGTCTGATGCACAAGTACAGTGAAATGCCTTTCTTGCACACTCCAAACCCAACAATGCGGTAATCAATATCAATGTAGCACTAAAAATAACATAAGGTAGAACAAAAACACAAAATAAATTAAAATAAGAAACACGAAGAACACGAGAAAGTAAGAAGCTACAGTATATACAGGGTCAGTTCCAGTACCATATTTATATTGTGCAGGGATGCTGGAGTAATAGAGGTAGATATGTAAAGGGGTAAGGTGAATATGCATCAGGATATGATAAACAGAGTAGCAGCAGCGTAAATGGTGATTGTCAACTCAGATAGTCTGTGTAGCCTTTCTGTTAGCTATTTTATGGCTTGGCGATAGGAACTGTTCAGGAGCCTGTTGGTGTCAGACTTGTACCGCTTGCCATGCGGAAGCTGAGAGAACAGTCTATGGCTTGGGTGGCTGGAGTCTAACAATTTTCCGGCCCTTCCTTTCACACCGCCTGATATTGAGGTCTGGGCTGTCCGTACCACCCCCTGTAAGCGATTGAGGGCGGTGCTGTTGCCATACCAAGCAGTCAAGATACTCTCAATGGTGCAGCGGTATAACTTTTGATAGGGGCAATCTGCAGTTGCTTCAACCATTTTTGGAATTATAAATGAATGGTATGTACCCACTGATTCATGCAGAATTTAACTTATAAATGCTTTGTGAGCTTAGTTCAACTGTTGTACCCCATCAGAACCCAAAATACAAGCTTGGTTAACTCCAATGTGTATAAACAAAGTACATGTAAACAAACACTATATAGCCTCAAAATATGGTTAAAACAACAATTTTGATATAATGAATGGTGAGTCCTTAGCATCCATAGCTCTGTCTGTGAATTTCAGGTATTTCTATGAACTTGGTTGTGGTTACACTTCTTCAGGGAGTACTGCTGATTGTCGCTTTAAGGGGACTTTTTTCTTCTTATTCTCTCTCTCACAAATCACTGTTTAGAACATGTCTTCTATTCAAAAGGTCTAAATGGTGTTTTCCATAACGGACAAGGCAAGCCTATTAACTCCACCATAGAAATAGAATTGCTAGATGGACACAACATTGTTCCCCTATATTTTATGTCTCATTCCATCCCATGCAATCACTTAATGTGTGCTGGGCTCATAATAGTGCTTATAATGACTAAGTCTTGGTTATTGTCTAATAGCCGGACGAAGTTGTAAGTAGGTGATTAGCCACTTAATACATTTTTATCAGAAAACTTCATGGGAAATCACCCCTGGTCCCTGAGGAACAAAGTGCTGCAGTGTGTCAGAGGCTGTCTCACTAACCCCATGCCTCTGGCTGACCCTGGTTAGTAGAGTTTATATGGGTTGTAAATTACACATATATGAATGGTGATAGCTGCTGAATGTGGTCTGGTCTGGCTGGGAAATCATGGGTTCAACAGTAGGATACGCTTGACATGTGCTTCATAAAATACCATAAATGGATGGTCATACCATTAGAAATGGAAATCTCACTGGAATACTGGAAATCCTATTCCGGTTAGACTATTAGTGTACCAGCCTGGTTTAATAGCCTAGACGTAATATAGTAAATGTAAATCCAGGACACCCAAATTAAAATGAAAGTAGGGTGGTTGGTCGGGTGGATGTGTAAGTGTATAATGCAAACATCTAGCAACCCAAAGGTTGTGAGTTTGAATCTCATCACGGACAACTTTAGCATTTTACTTCATTAGCAACTTTCAACTACTTACTACTTTAGAGCTACTTTGCAACTACTTAGCATGTTAGCTAACCCTAACCTTAACACTAAGCTAACCCCTTTTAGCTAACCCTTCCCTTGAAGCTAACCCTTTAACTTAGCTTCTAAACTCAACCCTAACCTTAACCTTAACCCCTAGCCTAGCTAGTGTTAGCCAGCTAGCTAATGTTAGCCACCTAGCCACCTACCTAGAATTCATAAGATATGATATGTTTTGCAAATTTGTAACATAATACGAATTGTAATTCGTAACATATCATACGAAATGAGTGATGGACATCCACGAATGAATACATACCACACGAAACATAATATATCAAACTAAATGGAGTGTCTTAGACTTACAGAATAATACAAAAAGCTCTGAGACTAGGTTGAGTGAAACTGATTGGTTGAGGTTATGTGATTGGCACGTTTGGCGCTAGTTGAATAGTGACTTCATGGATGAGTTGCATCAATGCTTTATAAATGCACTTACTGTACACATACTCATAAACTTGCATCTCCAATACACATTTACTATGAACATTACTGTATGATTTACTAAATCAAGTTCACTATATTGAATGAAGGAGAGTTCTGGAGTACCCATTACGTACTCTTCAAGTCTACTTAAAATAGAAACTGCCAAAGAGATAATAAATCATGTGTGTTGTGGCAAGGTAACCACCATGACTAGAGAACAGAACACCCAGGTTGGAGACGGGGAGAAAAAGAAAAAAAGAAAAGAGAAAAAAGGAAAATGTGTAGGACAAGAGATCCCAGGAGCATAAAGACAGAGAAACATAAACAACCCTTATATTATTTCCTCCCTCTCTCTCTTCCATCCACCCATCCATCCATCCATCCATCCACCCATCCATCCATCCCCAGTCTCCGATTCCTGTAGAGGAATGCCAAACACACGCCTGCTCTGTGTCACTAATAGCTGCCTACCTGATGCCCTGTGGGCTCCTTGAAAGTCACATTTTGACATGTAAACATTTGCTTTTGAATGTGAATTCAACATTTGTGGGTTCCCAGATAGGCTTTATTTTCTTCCCATTTTCCACCCCTGTGATAGGCTTGCATCTGGGTCTTGGGGTCTACAGAGACTATAGGACCTGCTCTCCCAATCGTAATCCCTCCTCCATCCTTCACATCTCACTGGCTCTCAACAGACAGTGTTGTTACAGTAAAAGGTTGATTAGGGGTCACATCATAAAAGGGACTTATAGGTTAAAGAACGACCCAGAGCGTGTGTTAACTTACAGGATATTGATGAAATACAAAAGACCCTCAGCCTACCACTGCTCTTACTCTAAGTGCATGTCACCCACTACCTCATCATCCTTAGCTAACTAGCCTAACTAGCATATCCCTGAGCTGGCCTTCTCCGGAAGTCATTGTAAATAAGAAGTTGTGTACATGAATTCCCCCAATGTATATAGGCTAGAGGATGCTAGGAGACATCAGTGTTTTCCCACGGTAGTAGGAGAATCATCCAGTCATCCTCTATGACCCCAGACCCCTGACCCCTGATGCTCCAGAGACACCTCAGACTGTCCCCTCGTGAGAGCCATTCACTGATAACAACCGCTACTTGATTTACACCGACCCAACGCCGCAAGCCCCATAGCCCCCAGAGTAGTCCTTTGAAGCTCTGATAGCTAGAGTATTTAGCCACTCAACAGCTGATAGTGCCGGTGGAAAGGCAAGGTGCCACTGGTATGAGACAGGGTGTTGTGGCTTTGTTGTGTTGGTGTTTCTCTCTAGATGGTTGTCACTATCATTGTGAGACTCTGGAGGTGTGACATTATTGGAAAGCTGGAGCAGTGGGTACAGTAGGAGCTGCCAGGGGCGCAACTTTGGTTTTAGAAGTGGAGGGGGCATCTAAAGCTAATTTCCTGCATTTCTACACAATCTAATATGACCCATGGCCCTTCTAGCCGTCTCTATATAGAACAACAAAAAGTAAGCAAAAATGCCCACAAACATGAAGCTAGGTCGGAGAACATTATTAAATACGTTTAAGTGATTGATAAGACTGAACTAGATCAAAGATAATAAATATTGCGTTGCACATTTAACCAATAGCCTAACAAATGAACAACTCTTATAAATAAAGTACAAATTCTTTTCATTGTCTTTATTAAGACATCCTCTATATCAAATTTCATCCAGACCTCCTAGTCAATACATTAATTCTCTCCCCAATACAACTTCCTTCCTATCTTTTTTTATGTATCAAGGGAAAGGTTTGGAAAACAAAAGTTTAATAAAAACAGACATACAACTACACATTAACACACCGAAACAGTACACCCTCCATATAATTCATAGACCTAATAGTACTGTAGAGGTCGTTTTACTTGCACACAATATAGCTGGGTTACCTCGTCCTGGCTCAAGGGGTCCACCAACACACCACACTCAGCTTTAGGATCTTAGTGAAACATTCATTATGGGTTTCAGTGTGTTAGGCCAAGGCTGGAGTGGCAACCAACAGTACGGCAGACTCCCAGGGCCAGAACTGAGCAGCCCAGCAGCTAGGGATTGCCAAAATAGGTTTTTCCCTTGATGTGGGCATGATTTCAATACAGACTCCTTTTGTCGTACAGTATTCCATATAAGGCATCCAGATCTTATGAAATTTGTACAGTATACCCTTAATCTTGTAATAAATAAAATCTAGTGATACATAACTGGACATTTCTTCCATCCATTGTGGGAGGATAAGCAACCTTCCAATTAATGGCAATACATTTCTTACCTGCTATAAATGGTAGGTTACACAGATTCTTCTGATAAGAGTCTCCAGTATCAACATTTCCAAGCAAACAAAAACAGGGGGAAGGGAGAATCTGTAGACATGCTGAGATAAAAGAACATACTCTTTGCCAGAATTCAGTCAGCCTTCATAAGACCATAACATATGCAAATATGTCCCCTTATGTGTTTTACACCTCCAACAGAAGAATTACATTTCTGAGTGCATGATATTCAGTTTCACTGGCATATAGTACATTTTATAGATGGACTTAAACTGCAGTAATTTATGTCTGCGATATTATGAACATGACTGGGCATTCTAACATATCTGTATCCATTCATCATCATCAATACCGTCTCCCATGTCTTCCTCACATTTTTGTTTTACATGTTTTGTGTCATTGGGAAAAGCCTCTATCAACCCTTGATAAAGTTTGGAAATCAACTTTAGAGGTTTGTCATACTGCCTTAAAATAGTTTCAATCTTTGAAGCTTCTTGCTTGTCCAGTGTTTGCTGCACAGAGAGAATAAAGTGTTGCAAAAGTTCACCTCTGCGCTGTCACAGACTGGTCTTCCGTTGCTGCCTGAACCTGCTGAGACCCCTGTCACCTTTTGATCCTGCTCAGATGAAGCATGACAAAGAACTACCTTGGTGTACATTGATATATTATATTTTCCATGAATAGAATCAATGGTTCAATAATTGAAATTACCATTATTCCCAGATCCTAGACTGTGGCCTACCCATCAACTCAAGATGGAACTTTGTATCCATTCACTGATACACTAGAGCTGAACTGGCTGTGGTTGCTACTAGCTACTAGCTACTAGTTCATTCACTTCAGTCAAGAAGGGATGAAACATTAGCTAACGTAACATGTCAGTTACACTACTAGATCAGCACTGGGAATAAATACTTGTTTTTTCTGTCAAACAGCAGCTAAATCTAGATCAGTCAACTAGAGCCAGCTAGATCAGTCAACTAGAGTGTAGCCAGTTTCTGCTCTGCTTGCTTTTAAAACTCTGAGAAAAAGCGCAACACAGACAGCAGCTGCCTCTGTTCATCTCTCCCACGCTGGTCCTATACAGCAACCTTTCAGAAGCTTTGCCTTCACATACTGTAGCCTGTCCGCACACTCTGCTCTCTCCATGTGGTTCTAAATCTAGCAGGCTGAAACTGGAAAACAGCTTACCCGTCCACTCTGAGGCGTCCGCATGGTCCTAAAGCACACCAGTGCAGTGTCTTGTATCACAGTGCAATGATAACATTTCAGAATGTGTGTGTGTGCCGGTGGGGGGGTCATGTCCCCCTCATCCCCAGTGAAAGTTGTGCCCCTGGGAGCTGCTATAACACATTGGCATACCAGTGTCAAACCTATTATAAGGGGAAAATGATATGAATATGATAATCAACAATGACGGAAGTTGTGCTAGTTGTGCTAATTGATATGACATTGAAACCTGTAACGTATGTAAATATAAACACACATCTAATTTTAACATACTATGAAACCAAAATAATCGAACACGAATCAATCAATAAATCAATAATCAATATTACTTTACATAATGGGGAACTTAAGCAAAAACTTACATAACTGATTTAAAGTCTGTCAGAGGTCTTTGAAGACCCTATCAAGACAACACATGCCCTTTCAAGGGATGCCATATGACATACAAACCAGGCCTCTTTTGAAGAGCCCAAACATTACTGTCAAACTCTCTGTTTACACTGTGTTTTAAAGACCTCAAAGGTTCCCCACGTGAGGCAGAGAGCGGCACTGAGGGGAAGTCGGGCCAACTTTATGGGCATCTCTCATGACAGGAGTGCTGCCGTGTGTCCCAAATGACACCCGATTCCCTATCAAGCACACTTATTTTGACTATAGGCCCTGGTCAAAAGAAGTGCACTATGTAGGGAATAGGGTGCCATTTGGGACTCGGTCCTGGTTGGCCCATTAGGGGCTGTTAGCTGTTAAGTCAACATGGTGGTTTTTAGGGTCCTGACATCCAGGTTGACCCAGACTAACCCTTTAACTGGACACAGTCATCATGCCCAGGAAACCCTTGTCTGTTTTAAGGTCAGACTGAGATTGCTTCAGTATGGGACTGTGTTTGTAGACTGGCCACTTACTTACTATGGCCTGAATGAAGGAATGTCCATCTCAGAGAATTCAACAGTAACAGCAACATCAGTGACAGTGGGATGATGCTGTGTGGATCCTCTCTGTGTCAAAGTCGCCCTTGTAACCTCGAGGGTCTATCCTGGTTTCATGGATGTCCCTTCTCTCTGTCCTAGACTCCCAGGGGACGAAGAGTTTCAGCCAGAGAACGTTGCTCCTTATCTAGCACCATTTGTAGAGGCCATCAACTTTGACTAAGCTTGTAACCTGTGCCTACACAGAGGGTTGAGGGGGCTTGTAACCTAGCTATGCTTACAGGGAGGGTAGCCTTTCTTCAGGTCTCCTCCTTCTTCAGGGTTTTATTATGACATCTGTCCCCCATCACATTCCTAAACACTTTCTCCACCTTCTTTCCTGTGTCAGAGACGGTGTGTGGGTGTGCGTGCGCTACTTTGGGATACTATGGAAGTGAAAGTACTTCACACTTCTTTATTAACCGTAACATTGTTTCAATGTTCATTCTCATTTGGCCTCAACCTTTGGATCCTAAATCTTAGGATCCCCCAGGCAAGGAATAGGTTTCTAAGTAAAAAGTCACATATGTTGTTCCATTTGCTGATCTCACTCATCTAGATTTAAACAATGTCATATGCAATGAAAGCATGACTGACAGTGATGATAAATGGGACTCTGCAGGGGGTCTGCTCTGGAGAACCCGTCGACCGAGACCGTTACACAGGCTGCTTGAGGACCCCTCCCTCCCTTTTACCTCTGACTGTCACCCACTGCTGCCACTCCATCATCCAGTGGACACACACACATGAACACACAAACACACACACACACAAACACACAAACACACATGCACCTTTGCCATCCAAGTACGTCAGGGGGCCGCAAAGGGTGGGATAGAGGGGTAGAGGTGAGGTCATAATACTTACACATAATATTCTTCTGTCTTATTCTTTCATTTTCTAATTCCACCCAATGCTTTCTCCATCATATTACAGAGATACAGTATATTGGCTAAAAGGGCTAAATCAATGCGCAGGATAGTGCAATAAGCATAAGTCCAACATTACACAATCCCAGAGAGAAATGACTCACAGTTGACTCATATTTCTTCTTATTTCTCGTGTGTTTATTTTTTTCATTGTTATTGATTATTGCATTGTTGGGTTTTGAGTTTGCAAGAATTTCACTGTACTTGTGAATGTGACATTAAAACTTGAGTTTCTAACAGACATCTAGTCAGCAAATGAAACTCAATCAAGTACGAAAGTGGCAGAGATCAACATACGGGATTACTAATATGACTAACTTTTCCAGAGATGCAGGGACTGTAACAGTGAGGATGTGTGATTCTGAGCATATCATGAACAGACAAGAAACTTGTGCTGTACTGTCAAAATGTTAGGAGTGGGGGTGGACATAAGCCCAAGCTATACACCCAATTCAGCCAAGACTCACCCTCTCCCTCTAGCCTTTTAACAATGACAGCTTTGTCAAAGGAACTCAAAGGAGGCAAAAAAGAAGTCTGTATACCCCTGTCCCGGTTTCTGAAGTGTGCCTCACCCCCATTTCCTCTCCTCCTCTCACACTCTTTCTAAGTCTTCCTTCTTCTCTTTCTTCGTCAGCATTGACGTAATCTCAAAACAAGCCACAGAGGCAGCTGCTCCTCGAGACACTTCTCCCTCTCTCTCTCTCTCTCTCTTCTCGCTATATCTTTCTTACTCTCTTTTCCTGCTCACTCCATCTTACCCTTTCTGTAGCTTTTCTCTCATTCATTTCATAGATGTATGAATTTCCCATGGCCTCACAAAGACCATCTTATTCTGACATCACATTCTGACCCCTGTTTTGTTTTGGGACTGACTCTTGTAGTCTAAAGACAGATGGTAGATGGTACTGTACCCAATGTACTGAGAAACCCAGCAGAATTCTCTCCTGTCCACTAACAGTGTTTGGTACATTGATTATCCAGCACTAGCTAGCTACAGGTTGGCCATAGGCATTCTAATGATAGATAGATAGATAGATAGATAGATAGATAGATAGATAGATAGATAGATAGATAGATAGATAGATAGATAGATAGATAGATAGATAGATAGATAGATAGATAGATAGATAGATAGATAGATAGATAGATAGATAGATAGATAGATAGATAGATAGATAGATAGATAGATAGATAGATTTGACAATTTAAAATACATTACAACCACACATTTGGATAATGCATTTACAATCATCGAAGATGACACAAAAAAGTTTGAAAACGTATTTCCATTGTGGTCCTCTTAAAGAAATGACTCAAATGAACAAACATAAACATAGTAGGCCTAGGCTACACAGTGGACCTAGCATTCTAGGTATACTTTGGTTACACATAACTAATAACAAAACAAAGAACAGGATGACATTGTCATAGCTTAGAGCATTGCATACAGACATGAAAAAAAATATATATACACAGTACCAGTCAAAAGTTTGGACACATCTACTCATTCAAGTTTTCTTCAAAACTATGAAATAACACATATGGAGTCATGTAGTAAGTAAAAAAGTGTGAAACAAATATACATTTTTATATTTGAGATTCATCAAAGTAGCCACCGTTTGTGTTATGTGTTTGTGTTATGACAAGGTAGGGGTGGTATACAGAAGATATCCCTATTTGGATAAATGACCAAGTCCATATTATGGCAAGTGCTGTCGCAAAAACCAACAAACACTATGATGAAACTGGCTCTCATGAGGACCGCCACAGGAAAGGAAGGCCCAGAGTTACCTCTGCTACAGAGGATAAATTACAGTTACCAGCCTCAGAAATTGCAGCCCAAATAAATGCTTCAGAGTTCAAGTAAAAGACACATCAACATCAACTGTTCAGAGGACACTGCGTGAATCAGGCCTTTATGATCGAATTGCTGCAGAGAAACCACTACAAAGGGACACCAATAAGAAGAAGAGACTTGATTGGGCCAAGAAACACGAGCAATGGACATTAGAACGGTGGAAATCTGTCTTTTTGTCTGATGAGTCCAAATTTTCGATTTTTGGTTCCAACCGCCGTGTCTTTGTGAGACGCAGAGTAGGTGAATAGATGATCTCCGCATGTGTGGTTCCCACCGTGAAGCATGGAGGAGAAGGTGTGATGGTGCTTTGCTTGTGACACTGTTAGTAATAGTGGTTATTTAAAATGAAAAGGCAGCAGCATGGCCAGCATGGCTACCAGCATGGCTACCACAGCATTCTTCAGCGATACGCCATACCATCTGGTTTGTGCTTAGTGGAACTATCATTTGTTTTTCAACAGGACAATGACCCAAAACACACCTCCAGGCTGTGTAAGAGCTATTTGACCAAAAATGAGAACTATGGAGTGCTGCATCAGATGACCTTGCCTCCACAATCACCCGACCTCAACCCAATTGAGATGGTTTTGGATGAGTTGGACCGCAGACTGAAGGAAAAGCAGCCAACAAGTGCTCAGCATATGTGGGAACTCCTTCAAGACTGTTGGAAAAGCATTCCATGTGAAGCTGGTTGAGAGAATGCCAAGAGTGTGCAAAGCTGTCATCAAGGTAATGGGTGGCTATTTTGAAGAATCTAAAATATACAATTCATTTGGATTTGTTTAACACTTTTTTTAGTTACTACATGATTCCATATGTGTTATTTCATATTTTTGATGTCTTCACTATTATTCTACAATGTAGAAAATAGTAAAAATAACAAAAACCCTTGAGTGAGTAGGTGTGTCCAAACGTTTGCCTGGTACTGTACAGTCAAAACTACTGTCCATTCGGAAAGTATTCAGACCCCTTGACTTTTTCCACATTTTGTTACGTTACAGCCTTATTGTTTTTTTCCCCTCATCAATCTACACACAATACCCCATAATGACAAAGCAAAAACAGGTTCTTACCAGATAGACTCTTACATTTAAACAGTCAATATCAGAGTCTCTGGAACTGGTTTTGTATTGGTGAACATCTAATATACAGTGTAAGTAAAATAATATGATAGGTACATGGGGGCTGAATAAGTAATAATTCTATGGACCAGAACAAGCTGAATTAATATGATCCTTTCCTCTACAGATAGCCAGCCTGATTAAAATGCTCGACCTCCAGAAGAGTACGAGGGGGAGTTTAAGTCCAACTCCCAGCAGCTTGTTTTGGCTGGTCTGTAGCTTATTCTTTACATGACACTGAACTAGCGCTCCTGCCAATGTTTTTAGGGTGTCACTATCAAGATATTTTGAGGTCCGAGCTAGGAATGAAAAGTTTTGGTTTATCTTTGTTAAAACCTTTAGGGCCATAGTCTCACAAGTCAGGTACAGTGGCTTGTGAAAATATTCACCCCCCTTGGCATTTTTCTTATTTTGTGGCCTTACAACCTGGAATTAAAATAGATTTTGGGGGGGTTGTATCATTTGATTTACACAACATGCCTACCACTTGGAAGATGAAAAATATTTTTGTTGTGAATCAAACAAGAAATAAGACAAAACAACTGAAAACTTGAGCATGCATAACTGACTATTCACCCTCCAAAGTCAATCCTTTGTAGAGTCACCTATTGCAGCAATTACAGCTGCAAGTCTCTTGGGGTATGTCTCTACAAGCTTGGCACATCTAGCCACTGGGATTTTTGCCCATTCATCAATGCAAAACTGCTCCAGCTCCTTCAAGTTGGATGGGTTCCACTGGTGTACAGCAATCTTTAAGTCATACCACCGATTCTCAAATGGATTGAGGTTTTCAGTTTTGACTAGGTCCAAGACATTTAAATGTTTCCCCTTAAACCACTCGAGTGTTGCTTTAGCAGTATCCTTAGGGTTATTGCCCTGCTGGAAGGTGAACCTCCATCCCTGTCTCAAATCTTTTGAAGACTGAAACAGGTTTCCCTCAAGAATTTCCCTGTATTTAGAGCCATCCATCATTTCTTCAATTCTGACCAGTTTCCCAGTCCCTGTCGATGAAAAACATCCCCACTGCATGATGCTGCCACCACCATGCTTCGCTGCGGGGATGGTGTTCTCGGGACGATGAGAGGTGTTGGGTTTGCGCCAGACATAGCATTTTCCTCGATGACCAAAAAGCACCATTTTAGTCTCATCTGACCAGAGTACCTTCTTCCATATGTTTGGGGAGGGAGTCTCCCACATGCCTTTTGGCAAACACCAAAGGTGTTTGCTTATTTTTTTCTTTAAGCAATGGCTTATTTCTGGCCACTCTTCCGTAAAGCCCAGCTCTGTGGCGTGTGTGGCTTAAAGTGGTCCTATGGACAGATACTCCAATCTCCGCTGTGGAGCTTTGCAGCTCCTTCAGGGTTATCTTTGGTCTCTTTGTTGCCTCTCTGTCACGATTCCTACCGACGGTGGCGCCCCCTCCTGCTCGGGTGGCGCTCGGCGGTCGTCGTCACCGGCCTATTAGCTACCACCGATTCCCTTTTTGTTTTTCCCTTTTTTTTATGTTTTCTCACCTGCCCTGAGTTAGGCAATTAAGAGGGCTATTTAGTTCAGCTGGCCCGCACCCTATTGTGCGGGATTGTTTTTCTGTGTGTCGACTGCGTTTGTTCGACGGTGCTTGTCTATTGTATTTTTCCCTGTTGTTGGGAGACCTTTTATTTTTGTACTGGTGGTTCCATTAAAATTACCACACAGTGTTCGCTGCTTCCTGCGCTTCTTTCCGCCACACTACAGACAAGACGTTACACTCTCTGATTAATGCCCTCCTTGCATGGTACGTGAGTTTTGGTGGGCGGCCCTCTCTTGGCAGGTTTGCTGTGGTGCCATATTCTTTCAATTTTTTAATAATGGATTTAATGGTGCTCTGTGGGATGTTCAAAGTTTTGCAAATTTTTTATCACCCAACCCCGATCTGTACTTCTCCTCAACTTTGTCCCTGACCTGTTTGGAGAGCTCCTGGGTCTTCATAGTGCCGCTTGCTTGGTAGTGCCCCTTGCTTAGTAGTGTTGCAGACTCTGGGGCCTTTCAGAACAGGTGTATATATACTGAGATCATGTGACAGATAATGTGACACTTAGATTGCACACAAGTGGACTTCATTTAACTAATAATGTGACTTCTGAAGTAATTGGTCGCACCAGATCTTATTTAGAGGCTTCATAGCAAAGGGGGAGAATACATATGCACGCACCACTTTTCCATTTTTTATTTTTTACATTTTTTTTCATTTCACTTCACCAATTTGGCCTATTTTGTGTATGTCCATTACATGAAATCAAAATTAAAATCAATTTAAATTACAGGTTATAATGAAACAGAATAGGAAAAACACCAAAGGGGTGAATACTTTTGCAAGGCACTGTACCTATCCAATTCACAACCAAGGCAGCTGACTGAGGATTTTGTGTAACCCCTGAGTTGCCCACTTTGACACTATAACCGGGGAACCAAATAAAATTGATTCTGTTTTCCCAAGATGCAGAGAAAGTTTGTTACCTGAAAGCCATTTACTGATACTGGATAACTCTGCAGTAATGATCTCTTCTACGGAGGCTTTATTGTTATGGGACACAGTAGAGCCGAGCCATCCGTATACAAAAACAAATTATGAGAGCAGGGTGATTTCATATCGTTAATGTACAGTAGGAAGAGAAATGGGCCAAGGCTGCTCCCTTGCGGGACCCCACAGCTAATCCCCTTCGCACTAGAATGTTTTCCATTAACATCCACCATTTGGTCGCTACCTGTTAAATAGGATTTACCTCAGTCAATAACCCTGCTGTTAAAACCAAGGATAGCGTCTTCTGTTCCCATGATTCCATAGGATATTGGGGCAGTGGACCACACACAAGGGACTCTAGATACATCATTGTCTGGGTCAGGCCGGTCCATACAGACAATGGCCTAGCTGTGACTACGTTTGACATCCGTCACAAAGACAGGGTGTGAAGTCATTGTTGCTCCCGTCATAATTGAGTCCTGACATGATTTCTGATGCACTGCTAAAGCCTCATTATAGTCTAGTCTGTCATAGTGCCGGGGCAGCAAGCTCATATTCAGGTTCGCAATAAAAGAAAAATGTTCTCCAGACAACAATTGGGGAAGATTGAGGAAGAGCTGAGCACTTTGATCACAATGCCCATCCCTGGCTGGTTCTCTGGGAACAATAGCGAGCTACTGATGGTAGAGGAAGGAGGGTGGGTGCTGCCACAGAAATAAATAGAACATTATAGTGTATCTCAGTAGGGGGCACTCCTCTCTGTGATCTATAGATGGAGACCTTTGTGGCCAAGGTCAGGACAGACAGCATTTGGGGACACTGCCTTCCAAAGGGTACCGTCAATCATTGCAAAGGTTTTAAGCTGTCATAGCTAATTACAGATCCCATGGCATGCAGCTGTTGCAAGGGTAGTGGTATTATTCCCTTGATAAATCCTCAAACTGATCAACATACTACAAACTACATAGTACCAGTGGTGGTGGTAATGCGTTACAAATTAACCTGTTACAGTAATAATATTACTTTTTGCAGTAACTTACAATATGACGGAGTTACTGTTCCAGATTGATTAACAATATTACAGTTACTGTTATCATCCCCTTCCTATTACAGTTATTGATCCAAGTAGATATTTGTGATGATTATTATTCCCTCTCTGTTGGCACAATATTTAAAATCCCCCCCGCCCCAGATTCTGATTGTTTTTGTCCTCTTACCGAGTTCCTGCTTACGCACGCAGTAATACTAACTACTTTAGTGAGGGAGGTGAAAAATGGCGGAACCGTCACTGACTTTCTCAGTTTTTCCATTACTTTGATAGGACAAAATGACAAGAATATAACTGTAAAGTGTAAACTGTGCCCACTGCCCAGGCGATAAAAAACCCTCTCCACTGCAAGAAACACGACTATCTACAAAGGCAACACACCAACAAAAAACCCCGAGACCTGACCACTGCTGCTTAAGATGTCGGTAGGCCTACCTCATCCAAACAACCAAGCCTTGATTTTAATCGTTCAGGAGGACAGGCTGTAACCCAGGGAGAGCTGAACACGCGTGTAGCTGGGTATGTAGTAGAGGAAATGCTGCCCTTATCCACGGTAGAATCACCCTATTTTTGTGTCTGTCATTACTAGGCTACTTGTGTTGGTGTATAGGCCTTCTTAACGTAACTTTGACATTGTTTAGGACACGCAACGTTTTGGGGTGTAATGCAAAGTAATATAACGAGTTGCGTAACTAGTTACTTTAAGTAATTTTGT
This sequence comes from Salmo salar, assembly GCF_965601325.2. Taxonomy (NCBI): domain Eukaryota; kingdom Metazoa; phylum Chordata; class Actinopteri; order Salmoniformes; family Salmonidae; genus Salmo; species Salmo salar. The sequence continues at coordinate 6,874,655 of NC_138306.1, read as the reverse complement.
TATTGCTGAAAGAACTAACAAGTAATAGAGAATTTTTTTTTTAAATTGTAACGACCCCAACACTGAATTGTACATACTACATAGGCTACCAAATAAGCTACCAATGGGCTCATTTGCATTGTTCCACTCTAAAATCACAAAATAGTTGTTACTTTGTAAACAAGTTATTACAGATATAGAAAATGAAAGTCTCAACTAAAGAGTGAGGTGACTATAGGTTGCAGATGAGAACAAGGGAAGAAGGGGTGTGTGTGGGGTAGAAGAGAGGGAATGGGGAACCTGAAGAAGGGGTGCTTGTGGTGGGGTCGAGGGGGAACGGGTAGGGGAATGGAAAAGGGAGCATCAAATAGCTGGCGCCAGCGGCTGCCGATGCCTGCATGCCTCGAGAAGATTTAGTGTTGAAGCAGGGGGAGGCCGAGCATGAGCCCATTGGGCCTGTGAATGTGGGGCTGTTCATGGCTGATTTCATGCCTGGTTGATCAGAGGCTGCCGGGCCAGGCCTCACGACAGCTGCAGGGCCCGCTGGCCGCCCGCGCCACAGCCCGGCACAAAGGCAGCACAGCACACAGCACAAGAATGGTTGACAGGCTGTTGTTAACGACGGCAACTGTGTGAGGTATGTATATCAGGTCGCTAAATACTGGCAGTGTTAATCAGGCGAAGCGAGGGGAGAGGGAGCAGAGGGAAAGAGAGAAGGGGTAAGATGATGCCCCCTATCTGAAGCGTTGTTTTACTGCAAGGATTTTACTACGCAGAGGTTTCATTGATGGAATAATATGACGTTCTCAATAAAATATACAAGTATTTTTGTTTTGCCTCCCAATATTTCATCCACCACCTGATATTATCATCTTAAACCATCCCTTTCACAAGACCGAATAGAATAGGCCTAATTCTCACATTCATAGTCTGCGTGTGCCTTGAAGTAGGCTGCAATAGGGTGAACTTTTGGATGTGATGTGTTGAGTTTTATTGGACTGAAGGAAGTTTACAAGTGACTGGAAGTCTGAGACAAGGCCATGTTGTCCATCTGGGCAGGAGTTTATAAGGACAGTGCTCAAATAGAAGAGGTAGGATTCTGAATGCCAAGCCACAGAACCACAAAACCTTGACCCTGACCTTGACCACTCGTCTCCCCCACGGTGAACACAGGCCAGAGGAATGTGCAGTTCCAGGGGGATGTGTGCACGGTGGGCCAGTCTGGATGACTCTTAGGGGAGCTATCCAGGCCATTTCAGGTCTTCTGTATGCCTCACTAGTCACCGCTACAGGGGGAGTGTCAGCCAGAGCTATGGACACAGCAGCAGGATTAGCGTTCTTCCGGTCGGGAAATCTTTTGGCCATCCCTTTTCAGGCCCTCTGTCTGCATGCCTCTCCACTTCCTGGGTCCTACACTCTTAGGAAAAGGGTTCCAAAATGTTTTTTTTTGTTGGCTATCCCCATAAGAGAACCCTTTTTGATTCAAGGTAGAACTCTTTTGTGTTCTATGTAGAACCATCTGTGGAAAGGGTTCTAAATGGAACTCAAAATGTTCTACCTGGAACCAACAAGGTTCTAACTAGAACCAAAAAGTGTTCTTCAAAGGGTTTTCCTATGGGGAAAGACGAAGGACCCTTTTAGGTTCTAGATAGCACTTTTTTACACTGAGCTGAATTTATTACCATCTCTATAACTAAAGCAGCCAATCTGACCAGTCTGATAAGAATCACACCAATTTATCCTCATGATACGATTGAGATAATCAGATAAGATAATAGCATTCATTACTATCCTTCTCTACAATGTTCTCATGCAACACGAGCATACCAGATGAGCTAAATGACTTCAAGGCAAGCAACACTGAAGCATGCATGAGAGCACCAGCTGTTCCAGGCGACTGTATGGTCACGCTCTCCATAGCCGATGTGAGTAAGACCTTTAAACAGGTCAACATTCACAAGGCCGCAGGGCCAGATGGATTACCAGGACGTGTACTCAGAGCATGCGCTGACCAACTGCCAAGTGTCTTCACTGACATTTTCAACCTGTCCCTGACCGAGTCTGTGATGTACTGGGCCATACACACTATCATCTGTAGTACCTTTTGGTCGGAGGCCGTACAGTTGCCATGCCAGGCGGTGATGCAACCAGTCAGGATGCTCTCGATGGTGCAGCTGTAGAACTTTTCTTATTCATCTGCATTGATCTGCATATTTTATTGTTACTTTTTTAAATATTTTACTTTATTTAGTAAATGTTTTCTTAACTCTTATTTTTCTTAAAACTGCATTGCTGGTTAAGGGCTTGTAAGTAAGCATTTCACAGTAAGGCCACACCTGTTGTATTCGGCGCATGTGACAAATAAAATTGTATTTGAAATCTTCAGTCTCAAATGCATTCTTGTGTCACACTGCAGCTGATTGTCATCAGGTGCTACACTTTCCCACTATTGCCATGACATCAATTTGTTATGGCAATGGTTTATTGCTAGGCCAGGTGTATTGCTTCTTTAATCAGAACAACAGTTTTCAGCAGTACTAATATAATTACAAATGGGTTTTCTAATGATCAATTAGCCTTTCAAATTGATAAAGTGGGATTAGCTAACACAACGTGCCATTGGAACACAGGAGTGATGGTTGCAGATCATGGGCCTCTGTACGCCTATGTAGATATTCCATAAAAAAATCTGCCGTTTCCAGCTACAATAGTCATTTACAACATTAACAATGTCTACAATGTGTTTCTGATCAATTTGATGTTATTTTAATGGCCAAAAAAATGGGCTGTTTTTTTCGAAAACAAGGAAATTTCTAAGTAACCTCAAACTTTTGAATGGTAGTGTAATTGTATTGTTTTTTCCCCCATCTCTAGGTGGGACTTGACCCAATAACCTCTTGTGACCCGTATTCTCATGGGTACAGCTGAACTGTCATGATTTCTATATTGATACTGACTGACAGCCATACTGACTGATCCATCAAAGCCGGCCTCAAGCCCTCTTTGGGACCATCAGGCATGTTACATTACAGTAGCTGCTGTTAATACCATGTTATAGACTTTTTAAAGATCATCTTATATTTTCATCTGAGGTAAGGACCATTCCTCTACATGATATTAACACCAGCTACAGTAAGATAACAGAACCCCACCGTCACAGAGACCAGCTAAGACTGGGAAGGGAAATTGAGGCTTTGTGGAGGAAGTAAGGAGAAAGTGCATTAACTTTGTGCCATGACGCAGTGATAGCGTCTACCCTTGTAGGTCAGAAGCAGCCAGCCAGTCGTCTTAATATGGGAAACGAGAAGGGAACTTTCCCCAACACTGTTTAAACCACCACGAGCCCCAAGTTAATGATGCCCCCAGGTTAAAGTCGTAGCGTGTGAACCACGTCCCCTCACACAGATTACCTTTCTGTATCTCTGGGCTCCCTGATCGCCTCACCATTCAACCCTTTGTCCCTCTGACATAGAGATTGACTGCTGTTTTCACCCTGGTTTGTGTGAAGTATAATAAGATGCATGTACCAGGTAAAGTCCCTGCCACAGGCTAATAGCATCACTAGAAAGAAGGCCTTTCCCACAATAAATGATACTGTATGCATTGTGGGAAAGAGGCTGTACAGAGCCATCGGAAAGTATTCAGACCCCTTGGCTTTTTCCACGTTTTGTTACATTACAGCCTTATGGAATGGATTAAATGTAAAAAAAAAAAAAATCAGCACCAATCTACACACAATACCCCATAATGGCAAATCAAAAACATGTTTAGACATTTTTTCTAATTTATTAAAAATTAAAAACAGAAATACCTTATTTACATAAGTAGTCAGACCATTTGCTATGAGACTCGAAATTGAGCTCAAGTGCATCCTGTTTCCATTGATGGAAATGGGAGAACTTTCCAGAAGGACAACCATCTCTGCAGCACTCCACTAATCAGGCCTTTATGGTAAAGTGGCCAGACAAAAGCCACTCCTCAGTAAAAGACACATGACCACCCGCTTGGAGTTTGCCAAAAGGTACCTAAAGACTCTCAGACCATGAGAAACCAAATTCTCTGGTCTGATGAAACCAAGATTGAACTATTTGGCCTGAATGCCAAGCGTCACGTCTGGAGGAAACCTGGCAACCTGGCACCCTATGGTGAAGCATGGTAGTGGCAGCACCATGCTGTGGGGATGTTTTTCAGCGGCTGGGACTGGGAGACTAGTCAGGATCGAGGTAAAGATGAACGGAGCAAAGTACAGAGAAATTCTTGATGAAAACCTGTTCCAGAGTGCTCAGGACCTCAGTCTGAGCAAAGGTTACCCTTCCAACAGGACAATGACCCTAACCACACTACCAAGACAAGGCAGGAGTGGCTTCGGGACAAGTCTTTGAATGGTCTTGGCCTACCCAGAACCCTGACTTGAACCTGATCGAACATCTCTGGAGCGATCTGAAAATAGCTGTGCAGCAATGCTCCCCATCCAACCTGACAGAGCCTGAGAGGATCTGCAGAGAAGAATGGGAGAAACTCCCCAAATATAGGTGTGCCAAGCTTGTAGCGTCATACCTAAGAAGACTCGATACTGTAATCACTGCCAAAGGTGCTTCAACAAAGTACTGAGTAAAGGGTCTGAATAAAGATTTGTCCTAACAAAAAAATGCTCCTTAGATATTAATTTAGAATCCTCCAATCCTCTAAATCTTATTATTGGCTGAGAGTCACGTCATTGAAAAAAAAATCGATATACTGTAGTCCTACCGTAGGCGACATTAGTCTCACTAGTGTTGAGTAATGTGCTGTTAAAAGCAATGTAGGTCTTATTTATTTAAAAAGCATATTGAAGTTAGAAGCAATAGGATTTTAAGCAGTAGCCTACTCGCTGTGGTCAACTATTTCAGCACCGTTTCGCGCTGCTCTGAGACAAGCATGGGGACTGGTCTTGATAAATCAATGAGATTTTTATTTCACTCAGTTTGGGCATTGGTTAGACTACAATTAGGGTGTGGACATGTTATGCTCTTAGTACTGTAGCCTACTCCCGACCGTCACATTCTACAGCACCATATTTTCTGTTCCATCCTAATGGAAACCCGGAGGGTTTCGTTTTTCTTGGAATAGTAACACCATAATATTAATCTAATTAATTAAGCAAAATTTATAAAATCAATCACATATAATATGTTCTTACAAAAAAGTTTTAAATTCTCTAGTATAACCAATATTGAAGGCTATCAAATTCTTCTCAAAGAATGGTCAAATTTGCATTAACTAGCATTAATGGTAACAATGGCTGACAATTACATAACTTGCCATAGAATTCTGCGGCAGCTATGACACAACTTTTAAAGGAAGAACCGCTGTACTTATGTAAAGGTGATATTTCAGTTTTTTTTATACATTTCCATGTTCTAAAAAACTGTTTTTGCTTCGTCGTTATGGGGTGGTGTATTTTGTTTGATGAATAAAGCTGTAACGTAACAAAATGTGTAAAAGGTCAAGGGGTCTGAATACTTTCCGAATGCAGTGTATGTAGCCTAATGTACTATATTGGATACTATAAAAGAATAAATGCAAAATTATTTCCTGAGAACTACTAATTTATCAGTCATACAGAAAATCATAATAACCATAATATAAGAAAAATTAAGTGATTTTGTGTCCAGGTCCAAATGTAGTCACCATCCCCTTGGGATCCGACAAAGGCATTTTCTCCTCCACCCTATCAACATTTACAGCAGTACAATCCCATCATGTGATGAGAGAAAATATGTTGGATCACCTCCAAAGCCAAAAGGTTAGGGAGAGAGAGAGAGAGAGAGAGAGAGAGAGAGAGAGAGAGAGAGAGAGAGAGAGAGAGAGGAGAGAGAGAGAGAGAGGAGAGAGAGAGAGAGAGAGAGAGAGAGAGAGAGAGAGAGAGAGAGAGAGAGAGAGAGAGAGAGAGAGAGAGAGAGAGAGAGGAGAGAGAGAGAGAGAGAGAGAGAGAGAGAGAGAAGGCAGACCTGGCTCTCAAGAGAAGCAAGGCTATATGCACACTGCCCACAAAATGAGGTGGAAACTGAGGTGCATTTCCTAACCTCTGACCGAATGTATGACCATATTAGAGACATATATTACCCTCAGATTACACAGACCCACAAAGAATTTGAAAACAAACCCAATTTTGATAAACTCATATCTATTGGGTGAAATACCCCAGTGTGCCATCACAGCAGCAAGATTTGTGACCTGTTGCCACAAGAAAAGGGCAACCAGTGAAGAACAAACACCATTGTAAATACAACCCATGTTTATGTTTATTTATCTTCCCTTTTGTACTATAATTCTTTGCACATAATATGACATTTGACATGTCTTTATTCTTTTGGAAGTTTTGTGAGTGTAATGTTTACTATTCATTTGTATTGTTTATTTCACTTTTGCTTATTATCTACTTCACTTACTTTGGCAATGTTGACATATGTTTCCCATGCCAATAAAGCCCTTGAATTGAATCGAATTGAGAGAGAGGACAGGGAGGGAGTGAGGTGAGAAAGAGATGGTAGCTAACTACGTTCCACTCAGCCAAGACCGAGTACATTGTCCTGCCACTGTGGGAAACTCTAAAAACGTCCTTCTAGTGATTACCAGGAAACTGTAGATGCCATATGAGTGACCCTGTTGCCTTTCACTTTAGCTGCATGAACTGAAACATTTACAATGTGGCGATGCATTACTGCCACGTGAGATGACTCTGATAAACTCTCTCTCTACCTCCCTGCCCCTCTCTCTCCATCACCTTATCTGTGAATGAAAGAATGTCTGGCCTTCATCCTAAAGTGGTCATGTCTTATGGGAAGGCAGTATTGCATTCTTAGAGATTCTTAGATTATTATAGGCAGGAGATTCTTAGATTCTTAGAGACAGGACATTCTTAGATTCTTAGAGACAGGACATTCTTAGATTCTTAGAGACAGGACATTCTTAGATTCTTAGAGTCAGGAAATTATTTGATTCTTAGAGTCAGCAGCAACAATTGATCACATTCAGACGGGAAATAAGACTGATTTCGAAAAGACAAAGGCTATCAAATTTAGGACAAAAATATGAATTTCTCACTTGTCTGTTTGCACCTGTCACAATACTCTCACATAACTGATGTTAAATTGTGCATACACTGTACTCAGTTAAGCTGCCTCAGTTCAAATGTGAATGTTACAGTGAAAACAGAGATTTTATGTGTTTCCGTAGACTAGAGGGACATCTAATGGACAGTGGTCACCTCTCATGCTGTCCTCTAACATCACACCATCACTATACAGTACATCTCTAACCCTGTCCTTTCAACTAACAACAACATTGTGTTCAGTTCTTAGGGGTGTCAAACATAACACTACTGACCTAAAATACCTTTATTCATTTCCTAATACAGCACCTACAGTAGGTCTAATCTGAACACCACCCCGGTGTCTTGCCCGACCAACCCTCCAGCTTGGCCCCACAAACCTTAAAGACAAACCTTACAGACCCTGATTCAGTCATGAGTCATGGTTGCTCTCACCTCTATGCAAATCTACCTGTGGTTTATACAGAGGAGATGCAGTGATAACAATCTAATGTTATCAAGGCCTACCTTTCCTTGACACCCACACATTGCACTTTAACCACAGGTTAATTGTCTACAGGTGAACTGAACTGAACTAGGCTAGGCTGGCTGGGCGGAAGGTTCTGTCATGAGATCTCTTTGAACTGGACAACCCCAGAGCAGAGCGGCACTTTGTAATGTGACTGTGGCACACACTCACGCACACATGCACAGCCTTAGCACAACGGTGCTCAGGAAGCTAAGGTCCTTCTAAGGGTTCAATGACTATGTGATTGACATGTACTGTATGCTGTGTTATAAACTGCCTTGAATAAATCATTCTAGTCACACAAATAAATCACACTCATAAGTCACAACCAAGTAAAAAGTCACCATTTCCGTAGCAGACCCACCTCCTCCTCGCTCAGCAGGCTAATCAACCGCTCACACATAAACACACACACACACAGAACCAGCTGTGGTACAGAAGTCCACCTGGCAGACAGGTGTTGAGGGCGGGGCTGGAGGGTCAGAGGGCACAGATTAAAGGTCCGCCCCCGCCACGCAGCCACTCTTTTAGTCAGGTAGAAGGGTGTGGTGACTGGATGTGCGTCCCAAACAGCACACTATTCCATGTATAGGGCTCTGGTCAATAGTAGTGTACTATATAGGTAATAGGGTGTCATTTGAGATGCAGTCTAGGACAGGTGCAGGCAGCAATTTAAACTGAGAACAGACATTAGGTCTATTATTGAATTGGCCTGTCGGCCAGAAGAAAAGAGCCCTGAAGGGAAACATAATTACAGTGTTTCCAGGGTTGGGCAGTAATGGATTACATGTAATGGGGATTACATAATCCAATAACAAATATGAAGAAACTGTAATCAGACCGGATTACTTAAAAAAAGATGTAATCAGATTACTACGGAAGTCCAGAGAGGACATGTGAATAAAAAAATGATTCCCTCGTTATGTCGAGATCACAATTTATTTATCTCATGACCACGACATAAAAAAAGTTGTTTTGTTGAGATCACAGGATCATTTTCTTATAAGGGCACAAGGCAAGACCTAGATGCAGACATGGGAGGCAGATGGTTTGAGTCTTGATATTTATTGAACAATCCAAAAGGGGTAGGCAAGAGAGTCAAGGAGGTACAGTGTCAGGCAGGCTCAAGCAGGCGGATACAGATTCCAGAAAACAGGCAAAGGTCAAAAACCAGGAGAATAGAAGTAGGAGTACGGGAAAAACGCTGTTTGACTTGAAAAACATACAAGATGAACTGGCACAGAGAGACAGGAAACACAGGGATATATTATACAGTAGGGAAAATAAGCGACACCTGGAGGGGGTGGAGACAATCACAAGACAGGTGAAACAGATCAGGGTGTGACATTTCTCATGATCATGACTTAACAAAGGTTGTTTTGTTGAGATCACGAGATAAACTCTGTAAATAGGAATGGCCGTTTTGATGATAGATTGACAGTATGGCTGAGGCGGCAGAGCCCACGGTGGATCAGCACATGTTTTTGTTTTTTATTGCTACACTAAGGGATGGTACATTTCATGCTAACATCATCCTTTTGTTTGTGTTTGGAGTTCATTAAGAGTTTATAAATTGGAATGTTAGCAAGCTAAATGTCCCTTACCTTGAGGTAAGAGCTGGTGGGGAAGCTAAACCCTCGTGAGGCATTTAAGCCCTGACAGGCAACTGTCAGGGTTTTCGCTGTTGGTCATTCGAGTCAAGTGCAGGAGAGCAGAGAATAGGTGATCAGGCGACTTTAATAGCCAAGAGCAACAAACAGACTGGCGCAAACAGCTACAATTCAAGCTAACGGGCAAAAGTGACAAGCGCAAAATACCATCAATAATATAACAATAAGGTTCACCAATAATTCCCCAAATAGGGTACAGGCAATGCCCAGGGTGAAAAACCAGACTGGCGCGATACAACAAACACAAAACAAAACAATTCCACTCAAAGACATGGGGGGAACAGAGGAATATATATATGCAGTGTGATTAGGGAATGTAAACCAGGTGTGCGGGGGAACAAGACAAAACAAATGGAACAATGAAAAATGGAGCGGCGATGGCGAGAATGCCGGTGACGTCGACCACCGTACGCCGCCCGAACAAGGAGGGGAGCCGACTTCGCCGGAAGTCGTGACAGCAACACTGTGCATGCAAGCAACAACGCAGCTTACTTGGCTAGTCTCGTGAGCTAGCGAGCGAGCTAGCTGGTTAGCTAGGTAGTCTTATTAGCTAGATAGCTAGCTTGTTATCTATGTGGTTTTTATTTTGCATAACTGATATATGTATTACTGTAATGGACACCATGTTTTATGGATAATATTTACATTTACGGAGTGGGTGAGCGCCATTCCTGACAGGCTGATCAGTTTCATTTTCAGCCTCAGAGCTTTATCAGATTCAATAGCAGCCTCAGAGGCTGATAAATCAAGATGCTGCCTTGTAGGCTGTCTGCAAGGAGCCTTACACATGAAACAGCCTACAAGGCAGCATCCGGATGTCCTGATTTATCAGCCTCTAAGGCTGTTATTGAATCTGATCCGCCTGCCAGGAATAGAGTTCACCCACTGTGGATTACATGCATCAGCCTATAAAGTGCTGACAGCTAATCTGCCTGCAAGGCGCTTTACTTATGAAACAACCTAGAAGGCAGCAACATGACATCAGCCTCTGAGACTGAAATTTAATCTGATCAGCCTGCCCGGAATAGAGCATCTGGATAAGATATGCATCTGCCTATAAATCACTTTGACAACTAATCTGCCTGCAAGCAGCCTTACCTATAAAACATCCTACAAGGCAGCATCCTGATTTATGCGCCTCTGAGGTTGCTATTGAATATGATCAGTCTGTCAGGAATGGAGCTCTCCCCCTGTAATATAAATATGATCCATAATAACTAAGCTACAGGACTGTTTAGTTTGCACAAACTGGAATATGTTCTGGCATTTATCATATGGCATTGATGAGTTTACCACATCAGTCACCAGCTTCATTATATGAACCGACGACGTCGTCCCCACAGTGTCCGTACGTACATATCCCAACCAGAAGCCATGGATGACAGGAAACATCCGCACTGAGCAAAAGGCTAGCACTGCCACTTTCAAGGAGCGGGACACTAATCCGTCCGCTTATAAGAAATCCCACTATGCCGTCTGACGAATCGTCCAACAGGCAAAGTGTCAATACAGGACTAAGATCGAATCCTACTACACCAACTCTGACGCTCATAATATGCGGCAGGGCTTGCAAACTATCACGGATTACAAAGGGGAACCTGGCCAAGAGCTGCCCAGTGATGCGAGCCTACCAGACGAGCTAAATGCCCTCTATGCTTGCTTCGAGGCAAACAACACTGAACCATATGTGAGAGCACCAGCTGTTCTGGAAGACTGTATGATCAAGCTCCCCATAGCCGAATTGAGTAAGACCTTTAATAAACAGGTTAACATTAACAAGGTGGATTACCAGGACACATACTCAGAGCATGAGCTGACCAGCTGGCAAGTGTCTTCACTGACATTTTTTACCACTCCCTGACACAGTTTGTAATACCTACATGCTTCAAGCAAAAGACCATAGTCACTGTTCCCAAGAAGGCCAAGGTACCCTGTTTAAATGACTACTACACCATAGCACTCACATCTGTAGCCATGAAATGCTTTGAAAGGCTGGTCATGGCTCACATCAACACAATCATCCCAGAAACCCTGGACCCACTCCAATTTGCATTCTGCCCCAACAGATCAACAGATGACGCAATCTCTATTGCACTCCACACTGCCCTTTCCCACATTAACAAAAGGACCACCTTTGTGAGAATGCTGTTCATTGACTACAGCTCAGTGTTCAACTTCATTGTGCCCTCCAAGCTCATCATTTACCTAAGGACCCTGGGACCTCCCACTGCATCTGGATCCTGGACTTCCTGACGGGCCACCCAGGTGCTGAAGGTAGGCAACAACACATCCGCCACTCTGACCCTCAACACAGTGGCCCCTCAGGGATGAGTGCTCAGTCCCTTCCTGTACTCCCTATTGACCCACGACTACGTGGCCGCGCACAAATCCAACACCATCATTAAGTTTGCCGATGACACGACGGTGGTAGGCCTGATCACCGATGATGATGAAAAACCCTATAAAGAGGAGGTCAGAGACCTGGCAGTATGGTGCCAGGAAAACAACCTCTCCCTCAATGTGGGCAAGACAAAGGATCCTATCGTGGACTACAGGAAATGGGGGGCCGGACACGCCCATTTACATCGACGGGGCTGTAGTGGACTGGGTTGACAGCTTCAAGATTATTGGTGTCTGCATCACTAAGGACCTATCATGATCCATACACACAAACACAATCGTGAAGAGGGCACGACAATGCCTCTTCCCCCTCAGGAGGCTGAAAAGATTTGGCATGGGCCATCACATCCACAAAAACTTATACAGCTGCACTATTGAGAGCATCTTGACTGGCTTGGAATGGCATCCTCAAAAAGTTATACAGCTGCACTACTGAAAGCATCTTGACACCACTTGGTATGGCAACTAATCGGCATCCGATGCAAGGCGCTGCAGAGGGTAGTGCATACGGCCCAGGACTATACTATACTATTCTATACTATTCTATAAAGTGACTTACTCAGTGGTGTATCTGGCATATACATTCTGAAAGACATTCCAGTTGTTCATCTGGAGAACCAGAGCAGACTGAGAATTTAAAGATGTCCACACTATAACACCATTCTATGACTGAAAATACAAGATCTTTTACAATCAGAGATCTTTTGAATCTTTTTATTGTTTTATTTGTTTATACAGTTCAAGTCGGAAGTTTACATACACTTAGGTTGGAGTCATTAAAACTTGTTTTTCAACCACCACAAATTTCTTGTTTTAATAAACTATAGTTTTGGCAAGTTGGTTAGGACATCTACTTTGTGCATGACACAAGTAATTTTTTTTTTACAGACAGATTATTTCATTTATAATTCACTGTATCACAATTCCAGTGGGTCAGAAGTTTATATACACTAAGTTGATTGTGCCATTAAACAGCTTGGAAAACTCCAGAGAATTATATCATGGCTTTAGAAGCTTCTGATAGGCTAATGGACATCATTTGAGTCAATTGGAGGTGTACCTGTGGATGTATTTCAAGGCTGACCTTCAAACTCAGTGACTCTTTGCTTGACAAAATAGGAAAATATAAAGAAATCAGCCAAGACCTCAGAAAACAAATTGTAGACCTCCACAAGTCTGGTTCATCCTTGGGAGCAATTTCCAAATGCCTGAAGGTACCACGTTCATCTGTACAAACAATAGTACGCAAGTTTAGCCTCTCTGGGCTAGGCGGGACGAATTCGTCCCACCTACGCAACAGCCAGTTGAATCCCGTGGCGCGATTTTCAAATACCTTAGAAATGCTATTACTTCAATTTCTCAAACATATGACTATTTTACAGCATTTTAAAGACAAGACTCTCGTTAATCTAACCACACTGTCCGATTTCAAAAAGGCTTTACAACGAAAGCAAAACATTAGATTATGTCAGCAGAGTACCCAGCCAGAAATATTCAGACACCCATTTTTCAAGCTAGCATATAATGTCACAAAAACCCAGAAGACAGCTAAATGCAGCACTAACCTTTGATGATCTTCATCAGATGACACACCTAGGACATTATGTTATACAATACATGCATGTTTTGTTCAATCAAGTTCATATTTATATCAAAAACCAGCTTTTTACATTAGCATGTGACGTTCAGAACTAGCATACCCCCCGCAAACCTCCGGGGAATTTACTAACAATTTACTAAATTACTCACGATAAACGTTCACAAAAAACATAACAATTATTTAAAGAATTATAGATACAGAACTCCTTTGTGCAATCGAGGTGTCCGATTTTAAAATAGCTTTTCGGTGAAAGCACATTTTGCAATATTCTCAGTAGATAGCCCAGCCATCACGGCTAGCCATTTAGACACCCACCAAGTTTAGCCCTGACCAAAGTCAGATTTACTATTACAAAGGTTTGATTACCTTTGTTGTCTTCGTCAGAATGCACTCCCAGGACTGCTACTTCAATAACAAATGTTGGTTTGGTCCAAAATAATCCATCGTTATATCCAAATAGCGGCGTTTTGTTCGTGCGTTCCAGACACTATCCGAAATGGTAAATCAGGGTTACGAGCATGGCGCAATTCGTGACAAAAAAATTCTAAATATTCCATTACCGTACTTCAAAGCATGTCAACCGCTGTTTAAAATCCATTTTTATGCCATTTTTCTCGTAAAAAAACGATAATATTCCGACCGGGAATCTCCGTTTAGGTAAACAGAGGAAAGAAAACAAAGCATTCGGTCGACGCGGGCACGAGCCTGAGTCTCACAGTACTGTAACCAGCCACTACCCAAACGCGCTACTTTTTTTCAGCCAGAGCCTGCAAAGCCACGATTCAGCTTTTTGCCGCCTTCTGAGAGCCTATGGCAGCCGTAGGAAGTGTCACGTAACAGCAGAGATCCTTTGTAATGGATAGAGATGGCAAAGAAGGCCAAGAAATGGTCAGACAAGGTACTTCCTGTACAGAATCTTCTCAGGTTTTGACCTGCCATTTGAGTTCTGTTATACTCACAGACACCATTCAAACAGTTTTAGAAACTTTGGAGTGTTTTCTATCCAAAGCCAATAATTATATGCATATTCTAGTTACTGGGCAGGAGTAGTAACCAGATTAAATCGGGTACGTTTTTTATCCAGCCGTGTCAATACCATCAATGTATATTATCTTTAAGTATATTTTACTTTATTTTCCCCTGTCCCTTCCACCCCTCCCCTAATTGGAGTAAACTAATGGACAACAACACATAAGCTTCTACTTCCAGTTTATACATACTATATACATTTTACGGACACAAGGTATTTTACAATAGTTCTCTTTTGTTTGTTTTTAATCCCATCCTTCAGCTACCCTCAACCCCTCCCATCTACAGTGTCTCTGGAGATCATCCAGTTTGATTTCTATTTGCTATATATTTTTAACTGTGCTGTTTCACAAAAGTTCTGAACCTACACACATTTACAGATGCAGTATATTTTACATTAGTTGTTTTGTTGTTTTTAGTCCCACCTTTTAGCTCCCTTCAACCCGTCCCATCTACCTCTTGACAACATCCCTTTTTAATTTATATTTGCCATATATTTTTCAACGGTGCTGTAACATTTCACAAAAGTTCAGAAACTTTAGATTTTCATATTTTCTACAGATTGTAAATTAAAGATTAAGTTATTTTGCATCTTGATTATAAAACCTCTTCTCTTTTTAGTCGACGATATGGCTAGTTACTAAACAGCAAGCTACAACGTTACAACCAGCCACCTACAGTGAGGGAAAAAGTATTTGATCCCCTGCTGATTTTGTACGTTTGCCCACTTACAAAGAAATTATCAGTCTATAATTTTAATGGTAGGTTTATTTGAACAGTAAGAGACAGAATAACAACAAAGAAATCCAGAAAAACGCATGTCAAAAATGTTATAAAATGATTTGCATTTTAATGAGGGAAATAAGTATTTGACCCCTCTGCAAAACATGACTTAGTACTTGGTGGCAAAACCCTTGTTGGCAATCATAGAGGTCAGATGTTTCTTGTAGTTGGCCACCAGGTTTGCACACATCTCAGGAGGGATTTTGTCCCACTCCTCTTTGCAGATCTTCTCCAAGTCATTAAGGTTTCGAGGCTGACGTTTGGCAACTCGAACCTTCAGCTCCCTCCACAGATTTTCTATGGGATTAAGGTCTGGAGACTGGCTAGGCCACTCCAGGACCTTAATGTGCTTCTTCTTGAGCCACTCCTTTGTTGCCTTGGCCATGTGTTTTGGGTCATTGTCATGCTGGAATACTCATCCACGACCCATTTTCAATGCCCTGGCTGAGGGAAGGAGGTTCTCACCCAAGATTTGACGGTACATGGCTCCGTCCATCGTCCCTTTGATGCGCTGAAGTTGTCCTGTCCCCTTAGCAGAAAAACACCCCCAAAGCATAATGTTTCCACCTCCATGTTTGACGGTGGGGATGGTGTTCTTGGGGTCATAGGCAGCATTCCTCCTCCTCCAAACAAGGCGAGTTGAGTTGATGCCAAAGAGCTCAATTTTGGTCTCATCTGACCACAACACTTTCACCCAGTTGTCCTCTGAATCATTCAGATGTTCATTGGCAAACTTCAGACGGGCATGTATATGTGCTTTCTTGAGCAGGGGGACCGTGCGGGCGCTGCAGGATTTCAGTCCTTCACGGCGTAGTGTGTTACCAATTGTTTTCTTGGTGACTATGGTCCCAGCTGCCTTGAGATCATTGACAAGATCCTCCCGTGTAGTTCTGGGCTGATTCCTCACCGTTCTCATGATCATTGCAACTCCACGAGGTGAGATCTTGCATGGAGCCCCAGGCCGAGGGAGATTGACAGTTCTTTTGTGTTTCTTCCATTTGCGAATAATCGCATCAACGGTTGTCACCTTCTCACCAAGCTGCTTGGCGATGGTCTTGTAGCCCATTCCAGCCTTGTGTACGTCTACAATCTTGTCCCTGACATCCTTGGAGATCTCTTTGGTCTTGGCCATGGTGGAGAGTTTGGAATTTGATTGATTGATTGCTTCTGTGGACAGGTGTCTTTTATACAGGTAACAAGCTGAGATTAGGAGCACACTCCTAATTTCAGCTCGTTACCTGTATAAAAGACACCGGGGAGCCAGAAATCTTTCTGATTGAGAGGGGGTCAAATACTTATTTCCCTCATTAAAATGCAAATCAATTTATAACATTTTTGACATGCGTTTTTCAGGATTTTTTTGTTGTTATTCTGTCTCTCACTTTTCAAATAAACCTACCATTCAAATTATAGACTGATAATTTCTTTGTCAGTGGGCAAACGTACAAAATCAGCAGGGGATCAAATACTTTTTTCCCTCACTGTAAAGCTAGGTTTACCAGCAAACATTAACACATGACTGGAGTTGGCTAGCTAGTTACCCTGGCGCTTGCTAACTTGTTTTGCACCACTGCTCACATTTGTAACTTGCTAGCAAACATTGTTAGCATACATCAGCAACTGTAAAGAATTTTACTAGCTAGCTACAGTGCATTCGGAAAGTATTCAAACCTCTTGACTTTTTCCAGATTTTGTTATGTTACAGCCTTATTCTAAAATGTATTAAATTGTTTTTTCCCCCTCATCAATCTACACACACTCCATAATAATGACTAAGGAAAAAACGCTTATTGTTTAATTTGTTGCAAATGTATTATAAATAAAAAACGGAAATATCACATTTACATAAGTATTCAGATCCTTTACTCAGTACTTTGTTAAAGTACCTTTGGCAGAGAGTAAAGCCTTGAGTCTTCTTGGGTATGACGCTACAAGTTTGGCACACATGCATTCGGGGAGTTTCTCCCATTCTTCTCTGCAGATCTTCTCAATCTCTGTCAGGTTGGATGGAGAGCGTCACTGAACAGATTTTTTCAGGTTTCTACAGAGATGTTAGATTGGGTTCTAGTCCGGGCTCTGGCTGGGCCACTCCAGGACATTCAGAGACTTGTCCTGATGCCACTCCTGCGTTGTCTTGGCTATGTGCTTAGGGTTGTTGTCCTGTTGGAAGGTGAACCTTCGCCGCAGTCTGAGCTCCTGGGCGCTCTAGAGCAGGTTTTCATCAAGGATCCTTCTGTACTTTGCTCCATTCATCTCTCCCTTGATCCTGACTAGTCTCCCAGTCCCTGCCGCTGAAAAACATCCCCACAACATGGTGCTGCCACCACCATGCTTCACCGTAGGGATGGTGCCAGGTTTCCTCCAGACATGACACTAGGCATTCCGGCCAAAGAGTTCAGTCTTGGTTTCATCAGACCAGAGAATGTTTCTCATAGTCTGAGTCCTTTAGGTGCCTTTTGGCCAACTCCAAGCAGGCTGCCATGTGTCTTTTACTGAGGAGCGGCTTCCATCTGGCCACTCTACCATAAAAGCCATCTCCACAGAGGAACTATGGAGCTCTGTCAGAGTGACCATCGGGTTCTTGATCATCTCCCTGACCAAGGCCCTTCTCCCCTGATTGCTCAGTTTGGCCGGGTGGCCAGCTCTAAGAAGAGTCTTAGTGGTTCCAAACTTGTTCCATTTATTTACATATTGTACCCGCAATTTCATGATACCCAATTGCAATCCAATTACAATCTTGTCTCATCGCTGCAACTCCCCAACGGGCTTGGGAGGTCGAGTCATGCATCCTCCGAAACATGACCTGCCAAATCGCACTTCTTAACCCCCGCCCACTTAACCCGGAGGAAACACTCTCCAACTGACGACCGAAGTCAGCCTGCAAGGGTTTGGCCCGCCACAAGGAGTCGCTAGAGCTCAATGAGCCAAGTACAGACAGATGTGTGCCTTTCCAAATAAAATAAAATAAAATTGTATTTGTCACATGCTCCGAATACAACAGTTGCAGACCTTACCATGAAATGCTTACTTACAAGCCCTCAACCAACAATGCAGTTCAAGAAATAGAGTTAAGAAAAGATTTACTAAATAAACTAAAGCACTTTTTTTTTTAAGTAACACGATAAAATAACAGTAACGAGGCTATATACAGGGGTTACTGGTACCGAGTCAATGTGTGGGGATACAGTTGAGTTGAGGTCATTTGTACATGTAGGTAGAGGGGTAAAGTGAGTATGTATAGATAATAAACAGCGAGTAGCAGCAGTGTTAAAAAAAAGGGTGGGGTGGTCATTGGAAATAATCCGGGTGGCCAATTGTGTCACTCCCTGACCATAGAGAGCCCTTGTTTCTCTATGGTGTAGTAGGTCAGGGCGTGACTAGGGGGTGTTCTAGTATGTCTATTTTTATGTTGGTGCTAATATGGTTCCCAATTAGATGCAGCTGTTTATCGTTGCCTCTGATTGGGGATCATATTTAGGTAGCCATTTCCCCACCTGTGTATTGTGGGATATTGTTTGTGTTTGGTTGCCTGTGTGCACGTCATGACTTCACGTTTCGTTGTTTCTTTATTGTTTTGTTTGTTTCACGGAGATTAAAAATATGTGGAACTATACTCATGCTGCGCCTTGGTCCGCTCAATACGACGATCGTGACAGAATATCCCACCAAACTAGTACCAAGCAGCGTGTTCACCAGGTAAAGGAGTTTTGGACATGGGAAGAAGTAATGGGTGGATGCGAAACCCTTCCTTGGCGGCAGACGGAAGGTAATAATGAAAGACAGCGACGACGCCAGGGTTCGCGGCCACAGAAAGCCCAAGGACAACCCCAAGATATTTTTTTTTGGGGGGGGGGGGGCACAAGGGGTTGCCGGTCGAGCCGAGGAGAGTGCCAGAGCCCGAATGGCAAACTCTGGAGGAGCGTGTCGTCAGACCACGGTCACAGAAACCCCAAGATTTTTTTGGAGGGGGGCACATGGAGCTGGCAGCTGAGCCGCGGGAAGAGTCAGAGACTGTCAGGGAGGCAATGGATAAGTTGGGAGAGAGAGAGATGAGAGAGATGTTGTGCAAGTGTGTTCTGCTCAACATTCAACCAGAAGATCCGGTTAGCAGATCGGTGCAACCTGTGCCGGCCCAACGCATCAAGCCTCCCCTGAAGTGCGTGTCCCCAGTCCGGTACGTCCTGTGCCTGCTCCTCGCACTCGCCCTGAAGTGCGTGTCCCTAGTCCGGTACGTCCTGTGCCTGCTTTTTGCACTCGTCCTGAAGTGCGTGTCACCAGTCTGGTGCCACATGTACCGGCGCCACGCATCAGGCCTCCAGTACACCTCCCCAGTCCGGTACGTCCTGTGCCTGCTCCTCGCACTCGCCCTGAAGTGCGTGTGACCAGTCCGGTGCCACCTGTACCGGCTCCACGCACTAGGCCTCCAGTGCGCATTCACAGTCCAGAGCTTCTGGCGACAGTTCACAGTCCAGAGCTTCCGGCGACGGTTCACAGTCCAGAGCTTCCGGTGACGGTTCCCAGTCCAGAGCTTCCGGTGACGGTTCACAGTCCAGAGCTTCCGGCGACGGTTCACAGTCCGGAACCTCCCGCGACGGTCCACAGTCCAGAACCTCCCGCGACGGTCCACGGTCCGGAACCTCCCGCAACGGTCAACGGTCCGGAACGTCCCGCGACGGTCAACAGTCCAGAACCTCCAGCGACAGTCAATGGTCCGGAACCTCCAGCGATGGTCAACGGTCTGGAGCTTCCAGGCAAGGCGTCCAGTCCTGCTCCAGGGCAGGAGCCTTCCTCTGCGCCAGTGGCCAGTCCAGGCAAGGCGTCCAGTCCTGCTCCAGGGCAGGAGCCTTCCTCTGCGCCAGTGGCCAGTCCAGGCATGGCGTCCAGTCCAGCTCCAAGGCCGAATTCTTCCTCTGCGCCGATGTTCAGTCCAGGCACGGCGTCCAGTCCAGCTCCAGGGCAGGAGCCTTCCTCTGCGCCGGTGCCCAGTCCAGGCACGGCGGCCAGCCCAGTTCCATGGCCGGAGCCCTCCTCTGCGCCGGTGCCCAGTCCAGGCATGGCGTTCAGACCGGCGCCATGGTCGGATCCGGGGTCTGGGGGGGGCTACGACCCGCACCGGAGCCGCCACCAACACTAGTCACCCCCCTAACTCCCCCATTTGGTTTCAGGTTTTGCGGCCGGAGTCCGCACCTTTGGGGGGGGGGGGGGGGGGGGTACTGTCACGCCCTGACCATAGAGAGCCCTTGTTTCTCTATGGTGTAGTAGGTCAGGGCATGACTAGGGGGTGTTCTAGTATGTCTATTTCTATGTTGGTGCTAATATGGTTCCCAATTAGAGGCAGCTGTTTATCGTTGCCTCTGATTGGGGATCATATTAAGGTAGCCATTTCCCCACCTGTGTTTTGTGGGATATTGTTTGTGTTTGGTTGCCTGTGTGCACGTCATGACTTCACATTTCGTTGTTTCTTTATTGTTTTGTTTGTTTCACGGAGATTAAAAATATGTGGAACTATACTCACGCTGAGCCTTGGTCCGCTCATTACGTAGATCGTGACAAATTGCTTAATTGTTCAGCGTCCTTATGGCTAGGGGGTAGAAACTGTTAAGGAGCCTTTTGGTTCTAGACTTGGCGCTACATTACCGCTTGCCGTGCAGTAGCAGAGAGAACAGTCTATGACTTGGGTGACTGGAGTCTTGGACAATTTCTTGGGTTTTCCTCTGACACCGTCTAGTAGATAGGTCCTGGATGGCAGGAAGCTTGGCCCCAGTGATGTACTGAGCCGTACGCACTACCCTCTGTAGCGCTTTACGGTCAGATGCCGAGCAGTTGCCATACCAGGCGGTAATGCAACCAGTCAGGATATTTTCGATGGTGCAGCAGTATAACTTTTTTGAGGATCTGGGGACCCATGCCAAATCTTGTCAGTCTCCTGAGGGGGAGAAGTTGTCCAATCAATTGAATTTACCACAGGTGGACTCCAATCAAGTTGTAGAAACAACTCAAGCATGATCAATGGAAACAGGATGCACCTGAGCTCAATTTTGAGTCTCATAGCAGAGGGTGCTATGGGCAAGTCATTCAGGCGGAAATTGAGAAAAAAGGGGGCCAAGCCCTAAGAAATTGTGTAAATAAGGTATTTCTGTTTAAATTTTTTATACATTTGCAAAAATGTTTTCGCTTTGTCATTATGGGGTTTTGTGTGTGTATCAGGAAAAAACGTATTTAATCAATTTTAGAATCCGGCTGTAACATAAAATGTGGAAGAAGTCAGTGTCTGAATTCTTTCCGAATGCACTGTATTGTCTCATTTATCTGACGTAGTGTTTTCATTAGTTCTTTACCTGTCTGTACTGATGACTCGGTATACACAGTATACAAACCCTCCCTGGATTTTGTGTTAAACACTCTACAACCAAGCTTTCTTAGTGTCCAACAAGCCCTTAACCTTGCTCTCAACATCTCCAAATCAAAGGTCATGTGGTTTGGTAAGAAGAATGCCCCTCTCCCCACAGGTGTGATTACTACCCTTGAGGGTTTAGAGCTTGAGGTAGTCACCTCATACAAGTACTTGGGAGTATGGCTAGATGGTACACTGTCCTTCTCTCAGCACATATTAAATCTGCAGGTTGAAGTTAAATCTAAACTTGGTTTCCTCTATTGTAATCACTCCTCTTTCACCCCAACTACCAAACTAACCCTGATTCAGATGACCATCCTACCCATGCTAGATTATGGAGATGTAATTTATAGATCGGCAGGTAAGGGTCCTCTCGAGCGGCCAGATGTTCTTTACCATTCGGCCATCAGATTTGCCACCAATGCTCCTTATAGGACACATCCCTGCACTCTATACTCCTCTGTAAACTGGCCATTTCTGTATACCCATCGCAAGACCCAATGGTTGATGCTTATTTATAAAACCCTCTTACGCCTCAATATCTGAGATATCTACTGCAGCCCTCATCCTCCACATACCACAACCGTTCTGCCAGTCACATTCTGTTAAAGGTCCCCAAAGCACACACATCTCTGGGTCGCTTGTCTTTTCAGTTCGCTGCAGCTAACGACTGGAACGAGCTGCACAAACACTCAAACGGAACAGTTTTATCTCAATATCTTCATTCAAAGACTCAATCATGGCTACTCTTGCTGACAGTTGTGGCTGCTTTGCATGATGTATTGTTGTCTCTACCTTCTTGCCTTTTGTGCTGGTGTCTGTTCCCAATAATGTTTGTACCATGTTTTGTGCTGCTACCATGTTGTGCTCCTACCATGTTGTTGTCATGTTGTGTTGTCATGTGTTGCTGCCTAGCTATGTTGTTGTCTTAGGTCTCTCTTTATGTAGTGGTGTGTTGTCTCTCTTGTTGTGATGTGTCTTTTGTCCTATATTTTTTTTCTTAATTTAAAAAAATATATTTCAATATATTTTTTCATCCCAGCCCACGTCCCTGCAGAAGGCCTTTTGCCTTTTGGTGGGCCATCATTGTAAATAAGGATTTGTTCTTAATGTACTTGCCTAGTTAATTAAAGGTTATATAAAATAAATAAATAAAAATGTGATTACCATTTGAGGTCAGTGAAGTCACAGTTTCACTGAGGACATATCTCAAATTTCACACATACTTGATGTCAGTGACAGGAAGCAGAATTTAAAATCTATGTGTACTGTTTTTTCCTCAGGGCTCGTTGGTCTAGGGGTATGATTCTCGCTTTGGGTGCGAGAGGTCCCGGGTTCAAATCCCGGACGAGCCCTTTTTTGAGGAAATGAATTGCCTTTATTCAGTTTGTGAATACGTAGAGCCTATGAGAACGAGGAGACGTTTAAGTATTAGGTGGGATTTCCCAGTCCGTTTTGTTGGTGGCTAAGGGCTGTGTCCTTAGCCGTGGTGCATTGGCCAAATACCACACCTCCTCGGGCATTATTGCTTAGTATTATAAGGACTGTCAACAACTGGCAAGTCTACTTTATAAATTCTCTTATCTGTCAGCCACCTAAAATTCCATGTTTTTTTTACCTATAACACTATAGTCCTGCATAGTCCTCAATTTCCACAATCCAACGATAACAGGCAAGCCTACAGTTCTTCATAAACATGTCAGTCAAAGACAAAGGTTTTTGTTTGCAAATCTGACAACGTATTTAAAACTTCCAAAACAGTGTTTGTGATTACCACCAGAGGGCAGTCTAACAGTAGAACTGTATTCAGAAAAAAACCTGCCACATCACATACTCTGGAAATGAACACACAGACCTATGAGGAGGCGGAAGAAACGAAACTTTAACTATGGGATAAGAATTCTAGTGATGGCTCGTTGGTCTAGGGGTATGATTCTCGCTTAGGGTGCGAGAGGTCCCGGGTTCAAATCCCGGACGAGCCCAGCTTTTGGTGGAAAAGGTTGCTTATATTTAGGGTTAATGTGGTTCTATTAGTAATTGAAAAGTCACAGATAAAGTGGTAAGAAAAATTGTAACAATAGGAAAATGGTAGCCTGTAAAAAAAATTAACTACAACTACACTATACTATATTCAAGTTTGTAAAATAATTAGTATTCAACTTTCTATTAATAGTATTTTATGAATAGATAAGACAGCATTAGAAGAAAGGATAATTAGCTAAATACTAAATATATAGAAGTGGAACACAACATGGTAGGGATTAAAACACAGCAAACAGAGGACATAGAAGGCACAGTATGTAGGTATGTGCGGGTGTATAGTGATGTAAGGTGGGGTGTGTGTTTTTGTGTTTGGAAAAGTGTGGCATTAAGTGAGTGAAAAAGGAAAATGGTTGCAAATCCCAGAGCCCATGTGTGTCTGCGAGCAGGGGTTTTGAGAGAGAGCTTTCAATTTTGTGATATGGGATATACATTTTTACACCCCACCTGAGCGACACATACACTAAGGAGAAGACTTTATCTGTTTTCTGGGCCTACTGTAAGTAGCCTATACACAGCCAAAACAGAAAGATAAATGAGGCCAGAGACCCACTAAAGCAGCATCGCCCCGTAAAGATTCTGAGCCTGCCTGGCAGGGTTGGTCCTACAAAGCCAAAGCCCCCTGATGGGTGAGCATAATATACAAGGAGTTTCTCAAAGCTGCTAATGAGAACCTTGATGACCTTGTACCTAGCCAGTGGGGATTCTGGTGTGGTACCCCCTCCCAGGTAGTGGCAGTGCTGGCAACACTTGCTACAGTAAGCCATCGGGAGGGGGTAACACTCGGACAATCAGAGAGGGGTCAAATTATTGTGGCCCTGGTGGAACAAAATAATCAAACATCTGACTGCACATAGATGGTCACATAGCAAAGCAAATATCATGGAACAGCTATATGGACACTTAATCACTATGGTACTATTTAATGGTAAGTTTACAAACAAAAATTCAGACCCATCAACTTTTTCTACATCTTGTTACGTTACAGCCTTATTCCAAAATGTATTAAATAAATAAAAAATCCTCATCAATCTACACACTATACCCCATAATTACAAAGTGAAAACAGGTTTTTAGCAATTTTCCCAAATGTATTAAACATTTTAAAAAATAAGAAAAACCCTGGAATGAGTAGGTGTGTCCAAACTTTTCATTGGTACTGTGTATATAAACAGTGTATTCGGAACGTATTCAGATCCCTAGGAATTTTTCCACATTTTGGTACGTTACAGCCTTATTCTAAAATTGATTAAATTGTGTTTTTCCTCGTTAATCTACACACAATATCCCATAATGACAAAGCAAAAACAGTTTTTTGACATTTTGGTCAGGGAGGTGACCAAGAACCCAATGGTCACTCTGACAGCTCCAGAGGTCCTCTGTGGAGATGGGAGAACCTTCCAGAAGGACAACCATCTCTGCAACACTCCACCAATCAGGCCTTTATGGTAGAGTGGCCAGACAGAAGCCACTCCTCAGTAAAAGGCACATGACAGCCCGCTTGGAGTTTGCCAAAAGGCATTTAAAGACTCTCAGATCACTAGAAGCAAGATTCTCTTGTCTGATGAAACCAAGATTGAACTCTTTGGCCTGAATACCAAGCGTCACGTCTGGAGGAAACCTGGCACCATCCCTACATTGAATCATGCTGGTGTCAGCATCATGCTGTGGGGATGTTTTTCAGTGACGGGGCCAGGGAGACGAATCAGGATCGAGGCAAAGATGAACAGAACAAATTACAGAGAGATCCTTGATGAAAATCGGCTTCAGAGAGCTCAGGACTTCAGACTGGTTCTCTGGTCTGATTCTCTGGTCTGATGAAACCAAGATTGAACTCTTTGGCCTGAAAGCCAACATCTGATGGAAACCTGGCACCATCCAAGCTTCCTGCCATCCAGGACCTCTATACCAGGCGGTGTCAGAGGAAGGCCCTAAAAATTGCCAAAGACTCCAGCCACCCTAGTCATAGACTGTTCTCTCTGCTACTGCACGGCAAGCGGTACCCGGAGCGCCAAGTCTAGGTCCAAGAGGCTTCTTAACAACTTCTGCCCCCAAGCCATAAGACTCCTGAACAGCTAATCAAATGGCTACCCAGACTTTTGCAGTTTTTTATTTTTAATACATTTGCAAAAATTTCTAAAAACCTATTTTTGCTTTGTCATTATGGGGTATTGTGTGTAGATTGATGAGGGGAAAAATATATTTTATCTATCTTAGAATAACGCTGTAACGTAACAAAACGTGGAAAAAGTCAAGGGGTTTGAACACTTTCCGAATACAAATCAAATCAAATTTAATTTGTCATGTGCGGAATCCAACAGGTGTAGACCTTACAGTGAAATGCCTTCTTAACAAGCCTTTAATCAACAATGCAGTTTTAAGAAAAATATCTAAAATTAAAAAATTATTTAAGAGCAGCAGTAGAATAGACTGTATATTATGATAAATATAATTTAAACTTTTATGTCATTATGGTAAATGGTGAAATAAGTATAGCCAGTTATAATTGTAATGGCTTAGCAGATAATGAGGAAAGACTATCCGTATTTACCTGTCTAAAAGAGATGGACAATAATATCTATTGTTTACAGGAAACTCCGTCAGCAATTTTAGATGAAGTTGTGTGGAAAAAGGACTGGGTGGGGGGGGGGGGAAATATACTTCTCCCATGGCCAAAGAAACTCAAAAAGGGTGATGATATGTGCAAAATGTCCAAACAGATCCGCAAGGTAGATGGATGATTTCTAATATGTTAATGGACCATAAACAGATATGGCTCATTAATCTATATGGTCCAAATAAGGATGATCCACGCTTCTTTGAAAATATAATAAACCAAACCTTCAAGCAAAACAAGACTATTATTACAGTTGGAGATTATAATACGGTTTTAAATACCTCGATGGACCGTAAAGGAAATCACCCTCATGCACTTAAGGAAATCACAAATGTCATGGATATATGAAGGCTTAAATATCCTGACCTAGTGAGGTATACATGGCGGAGGCTCAATCAAGCTAGACGTCTTGACTACTTTCTTATGTCATTCTCGTTAGCACCAAAAAATGTAAATGTGTTGATAGGGAACAGAATGCGGTCGGACCATCAAAAAATTGGCATAGACATTACTCTTACAGAATTTCCACATGGGCGAGGATATTGGACATTTAATCTAAACCTACTGGATGATAACTTGTTTATAATTAGGACAGAAAAATGTATAACTAACTTTTTCAGAGATAACATTGTTACGATGTACGCTGAGAGTCGGGAAGCAAGTTCAGGGAGTGAATACATTTAATAAATAAATGAACAAAACAAGAAACACAAACAGCGCACCGACATGAAACAGGCAGGGGCGGTTCTGGGGGGGGCATGGGGGGCCAGTGCCCCTGTGACAACAATTTTGGACCCCCTTGTGGCCCCCCTAAATGTGGAGTATGAAATAATTTTGACATAACTAATTTTTGCTATCGTTCTTTTTTTACATCCGTTATTAGACAGTGGCAACGCGGAACACTAATGATTATGAACATGGTATTTTGCCTGCTAATGCCTGCAATGCAGTGAAGAAAACGATATGACAACAATAACGTCTAATGTAACTGGCCCCAGCTTGGCCCCCCCCAGTTGAAATGGTCTAGAACCGCCACTGGAAACAGGAACAATCACGACTGGGGAAGAAACCAAAGGGAGTGACATATAAAGGGTGATGGAGTCCAGGTGAGTGTCATTATGCACGTAATGCTGGTGACAGGTGTGTGCTCTAACGAGCAGCCTGGTGACCTAGAGGCTGGAGAGGGAGCACACATGACAAACATAGGTCCAGCAGATCACCTTATTGTATGGGGCACTTTTAAACGTGCCTTTAGAGGGCATGCCATTCAGTACTCATCTCTAAAACAGAAGCAATTTAGGTCAAAAGAGTCCATATTAAAGGAAATGAAAGGTCTAATTGTATAGATAGATAGCAATAGAAACTTTACCATAGAGGCACAGAATAAGTTAGATGAAAAACTAAAAGAAATGGAGGAACTTATTCAAGAAAGATAAAGTGTAATATATTATACAAATAAAGCAAACTGGATGGAATATGTAGGAAAATGCATCAATTTATTTTTTAATCTTCAACATAGAAATGCTACCCAAAATAATTTACTAAAACTTGCTACAAATGACAGAGTCATAAAAACAAAATGAGTGTCACAGGTGTCGTAATGTATAGACCAAGGCGCAGCGGGTTGCGTGCTCATAATTATATTTATTAAAGCAAACATGGAAAAACAATAAACAACAGCTAACAGATTTGCAGGCTACACAGCAGTGCAAATACAACTACCCACAATCAACCAGGTGAAAACAAGCTCCCTAAATATGACTCTCAATCAGGAACAACGATGTACAGCTGTTCCTGATCGAGAGCCACACAGACCAACAAAGAAATACACAAACTAGAAAAACCTAGAATACCAAAACAAGAACATACACCAAAAACCCCGGAACACATAAATACAACACCCCTCTACATACACATAACCCCCGAACCACATAAAACAAATACCCTCTGCCACATCCTGACCAAACTACAATAACAAATAATCCCTATTACTGGTCAGGACGTGACAATGAGTCGCACACTCCATATGGATAAACTTCCAGTCATTTATTGGGTAAAACACCAACGTTTCGGCATCACTGTGTCTTCTTCAGGGTAATGTCATGAATACTTGAAACAGGTTAGGTAGACACAATAGTGCAATTAGTGCAACCAATGACAATAGTGAGGGGTGTGTCATAATTATTAGGTTGATTAGAATGAATTGAGTGAAACTGTTAAAAGACAAAAGTTTACAGCATATTGAATATACACTGCTCAAAAAAATAAAGGGAACACTAAAATAACACATCCTAGATCTGAATGAATGAAATAATCTTATTAAATACTTTTTTCTTTACATAGTTGAATGTGCTGACAACAAAATCACACAAAAATAATCAATTGAAATCCAATTTATCAACCTATGGAGGTCTGGATTTGGAGTCACACTCAAAATTAAAGTGGAAAACCACACTACAGGCTGATCCAACTTTGATGTAATGTCCTTAAAACAAGTCAAAATGAGGCTCAGTAGTGTGTGTGGCCTCCACGTGCCTGTATGACCTCCCTACAACGCCTGGGCATACTCCTGATGAGGTGGCGGATGGTCTCCTGAGGGATCTCCTCCCAGACCTAGACTAAAGCATCCGCCAACTCCTGGACAGTCTGTGGTGCAATGTGGCGTTGGTGGATGGAGCGAGACATGATGTCCAAGATGTGCTCAATTGGATTCAGGTCTGGGGAACGGGCGGGCTAGTCCATAGCATCAATGCCTTCCTCTTGCAGGAACTGCTGACACACTCCAGCCACATGAGGTCTAGCATTGTCTTGCAATAGGAGGAACCCAGGGACAACCGCACCAGCATATGGTCTCACAAGGGGTTTGAGGATCTCATCTCGGTACCTAATGGCAGTCAGGCTACCTCTGGCGAGCACATGGAGGGCTGTGTGGCCCCCCAAAGAAATGCCACCCCACACCATGACTGACCCACCGCCAAACCGGTCATGCTGGATGATGTTGCAGGCAGCAGAACGTTCTCCACGGCGTCTCCAGACTGTCACGTCTGTCACATGTGCTCAGTGTGAACCTGCTTTCATCTGTGAAGAGCACAGGGCGCCAGTGGCGAATTTGCCAATGTTGGTGTTCTCTGGCAAATGCCAAACGTCCTGCACGGTGTTGGGCTGTAAGCACAACCCCCACCTGTGGACGTCGGGCCCTCATACCACCCTCATGGAGTCTGTTTCTGACCGTTTGAGCAGACACATGCACATTTGTGGCCTGCTGAAGGTCATTTTGCAGGGCTCTGGCAGTGCTCCTCCTGCTCCTCCTTGCACAAAGGCGGAGGTAGTGGTCCTGCTGCTGGGTTGTTGCCCTCCTACGGCCTCCTCCACATCTCCTGATGTACTGGCCTGTCTCCTGGTAGCGCCTCCATGCTCTGGACACTACGCTGACAGACACAGCAAACCTTCTTGCCACAGCTCGCATTGATGTGCCATCCTGGATGAGCTGCACTACCTGAGCCACTTGTGTGGGTTGTAGACTCCGTCTCATGCTACCACTAGAGTGAAAGCACCGCCAGCATTCAAAAGTGACCAAAACATCAGCCAGGAAGCATAGGAACTGAGAAGTTGTCTGTGGTCACCATCTGCAGAACCACTCCTTTATTGGGGGTGTCTTGCTAATTGCCTATAATTTCCACCTGTTGTCTATTCCATTTGCACAACAGCATGTGACATTTATTGTCAATCAGTGTTGCTTCCTAAGTGGACAGTTTGATTTCACAGAAGTGTGATTGACTTGGAGTTACATTGTGTTGTTTAAGTGTTCCCTTTATTTTTTTGAGCAGTATATTACATATTGGATCACAAAAAAATAAAACTTTAACATTACCATGTAGTTTACCAATTAAAAGGTTTGACGGTGATGTGGACATACTCGGTATACATATCGCAAAATAAATAAATGATCTCACTACAATACATTTTAATAGAAAGTTAGCAAAAATAGATAAAATCTTGCTATGATGGAAAGGAAAATAACTGCCTATTTGTGGAAAAACATGAAATGAATGAAAATGAAATAATCTACAAAATGTAGCAATTTTTAAAACAAGCCATAGAAAGCTGGTTGCAACTTCAGTTTAATCCACCAGAGAAGACAGAACAAATAATAAAACAAATGTTGTGGTTAAACTCAAATGTACTAATCGACAAAAAAATGCATTATTTTTGGAATAATAAAAAAAAGTATAATCTTTTTGAATGATATCATAAATAGGACTGGTGGAGTTATGTCACACATGCAGCTAACAAAAAATATATGGAAATGTCTGCTCTACCCAAAATTACAACCAACTAATTGCAGCATTACCGCAAAAATGAAAGAAGCAAGTGAACCGTGGGAGAAAGTAAGGAACTTGTCTGTCGGCCCTGCATTAAAGACCAAAATTGGTTAAAGAAAATTGTGATAAATAAAAAGTATACCAGTTTCATTTAAGGACCAATAGAATGTTATATATAGTGCATTCGGAAAGTATTCAGACCCCTTGACTTTTTCCACATTTTGTTACGTTACAGCCTTATTCTAAAATGGATTAAATAATAAATCCCAAAGCCACTCATGCATTGTCTTGGCTGTGTAATTAGGGACGGTGTCCTGTTGGAAGATGAACCTTTACTCTGGAGCAGGTTTTCATCAAGGATCTCTCTCTACTTTGCTCTGTTCATCTTTCCCTCAATACTGACTACTCTCCCAGTATCTGCTACTGAAAAACACCACCCACAACATGATGCTGCCACCACCATGCTTCACCGTAGGGATGATGCTAGGTTTCCTCCAGACGTGACACTTGGCATTCAGGCAAAATACTTTGGTTTCATCAGACCAGAAAATGTTGTTTCTCTTGGTCTGAGTCCTTTAGGAGATGGTTGTCCTTCTGGAAGGTTCTCCCATCTCCACCGAGGAACTCTGGAGCTCTGTCAGAGTGATCACCGGTTTCTTGGTCACCTCCCTGACCAAGGCCCTTCTCCCCTAAATGTTCAGAGTGGCCAGGTGGCTAGCTCTAGGAAGAGTCTTTGTGGTTCCAAACTTCTTCCATTTAAGAAATACGGAGGCACTGTGTTCTTGGGGACCTTCAGTGCAGCAGAAATGTTTTAGTACCCTCCCCAGATCTGTGCGTCGACACAATCCTGGCCTGGAGCTCTAGGGACAATTCCTTGGACCTCATGGCTTGGTTTATGCACCGACATGCACTGTCAACTGTGGGACCTTATACAGACAGGTGTGTGCCTTTCCAAATAATGATCAATGGAAACAGGATGCACCTGAGCTCGATTTTGAGTTTCATAACAAAGGGTCTGAATACTTATGTAAATAAGGTATTTCTGTATTTTTTTTTTGCAAACATTACTAAAAACCCATTTTTTGCTTTGCCATTATGGGGTATTGTGTGTTGATTGATGAGGGATTTTTTGGTATTTAATACATTTTAGAATAAGGCTGTAGCGTATCAAATTGTGGAAAAAGTCAAGGAGTCTGAATACTTTCCGAATGCACAGGTTTATACCTTTTGTGAAACAGCAAAGTTTAAAATATATGGCAAATAGTAATCAAACTGGATGGCCTTCAGAAATAAATGGGAGGGGTATATGTATTTTATATGTATGTGTGTATGTGTGTATGTGTGTATGTATGTATGTATGTATGTATGTATGTATATAAACTCATATATAAAATCCAAATAACTTCACAGATCTTCATTGTAAAGGGTTTAAACACTGTTCCCCATGCTTGTTCAATGAACCATAAACAATTAATGGACATGCACCTGTGGAACGGTCGTTAAGACATTAACAGTTTACAGACGGTAGGCAATTGAGGTCACAGTTATGAAAACTTAGGACACTAAAGAGGCCTTTCTACTGACTCTGAAAAACACCAAAAGAAAGATACCCAGGGTCCCTGCTCATCTGCATGAACATGCCTTAGGCATGCTGCAAGGAGGCATGAGGACTGCAGATGTGGCCAGGGCAATAAATTGCAATGTCCGTACTGTGAGACGCCTAAGACAGCGCTACAGGGAGACAAGACGGACAGCTGCTCGTCCTCGCTGTGGCAGACCACGTGTAACAACACCTGCACAGGATCGGTACATCCGAACATCACACTTGCGGGACAGATACAGGATGGCAACAACAAATGCCCGAGTTACACCAGGAATGCACAATCCCTTCATCAGTGCTCAGACTGTCCGCAATAGGCTGAGTGAGGTTGGACTGAGGGCTTGTAGGCCTGTTGTAAGGCAGGTCCTCACCAGACATCACCGGCAACAATGTTGCCTATGGGCACAAACCCATCGTTGCTGGACCAGACAGGACTGGCAAAAAGTGTGAGCATTACACCGAGGCCTGTACTCTGGAGCGGGATCGATTTGGAGGTGGAGGGTCCGTCATGGTCTGGGGCAGTGTGTCACAGCATCATCGGACTGAGCTTGTTGTCATTTCAGGCAATCTCAACTCTGACCGTTACAGGGAAGACATCCTCCTCCCTCATGTGGTACCCTTCCTGCAGGCTCATCCTGACATGACCCTCTAGCATGACAATGCCACCAGCCATACTGCTCGTTCTGTGCGTGATTTCCTGCAAGACAGGAATGTCAGTGTTCTGTCATGGCCAGCGAAGAGCCCGGATCTTAATCCCATTGAGCACGTCTGGGACCTGTTGGATTGGAGGGTGAGGGCTATGGCTATTCAGCCCCAGAATGTCCGGGAACTTGCAGGTGCCTTGGTGGAAGAATGGGGTAACAACTCACAGCAAGAACTGGCACAGCTGGTGCAGTACACAAGGAGGAGATGCACTGCAGTACTTAAATCAGCTGGTGGCCACACCAGATACTGACTGTTACTTTTGATTTTGACCCCCCCCCTTTGTTCAGGGACACATTATTCCATTTCTGTTAGTCACCTGTCTGTGGAACTTGTTCAGTTTATGTCTCCGTTGTTGAATCTTATGTTCATACAAATATTTACACATGTTAAGCTTGCTGAAAATAAACGCAGTTGACAGTGAGAGGACGTTTCTTTTTTTGCTGAGTTTATATTTACAAAAAATATAATGGGGGATTGGAACTTATGCAGACAATTATATTTATGGAAGCTACAATCTATCTGCAACATTAAAGCTGATCTACAACCAAAAGAAGAATACCAAAAAAATGATAATAAAATGGTGGTCTGTAAGTAGCAAATATGGATATATTTAGACCCTTTCATAAAAAAGAGATAAAACAAAATCCACTGAGTATGGAATATAACTTACAATGTCAACAAGTGACTTTGATTTGTGTGACAGTAATATACATACATTTAGATAGAATCTTCAACTGTATTATTCTCACTGACGTTGTAATTGAACTGCAACTTGCCAGAAGAAGAACTGTGAGAGTGCCATCAAATATGTTACTTCCACTATTAGGACACACATCCTTTCCAGCCAAATGGAACCATCTTCAGCAACATCTCCAGCAGGTAGTAGAGGATGAAGAAACAGTATAACATCTATCAATCTCATGGAGGCATAGACATGCATGACCCATACTAGCTACACCTAAATGAATCACTTATGTGAGAAACGGAGTAGGTGAAGTAAATACTGTCCTTGTACCACATAAAATGTTCTTGAATTGCCTAGTAGTCCTTCCGTTCAGTGTCTTCTCACAGTCAATCACCAGGATAATCTTGAGGAATACTGATGAAAGTTAAATGAATATACTGTACAGTACATCTAAACCTCCCTCATGAGACACTTTGCTGAACGAAATGCATGAAATGTGACCTGGCCTTTTCAATATCTGACGATGTTTGTGCAGTGCTTATAGGAACCACTAGATGGCCGTCTCTGAGCGGTTTTACTGAGCATGCAACAGCATGACCTAAGAGGATTCCACATACACGTGGCAGGCAGTAGAATTTGAACTCTTGGTTGTTTAACCTTATTATAGGCTTGTTGGTTTAAGGGTATGATTCTTGATTAAAATGCAAGAGGTCCCTACTTTTAAGAACTTAAATTACTTTCAGTTAATTTTTTTACCTTTATTTGACTAGGCAAGTCAGCTATGAACAAATTCTTATTTACAATGACAGCCCAGACACAGTGGGTTAACTGTCTTGTTCAGGGGCAGAACAATTTGATGTAGCAACCTTTCGGTTACTGGTCCAACGCTCTAACCACTAGGCTACCTGCGCCCCTCAGTATAAATACATAGTGAACGAAGTATTTGTGCATTCACCCAAGTACCTATATTACTGTAAATAAGTAGACTGGAATCCAAACGGATGAACTTTGTTTCCAAACAATGGTGAAATGGAGCATATCAACTTGGATTACAGACTAGTGAATATTCCGTGAGGATCAAGCAGAAACACAAACAAATAAATTAACCTTTTACACTCGTGGGAATTGGCCTATATGGTATGTGCAACATAAGACAACAAAATTACAAGGGTTTGAGTGAGAAGCCACACACCTGTCCAACGTGTGCACAGTTCCTACTCATTTCAATGCACTTTTATGACTCAAAGAAGTCTTCAACTATAAGGTGTTTTATTTTTCTGCTCTTCTAGCTCTGCCATTGAGGAACTAGAGCAAGCACACTTGTAGTTGTTTTGTTTGGAACACAACCTTGCATCCCCGCCATCACACAATTACAGTTGCTGTTTACGCAATCCCAAAAAAGGTCCATTATAAATCGCAATCTGGGTCAAGTGGGCATCATTTGAAAGCCTGTTCTTTTGCCAACATGACGATATAACAGTGTTAGGCTTTCACAATGCAATTCAGGGAAACAGACCATAATATTGGTCCGCGTTAAAAAAAAGTCATGAGCGCATTCAGGCGCGTGTTCCGTGGGAAATATTCTTTAAGTGATAACGCCAGAGAAGCCGGTGTTTGGAGGATATATTGACACGGATGTTGTTCGTCTCCGGCCAGCAAACTGTGCCAATATATCCTCCAAACACCGGCGTTGAGGGCATTATAACTTTTATACAACGGGTTACCAAAATATTCAAATAATCATTTACATATTTTAATTAAAAACTTTACTGTGATGAATTTATTCATACTATTTCAAAAATATATTCCTGACACAAATCTAGGGTTCCTACCAAATCCGGCTGGTCGTTTGTTCTATTGGTTCAGTTCCCAGAGTCGCAACCCAGTCATTTAGTCTTTTTGTTCTGTATCTATGGATGCGACCCAGTCGTTAGTTCTACATGTTCCATGCCATACTGTCTGGCAACATTCTTATCCCTTGCTTGCTAGCTAGCCAACTACGGCTAACTTACAGTCAAGTCAAACAGTGCAGCCAGAATAACAGCAAAGTAGCTGCATTTGCATTTGTTTAAGCTGTTTTTGTAGTGACATTTATGTGGATACATCCATAACAATGAGCTAATGAGGTCGCGATTTCGCCTGGCATAGAAAATGTGCTCTCTCGTCAAGACATTGTAGTTCAGAGGAGATAGCCAACAACACAGCTAACACAATCATTTCAAACTGAAGGTGTAAAGACTGCAAACTAGCTGCACTTCATTTCGTTTAACCTTTTTTCAATTGACATTCTTTGTATATATCCATAAATATGATGCCAGCTGTTCCATGATTTCAACTGGCTGAGAAACGTTGCCCGCCTGTCTGTCTCGTCCCGATTCCCAACACATGCATTACTATGGGACAGCTGGAGATCGATTATGAATATTGAATCAATGTTCCAAATGTTGGAGAGACAGACAGCAAGGTTTATACAAATCTCCGCTGTTGAAAATGTAATGTTAGTCTAAAAGAAATGTGAGATAATGTCTAGATGCTTTTTATAGGTAGCCTAGTGGTTAGAACGTTGGGCCAGTAACCAAAAGGTTGCTAGATCAAATCCCTGAGCTGACAAGGTAAGAATCTGTTGTTCTGCCCCTGAACAAGGCAATTAACCCACTGTTCCTAGGCTGTCATTGTAAATCAGAATTTGTTCTTAACTGACTTGCCTGGTTAAATAAAGTGCTTGGCTGATGAGACAGTGGATTGTGTAGTCATATGGAACAGAGTTAATAGGCATTTTATCATCAAAGATTTAGCCGGTGTTAACTTGTGGAATAGACACCGGCTGGAATGCAGTTTTAACCCCTTTCAACATTCAGGATTAGACCCACCCATTGTATAATTCACAATAGACACACATGGGCTCATTCTGTTCCGAACAACCCATCATGTAAATGTACAGCAAACATAGTGACCATAAACGTTGACACTGTATATGACCTGAGTTCTATGATGGAAATGTCAAGTGCACATTTGGACGGGTGTTTGGCTTGCTTGCTTGTACGACATCAAAGCGGTATTTTATTATAATCCTCAACGTCTCGTCTTAATTTATAACATTTCCCGAACTCAGACAACAAAAATTGGCTAAAGTTACCCAATTAGCAGAAGGGATGGGGGCAACTTCTTGTCATGCGAGGAGCTCAAGTACAGAACGGCTGTCAGTCAAAACCAATACAGTGCTGTGAACCGCTCATCCAGAGCTCTGACACCATGTACAGCATGTTACTGTACAGCCTCTGCGTTCCAATTTAGCCATTTATCAGTGCCCAAATTTGCCCTTTTCAACCCGTATACGGGTACGATTGTAAAGGCTACTTAATACAGTATTGTAACATTGTGAACTTGTGAAATTGTGACATAGTGAACTCACACAGGTGCTGACATCGTTGGCCAGGGCCACTGCATTCCCCACCACAATGACATAATGCTGACTGATGATAAACTGAACATTCTGCAGGAACTTAGATTGGTATTCAGGCAATGGAGGATGCTACAACAAAAAAACAACAATGAATTGAATAAGCTGTGACATTTACTTTAAAGTATCTTTTCAGGTTTGTTTGTTTATTATATAAGCCATATTATTTCTTCCAGGAAGTGCAAGCACAAAGGCAAACGATGAAAGTATGATTGCGGTTAGACTGACCGTCAGCTCACTGCACAGATTGTAAGAAATACATATTGTGGTAGAGATGTAAAAATATATTTGGGATTATTTTGGACATATACTATATACTACAGTACATATAAATACAGTATCTATCGCTATCTGTAGATATAAGCACATACCTGGTTGATCCTGTCCTTGTGTAGCTCATCAAACAGTCTCCGGAAGGCCTCGCTGGGGATGTAGCCACTGTATGACTGGCACGCATACAGTAGAATTCACACTTTTAGAATCTCCTTGTGTTTTGGAATACCAAAAGTGCAAGTACTGTACACAGTTCAGATGATCTGGGGCCAGCTCTGACTACATGCGTGGGTATAGATGTGGGTACACAGATCCGCGAGCCATTGCGGCCCCCCTACACTATGCACTGTACTTGTTTTGAATGATCTATGTGTTTTTACTGAGCTGCCCTTCTTGGCCAGTTCTCCCTTGAGAAAGAGTTTTTGTGACCTCTAACTTCCTGGTTAAACAAAGCTTAAATAAAATATATATAAAAAAAAACACATTTTGTCATCAAGTAAATCTTCTGAAAATCCTGACAGCTACTGCCATTCAACTAAAATAAACTATCTAAAACTTTTCAAAATAGGCTTAAGGGCCTAAGATAAAAAACATAACCCTTGTCCCAGTCTCCACAATATATGCTGAGTGCGAACTGACAAAGGGGATTTCACTGTACCTCTCCCCTTGAAAGAGCAGCATGCCAAACATGGTGAAGAACCACTAGCAAGATCACACTGAAGAGAGGAGCAAAACATTACATAGCACCGACAATGCACTCCTTCCAGTTAGAACCTTTTTGGTTTCCATGTAGAACCTTAGAACCTTATTCTAAGAGCGTACTTCTGTGTTAGTACAAGATAGCGTTAGTTGTGCAACCATGGCCTTTCATGAACATGTACAGAAATGATTTGGCATGAGTAAACTGTTGCTTCACTACCTTGTGATTTCCAGTAGTGTTCTCTTGATGCATTTCAAGGTGTTCTTCATCAATGATGAATTTTGAAGGGGGTAGAATGGATGAAGAAGTTCTCATTTTTACAGTCTAGAAATTCAAATGACAATGAGATATCAGGACAGAACGGTCAAAGGACATTATGAAACAAGCTTACCTAGTCTTGTAGACTCAATATAGAATAGAACATCATAGAAAATATGATTACATTATCAACCATGTGTTTTGGTTCCAGAGGAGAGAGTAGATATATGACTTTGCTTACCTCCTCACAGGCTCTGGGATAATGTCCTGTCAATGACAGACACTGAGATGACCACAATGTAACCCACCAGCCATTTTGGCATTTCAAAAACTCCTCATGACCAATCAGGTAACTCCATGAAAGATGAATCACTTCCAACTAATAGGCTACTCATCCTTACAGTAACATGTGAAGATGTTGTGTATGATGATGTGCTTCCTACACTATGAAATTGATTGAGAAATGTATGCAAGTGGTGCGTGATCCTAGCCTGGTCCCAGATCTGTTTGTACTGTCTGCCATCTCCTACTGTCATTGTCACACAAATAGGCATTGACAAGACAGCACAAGCAGATGTGGGACCAAGACAGCATAATCTTGGGGTTACACATCAACAGCTATCTACACATCAGAAGTAGGTTTTGGGTTTCTTAGCTTGACAATGGAGTCGAGATCGAAGATGAGTAGGCAGATGATCTCGATGTCCTCAGTGAGGCCACCGGTAGATAACCAGAGTGTGTTTAGACCGCAGGTCAGAGGTCACAGGGCAGAGACGAGGGCCTTTCGATGAAGGGCCAAATATCACCACATGCAGGCTCCTGATGACACACACAGGAGAAAACAGTTATGAGTCATAAGTAACTCATATAAAAACATTTTTAAGAAAATAAAGGAAAAGAAAGCTAAGGGCCTAGACTTTGCACCATCCTGAAGCCTTCTCTGCAAGTTAATTTGCCTATCATAATCACATAGCCATCAATAATAATAATACTCAGGACTTGCTTACAATTTAGGCTTTATTAATAGGACTACTGACTGTTCTGATAATGGTAGACCTATGCCTCAAAACAAATTCGGACAAATGAAGTGATCGTGACACGAGAAACTGTATGAAGTTCCTAGCTCAGAGTTTGTTCATCTTGCCAGTTTCCCATCAATCCAAGCGACTTACAGGAGCAATTAGGGTTAAGTGGCTTGCTCAAAGGCACATAAACAGAGTCTTATCAGCTCAGGGATACAAACCAGCAACCTTTCAGTTACTGGCCCAACGCTCTAATCGCTAGGCTACCTACCGCCCATATCCATTTGTTTTTCTGTTGGTAAAAAAACTCTGACAGTGCGATACACTTCATTTGACATAATGTAGATACATTGTTCAGTGACTAACCAGAGAAACTCATCGAAGTGCAATAAATGCAAGCATTGCACACCTCCCGTGTAAAAATGTTCAATTGCTCAGGGCCTCTGCCACAGGCGTGGACCTCAGGGCCATGTCCATGCTGCTTTCTGTTGTTCTGTAACGTGTCTAAGCATTTCTCTGTGAATTTCTCCCAAGCAGCATCATCATCTTCATCTGTGTAAATAATAACGGTCGGTGCTGAACAGGATCCTACCAAATAATAACATGTCCATAGCCATTTACCGGAACTGAACTACAAATCCCATGTGCTATGCGGTAAACTTGCAATCCTTCGCTAATCTTATACCCAATTTTTTGGTTCCACGGACCAGAGCGGAGGAGTAAAGAGAACACTGAGTCATATGTGCATTGTGCATGCAGCTATCGGTAAAGCCCAGTACTAAACATACAGTACGGGTGGACCGGGAATATAATAATAATAAACATGGATTTGAATGCCATTATAGAAAACATGGAAAAGGGGGATCAAGATGTGGCATTGATGGCACTGCAGACCTACAACAAAACGGTTAATGGTTCATATCTCTTGTCTTATCCGGTGTCCTGTGTGTATTTAAATATGCTCTCTCTAATTCTCTCTTTCTCTCTTTCTGTCTTTCTCTCGGAGGACCTGAGCCCTAGGACCATGCCTCAGGACTACCTGGTATAATGACTCCTTGCTGTCCCCAGTCCACCTGGCCGTGCTGCTGCACCAGTTTCAACTGTTCTGCCTGCGGCTATGGAACCCTGACCTGTTCACCGGACGTGCTTGTTGCACCCTCGACAACTACTATGATTATTATTATGTTCTCTTTTTTCTGTAGCCTATTATTCCCAGCTGTTCATTCAGAGTGTTATTAGCTTGTAGGTGAAAGGTTGGTGTTTGTAGGAAGGTTAACAGTGAAAGCCCAAATCCTACATTTTTTATGTAAATATGTCTGATCAGAATTAAAAGTAATATAGCTCCATCTCATAAGGGCACCTTAGCGGCTTAGACGAGTATCCTGTTCTGCTCACAAACTGTGCACTTCACAACTAGTCTCTCTAGACCAGGGATGGGCAACTGGCAGCCCTAACTGGCAGCCCCTTTTTTTTCTCTCTCCGCTATCAAGAGGGGGGGACCGCTAAAAATGTAGGGCCCCCCAAAAGGCTAGGGATGGCTCTGACTGCATGTGGGTGTGGGTACACAGACTCGCGAGTCACTATGGCCCCTCATGATGAGTTTAGATTGTTGCCCATCCCTGCCTTAGACAGACCGGTTGCCTCCCACAATGTTACCAATGTTCCATCATGTTGCCATGGTCTGAGATTTCTTAAACTACTTGACAACAGACACTACTCCGCAAATATGTTTTAAATCGTATGGCCGTTACTGGCATGTGACTTTGAAATAGGCCTAAATCAGTTCAATTGGATTGAAGGCAAAGCAGACACAATACAACTGTCTATTCACCCCATGGAAGATTCCATACTTATTAATTGAGTCACAGAGTTTAGAGAGGCCTGTTTTATTTGTCTTTCCTTAGAAAGTTACCTCGCAGAGACTATCCACCAAGCAACAGTAGTTAGCCCTTCCTAGGCCTCTGTGGGATGTATCTATTGACATAATAGGATTAAGTCTTCTGAGAAACACAAATAGATTCCACAGCCTTCAAGGCTCATCAAATCCTGTCCTGTCTAAATTGCTCTCATCTGATCCAATAGCTTCAGCCTTGACACCAGTCTGTTTTTGCCCTCTTTCCAACTCCTTATTGTATTGTCATGGCAAACACTGTTTGGCGTTACAATGAGCGACAATGAGTTGGCTAGATAGCACAAACTGGTCTGGCGTCAGGCTATTTGAGCTTACTGAAGCATAACAAAGGGCTAGTCTGGTACTTATGCCTACTGTAGGTATACCTGTACTATAAATCGTCTCCGGAAGTGATCCATATGGTCTAGTTTTTTGGTGGAAGATGAAAAGCAATTGATCATCCTTTTGGCAGCATTTCAAAAAAAATAAGTCACCTTCCTCATACCTATACATCACAGTTCATTGCAATGACAAAATAAGGAAAACGCTCTCAGGCATCACTGGAAGATAAGGCCTCAACTATATTGTACTGTATGCTAATTCACAATGGACTATGTATTAGGCCGGGTAGCTGTTTTGTTTTCAAATGTTTTGTTGAAGCTTTTAGAATCTTTTCCTTTTTCTTTGTCTCCCCCTAGATGACTCAGTGCTTCTTATTTAACACAGATGAAGAGGATGAGAGAGAGGTACAGTACAGATGAAGAGGATGAGAGAGAGGTACAGTTTTCAATTGTGCTGAACTATTTCACCTGTTTTGTCATTAGTCAGCGAGGCATTGGAATAATTGGCTTTTTAGCGATACTGTTTGCTCGCAATCTAGATTATTTAGAAAGGAGAGACGGAGATTTTAGTTTGTAACATTGTTAATGTTTCATTGAAATCCACCATACTCCACAGAGTATACTAGAACTTACAGTAGGCAGGTCAGTATCACCAAATCCCCTCCATCCTAACCCTCTTTTCCATCTTTCATCGCTTTCTTCTTGCATGCCTGTCTATTAGGAGGAGGGGAATGGTAGTGTTTTAGTATATTTCAAGTTTATCTCTAAAACAAATTAAATCTTTTAATGATGTATTTAGACATTTGGCATAGGCCAAATGTAAGTATTTTGCTGATGTGACTTATTATTATTGTATATATCAAGAAATACACTTTGGGTTTCCATGTGACAAAAGATTAGCCTCTTAGTAGACGTAGAACATAGAACACTGTTTTCATGAGAGTCAACCTATAACAAGTGATCAAGACACGTATGGCTTTAAATCTCCTGGAGAAGCAGGCCCCTCTTCCTGTATGTACCCAACTAGTTGATGAGGGGTCACCCATGTTTTTTCTGCTACTTCTTCCAATATTGACTCAATTTTGTCCAAAATTCATCAGAATTAGGCTCATTAGTGTTATCAGCACCATGTTGATTATCCTTGGAGATTATTATAGCTATACAGTTGAAGTCGGAAGTTTACATACACTTAGGTTGGAGTCATTAAAACTCGTTTTTCAACCACATCTACTTTGCGCATGACACAAGTAATTTTTCTAACAATTGTTTACAGACAGATTATTTCACTTATAATTCACTGCATCACAATTCCAGTGGGTCAGAAGTTTACATACACTATGTTGACTGTGCCTTTAAACAGCTTTGAAAATTCCAGAAAATGATGTCATGGCTTTAGAAGCTTCTGATAGGCTAATTGACATAATTTGAGTCAATTGGAGGTGTACCTGTGGCTGTATTTCAAGGCCTGCCTTCAAACTCAGTGCCTTTTTGCTTGACATCAAGGGAAAATCAAAAGAAATCAGCCACGACCTCAGAAAAAAAACTGTAGACCTCCACAAGTCTGATTCATCCTTGGGAGCAATTTCCAAACGCCTGAAGGTACCACGTTCATCTGTACAAACAATAGTACGCAAGTATAAACACCATGGGACCACGCAGCCGTCATACCGCTCAGGAAGGAGACGTGTTCTGTCTCCTAGAGATTAATGTACTTTGGTGCAAAAAGTGCAAATCAATCCCAGAACAACAGCAA
This sequence comes from Salmo salar, assembly GCF_965601325.2. Taxonomy (NCBI): domain Eukaryota; kingdom Metazoa; phylum Chordata; class Actinopteri; order Salmoniformes; family Salmonidae; genus Salmo; species Salmo salar. The sequence continues at coordinate 6,831,532 of NC_138306.1, read as the reverse complement.
AGGACCTTGTGAAGATGCTGGAGGAAACAGGTACAAAAGCATCTATATCCACAGTAAAACGAGTCCTATATCGACATAACCTGAAAGGCTGCTCAGCAAGGAAGAAGCCACTGCTTCAAAACCGCCATAAAAAAAGCCAGACTACGGTTTGCAACTGCACATGGGGACAAAGATTGTACTTTTTGGAGAAATGTCCTCTGGTCTGATGAAACAAAATAGAACTGTTTGGCCATTATGACCATCGTTATGTTTGGAGGAAAGGGGAAGGCTTGCGTGGGTGCTTTGTGGGGGTGCTTGCTGCAGGAGGGACTGGTGCACTTCACAAAATAGATGGCATCATGAGGTAGGAAAATGATGTGGATATATTGAAGCCACATCTCAAGACATAAGTCAGGAAGTTAAAGCTTGGTCGCAAATGGGTCTTCCAAATGTACAATGACCCCAAGCATACTTCCATAGTGGTGGCAAAATGGCTTAAGGGCAACAAAGTCAAGGTATTGGAGTGGCCATCACAAAGCCCTGACCTCAATCCTATAGAACATTTGTGGGCAGAACTGAAAAAGCGTGTGAGAGCAAGGAGGTCAACAAACCTGACTCAGTTACACCAGTCCTGTCAGGAGGAATGGGCCAAAATTCATCCAACTTATTGTGGAAAGCTTGTGGAAGGCTACCCGAAACGTTTGACCCAAGTTAAACAAATTAAATGCAATGCTACCAAATACTAATTGAGTGTATTGTAAACTTCTGACCCACTGGGAATGTGATGAAAGAAATAAAAGCTGAAATAAATCATTCTCTCTACTATTATTCTGACATTTCACATTCTTAAAATGAAGTGGTGATCCTAACTGACCTAAGACAGGGAATTTTTACTAGGATTAAATGTCAGGAATTGTGAAAAACTGAGTTTAAATGTATTTGGCTAAGCTAAACTTCCGACTTCAACTGTATATACAAAATATAAATATACAGTGCATTCAAGCTGAGCAATTGGGGGAGAAGGGCCTTCGTCAGGGATTGTTTTATAATATACATTTTTGAAAAAGGCTGTAACCTAACAAAATGTGGAAAAAGTCAAGTGGTCTGGAAACTAAAACTAAAACAATCTTTCCTGTGCTGAGATATACAGTGCCTTCGAAAAGTATTCGTACCCCTTGACTTTTTCCACATTTTGTTAGCTTACAGCCTTATTTTAAAATTGATTAAATATTTTTTTCCCTCATCAATCTACACCCAATACCCCATAATGACAAAGCTAAAACAGGTTTAGAGAAATGTTTGCTAATTTATTACATAAGTATTCAGACCCTGTACTTAGTACTTTGTTGAAGCATCTTTTGCAGAAATTACAGCATCGAGTCTTCTTGGGTATGACCCTACAAGCTTGGCACACCTGTATTTGGGGAGTTTCTGCCATTCTTCTCTGCAGATCCTCTCAAGTTCTGTCAGGCTGCATTGGGAGCGTGCTGCACAGCTATTTTCAGGTCTCTCCAGAGATGTTCGATCAGGGTTCTAGTCCGGGCTCTGGCTGGGCCACTCAAGGACATTCAGAGACTTGTCCCGAAGCCACTCCTGCATTTTCTTGGCTGTGTGCTTAGGGTCGTTGTCCTGTTAGAAGGTGAACCTTCGCCCCAGTCTGAGGTCCTGAGAACTCTGGAGCAGGTTTTCATCAAGGATCTTTCTGTACTTTGCTCCATTCATCTTTGCCTCGATCCTGACTAGTCTCCCAGTCCCTGCCACTGAAAAACATCCCCAGAGCATGATTCTGCCACCTCCATGCTTCACCGTAGGGATGGTGCCAGGTTTCCTCCAAATGTGACGCTTGGCAGTCAGGCAAAAGAGTTCAATCTTGGTTCAGACCAGATAATCTTGTTTCTCATGGTCTGAGAGTCTTTAGATGCCTTTTGGCAAACTCCAAGCGGGCTGACATGTTCCTTTCACTGAGGAGTGGCTTCCGTCTGGCCACTCTACCATAAAGGCCTGATTGGTGTAGTGCTGCAGAGATGGTTGACCTTCTAGAATGCTCTCCCATCTCCACTGAGGAACTCTGGAGCTCTGTCAGAGTGACCATTGGGTTCTTAGTCACCAAGGCCCTTCTCTCCTGATTGCTCAGTTTGGCTGGGCGGCCAGCTCTAGGAAGTCTTAGTGGTTCCAAACGTATTCCATTTAAGAATGATGGAGGCCACTGTGTTCTTGGGAACCTTCAGTGCTGAAGAAATATTTTGGTACCTTTCCCCAGATCTGTGCTTCGACACAATCCTGTCTCGGTGCTCAACGGACAATTCCTTCGACCTCATGGTTTGGTTTTTGCTCTGACGTGCACTGTCAAGTGTGGAGCCTTTCTAGACTGGTGTGTGCCTTTCCAAATCATGTCCAATCAATTTAATTTACCACAGGTGGACTCTAATCAAGTTGTAGAAACATCTCAAGGATGATTAATGGAAACAGGATGCACCTGAGCTCAATTTCGAGTGTCATAGCAAAGGGTCTGAATACTTATGTAAATAAGGTATTTCTGTTTTAAATTTTGTATACATTTTCAAACATTTCTAAAAACCTGTTTTTGCTTTGTCATTATGGGTTATTGTGTGTAGATTGTTGAGGATTTAATTTATTTAATCAATTTTAGAATAAGGCTGTAACGTAACAAAATGTGGAAAAAGTCAACGGGTCTGAATACTTTCCGAAGGCACTGTATATATATAAAAATACATACTTTTTTATATAAAATACTGTAAAAACACCAGGAAATCTGCTCCAAGTGATTTTAATTTTGAAAATCTGTTCCCAAGTATTCCCACACATAGTAAAGAGACGTGATTGTATACAAATTTAAGCAACGTTTGAAATGATTATGTTTTAGTCAAATAATATATCTGTTTGGGCTTCTTGCAGTCAATTTGCAGTCTATAAATTGTTTGTAATTACTGTATTTTCTGCCCCCCCCCCCCCCCCCCAGACCATTCGCTCCAAAACAAATTGGCTTGTGGCTGAATCTAGTTGATGATCCCTGATATAGGGAATAGGTTGCCATTAGGGATGCATCCACTATCTGTCTGTATTGAGTTTATTTCAGTTTGGAGAACCTGTTAACCTCTTACATCTAGATGTTCCGCTAGCGGAACACCTGCTCCAATATCCAATGATGGGCGTGGCGCGAAATACAAATTCCTCTAAAATCTAAAAGTTTTGTTCAATCAAGTTCATATTTATATCAAAACCCAGCTTTTTTACATTAGCATGTGACGTTCAGAACTAGCATACCCCCCGCAAACCTCTGGTGAATTTACTAAATTACTCACGATAAACGTTCACAAAAAACATAACAATTATTTTAAGAATTATAGATACAGAACTCCTCTATGCACTCGATATGTCCGATTTTAAAATAGCTTTTCGGTGAAAGCACATTTTACAATATTCTCAGTAGATAGCCCGGCATCACAGGGCTAGCTATTTAGACACCCACCAAGTTTAGCCTTCACCAAAATCAGATTTACTATAAGAAAAATGTTATTACCTTTGCTGTCTTCGTCAGAATGCACTCCCAGGACTTCTACTTCAATAACAAATGTTGGTTTGGTCCAAAATAATCCATAGTTATGTTCCAACAGCGGCGTTTTGTTCGTGTGTTCTAGACACTATCCGAATGGTAAATAAGGGTCACGCGCATGGCGCATTTCGTGACAAAAGAATTCTAAATATTCCATTACCGTACTTAGAAGCATGTCAAACGCTGTTTAAAATCAATCTTTATGGTATTTTTAACGTAACATTGCGATAGCGTATTCATTCAAGGAGAAAAAGAAGGAACAGCGTGCTCGCGTGACCGCGCATATCCAATCCCTTTGTTGCCAGGCAGACCACTCAGTAACTGAGCTCCTATACTCTGCCAAGTGACAGGAGAAGGCTCAAACCACTTTTTGAAGGCTTTAGACAGCCAATGGAAGCCTTAGGAAGTGCAACGTAACTCCACGGATACTGTAGTTTTGAAAGGGACTAGAAAGAAGAACTACAATTCTCAGATCCTCCACTTCCTGGTTGACTTTTTCTCAGGTTTTTGCCTGCCATATGAGTTCTGTTATACTCACAGACACCATTCAAACAGTTTTAGAAACTTCAGAGTGTTTTCTATCCAAATCTACTAATAATATGCATATTCTAGTTTCTGGGCCAGAGTAGTAAGCTGTTTAAATTGGGTATGTTTTTCATCCGGCCGTGAAAATACTGCCCCCTAGCCCAGACAGGTTAATGTTGTAAATGACTATTGTAGCTGGAAATAGCAGATGTTTTATGGAATATCTACATAGGCATACAGGGACCCATTATCAGCAACCATCACTCCTGTGTTCCAATGGCACGTTGTGTTAGCTAATCCAAGTTTATCATTTTAAAAGGCTAATTGATCATTAGAAAACCCTTTTGCAATTATGTTAGCATAGCTGAAAACTGTTGTGCTGATTTAAAGAAGTAATAAAACTGGACTCCTTTAGACTAGTTGAGTATCTGGAGCATCAGCACTTGTGGGTTTGATTACAGGCTCAAAATTACCAGAAACAAAGACCTTTCTTCTGAAACTCGTCAGTATATTCTTGTTCTGAGAAATGAAGGCTATTCCATGCGAGAAATTACCAAGAAACTGAAGATCTCGTACAACACTGTGTACTACTCCCTTCACAGAACAGAGTGAACTGGCGCTAACCAGAATAGAAAGAGGAGTGGGAGGCCCCAGTGCACAACTGAGCAAGAGGACAAGTACATTAGAGTGTCTAGTTTGAGAAACAGACACATCACAAGTCCTCAACTGGCAGCTTCATTAAATAGTACACGCAAAACACCAGTCTCAACATCAACAGTGAAGAGGCGACTCCGGGATGCCGCTCTTCTAGGCAGAGTTGCAAAGAAAAAGCCTTATCTGTCACCCTTAATAACGTTGGAGAGACGATGCAGGTACGGGGAGTAAAACATTTAATAAATAACAGACATGGAACGAGACAGGAACAGCGTCAGCAAACAGGTAACACAAACAAAAGACAATCAATGCAGCAGCGGGGAAAAGAGCAAGGGATCTGACAAATATAGGGGTGGAAATAAACATATGATGAGTGAGTCCAGGTGAGTCCAATATCGCTGATGCGCATGACGAGGGAAGGCAGGTGTGCGTAATAGATAGGAGTGAGTGATGGAGTGCAGCCTGGTGCCCTCAAGCGCCGGGGGGAAGAGCGGGAGACGTGACAGTACCCCCCCCCCTCCCCCCAAGGGGAGCCACCCGGCATACCACCTGGGCGAACGGGCCGAGACATGGGCGCTGGGCAAGCCGGTTGGGGCGTGAAAGCCCGACGAACCGACAGGAGCATGGGAACCTGGCGAGCCGGCCGTAGGCATGGGAGCCTAACATCCGGCTGAGGAAAGACGCCTGTCAATCCCGCTGCAGAGAGGGAGCCCGACAATCCAGCGGAGCGTGACGTGGGATGGAAACCTGCCGAACAAACCGAGGCAACAAAACCTCTCGAGCCAGCCAGGGTGTGGACAACCGACGGGCTGGTTTAGGCTTCCCCAGTTCAATCGGTGGCGAAATCCACCCCGACCTTGAGCTCTCCAAACAGGTCAGGGACAAAGTTGAGGAGAAATACAGATCAGGGTTGGGATATAAAAAACTATCACAAACTTTAAACATCCCACAGAGCAACATTAAATCCATTATTCAATTTTTTTAAGAATATGGCACCACAACAAACCTGCCAAACGAGGGCCTTCCACCAAAACTCACAGACCAGGCAAGGAGGGTATTAATCAGAGAGGCAACAAAGAGACCAAAGATAACACTGAAGGAGCTGCAAGGCTCCACAGTGGAGATTGGACTATATGTCCATAGGACCATTTTAAGCCGTACACTCCACAGAGGTTGGCTTTACGGAAGAGTGGCCAGAAAAAAAGCCATTCCTTAAAGAAAAAATAAGCAAACATGTTTGGTGTTCGCCAAAAGCCATGTGGTAGACTCCCCAAACATATGGAAGAAGGTACTCTAGTCATATGAGACTAAAATGTAGCTTTTTGGCCATCAAGGAAAATGCTACGTCTGGTGCAAACCCAACACCTCTCATCACCCCGAGAACACCATGGTGGTGCAGCATCATGCTGTGGGGATGTTTTTCGTCGGCAGGGACTGGGAAACTGGTCAGAATTGAAGGAATGATGGATGGCGCTAAATACAAGGAAATTCTTGAGGGAAACCTGTTTCAGACTTCCAGAGAATTGAGACTGGGATGAAGGTTCACCTTCCAGCAGGACAATGACCCTAAGCATACTGCTAAAGCAGTACTTGAGTGATTTAAGGGGAAACATTTAAATGGTTTGGAATGGCCTTGTCGAAGCCCAGACCTCAATTCAATTGAGAATCTGTTAGGGCTAGGGGTCCCGCTAGCGGGACAATTTCCGGTGAAACTGGAGGGCGCACAATTCAAATAAATAATCATAAATAATATGGATTTTAAACATGTATGTACATATAAGTGCCTTATATCGTTTGAATGCTCTTACATCTAGACGTTCTGCTAGCGGAAAACCTGCTCCAATATCCAATGATAGGCGTGGTGCGAATTACAAATTCCTCAAAAATCCAAAAACGTCCATTTTTCAAACATATGACTATTTTACACCATTTTAAAGACAAGACTCTCCTTTATCTAACCACACTGTCCAATTTCAAAAAGGCTTTACAGCGAAAGCAAAACATTAGATTATGTCAGCAGAGTACCCAGCCAGAAATAATCAGACACCCATTTTTCAAGCTAGCATATAATGTCACAAAAAACAAAACCACAGCTAAATGCAGCACTAACCTTTGATGATCTTCATCAGATGACACTCCTATGACATTATGTTATACAATACATGCATGTTTTGTTTCAATCAAGTTCATATTTATATCAAAAACCAGCTTTTTACATTAGCATGTGACGTTCAGAACTAGCATTCCCACCAAACACTTCCGGTGAATTTACTAAATTACTCACGATAAACGTTCACAAAAAACATACAAATTATTTTAAGAATTATAGATACAGAACTCCTTTATGCAATCGCTATGTCCGATTTTAAAATAGCTTTTCGGTGAAAGCACATTTTGCAATATTCTGAGTAGATAGCCTGGCCATCATGGGTAGCTATTTTGACACCCACCAAGTGTGGTACTCACCAAACTCAGATTTACTATAAGAAAAATTGGATTACCTTTGCTGTTCTTCGTCAGAATGCACTCCCAGGACTTCTACTTCAATAACAAATGTTGGTTTGGTTCCAAATAATCCATAGTTATATCCAAATAGCGGTGTTTTGTTCGTGCGTTCAAGACACTATCCGAAGGGTAAAGAAGGGTGACGCGCCCGGAGCGTTTCGTGACAAAATTTTCAAAATATTCCATTACCGTACTTCGAAGCATGTCAAACGCTGTTTAAAATCAATTTTTATGCGATTTTTCTCGTAAAAAAGCGATAATATTCCGACCGGGAAACCCTGTTTTCGTTCAAAGATGAAAAAAAAAAACATGGAGTCGTCTCGTGCACGCGCCCCCAGTCTCATTGTTCTCAGATCGACCACTATCCAAATGCGCTACTGTTTTTCAGCCATGGCCTGCAAAGTCATCATTCAACGTTCTGGCGCCTTCTGAGAGCCTATGGGAGCATTAGAAAATGTCACGTTACAGCAGAGATCCCCTGTTTTGGATAGAGATGATCAAGAAGGCCAAGAAATAGTCAGAGAGGGCACTTCCTGTACAGAATCTTCTCAGGTTTTGGCCTGCCAAATAAGTTCTGTTATACTCACAGACACCATTCAAACAGTTTTAGAAACTTTGGAGTGTTTTCTATCCAAAGCTAATAATTACATGCATATTCTAGTTTCTGGGCAGGAGTAATAATCAGATTAAATCGGGTACGTTTTTTTATCCGGCCGTGAAAATACTGCCCCCTATCCATAACAAGTTAAATTATTGTTAATCTAACTGCACTGGCCGATTTACAGTACAGCGAAAACATGCTATGCGATTGTTTGAGGACGGCGCCCCAGATCAAAATATTTTTCCACCATCACAGGTTTCATACATTCACAAATAACAATTAAATATTCACTTACTTTTTGAAACTCTTCCTCTGATTTGTCATCCAAAGGGTCCCAGCTATAACATGTAGTGTCGTTTTGTTAGATAAGATACACTAAAATGTAATCAAACTATAATATTTCTTACGGAAAGAAGTATGTTCAATAGGAAACCGATTTTAGCAGGTGCGTAATGTCTTCATAGCGAGCGCAAACACGAATTTCCAAGACTGTGTCCCTCTACTAAAACTGTTATTTCTTATTTGTTTTTGAAGTTACAAGCCTGAAACCTTGAACATAGATTGCTGACAACCTGTGGAAGCCATAGGAATTGCATCCAGGGAGCTAATTTCAATATCACCTTTCTATTGAATTTCTAAGAGGATGGTCTCTCAAAATAATAAAAGATTCCGGTTGGTTTTTCTTTAGATTTTCTCCTACATACCTATTGGATTATATTCTCCTACATTATTTTAACATTTCTACAAACTTTTTAAAGTGTTGTCTTTCTAATGGTACCAATTATATGCATATCCTGGCTTCAGGGCCTGAGCTACAGGCAGTTTACTTTGGGCACGTCATTCAGACAGAAAGTGGAGATTAGTTATGCACGCTCAAGTTTTCTGTTTTTTTGTATTTTTATTGTCTTTCACAATGAAAAATATTTTGCATCTTCAAAGTGGTAAGCCTGTTGTGTAAATCAAATGATACAAACCCCTCCAAAATCTATTTTAATTCCAGGTTGTAAGGCAACAAAATAGGACAAATTCCATGGGGGTGAATACTTTCGCAACGCACTGTACGTCATTAATGAGCGGAGGCAGGAGCCGTTACCAAAAAACAGTTTTCATGTATTCCACCCTCGCTACAGTAGAACTGATTAACTTCTCGTAGATAAAACCCTTTATCAATAATACATGGAGACTGCATTTAAGCCATATGTATTGTAATGAGCCAATCATCATAAATATTTGTTGAGTTGAGATCTCTCTTTTTCAGGTCCAAAATTATCCAGCCGATGATGCTGGGGAGTGATGTTTCAATGACACAGATGAATTCTGGTGACCTGCGACTAAATGAGAGACCAGACACAACAGGGACAACAACTAAACCTAGAACCATAACTACGCTTAGAACCACAACTACAATTAGAGCCACCACAACAACAAGAACAACCAAAAAAAGCAACGACAACAACATGGCTCAGGTATCGAGAAGAAGGTTGAGGTAGAATTAATCAACTAAATATCACCTGTAGCCTCTGTCACAGGCTCAAGACTGGGTGTCGGAAGTTTATCAGTGCAGGCAGAGTCGTCACGACAATGAGTGCGGTTAAATGCACACAATAATGCAATCGTTATGGATGGTCAGATGAACATAATAGTTTGATTAAAACGTTGACATGCTTTGCAAGAAGAACGATTTCCCTAATAATCCTGTTTGCATGAACACATCTGAAATCAGGCTACCTGATGGCACTCTGATAAATGCTGAACATCGCCAATCTAAATGAACCCAGCGAACATGTTATTTTGGGGAAGCATATTTGTATGTGAAAACTACTTCTGAGACGCATACATTCAGTCGTTCCGAACACGCTTCACTCGCTGAAGAGGGAGGTTTTCTCGGTCGGTGCTAGCACATGCGCAGCTCAAATACACCGCTGGAACGCCGATGAAGGTGTTTACATGTCCTAATAATTATAAAGATCGCGCAGAAAACCCATTTTACGACGATTAAGATAAGCAGAGTAAGGTGTTTATATGACTATCGCATAATCTACCTACTGTCATTATCAGTTTAATATCGAATTATTAGTATGCATGTAAACGTTCTCAATGACCGTACAGCTTTTGAGTAGCATGTGAAACGTAAACTAGATTCTTAAATCCAAAACCGTGTTCTGGGTTGTGTTTAACTTTAGGTGGCATTTTAGCTGCTTTGATCAGTGTGTTTGGATTGGCACTATGGGTATGTGATCTGCCTTTTACAGTTAAAATATTTGCAATATTGGGCTCATCAAATCAAATGTATTTATAGAGCCCTTTTTACATCAGCAGATGTCACAACGTGCTTAAACAGAAACCCAGCCTAAAACCCAGTCCTCTTCTGGCTGTGCCGGTGGAGATTATAAGAGTACATGGCCACCAGATTGTTCTTCAAGATGTTCAAACGTTCATAGATGACCAGCAGGGTCAAACAATAATCACAGTTGTTGTAGAGGGTGCAACAGGTCAGCACCTCAGGAGTAAATGTCAGTTTAGCAGAGCAGAGCATTCAGAGGTCGAGACCGCAAGTGTGGTAGAGAGGGAGAGGGAGGGTCGAAAACAGTAATCTTCCTACTGTCATAATCCTTTCTGGTAAATGTCGTTTCAAATTGACTTGAATCTTGTTTACAATCTCAAAAGACAGAATTAAACAGTGTGATGATTTTCCCTTTATTTGACCCAGTGTTTTTCCTTGCGTTGCAAATTTTATTGAAGTGATTTATGTTTCTGTAAACGGTGCAATCTTTTGACAGTTGCGTTGTTCTAAACTAGTGCACAGAGAGCACTATCTTCAACTCGCTATCTGTGGATTCTATTCGATAAAATAGATTCGAATTGTACGTTGAACATCACAGCATAGTTGAAAGATATGTGGTGGGTAGAAATCCGAAGAGGGTAGGTAGCCAGCAGAGATAGATGGGATGGGCTGAGGGAAACTGAGGGTTGGGATGTGGAACTGGAGACTAGTGGAAGTGGAGTTACTTGGCGGGGGACAGAATGACTCGGAGAGTTGAGGGGAAGCTCTCGGGAACTGTTGCGGGGGATCTTGGATGGTTTGTCCGGCTTCCCGATTTAACTTGGTGGGAAATAAGAGGTTTCATATCAGGTTAACAAAGTTACTGTACAGAAGAAATGAACATCTTCTGTCATTATGTAAATAGATGGATACCATCACCCAGTGTTTCCCAATCCTGGTCCTGGGGACCCAAAGGTGTGCACATCTTTGGTTTTCCCTAGCTAGCACTAACACAGCAGATTCAACAAAAGTTTTGATTTTTAGTTGATTAGTTGAATCAAGTGTGTTAGTGCCAGGATTGGGAAACACTGTGCATAACCTGTATTATTATTGATAGTAAAAGCTGCTCTCTGGTGGTTGATGCAACATAATGGTAAGTGTTTATTGGGGAGAATGCCAAACCTTTTTCTAAAGTGATATAGTTTTGTTTACATCGTTTCAAGTATACAACATGTTCATGTCACAAATGGGTGGTTTATATAATATCTTAACCTTTTACTGCAATGGGCTTAATCAGGGTCCCACAGAGTGATTCTTGGTAGTCTTAAACAAATCTACTTTGAAACAAAAGTATACACCTCACACACATGGTTATGGGCTTAATAAAAAAGACACCTGTACCATGTCAGATATAGAGTTGAAATGTGTTCAATTTGAGTTTGCATCCCAAAATTACACCTTATATACAGTTGAAGTCGGAAGTTTGCATACGCCTTAGCCAAATACATTTAATCCTAGTAAAAATTCCCTGCCTTAGGTCTTTTAGGATCACCACTTTATTTTAAGAATGTGAAATGTCACAAATATACTAGAAAGAATGATTTATTTCAGCTTTTATTTATATCATCACATTCCCAGTGGGTCAGAAGTTTACATATACTCAATTAGCCACAACTTTGGAAGTATGCTTGGGGTCATTGTCCATTTGGAAGACCCATTTGCGACCAAGCTTTAACTTCCTGACTGATGTCTTGAGATGTTGCTTCAATATATCCACATCATTTTCCTACTTCATGATGCCATCTATTGTGTGAAGTGCACCAGTCCCTCCTGCAGCAAGCACCCCCACAACATTTACATTTACATTTAAGACATTTAGCAGACGCTCTTATCCAGAGCGACTTACAAACATGATGCTGCCACCCCCGTGCTTCACGGTTGGGATGGTGTTCTTCGGCTTGCAAGCCTCCCCCTTTTTCCTCCAAACATAACGATGGTCATTATGGTCGAACAGTTCTATTTATGTTTCATCAGACCAGAGGACATTTCTCCAAAAAGTATGATCTTTGTCCCCATGTGCAGTTGCAAACCGTAGTCTGGCTTTTATATGGCGGTTTTGGAGCAGTGGCTTCTTCCTTGCTGAGCAGCCTTTCAGGTTATGTCAATATAGGACTCGTTTTACTGTGGATATAGATACTTTTGTACCGGTTTCCTCCAGCATCTTCACAGGGTCCTTTGCTGTTGTTCTGGGATTGATTTGCACTTTTCGCACCAAAGTACGTTCATCTCTAGGAAACAGAACGCGTCTCCTTCCTGAGCAGTATGATGGCTGCATGGTCCCATTTTGTTTATACTTGCGTACTATTGTTTGTACAGGTGAATGTGGTACCTTCATGCATTTGGAATTTGCTCCCAAGGATAAACCAGACTTGTGGAGGTCTACAATTTATTTTCTGAGGTCTTGGCTGATTTCTTTTGATTTTTCCATGATGTCAAGCAAAGAAGCACTGAGTTTGAAGGTAGGCCTTGAAATACATCCACAGGTACACCTCCAATTGACACAAATTATGTCAATTAGCCTATCAGAAGCTTCTAAAGCCATGAAATCATTTACTGGAATTTTCCAAGCTGTTTAAAGGCAGTCAACTTGGTGTATGTAAACTTCTGACCCACTGGAATTGTGACACAGTGAATTATAAGTGAAATAATCTGTAAACAATTGTTGGAAAAATTAATTGTGTCATGCACGAAGTAGATGTCCTAACCGACTTGCCAAAACTATAGTTTGTTAACAAGACATTTGTGGAGTGGTTGAAAAACGAGTTTTAATGACTCCAACCTAAGTGTATGTAAACATCCGACTTCAACTGTACATCACAGAAGACTGAAATATAACAAAACTGTTTGACATGGAAACACTGGATTTTCGTAGTTTAAAAAAAATGTTTATTAATGATGAAATTATGAAAAGTAGTGATAACATTCCACCCGTGAGGTCAAGAGGAGCGCTTTTGTTCACTGACTGCAGTAAAGGGCTACATCTATATTCTCAGCCACACTGAATGAATAGGCCTACCCTGCAATTCTTCCTTTTACGTATTACTAATTAACTTCTTTGCTGGCAGTGCCTCAATATTTGTTATTTTCTAATCCACTTGCGTATTGGCAATACCACAATAGTCTAATAATCACATTTACTGCAGAGTGCACCCCTTTTTAAAGACTGAATGGAATGGTTCTTAGAAGGCCTGAGTCACAGTTCTCGCATTACTGAATAATGCTGTACTACCAGTATACAATTTGTTGTGAGGCAAAAATACCCATTTATAAATGCACTACAAGACTGTTAGCTATCAGAATAGAATATTATATATACTTTGTCTATTTTTGTGAGAAACAGAAATCTATCTTCTGCCCATCTATCTGCTTAAAAACGTATGTGCTCTAAAAGTAAATGTATGTGATTGTTTAGATCTCAAGATGACGCATTCATAGTATTGGGACATTCATTTATTGGTACATTCATTAATAGAATCATCACTCATAAAAAGGGTTTAGGAGACGTCTCGTCATCTGGAGTAATGCTCAGGTGAGGTTGCCTGGAGGCCAGCCAGGACAGGTCCACTTAGGAGTGGTGCTTGTAGCTCTCCAGGTGAGCCAGAACATAACCAGAGGGCCCCAGGATGGTGATAAAAAAGGCTGTCATTGCAATGGCTTGCTCCTGGATGAAAACAACATATGACATATGTTTAGACCTGTAACAACTGAATCTTGGAAAACAACCACATATTGTGTTCCCTGGCCATTCAGTCTGAAGAGACATTAATAATGACTATCAGGGCAAGACGGGCATTTATTGGTTTCATTGCACATGCGTGCCCTTGCACTCTTATACAAAACACAATTGGCATATTAAAACAAAAGGCAGATTAATACAATTGGCAGATAAGTTTAATTTAGAATTGAGCATTATTCTAGCAAAATACAGGATAAAGTCCAACCAAATATGTGACAGTGGTGAGCCATTTCTATTTCAGTTTCCTTGACAAAGTCCTTGCTGTACTAGTTTTAAATCTAACTGGGCACAATCTGGTAAAGTCTTACAAGGTCACATTATTGGCACAATTTCAAGTGGGCTCCATGCACATGAGCTAGACCACACGGTGGGGGACGTGAGTAGTATAGTTGTCGATGACAAACACATCTTTAAAATAAAGAACTTGAAATAGTCACGCATGCAACAGGCTACTAGCTTACGTGAATAAATTTACAGTGATAATGTCGTTTTGCGCACTTCCCCCATTAAACCATCTGACGTTGATATAGCCTCACAAGGCAAACTAAAGTCTGAAATCGAGTTAAATAACACGGATTCGTAATGAAAGGGCGAACTCTAGAAAGGGAAAGTGCGCAGCACCCTACCGCATGTAGCCTACTTACCCCCACGGATATGTGGTGCTTCGCAGGCTTGTGCGACAGGGTGGCTTTGGAGACGATCTGCGACCTCACTGCGACCCTTAGCAAATTGACAGAACCTCTGATCCCCGACATTATTCCACTTTCGTGTATTTTTTAAAATTTTTTCAATCCAATAGCAGTGGTGACTCTTTCTGTCTTGTGGCCCAGGAGAAAGTATTCAATGTCCCAGAAGTAGGCGTTGATTTGTGTTGCCCACCTGCCAAGTGTAATATAAGGTCATAGCAAATAAAAAAGAGTCGACGTGTTGAAGACCCCTCCCGCTGAAACAGCCTCCGGGTATTTAATTGGTCAGATCAACTGCGGTTAAGGCTCGACTCCACAGACAGGCTGGCTGAGACCAAGAGTTGCTCCAGTCCTCATGTTACCCCTGCCAGAACTTCTACTGCAATGCTGCGGTGAGGCAAATGAACGCAAAAACAACTGTGTGTACCCCTTCACAAAATTAAACTGATTTAATATGCGTAATCTTGAAACAGGATATGTTCGGGACTTCGGGTAAAGTATGTGGAACTATTGCTATTATTGATGCAATGAAAAAAGAAAAAATGTGTGTGTGTGTGTGTGTGTGTGTCATGTGTATGACTGACACTACTATACGGTGTAATGTTATTGAGGCATTTTATAGGGCTGTCACAGTTGTAGCCTACTGAATTTGTCCCCAGACCATTGCGCACAGAAGTCTGGTGCATGAAACTGCAGCTATATTAGCCGTACATCTACTGTATTTCCCCAACACTTTCCACATGTTGTAGCCTGATTGTGGCACAATATTTTTTTTATTTTATCTCAACATTAATGGGATAAAGGTCACCTGTATAAATGCATTTAAAATAAAATGAATGAATATCTATGTACGATATCCTGAAATTAAAACGGATCACCATAGGGCCACATAGTTATTCTACACAGCACTAAAAGGAGATTTGAGCTTTTTTACAACCAAATCTCTGTTTTTGTGAATGTTATAGAAGGGACCAGACACTTTTTTGTTGTTGCGATTTCACTTGTTTTTGATCAATTTATCCCAACCAGCGATTCATCCTCGTTGTGCAGTACGGGGATCTAAAAAAACCATTAACAAAGCCTCCAAAGACACCTAAATACGTCCTTTTAGAAACGGAAAAGCTCTCAGTATAGTGATGCAGGTCTTTAGACGTTGTACACATGAAACTGTGTCATTACATTCTATTGCATTCCAGTTTGTTGCGACTCGAGCGACACCATCCGTTATAGCAGCAGGCTAGACAGAATTGAACAGCCGAATAGGGGAAACAGCTTGAGTCGCACAAAATGGAAGGATGAGAAAATGAATCGCTGGTTGGAATAAGTTTCTCAAGAACAAGTGAAATCGCAACAACAAAAAACGTGTGTGAACCCTTCTATAACATGCCATTTACTGATTCTTTGTTGTTGATTTGGTTGTAAAAAAGCAAACTTCTCCTTTAAAGTCAGGTGATAGCCACTGTGAACCATATACTGTATATTCTGCTGTCCTTCAGATTACCATTATATCCAGCAGATGATGCTGTTGTGCTTGTTGTCGCATTACACTTTTTCAGCTCCACAAAAAAATAAGAAATCACCATAACCTTATCTAAAAAATGGCTTGTTACTCTTCATCATTTCTTAACGTCATAATATCGGGTAGTGGTCACATATCACTGGGCTGTGTGTTAATAAACACAATAGAATGGGACCTTGGGGAGTGCTGAGCTGACTGCCTGTATACAAACATTAATTTGTACATTAAAATGTTTGTCATTTAGCAGACACTCTTATCCTGAGCAATTTACAGTAGCGAGTGCAATTAATTCCGTTGGAATGAATCCTAATGCATAATACAATGTAGTGAGTGATGCCAAATAGTAAATGGATAACATCCTTTTAAAGCTTTCCATGGAAACCTCTACCTCATACAGTGGGTGAAGTTCATTGAAAAGCATGATATTTCCACTCTTACAAACAGAGACACAGATTGGTGATGTTGCAGCTCTTGTATCATGGTGCCAGAAGAAAAAACATCAGCCCTGTGAGTTTCATTTCTTCTGATGACAAGTGTGTGAGGGAACACATCTTGATCGGTGGTTGTTGAACAATTAGTAGTGAGTGCAGTGCAGTTCAGGGTCAGTTTATCCCTGGTGTGTGCTAGACATACAGTAGCCTACATGACTTTGTGACACATCAGACAACATCATATTATATTTTGAAGATATACAAAGTCATTGTTCACAAACAATGGAGTAATACAACAAATACACTTTTACAACACTTATTACCATTGAAAGCCACTAGATGGCGAAGGGGCATCACAAAAACAATGTATGGGGATTTATTTCGGTGGGCTTATCCAGTGAAGACTACTAGCCTACTACCCTCCCAACGTGAAAAAGGACTGTGGGAGATATAAAAAAGGAGGTTGCATCTGTATATTATATATTGTTGCTTCAGTCCTGCTATTTAAAGTGTACCTGGTAATGTCCATTTGCTTTAAACCCAACACCCAAGAAACACACACACACAAACAGACACACCAGAAGGGGTCAATTGCAGAGCAGCAAACCTGGAGCAGATTAAGCGGTTAAGTGCCTTGCCCAAGTGCACAACGGCAAGGGATTCCATGTAATTAGTAGTGGCTCTTTAGAACCAATGTCAGACCATGACAAGCAATGACTGCTTCACAATCAATTTAAAAAAAACACGCACGATAAGGACATTGCCAATTACTTTAAGCTCCAAGTAACCCATTGGCAACCTAGTCAACATGTATTATAGTGTATGTACAGTATATCAGATATGTGCCCATACAGGGCTTTCGGAGAGGGAGTATTGTCAACTTTGACTATAAACGAGACAGAGTGAATGAGGTCATTTTTAGACATTGCGTTACATGTCTAAAGTGTCAATTAGTAACAGTTGCATACTATCTGTGGGGGGAATTCCAGCTCTGGACCAAACAGAGTGTGGTAGCGCTTCACATGACTGCGTGTGTGTGTGTTTGTGTGTGTGTTCATGCGTGCCTGCATGTTTGTGGGTGTGTGCGCTTGTGTTCATGAGCATGTACAGTACCAGCCAAAGGTTTGGTACCAGTCAAGGGTTATTTTTCCTAGTTTCTACACCTCCTCCAAGCTTCACGGTGGGAACCACACATGTGGACATCATCCCTTCACCTGCTCTGCGTTTCACGAAGACACGGCGGTTGGAACCAAATATCTCAGATTTGGACTCATCAGACCAACGGACAGATTTCCACTGGTCTAATGTCCATTGCTTGTGTTTCTTGGCCCAAGCAAGTCTCTTCTTATTATTGGTGTCCTCAAGTAGTGGTTTCTTTGCAGCAATTTGACCTTGAAGGCCTGATTCACACAGTCTCCTCTGAACAGTTGATGTTGAGATGTGTCTGTTACTTGAACTCTGTGAGGTGCAATCTGAGGTGCAGTTAATTGCCCATTTCTGAGGCTGGTAACTCTAAAGAACTTATCCTCTGCAGCAGAAGTAACTCTGGGTCTTCCTTTCCTGTGGCGGTCCTCATGAGAGCCAGTTTCATCATAGCGCTTGATTGTTTTTGTAACTGCACTTTCAAAGTTCTTGAAATTTCTGGATTGACTGACCTTCGTGTCTTACAGTAATGATCGACTGTTGTTTCTCTTTGCTCATTTGAGCTGTTCTTGCCATAATATGGACTTGGTCTTTTACCAAATAGGGCTATCTTCTATATGCCACCCCTACCTTGTCAGAACACAACTGATTGGCTCAAACGCATTAAGAAGGAGGAAAATCCACACGTAAACTTTTTACAAGGTACACCTGTTAATTGAAATGCATTCCAGGTGACTACATCATGAAGCTGTGCAAAGTGTGCAAAGATGTTATCAAGGGTGGCTACTTTGAAAAATTTCAAATATGAAATGTATTTTGGATTTGTTTAACACTTATTTGGTTACTACATGATTCCAATGTAGAAAATAGCAACAACAAAAAATAATAAACTTGAATGTGTCGATGTGTCCAAAATTTGACTGGTACTGTATGTGTCTGTGTGCATTCTTGTGTGAGCCTGCATGGTGGTGTGTGTTAGTGAGTGCATCTGCATGCATGCCTCTGTGTATGTGTGTGTGAATGCACCGCGTGTGCCTGTGTGTGTGTGTGTCATGCTCTACAAGACGGTGTTAGAACTGGCAAGGTCCAAACAAAAGAAACATGGAAGGTTTCAGAGGGGGAGACCGAGGTTAGTCAAGCTAATTTGTACATGTAGGTAGGGGTAAAGTGACTATTAATAGATAATAAACAGTGAGTAGCAGCAGTGTAAAAACAGACAGGGAGGGGGTTGTCAATGCAAATAGTCTGGGTGGCCATTTCATCAATTGTTCAGCAGTCATGTCTTGAAGCTGTTAAGGAACCTTTTGGACCTAAACTTGGCTCCGGTACCGCTAGCCATGCAGTAGCAGAGAGAACAGTCTATGACTTGGGTGACTGGAATCTAGTATATTGGTCCTGAATGGCAGGAATCAGGAAGCTTGGCCATACGCACTACCCTCTGTAGGGCCTTACGGTCAGATGCCGAGCAGTTGCCATACCAGGCGGTGATGCAACCGACCAGGATGCTCTCGATGGTGCAGCTGTAGAACTTTTTGAGGATCTGGAGGACCCATGCCAAATCTTTTCAGTTTCGTGATGGAGAAAAGGCATGCCCTCTTCACAACCTTCTTGGTGTGTTTGGACCAGGACACTCTCGACCAGCCCCACTACAACTTGAAACTCTCGACCCGCTCCATTACAGCCCCTTCGATGTGAATGGGAGCATGTTCGGCCCTCCTTTTCCTGTAGTCCACAATCATCCCCTTTTATCTTGCTCACAATGAGGGAGAGGTTGTTGTCCTGGCACCACACTGCCAGGTCTCTCACCTCCTCTCTATAGGCTGTCTCATTGTTGTCAGTGATCAGGCCTACAACCGTTGTGTTGTCAGCAAATTTATTGATGGTGTTGGAGTCGTGCTTGGCCACGCAGTCATGGGTAACAGAGAGTAAAGGAGGGGACTAAGCATAGACCCTTGAGGGGCCCCTGTGTTCAGGATCAGCGTGGCAGATGTGTTGTTGCCTACCTTTACCATATGGGGGCAGCCCGTCAGGAAGTCCAGGATCCAGTTGCAGAAGGAGGTGTTTAGTCCCAGGGTCCTTAGCTTAGTGATGAGCTTTGTGGGCACTATGGTGTTGAATGCTGAGCTGTAGTCAACGAACAGCATTTTCACATACAGTAGGTGTTCCTTTTGTCCAGGTGGGAAAGGGCAGTGAGGAGTGCGATTGAGATTGCGTCATCTGTGGATCTGTTGGGTCAGTATGCGAATTGGAGTGCGTCTACGGTTTCCGCGATGATGGTGTTGATGTGAGACATGTCCAGCCTTTCAAAGCACTTCATGGCTACCGACGTGAGTGCTATGGGGTAGTAGTCATTTAGGCAGGTTATCTTTGCTTTCTTGAGCACAGGGACTAGGGTGTTCTAACATGTAGGCATTACAGACTCAGTCAGGGAGAGGTTGAAAATGTCAGTGAAGATACTTGCCAGTTGGTCCACGCATGGTCTGAATACACGTCCTGGTAATCCGTCTGGCCCTCTGCCTTATGAATGTTGACCTGTTTAAAGGTCTTGCTCACATCAGCTATGGAGAGCGTGATCACACAGTCGTCTTGAACAGCTGGTGTGCTCATGCGTGCTTCAGTGTTTCTGGCCTCGAAGAAAGCATAAAAAGCATTGAGCCTGTCTGGTAGGCTTGCGTCACCGGGCAGCTCACGGCTGGGTTTCCCTTTGTAGTCCGTAATAGTTTACAAGCCCTGCCACATCCGACGAGCTTCAGAGCCAGTGTAGTAGGATTCAATCTTAGTCCTGTATTGACGCTTTGCCTGTTTGATGGTTCGTCTGAGGGCATAGCGGAATTTCTTATAAGGGTCCTGATTAGTGTCCCGCTCCTTGAGCCGTCTGTCTGTTACCGAGAACCACATACCAGATTTTTAAACAGGGTCATTAGCAATTGAGTTTTAAGAATATTTATTGCGGCTACCTAGCTAAAATTCTAGAAGTCAGATTTTAACAAGACTTTAACCATAACGTGACAATTGGACTTGCCGGATTTATTAAGTTTGTAGGTGCAACAGTTTTTATTAAAAGTGTAATTTATCGCTCTCACATGCTCATTTCTGTCCATGAATAACCAATGATGTGCTACCTATTGTAGAATTTTCATATTTTTTCAGCCAAATCTCAGAGTTCTAAAAAACCGGGCCAGCAACTCGGTCACTCAGCAACTCAAGAACACTAACAGCTTGCCGACTGCTCCAGCCAGGCAGCAGTCAGTCATGATAAGAAGTGGTTGAGGACAAACTTAGGCTACTATAGATAGCTATATGTTGATAGTCAATCAATAAATGCATACAGATAAATTGTTCTACCTGAAAAATGGGTTGGTTGTTATTAGTGAGCTGAATGTGGTTTTGAGAGCCTATCGAGCCCACTGAGGCATGGGAGCCTATCGAGCCAGCTGAGGCATGGGAGCCTATCGAGCCAGCTGAGGCATGGCAGCCTATCGAGCCAGCTGAGGCATGGCAGCCTATCGAACAGGCTGAGGCATGGCAGCCTGTCGAGCCAGCTGAGGCATAGGAGCCTATCGATCCCGCTAAGGTATGGAAACCCGTCGAGTCAGCTGAGGCAGGGGAACCCGTCGAACCCGCCGAGGCATGGGTAGTTCCGGTTTGGACACCCG
The DNA here is from genome assembly GCF_965601325.2 of Salmo salar. Taxonomy (NCBI): domain Eukaryota; kingdom Metazoa; phylum Chordata; class Actinopteri; order Salmoniformes; family Salmonidae; genus Salmo; species Salmo salar. Next base: position 6,810,200 of record NC_138306.1, on the reverse strand, counting down.
GACCCGACATCACCTCCAACACAAAAAAAGAAAAGAACACCCCCTGATGCTTCCCTTGGTGAGGCGTCATTCTGTAACGTGTGCGCTGGGAGTCAGGAAGCAAGTTCAAGGAGTGCATAATTTAATAAACCAATGAACATGAACAAAACAAGAAACACAAACAACTCACAGACAGGAAACTGAAACAGAAACAATGACACCTGGAGAAGGAACCAAAGGGAGTGACATATATTGGGCAGGTGATCAAGGAGGTGATGGAGTCCAGGTGAGTGTCATTATGTGCTGATCCACGTAATGATGGTGACAGGTGTGCGCCATAACGAGCAGCCTGGTGACCTAGAGGCCGGAGAGGGAGCACACGTGACATTTGCCTCTCAGAAGAAACATTTTGACCATTCTCTTTAGCTTATAGTTTTGACACACAGTGCTTATTTGCATTTATTCGGTGGATCTTAAAAGAGCCTTTGAATTCGTGGAGTGGCAGGCAAGTGGCAGTGAGTGTGGTGGTGTGTACTACTGCGTACGTCTTGACAGAACAGAGGAGAGACCAGCTCAAAGGCTCCCAAGGAAGAAAGATGGCGTTGCCCTAATCCATGAGAAGCACTTTTCTTTATGGCATAGTGGCGGATTGTGATCATGCATCTGTCACAGATGGACAGCTGTATACAGCATTACTTAGGACATTTGTTGCTGAAGTTTTATATTCAAGGATCTACAGCACCTATCCAATTTCAGATTTGTAAATATGGCTATAATGTTTCTTAAGAGTTTTGCACTTGTATTTTAATGGTACTTCTCAGCAGTTTGTCATTTGCTGCAGTGTTTGTGTCAGGAGTTATCAAAATTGCTCTTGACGATCCACAGTGTTATGGAGGCTTTTCTGTTCAAGCCCAGTGCTACCACACCTGATTCTACTACTCAGCTGTTCATCAAGACCTCCACTGTTCATTGAGACCATGAATAGTAGAATCAGGTGTGGTAGAACTGGTCTTGAACAAAAAAGCCTGCAAAAACCTATATCTTGCCAAGAGCAATTGTGGCCATCCCTGAATTGTATTTACAAAGTTGGCTATATGTGATGAATGTATCAAATCAAATCAAATTTATTTATAAAGCCCTTCTTACATCAGCTGATATCTCAAAGTGCTGTACAGAAACCCAGCCTAAAACCCCAAACAGTATGTAATGGAGGTGTAGAAGCACGGTGGCTAGGAAAAACTCCCTAGAAAGGCCAGAACCTAGGAAGAAACCTAGAGAGGAACCAGGCTATGAGGGGTGGCCAGTCCTCTTCTGGCTGTGTCGGGTGGAGATTATAATGGCCAAGATGTTCAAATATTCATCGATGACCAGCAGGGTCAAATAATAATAATCACAGTGGTTGTCGAGGGTACAACAGGTCAGCAGCTCAGGAGTAAATGTCAGTTGGCTTTTCATAGCCGATCATTCAGAGTATCTCTACCGCTCCTGCTGTCTCTAGAGAGTTGAAAACAGCAGGTCTGGGACAGGTAGCACGTCTGGTGAACAGGTCAGTGTTCCATAGCCGCAGGCAGAACAGTTGAAACTGGAGCAGCAGCACGGCCAGGTGGACTGGGGACAACAAGGAGTCATCAGGCCATGTAGTCCTGAGGCATGGTCCTAGGGCTCAGGTCCACCGAGAGAGAGAGAGAGAAAGAAAAGAAAAGAAAAGAAAAGAAAAGAAAAGAAAAGAAAAGAAAAGAAAAGAAAGAGAAAAGAAAAGAAAAGAAAAGAAGAAGAGAAGAGAAGAGAAAGAAAGAAAGAAAGAAAGAAAGAAAGAAAGAAAGAAAGAAAGAAAGAAAGAAAGAAAGAAAGAAAGAAAGAAAGAGAGAAAGAGAGAGAGAAAGAGAGAGATAATTAGAGAGAGCATACTTAAAATCACACAGGACACCAGATAAGACAGGAGAAATACTCCAGATATAACAGACTGACCCTAGCCCCCCGATACTGAAGCATGAATACTGGAGGCTGAGACAGGAGGGGTCGGGAGACACTGTGGCCCCATCTGACGATACCCCCGGACAGGGCCAAACAGGCAGGATATAACCCCACCCACTTTGCCAAAGCACAGCCCCCGCACCACCAGAGGGATATCTTCAACCACCAACTTACCATCCTGAGACAAGGCGGAGTATAGCCCACAAAGATCTCCGCCACTGCACAACCCAAGGGGGGGTGCCAATCCAGACAGGAAGATCACGTCAGTGACTCAACCCACTCAAGTGACGCACCCCTCCCAAGGATGGCATGGAAGAGCACCAGTAAGCCAGTGACTCAGCCCCTGTAATAGGGTTAGAGGCAGAGAATCCCAGTGGAGAGAGGGGAACCGGCCAGGCAGAGACAGCAAGGGCGGCATGTACATTTGGTTGTACATTTTATATTTAATCAATAAAGCCCGAGGAGGTGTGGTACCCCATAATGAAAAAGCAAAAACTGTTTTTTTTATATATATTTGCAAATGTAAAAAAAAAATGTAAACGTTACATTTACATAAGTATTCAGACCATTTACTCAGTACTTTGTTGAAGCACCTTTGGCAGCGATTATAGCATCGAGTCTTCTTGGGTATGACGCTACAAGCTTGGCACACCTGTATTTGGGGAGTTTTAGCCATTCTTCTCTGCAGATCCTCTCTAGCTCTGTCAAGTTGGATGGGGAGTGTTGTTGTACAGCTATTTTCAGGTCTCTCCAGAGATGTTCGATCGGGTTCTAGTCCAGGCTCTGGCTGGGCCACTCAAGGACATTCAGAGACTTGTCCCGAAGCCACTCCTGCACTGTGTGCTTAGGGTCGTTGTCTTGTTGGAACCTTCGCCCCAGTCTGAAGTCCTGAGCTCTCTGAAGCAGATTTTCATCAAGGATCTCTCTGTAATTTGTTCTGTTCATCTTTGCCTCGATCCTGACTCGTCTCCCAGTCCCCATCGCTCAAAAACATCCCCACAGCATGATGCTGACACCAGCATGATTCACCGTAGGGATGGTGCCAGGTTTCCTCCAGACATGACGCTTGGCATTCAGGCCAAAGAGTTCAATCTTGGTTTCATCAGACAAGAGAATCTTGCTTCTAATGGTCTGAGAGTGCCTTTTGGCAAACTCCAAGCGGGCTGTCATGTGCCTTTTACTGAGGAGTGGCATCCATCTGGCCACTCTACCATATAGGCCTGATTGGATCTAGAAGCATAAGCATTTCGCTCCAGTCGCAATAACATCTGCTAATCATGTGTATGTGACCAATACAATTTGATTTGAATTTGATTTGATTTGGTGGAGTGTTGGAGAGATGATTGTCCTTCTGGAAGATTCTCCCAACTCCACAGAGGAACTCTAGAGCTCTGTCAGAGTGACCATACAAGTGGTTCTGAGCTTATGTCAATATTACACAGGTCAGCTAACAGTTATAGAAATCAGGAATGCAGGCAAGCTCTATCTATCTGAGCTATTTTGTCCAACAGACCATCACCTGTTGTTATGTTGGGTACCTACTGACCAAAAAAGGATGTTATTATGATAAAAACATTTCAATGGCATGTTTTTATAAAATTAAGGTTTAAGGAAGTACAGGCATGCACCACATTACTACAAGAAAAAACAGCTCAATCAAGCCTGATGGTCTTGTAAGTATAAAAGCAAAGCTAGCTTTCATTTAATTTAAAAAAGCATTAAAAGGTAGCGTAATGGAATAATATCTTACTGTGGTGTGTGAAGAATCCAATACTTGACCTTGTATGCGGTACAAATCCCATTATTGTGGAAGCACCTCCTCTAAGAGTATGAATTAGGCTGTTTGAGAAGGTTTGAATCCTAAGCAACCTGCCTACACATAGTCTGAAGTACCATACCAACATAGCTACTGTAGTAGGTCAAAGCTGTGCGCTGGAAAACCTTGGTAGAGCATGGGTGGAATAGCCATTGTGGTGATCTTGAATTTCCTTTCTTTTTTGGTGTCAGACCAATAGGGGGGTTGAGACTGGTGTGATAGCTAGGAGAGGTCTCACTATCTTCCTGGCCGTTGGGAGCTGGTTGGGGGGGTTGGGATGGGTTGGGAGGGTCAGCTGTATGGGGACCTGGGATTGTGGGAGGAGGAAGGGAAAGGGGTTCTTATGGTCTTGCACATCCCTTTCACACATTACCATGTCGAAATTGTACCGTTTGTAATCTTAAACAATTAACCAAACTGTTCCATTGTATATTCTACCGCTGTTTCTTATGACTGGTATCAATAAAAAAAAATACACAAAAAGATAAAGTACTGATTGACAACCATTTACAATTGTACTTTATTTGCGGATAGTAAAATACGAGGCAATTAAGACGTCTGGAAAAACATGACCTGGTGCATGTAGTTAAACTGGTCAAATTCAACACTGACAGACCTGTGACCAAACCATTGTTTCACCCAAGAGTAACACACACACACACACACACACACACACACACACACACACACACGCGCACAAACACACACACGCACACGTGAGAGACGTTTCATCATAATGGAAGTGGTTCCAGTTGGAGGAGAGGAAAGAAGCTCATTATTTTTAATGGTTTAACACTCCAATGGAATGGTTTAGCTATCTGGACACTTTAACACACAACACTGTTGTAGCCCACGTCATTGGGGCATATTAAGGCCCTAAACAGAATGATGTCTTTGTTTCTGCTGCAGTGAAACTAACAAGAGGCCTGTGGTGTGGAGTCTGTGGACTCTCCAAGCCAGTCAATCACACACCCACAGCCCTGGGGATGACACAGAAACCGGGACAAACAAGCAACTGAACACGAGTCATGGCGACGAACAAAATAACCTTTCTCTCTATGACTCTGTTCCTCACCATGTGGTTCTTTGGTCAAATGTCGGGATGGAAGACAAAGCAACATTACTATGTCTGCCGTATTTGCAGTAAACATTTGTTCTTTGCAAAAATTGTTCTAAAGATAATGTTAGCTGTCACACAGGGGGATTACTGTCAACAATGAAATAACCTGTGCTAAACCAGTTGTGTCATAGTCTTCAACCAGTTTGCCAGACAGTGTAGTAGAACAGGGCCATGTAATGGTTATGTTGCCCTTGCTTCATACGAGCAAAGGATGGCACTGTTGTCCTCAGTAAGTATATAACAGGATTTGCTGCGTGCATTTCTTTCTCATACATAGCTTTTCAAAGGCTACTTTGGAGTGGAGTCTTAATGAAGATATATTATGCACAGAAATAACAGAAACGACAAAAGGAAAAACCACAACTACTTACGGTATATCAGTTCCATCTAAGATGGTTACATAAAGAGTATTTGGAAATGATTTTATGTCCCTCTAGCGCTGATCCATAACCCTCACCCTGACAAGGTTAACTTAGATCAATCACTAGTCTGAACGGGGCCTCCTTTCTCCTCCCCGCTTTGACCAAACAATAGGTTTTGTTTGTTGAGGACAAGGAGGCACAGAGATTGACACTGCTCGTCCCTGTCTGTCAAGCCTAGATAAAAACTCTGGACAAATTGCAGAAAAAAATTTGAAGAAACAAGTAGAAGAAGAGGAAGAAAATATCTTTAGCTAGCCGAACATGAATTCAAGTTTTACATCTTGTTCCACTGTCTGTGTTTCTTGTTCCAACTGAGAAACCAGGTCAATAAAGTTCAACATGTCATCTAGGTCATATAGGTGTGGTCCCCAAGGATCAATCTAGGAAGGTTACGGATACACATATTTGTTTGTTTAGTAACCAGATGTATCTTTGCTGGATGTCACGTAATCTGATAGCTGAATACGGTTTAGTATACAGCAAATTGCAATGGATTAATACCACAATGCAGATACACCATAGAGGAAAGTGCAACATCATGTACTATGTCTGGGTCCAGAAATACCTCTTAATCAAAATGAAACACAGACAAATGAAAGCTCTGTGTTACAACCCTTTCCTGCAGTCAAATGACCAAATCGCCGTCTAGTGGCCTCACGGCTGAAATGTTATGAATATTTTTCAGAATTAATACAAACATTTTAAACAAAGAAAATCTGTTGTTTCTATGTCAAACGGTTTTGTTATTTTTCAGTCTTCTGTGATGTATATTAAGTGTAATATTGGAATGCAAACTCAACATTTTAACTCTACATCTGACATGGTACAGGTGTCTTATTTTTGTAAGAGCTTAATCATGTGCAAGAGATGTATACTTTGGTTTCAAAGTAGATTTGTTTAAGATTACCAAGAAACATTCTGTGTGATTTAGCCCAGTGCAGTAAAAGGTTAAAGGCAATACATCTACATACATACCTGCCATACCGTTCCCCAAAATAATACACCCATTTTAATCACTTAATGTACAAATCTCCCCCTCTTAAAACAACCTCCACACACTCACCAAATCCCAACCATTTTTTTTTCACCACAAACTTGACATTATTTGTTCTGTACCTCGTCGAAAAAGGTACTCGGTCAAATCATAACACTTACCCATCTCCCCCTCATGTCTGTCTGTCCTGTCTGTCCCATATCAACGCTGTTTGAGGGGGCTGAACGATGACCGACACAGCCTGCATTCGAAATGGCACCCTGTTCCCTTTATAGTGTCCTACACTTGACCAGAGCACTATAAGTGCTGGTCTGAAGTAGTTCACTATATAATGTACAGTAGTGCTGCCATTTATTGCTTAAGGACCTTGCTATTATGTGACAGAACTGTCTTCCATTCTAACTCTCATTGTTAGACACCGCATATCAATCCTTGTGCTGACAGTTTTAAGTGGATATACAATCTTGGGTTTTGATCCTCCTGTGTAGTCCCCACCCTGTACCAGCTGAAGGGCCTTTGTTTTCAAAGGAGCCTTAAACTCAAGCAAGCCTCATGACAGAAACACAGACAACACCCATTTGTTCCATTTCGTGTGATGTATGATAGTTATATTTTGCTGTACAGTGGAGAGATTTATAGGGTTTTCACATCTTTATAACCATCTGAATTTCATTTCATTTTTGCACCCCATATGTCACCACAATTCAACATGGCACATACACCCCAGTTGCCTGTGACAACCAAATTGGCACTGAGCTCAGAATTGCTGACCGCGTTGACCTGACTGTCTGTCATATAGTCGCCATAAGGACAAAATGTGACTGGATTTAATTGGTGTGTTTGACTTGCAAGACACTGGATGTAACCTACTCTAATTACTGACGTGTACTAGATTTTCAAACAGCTCTGATGCTTTGTAACTACAGTTATTACTGTGTAGCTACATACATAAAAGGGTAAAGGTAAAGTGTTACCGGCTATAATAGTCAATCTGTGGCTATGTATTACTGTACAATTTATGGCTTATAGGAAATAGCGTTTCACAATTTTGCCTAGCCACTGCAGTGTGTTTGTCCTCCCTGACTGCTACTCAGGTGTACAATGCTGTCAGACACAGGGTCTAAAAATATATCCCAGGAAGACTACTGTGTGAGCGTGAGTCACACTTTGTCCTCTGTTGGTCCATACAGTCATAAGAATTCTGCAAAATCATAGGTTTGTTTCTTTATGGGGATGTACAGTATTTCTATTTACATCCTGTGTTTCTCTCTCTGATCAAAAGGGAATTAGTGAATATAAAAGATGAAAGAAAAACTAAGATGTCAGCATACTGGAATATGCCTGACACAATAACATTACAGTAGATGCTTTTGGATACATTCTGAGTCATTGGTGTCAATGCACTTTTGAAAAGCTGGGATACTGGATGAGTTTGAATACCCATACTTGCATACTACATACTTAAACTGTGTACTCAAAACGGTGTACTCATCTAGTAGAACTCACTTGTCTTTTCGGACTCACGTGTTTGACAACAGCTGATAATCAGATAAATTGACGAGCTGTACCAAAATGAACGAATGACGGGAGTCAAGACAATTGCGCAATAGACGCATTCGGGGGAACTATTTTCGAAATGTCACATACTTTCAAACATAATTTTTTCACATACTATTTAGTACGCTAGCATGGTTATTCGGACACGGACATTGATTTTTACTTTATATACAGTACCAATAGAATACAGTATATAAAGATACTAGAAGGAATGTTTGTTTGTGGGTTAACTTCATTTTATACAAAGCCTATGACAAGAACTTCAACCCATACCGTTTCCATGACAGTAAAAACAGTACAAAACATACACTTAAAAATGACCTTATCTTTGTTTTTGTGACATAATGTCACTGACATATTGTTTTCTCCAGGATTGTTTTATTTTCCAATAAGAGCACATTATGAAGACTTAGAATGAGTGCCATTGAAAGAAGAAGAATGAGGAAATTGAGAACTCATAGAGCTGTTGATGCTTTGCCAGATAAGTGTGGCCATAGCCATAGCAATATGCTCTGTTATTCCTCCACTGTCCCACCTTGACACCTGTCTCATATTCCACCATTGTTACACACACAGACATTGACTCTTTGACATGCTGTTCTTCCTGCATGAATCGACACGGACAATGACGGTTGGGATCTTTTTCTCTCAGAGGAGATAGGCCCATAGTAACCTGCCAGACGCTTCACAACTATCCAAATTATCTCTAGCTGCTAACTGGGTGTTCCTCAAAAAGCTATAATAGATATTATAGCTCTTAAATGCGCTTTTCCCTCAATGTCAAAGCAAATGCAAAGTCTCCATTCTATGAAACAGAATCACATCATAGGCAAGGCGATAATACAGGGTGTATATTTTGGGTCTGTGTGTAATTTTGAGTTGGCACGGCATGTGGTGTATGGCACAAAGAATGTGGGACTAAATGTTTGATCTTTTGCATAATGTGGAGTTATGAGTGGAGAGGATACTTATTACTGCGCAAGGTAGAATTTCTCACTATCTGATTTACGTCAGCGTGCAAGAAGATCATGGATAGACAGGTACTGTAGGTAGTTTCACTGATGATGGAGGCATTTTATTATTACAGAGCAAGCTCTGGTGTTAGCACAAATGGCAGACCTGCTTATTTGTTTACTGGAGTTTGCCCATTTTTCGAGAGATGATTCCATAGAATGTTTGTTTAGGCTCATGATCCACAGGATGGGAGATTCACCCGGAATTTTTCACCTGGACTTTGGAGCGGGAAGGAGGAACACAAATCAAAACACACACAGAGATGCACCTGGACTAGTTGGGGGTAATCCGAGGGTCACAGAGCCAAGCAGAATGTTCTCATAGAAGCATAACTCTACTGTTCTCATTCTACATGCAGAGACTATGGGACATCTGAAACTTTAACAGTATCCAAAGTACAGTATTCTGATTCTTCTTCATCTTCTTCTTTTGGTTCATCTTCTTCTGCTGCTTTGTCTTCTTCTTCTTGTTGTTATTATTGTTCTTCTTTTGGTTTGTCTTCTGCTGGTTTGTCATTTTTTTCTTGTTATTCTTGTTGTTCTTTTGGTTCGTCTTTTTCTGCTGGTTCGTCTTCTTCTGCTGGTTTGTCTTCTTATTGTTGTTCTATTTCTTCTGCTTCTTGTCGTTTATCTTCTTCTGCTGGTTCGTCTTCTTCTGCTGGTTCGTCTTCTTGTTGTTGTTCTATTTCTTCTGCTTCTTGTCGTTTATCTTCTTCTGCTGGTTCGTCTTCTTCTGCTGGTTTGTCTTCTTATTGTTGTTCTATTTCTTCTGCTTCTTGTCGTTTATCTTCTTCTGCTGGTTCGTCTTCTTCTGCTGGTTCGTCTTCTTGTTGTTGTTCTATTTCTTCTGCTTCTTGTCGTTTATCTTCTTCTGCTGGTTCGTCTTCTTCTGCTGGTTCATCTTCTTGTTCTTCTGGTATTTCTTCTTCTTAAGTCATCTAAGATTTAAAGTCATTTAGCTATATTTCAACATTCCATAGTATGATTTTGTAGCCTGTGGTACTGTTTAAGGATAGACAGGTACATTCCAAGATGGCTTAGCAGTCGGACGTCTTGTTTGTTTGTCTTGTCCCGTGTATATATATTTTTCTTCGTATATATTACATATACATTTTTTTAATCTTTTTTTATATCGATTTCCATCTACGGATGGAAAATACTCTCCTGCAACCGGCCTCACCCAATGTGGTACGGATCTTATTACACTTTAGAACTGGAACCCCCATCAGAAGGAAGAGTGCTAACTAGCTACTAGCCAGTAGTCAGTTAGCCACTGCTAGCGGTCATCACTGTTAACTCGGACACCAGCCAGCCTCAGCCTGGTCAATTCCTGCCAGTCGGCACAGCGCGATTTCAACCCAGAGAATATCGGACTGCTTTTTCTCTACCACATCTCTACCACATCTCCGGATTCCAACCGCAAGCTCTGAACCTTTACACCGAATCATCGCAGATAGCTAGCTGCTATTCCGAGTGGCTACTCCTGGCTAACGTCTCTGTCCCGAAGCAAGCACCAGTTAGCCTGGAGCTAGCCTCAAGCTAGGCCCATCTACCGGCTAGCTGAGCCAATTTTTGGGCTACGTTGCCTATTTTGCCAATTGGCCTGGACCCTTTTACTGCCGACACAGAGCCCCGCCGATCCATCACGACTGACCTGCCGACATAACCGTCCGAGGGGGTTCCAACAGGCTCTCCCGTTGCGACGTCCCCCGAAGGTCCATCTGCTAGCCTGCAAGCCCCAGCCCTCTAGCTGTCCGAATCACCGTGTTTCCAGCTCACCTACCTACTCACTGGACCCTATGATCCCTTGGCTACACATGCCTCTCTCTAATGTCAATATGCCTTGTCTATTGCTGTTTTGGTTAGTTTATATTGTCTTATTTCACTGTAGAGCCTCCAGCCCTGCTCAATATGCCTTAGCTAGCCCTTTCGTTCCACCCCCCACACATGCGGTGACCGCACCTGGTTTAAATGGTGCCTCTAGAGACAAAACCTCCCTCATCATCACTCAATGCCTAGGTTTACCTCCACTGTATTCGCATCCTACCATACCCTTGTCTGTACGTTATGCCTTAAATCTGTTCTACCGCGCCCAGAAATCTGCTCCTTTCACTCTCTGTTCCGAACGCACTAGACGACCAGATCTTTTAGCCTTTAGCCGAACCCTTATCCTACTCCTCCTCTGTTCCTAGAGGCTAACCCAGCCCCTAGCTCCACTCCCATTCCCCAGGCGCTCTCATTTGTTGACTTCTGTAACAATTAAAGCCTTGGATTCATGCATGTTAACATTAGAAGCCTCCTTCCTAAGTTTGTTTTATTCACTGCTTTAGCACACTCCGCCAATGTTCTAGCCATGTCTGAAACCTGGATTAGGATGCCCACCAAAAATCATGAAATTTCCATCCCTAACTATAACATTTTCCGACAAGATAAAACTGCCAAAGGGGGAGGAGTTGCAATCTACTGCAGAGAGAGCCTGCAGAGTTCTGTCATACTATCCAGGTCTGTGCCCAAACAATTCAAACTTCTACTTTTAAAAATCCACCTTTCCAGAAACAAGTCTCTCACTGTTGCCACTTGTTATAGACCCCCGTCAGGCCCCTGCTGCGCCCTGGACACCATATGTGAATTGATTGCCCCTCATCTATCTTCAGAGTTCATACTATTAGGTGACCTAAACTGGGACATGCTTAACACCCCGGCCATCCTACAATCTAAGCTAGATGCCCTCAATCTCACACAAATTATGAAGGAACCTACCAGGTACAACCCTATATCCGTAGCCATGGGCAACCTCTTAGATATCATCCTGACCAACTTGCCCTCTAAATACACCTATGCTGTCTTCAACCAGGATCTCAACGATGATTGCCTCATTGCCTGCGTGTGTAATGGGTCAGCGGTCAAACAATCACCCCTCATCACTGTCAAATGCTCCCTAAAACACTTCAGCGAGCAGGCCTTTCTAATCGACCTGGCCCGGGTATCCTGGAAGGATATTGACCTCATTCTGTCAGTAGAGGATGCCTGGTTAGTCTTTAAAAGTGCTTTCCTCACCATCTTAAATACGCATGCCCCATTCAAAAAATTTAGAACTAAGAACAGATATAGCCCTTGGTTCACCCCAGACTTGACTGCCCTTGACCAGCACAAAAACATCCTATGGTGTTCTGCATTAGCATTGAATAGCGATATGCGATATGCAACTTTTCAGGGAAGTCAGGAATCGATATACTCAGTCAGTTAGGAAAGCTAAGGCTAGCTTTTTCAAACAGAAATTTGCAACCTGTAGCACTAATTCCAAAATGTTTTGGGACACTATAAATTCTATGGAGAATAAGAGCACCTCCTCCCAGCTGCCCACTGCACTGAGGATAGGAAACATTGTCACCACCGATAAATCTACGAAAATCATTCATTTCAATAAGCATTTTTCTATGGCTGGCCATGCTTTCCACCTGGCTACCCCTAACCCGGCCAACATCTCTGCACCCCAACATCTCTCGCCTTTCCTTCCAGTTTTCTGCTGCCAATGACTGGAATGAACTGCAAAAATCACTGAAGCTGGAATCTTTTATCTCCCTCTCTAACTTTAAGCATCAGCTGTCAGAGCAGCTTACCGATCACTGTACCTGTACACAGCCCAACTATAAATAGCATACCCAACTACCTCGTCCCCATATTGTTACTTATCCTCTTGCTCTTTTGCACCCCAGTATCTCTACGTGCACATCATCATCTGCACATCTATCACTCCAGTGTTAATGCTAAATTGGAATTATTTCGCCTCCATGGCCTATTTATTGCCTTACCTCCCTCCTCGTGTACATTTGCACACACTGTACATAGATTTTTCTATTGTGTTATTGACTGTATGTTTGTTTATGTGTAACTCTGTTGTTGTTTTTCTTGCACTGCTTTGCTTTATCTTGGCCAGGTCGCAGTTGTAAATGACAACTTGTTTTCAACTGGCCTACCTGGATACATTTTGGTGGATAAAGGCATTGAGCTGCCATTGAGCTGTTGATGCCAGACTGTACCTCTGAATATGAGTGTTAGTGTCTATTTCCTATGTCCAGATCTTGGTGCTGTCAGATTTTTTCACTGGATACAAATCACAGAGCTCTTACATCTGTCTGTCTTTGACAAAGAACTGTTTTCTCAGACCTTTTCTCTTTTCACAGGCCAAGCCTGGCTCAGAGCAAGCAGTTTCTGTGGTATTAGAATTAAATGATGGGAATATTTGTTATGTATCGATATGGTCTGGACATTGATTCTGTCCATCCCGTCTTTCCTGTATAACCTCTGATTCTCATTTCCTGGACATATGATACGGTATCAAAGTGCATGATTCATAAATTCCTGACCACTACACTTGCCAAATGTGGAACCCACCCCTGGAGTGTAGGTTATACAGTGCCTTGAGAAAGTATTCACACCCCTTTACTTTTTCCACATTTTGTTGTGTTACAGCCTGAATAAAAATATTATTAAATTGAGATTTTGTGTCACTGATCTACACACAATACCCAATAATGTCAAAGCAGAATTTTGTTAGTATAATATTTTTTTATTCATGTAAAATTTAAATCTGAAATGTCTTGAGTCATAAGTATTCAACACCTTTATTATGGCAAGCCTAAATGCGTTCAGGAGTAAAAATGTGTTTAATAAAACAGTTACAGAGTTGAGTGGTTAAGATATGAGAAAACTGAGGATGTATCAACAACATTCTAGTTACTCCACATTACTAACCTAAATAACAGTGAACAGAAGGAAACCTGACCAGAATAAAAAATATTCCAAAACATGTGTCCTGTTTGTAACAAGGCATTTAAGTAATACTGCAAAAAACGTGGCAAAGAAATTAACTTTTTATCCTGAATACAAAGCATTATGTTTGGGGCAAATCAAACACAACTCATCACCGAGTACCACTCTTCATATTTTGGAGCAAGTTGGTGGCTGCATCATGTTATGGGTATGCTTGTCATCATTTTTTTAATGAAAAGGAATACAGCTATAGGCATAGACAAAATCCTAGAGGAAAACCTGGTTCAGTCTGCTTTCCAACAGACACTGGGAAACAAATTCACCTTTCAGCAGGTTAATAACCTAAAACAAGGCAAAATCAACAGCCAACTTGACATAGCTTGAAGAAGAATTTTATGGGCAAATATTGTAGAATCCAAGTGTGCAAAGCTCTTAGAGACTTAAAGACCCGAAAAGACTTTCAGCTGTAATCACTGCCAGAGGGGCTTCTACAAGTATTGACTCGGAGGTGTGAATACTTATGTAAATAAGATATTTCTGTAATTATTTTCAATAAATTTGCAAACATTTCAAAAAATATGTTTTCGCTTTGTCATAATGGGCTATTGTGTGTAGATGAGTGAAAAAAATCGAGTTTATCCATGTTTAGTTCAGGCTGTAACACAACAAAATGTGGAATATGTCAAGGGGTATAAATACTATCTGAATCGGAAAGTATTCTTTTTTCATAAAATTGATCAATTGTACACAATACCCCATAATGACAAAGCAAAAACAGTTTTTTAGATAATTGAAATATAACATTTACATAAATATTCAGACCCTTTACTTTACTTTGTTGAAGCACCTTTGGCAGTGATTACAGCCTTGAGTCTTTTTGGGTATGACGCTACAAGCTTGGCCACCTGTATTTGGAGAGTTTCTCCCATTCATCTCTGCAGATCAGCTCAAGCTCTGTCAGGTTAGATGGGGAGCGTTGCTGCACAGCTATTTTCAGGTTTCTCCAGTGCTGTTCGATCGGGTTCAAGTCCGGGCTCTGGCTGGGCCACTCAAGGATATTCCGAGACTTGTCCCGATGCCACTCCTGCATTGTCTTGGCTGTGTGCTTAGGGTAATTTTCCTGTTGGAAGGTGAACCTTCGCCCCAGTCTGAGGTCCTGAGCGCTCTGGAACCAGGATAGTTCTGTACTTTGCTCCATTCATCTTTGCCTTGATCCTGACTAGTCTCCCAGTCCCTGCTGCTGAAAAACACCCGCACAGCATGATGCTGCCACCACCATGCTTCACCGTAGGGATGGTGCCTGGTTTCCTCCAGATGTGACACTTGGCATTCAGGCCAAAGAGTTCAATCTTGGTTTCTTCAGACCAGAGAATCTGTTTTCTCATGGTCTGAGAGTCTTTAGGTGCCTTTTGGCAATCTCCAAGCGGGCTGTCATGTGCCTTTTACTGAGGAGTGACTTCTGTCTGGTCACTCTACCATAAAGGTTTGATTGGTGGAGTGCTGCAGAGATGGTTGTCCTTCTGGAAGGTTCTACCTTCGGGTTCTTGGTCACCTCCCTGACCAAGACCCTTCTACCCCGATTGCTCAGTTTGACCTGGCGGCCAGCTCTAGGAAGAGTCTTGGTGCTTCCAAACTGTTCAATTTAAGAATGATGGAGGCCACTGTGTTCCTGGGTCATTCAACACCAAATACAGTGTTTGGTACCTTTCCCCAGATCTGTGCCTCGACACAATCCTGTCTCGGAACTCTATGGACAAAACTCTATGGACAAACTTTATTTCAACCCTTTGCAAAAGGTCGAAAGAGTAAAAATACACAAACTTGACAGATATCCAAGTAGGATAGAAACCCTGTCTAATATACAGTACCAGTCAAAAGTTTGGATACACCTACTCATTCAAGGGTTTTTATTTATTTGTACTATTTTCTACATTGCAAAATAATAGTTAAGACATCAAAACTATGAAATAACACATATGGAGTCATGTAGTAACCAAAAAAGTGTTAAACAAATAAAAACATATTTGAGATTTGAGATTCGTAAAAGTAGCCACTCTTTGCCTTGATGACAGCTTTGCACACTCTTGGCATTCTCTCAACCAGCTTCATGAGGTAGCCACCTAGAATGCATTTCAATTAACAGGTGTGCCTTGTTAAAAGTTAATATGTGGAATTTCTTTCCTTCTTAATGTGTTTGAGCCAATCAGTTGTGTTGTGACAAGGTAGGGGTAGTATACAGAAGAAAGCGCTATTTGATAAAACACCAAGTCCATATTATGGCAAGAACAGCTCAAATAAGCAAAGAGAAACAATAGTCCCATCATTACTTTAAGACATGAAGGTCAGTCAATCTGGAAAAATGTAAGAACTTTGAAAGTTTCACCTCAATTGAGATGGTTTGGGATGAGTTGGACCACAGAGTGAAAGAAAACGCTTTTTTGATTACTACATGATTCCATGTGTTATTTCATAGTTTGATGTCTTCACTATTAACCTACAATGTATAAAATAGTTAATAAAATAAGGAAAAACCCTTGAATGAGTAGGTGTGTCCAAATGTTTGACTGGTACTGTATGTGTGTCTTAGGAAATCACTGGGGAGCATAACAAAGTTACAGACTTTCAAAATCTTGAACACTTTTCAAAAGTAAATATACAGTAGTAGTGTTTATTTCATGCTCTCTTATTCTGTCTCAAAAGGATCTATGCATCGCCACCTTTGTGCTTCAAGACATCCATGACAAAAACAAACACTGCTAGCCTCCAGATCAGAGAGGAAGAAGAAGCATGTTTGTCATGGATACTCATGGAGCCTCAGCCACAGCAGGGGTCTCCTCTACCGTGTCAAACCAGGTAGAGACGGAGGGCTTCGTGTGTATGTGTGTGTGTGTGTGTGTGTGTGTGTGTGTGTGTGTGTGTGTGTGTGTGTGTGTGTGTGTGTGTGTGTGTGTGTGTGTGTGTGTGTGTGTGGAACCAGACGGAGAGACAGAAAGGCTTAGCAGGTCTCCATGCTACTCCTGGGGGAGGAATTGAAGGAGAAACTGTGGCTGTGGAGTAGAGAACAGGCGAAACAGAGAGAGATAATCTTGTTATAAACAGGGATTTAACAATCCAACCCCAAGTTACCATGACAGAGACACACACATACACACACACAGTCCAGCATTACCTGGGAATTGCATTATGGAAGCTTTTTGCACACATTTCTCCTCCAACCTTCTTTTAGCAGTATTCTGTTTTGGAGGCTTTTCTGCACTAGCTTACCGCGCATGCTCCATCTAAAAAAACAGGCATGGCGGGATAGATAGACTGTTTTCGAGATACTTGACCCAGTACATTACATAAGTATGAAACTGATGATTTGGTAACTTTCCAGCCTTTACTTTCACAACACAGTACGAGCCTCCCACTGAGAGCATGTATGGTGTACATTTTAAGACAGTAGGTACATTTCATATGTGGTATAGGGAGCAAAGGACTTATTCCATAGGGAGTAGGAATGTCCTAAAATGTACACCATAACAGCTTTTCCCTCATTTCAGACAGGGGTGCTAATTCTTGATGAGGTCTGGAAAGTAATTTTTTTCCTCCATAAAAAAGAAAATCTGTATGATTACTCAGAAAGTTGGTGAAATTGATTTGGCGCGTTGTCGCAGCCAACCGCAGACACTGCAGAGCCGGTGTACAAATTAGGTTAAGCAGGTATTGTGTGGTATAACAAAGCGTGAGGTGTAGGGAGAGAAAATAAATACACATTGCTGAAACCTAATGCCTGTTTTCTTTCCATTAGGCTGGCTGTTCTTTATGTCTACCATACATCAACTGCACTTTAATAAGGTTAGGTGTTCCAATCACAACGGTATGCACTCTGTAAACAGCTCCACTAACAGCTCACTTCATTGCCTACTTATGACAATCAAGTTCAGGTTCTTTGCTGACATTACTAGATGGGTCCTATACAGATGGTGAATGTGCTGTAATAGCGACCACACAATTACAACGTTATGATCAAGGTTGATTAGTTGCTGGATGTCTTGCTGGACCTGATATAAAGTAGCCTCAATGGTTTTTCAATGACTTGACAACTGATTATTTCAACCTTAAAGTCTTCAAGTGGGTTAAAATGGCTAGGCTATGGATTATGAATAGAGTGTTGGATAACAGACCAAGGGGTCAGAGAGTGCATAAGTGGGCTAAAGCATGCCAATAGTTCATCATCACTTCTCAGAGACTTCAGAAGTTGAACCAATCAGATGGAAAAGGCCACGTTGCTTATTGCTGGCCGAGCTTTCTGATTCTCTGATTTGCTACACTTTTCTGAGACTTGACAGTTACTGGGGACGATAACTAGAATGGGAGTTTATCCTGCTCGAGTATAAATAGTTTCCATGCGTAATTGACCTCTTTCTTACCTGGATGCACGTTCACGCACGCACACACGCACACACCCACACACACTACCAGATCAAAAGGCTGTATCCTCTAGACTCCTAAACCCAGTGATTAAACACATTTCAGAAGTATTTTCTTTTTATTTCCTGGGCAAATCCGGCCAGAGCCAACAAGATGTGTTTCATTAAGCTGCACCGTGGAGTGTGTGTGCGTGAGTGCTATGTGCGTGGCGCATGTACAGTACATGCGCATGTGTATAGACTACAGTATACGGTAAGTGTTTGTGAGGAGACAGACGGGTTCTGTTGGAAGTGATGTGGCGTGTAGCCAGATGAGTCTCAGTCTTACAAGAAGAGAAAACTGTGGATATGGCATTGTTCCAAAAGCAGATACCAGCTTTAGCTCTTTCCAAATCCCCACCGGCCCAGACTGAAATTTCAGCCATGTAAAGAGAGCAGGAGCAGAGCACGGCTTCACAATAGATGACATTGGCTTGTATGTTTTAGGCAATCACGCTCAGGGGGATTCTATTATGCGGCAGTCACACAGCGTTAGGCGAGACACCAAACACTTTCATGTGTGGATTAACGTTCACCCATTGCCAGATAATAGATATTTGCTTTCGCAAATCCATTCCCCCTATTGATTTTTTTTCAACCCCTTTAATAACTTCTTGCAAGCAAGGCACAATTTAATAAGAGCAAGAATGCTGACATCTAATGTGTTGGGGGACAAAGGGTTTGCTCTGTTTGACAAAGATAAGCAGCTTATTTTATTTTTCCATATATTGATATATCAAATATGAATTTCAATGTGATTATTTCGTTTTTGACATCTTGTTTGGTTTAATATATTTCAGGGCAAAACGCATGCATATAGATAAAAAGAAAGTGGTGTATTTGAGTACAATTAAGAAATTTTTATACATCCCATGCATGGATTGTAGTGTTTAAACACTGTATAAACTGTGTATAAGCAGTAGGCCTGTGAACTGGACTAGAACTCCTTTGGGGAGAATCAGTGGAGGGCTATTTCCAGATCCTAATATAACCCAAATACTACCATGAATGGAGATTTGGAGATGGCTACACCTCACGTTTCTTTTTTTTTCTTTTAGACTTTCTCCCTTGATGAAAACATTTGGCAACTTAACTTTCTCTGGCTACTCAGTGACTTCATTGACTTTTAGTCTCTTAATAAAATACCATACCATAAATGAATAGGTCGACCAGGGGGGAATCACATTACATGACAGTATCATGCTGACACAATCAGGTGGGAGGAGCAGAAGGCTTAGTGGGACTACAGTATCATGTCTGTCTCTGAGAATTCCATGTCTTTCTGAGGTACAGTATATCCCTTTAAAGGATTACGAGCAACAGGGATTTCACTGAAGTTATTCACTGAAAATGCCTTGATGCGTTACAGTAAATCAGAAGAGATTTACTTAGATGACTCCTTCATAAGTGTGCTGAGTACATATCTGCATGATGCAGTCATATTACAGTATCATGACAAAGATATAGAACAGTGGCCAGTCAGCCAGACAAGACAAGACAGGTATTATGGAGATAATGCAGAGGGAGTACTGTGTAAATATGATTGTGAATGTCTTGAGATAAAGGTAAGTAGCTAAGCCTCCACTTTAACTATGGGCTCTTCTGTGTGTGTGTGTGTGTGTGTGTGTGTGTGTGTGTGTGTGTGTGTGTGTGTGTGTGTGTGTGTGTGTGTGTGTGTGTGTGTGTGTGTGTGTGTGTGTGTGTGTGTGTGTGTGTGTGTGCATGCATGCGCATATGTGTGTGTGTGCATGTAGTCCTGTAATGCCAACTAAATGAAAAGCACAGCCACCACTTCCTCTAAGCAACCGTTTCCTCCCTGTGCTCGTCCCTCCTCCTCCCTCCTCCTCCCTCTCTCACTGTGTGTTTCCATCCATCCACTCCCTATGTAACCGCATGTGGAGACAGCGTCAGACACTAAGGAAAGGCCTTAAAGCGTCACATCAAATAGTCTTCTTTATTGAACGTCACAAATCCAAGGGAGTGGAACATAAGCTGTATTATTTCTCCGAAACTGTCCTCCCTCCATTTCTTAGAGGGGTTTTGATTGTCTGCGAAGCTTCTTAGCTGTCCATCATACTTCAGTTTCACCAACAACAGGTTAGGCAGTTTGAACCAAATGAATGAAGTAGAATAGTTACAGAACGTACATTTGTTTTATACCTTTGCTTCTCTCCTCTTCTCTTGAAACAGCCTGACTCAATGAAAATGTGACTGATTTTAGATAATGTTTTACTAGCTTTTTGGGGGGGGGGGGGTTGTATTTACACTGCTTTCTGTTCATACAGTCTATATGGCTAGAATCTGAACTTGTCAGCAGTTTCCATCCAAGAACTGTGACGTGTAGTTTAGGTCAAGATTCAGGACTCTTATTCTTATTCTTATTGCCAAACAAGCACAGTTTTCAGCGCGGCATTATAGCTCTGACAGAAGCGCACAGGGATGGCACATATTCACAGACTATTTTAATGCTCAGGGTTTTAACACGGATCTTCATGTAACACACTTAAAAAAAAAAAAAAAAAAATTTAACCTTTATTTAACCAGGTAGGCCAGTTGAGAACAAGTTCTCATTTACAACTGCAACCTGGCCAAGATTAAGCATAGCAGTGCGACAAAAACAACAACACAGAGTTACACGTAAACAAACGTACAGTCAATAACACAAAAGAAAAGAAAAATAGAAAGAATCTGTGTACAGTGTGTGCAAATGTAGAAGAGTAGGGAGGTAAGGCAATAAATAGGCCATAGAGGCGAAAATAATTGCAACTTAGCATTAATACTGGAGTGATAGATGTGCAGATGATGATGTGCAAGTAGAGATACTGGGGTGCAAAAGAGCAAGGGGGTAAGTAATAATATGGGGATGAGGTAGTCGGGTGTGCTATTTACAGATTGGCTGTGTACAGGTACAGTGATCAGTAAGATGCTCTGACAGCTGATGCTTAAAGTTAGAGAGGGAGATAAAAGACTCCAGCTTCAGAGATTTTTGCTGAAGCTAGTATCCTGAAATCTCTGTAAACATACAGTATAATGGCGCCGGCTACTTTATTAGTAGAGGAAGTAAATCTTCCAGAGGTATTTCAATGTTCAAGGGAACATTTTGATTTGGTGGACGGCTTTTCATGCCATATTTCATCTTAATTATGTTAATTGAAAAAATGAATGAATGAATGATTTGGCGTACAATTGCCTACAATTTTACTCAATCATTTTTATCATCAAAACAGAGAGTGAACTTTTGCTACACCTCAAGAGGCAATTCCAGTAAAATGAGAGCTATTGTCTCATTGGTATGTAAACCTAACATTAAAAATACCCTTGTCATTGCTTATGATTTCAACAGCTCCCAACAGTGCACTTATGCCTATGATTTCCTTGTGCAATGCTTTTTTGAATTTAGTTCATGTTGCGCCTCTGAAGTATAATTTCATGCAATTAGCAGCGATCCACAATCTTTCCATATCCTCCAGGACCTTCAAAAACACGGGACGCAGCCCACAGAGAGGAGATGGGAACACCTGTTTCCCTTGGTTTCACCATCATTATAGTCTTGTTTGCCCCGAGGGGGAGTGTTGATGTAGAATCTTAGCTATTCTAAAGGGGCGTTTGTGACAGCTGTATGCAATGATTTCCTAGTTTCAAAATGTTGTAAAGATGGGATCTTTTTTAACAAACCTAACGCAATGGTAAATGTAATCGCTGGCAGTAGCACTATAGGTCCGGGGGTGTGCCAGAAATATTTTAGCTATTTTCACAGCCGTTATTATGAGCGCAATAACTGGCCGTAGTGCGAAAGGGCTGGGTTTTGATGAAAAAACAAGTTGTAGGTGTGACGAGGGCTTGGCCACTCACTGGCCAATCAAGGCATTCCATGGCTTTATATTTGTCATCAACTCCAATTCGGCTCTTCCTAGTCCATTGTGGATTTATTCTCCAGTTTATTAAATAGCATAGGCTACACTAGTGAGTAATAGCAACAGTAAAAAAAAAATCCAGTGTTTTATCAATATGTTTGGAGCATTGACAGTCAACATTGTTTTAATTGACTTCAATGAATACAGGC
This sequence comes from Salmo salar, assembly GCF_965601325.2. Classification (NCBI taxonomy): domain Eukaryota; kingdom Metazoa; phylum Chordata; class Actinopteri; order Salmoniformes; family Salmonidae; genus Salmo; species Salmo salar. The sequence goes on along the minus strand of NC_138306.1, from coordinate 6,788,038 downwards.
CTTTACCAGTAGCGTAGCCAGAAATTTGTTGGTGGGTAGGCCAGCAGAAAGGTTGCCCCCCCAGCTCAAGAAAGTGTGGGCAGAGAATGATGTGCAGTTTTATTGCTAATCTTATGCTCTTCTACACATTTTGCCATGAGGCTGAGAGAAAATGTTGCTTATTTAAAGCTAATCTCATTCTATTCTACACATTTTGCCAAGAGGCTGAGAAATTTTAGCATTTTTAAAGCTAATTAAAGCTCAAATATATGTATGTTTACTGTGATAAAGAAACTGGATTATGAGCTGTTTGCTAAATGAACAAATGAAGTAGGTAGTGGCATGGAGAGTATAGCCATAGAAGCAGAGTGACACATGCCTCAATGCCGTCATAGTTGTGGCATTTTGGGGGCGTGGCTTTCAGTCAGGGATTTTTTTGGGCCACCCATCCCATGAGGGTGAATGTCATTCCAGTGCACTGCTAGCTATGAATTCTATCTGATGGTGTCATTGCTGCAGAAAGATTGTTTGGAGTGGGGGTGCATGCTGTCAGGGGTGCTGTAAGGTGGAGGGTGGCTGCAGAGGTGGTGGTGGGGTGCTGAGGAGTATTTTTCTCTGCTCTGCTGACAAGCAGTTTTCTCTGATTGTACAGGAGTAATAAAGGCCTAGTGCATTAATTTGGTGGATTTTGTTATTTTTAAGATTCAGTTTTTATATGAATTTTTTGTATCTATTTTTTTATTTATCAAGGGGTGTTGTAGCACCCTCAGCACATCTGGGAAATAAAATCAAATTGCATTGGTCAAAATGCTTGTGTTCCTAGCTCCAACAGTGCAGTAGTATCTAACAATTCACAACAATACACATACATCTAAAAGTAAAAGAATGGAATTAAGAAATATATAGATATTAGGACGAGCAACGTCGGAGTGGCATTGACTAGAATGCAGTAGAATACAGAATATACAGTGAATACAGTATATACATATGAAATTAGTTCATGTACCAGATTGGAATGCAGTTTGATTGCTCAAATAAGTACCGTTACTGCTTTCCTTCATTTGTGTGTAGTTTTGCTTGTGTAATGTTAAAGTCAACGAGAACAATAAAGCAAGCTAGCTAGCAAGCCTAGCTAGTTAAAGTTACTTGGCTAGCTTGCTAACTTTGGATGGCTTGTTAACTTTTGCTAGCTAGAAACATGAACTTGGCCATTGCTAGCAAGATAAATGATGGAAAATCCTGTTAAGTTGGCTATTTGCTATTTGATTGTGTTCTTCCTACAGTAGTTGAGTTAATTAGCTAGCTAGCTTGCTAAAGTTAGATGGTTTGCTAACCTTGGTAAGCTAGCTAGTTAGCTAACAATATTGGCTAGCGTTATGTACATTCAGAGGAGAAAAAATTATCTTTATGTAATTTTATTTTCAAATCAAATAATATTTTATTCGTCATGTGTTTCGTAAAACAACAGGTGTAGACTGAAATGCTTGCTTACATGCCCTCTCCAACAATGCAGAAAGAAAGAAAATAGGGAAATAATAGAAAAGTAAGTACACATAACAATGAAAGTAGCTCAGGACCTGAAGCAAGGATATGCATATTCTTGATACCATTTGAAAGGAAACACTTTGAAGTTTGTGGAAATGTGAAATTAATGTTAGAGAACATAACACATTAGATATGGTAAAAGATGACGTTTTCATTTTTTGTACAATCATCAATTTCGAAATGCAAGAGAAATGCCATAATGTATTATTCCAGCACATGCGCAATTTTGATTCTGTCCACTAGATGGCAGCAGTGTATGTGCAAAGTTTTCCATCAAGGCTGTCCAAATGTATCTAATTGGTTTATTCATATATTTTCAAGTTCATAACTCTGCACTCTTCTCAAACAATAGCATGGTATTATTACACTGTAATAGCTACTGTAAATTGGACAGTGCAGTTAGATTAACAAGAATTTAAGCTTTCTGCCAATATCAGATATGTCTATGTCCTGGGAAATGTTCTTGTTACTTACAACCTCATGCTAATCACATTAGCCTACGTTAGCTCAACCATCCCGCGGGGGACCCACCGATCCTGTAGAGGTTTTAAACAAATCAAAATATATTTTATATTTGATATTCTTCAAAGTAGCCACCCTTTGCCTTGATGACAGCTTTGCACACTCTTGGCATTCTCTCAACCAGCTTCACCTGGAATACTTTTCCAACAGTCCAACAGTTGTCAAACGAGCGTGTGTTTGCCAATTGCGCTGGCTTAACGCCAGCTGAAGATAGAACCCTATATCTGTAGGGTTGCTCTTCTAGAACAAATAATTTCTGTGTGTGCCGCGCGCCTGTGTGGGGCATGCGTTTGTGTTTGTGTGTGTGCGAGCGTGTGTGCATGGGTCTGTATTTTAAGGAGTTTCATTGCCGAGCATGTAGTGCCAGGTTCATTGGGGACTGCAGCTGACAATCAGATGCATGTTCTTGTTTTATACTTGACAGACTGTGCCAGATGAGTTTCTTGCTCCCAGTGCTCTATATCTTTCATCTCACATCACATTCTCTATCTACAGTACTATACATGTCAATAAATTACTACAGGGATTTCCTAAAATGTACCCTGTGAAGTCCAAACCAATGGAAATCTGCAAGTTGACAGAGTTCCATGGCCAAGCTTTTTACATTCATTGTTATAACTCTTGATATCCACTTCAGTCCAGTCAGCAACTCCCACCAGCTACAGAAACCCTTTAATCAAATTCAAATTTATTTTATAAAGCCGTTTTTTACATCAGCAGTTGTCACAAGTTCAACAACAAAAACATGGTCACGGTTCACAATTTCCTTTCAGTTAATGCCATTATATAATGAAATAATGATCCATCTGGGTGCGATTAATTCATGGCTTTGTAGATGGATTGCCCTAGACTAGCCTGCCTCCCACAAACAATCATTGTGCTGATGAGTTACTGCCCATTAGGGGAAAAGTGTTCAATGAGAGACAAAAAAGTACATGCGCACACAGTTTGTTCTCTCATTTGGGCTCATGTGGAACGTGTGAGATTGAAAGGCCCTGTGCTCTTCTTGAGCTGCAATGTTGGTTAAGGGCTTGTAAGTAAGCATTTCACAGTAAGGTCTACACTTCTTTGAATGTTTGATTTGATTTTATTTTATTTAGTCTCACTTCTCACTATCACTTCTCACCATCACGGCGACCTAGTCCTCCTTCCCTATAGCTGTAGCCAGAGGATGACATTAGTGTCACAGAATGGGATTTCTCAGAAGAACTGGTTAAGGTGTGTTTAAATGAATGGGATTTCTCAGAAGAACTGGTCAAGGTGTGTTTAAACGAATGGGATTTCTCAGAAGAACTGGTCAAGGTGGTTTAAACGAATGGATTTCTCAGAAGAACTGGTTAAGGTGTGTTTAAACGAATGGGGTTTCTCAGAAGAACTGGTCAAGGTGTGTTTAAACGAATGGGATTTCTCAGAAGAACTGGTTAAGGTGTGTTTAAACGAATGGGATTTCTCAGAAGAACTGGTTAAGGTGTGTTTAAACGAATGGGATTTCTCAGAAGAACTGGTCAAGGTGTGTTTAAACGAATGGGATTTCTCAGAAGAACTGGTTAAGGTGTGTTTAAACGAATGGGATTTCTCAGAAGAACTGGTTAAGGTGTGTATAAACGAATGGGATTTCTCGGAAGAACTGGTTAAGGTGTGTTTAAACGAATTGTGCTTCAATATTTAGGTAGTATCTGGTGATATCTGAGGATACACACACCATCAAATGTTGGTGTGGTACAGTTCAATGGAAAATAAACTATGAAATATAAAGGCTGCACACTTTTCATTACTCACAATCCTTTTGTGAATGAAGGTTTCTTGTTGCGCTACCTATTTTAACTCACATCAATAGATAATTGAACAATTCTGTGTATTCAAAGTAGCTCAGCCATTGGAGGAGTGGCTATGGTCTTCTTCAGGGCCACTCGTCTCTGCTCTGAGAATTTTTCCAATTGTTTCCAGTTCCATGGCCATGAATGAAAAATAGAGCACAAAAAGTATGCCTTTTGTTAATCACAATCTTAGAAGCAAACATTTTTGCTAGCCATTTCTTTTTTTTGCATTCATTCTTGGAAGCTCTATAGAAAATAACATTTCAAGGAGAACGAAGCAATTTCATTTCCATGCTGTAATTATCCAGTGACCTCTCTTCATTGGTTTACCTTTAAATGCCATTGATAATGATTACAATCTTTTCCCACTCGTCTCAAGGCCAGGATTCACTACAAACCCTCATCCTCGTCCTATAGGACTGCCTGGATTTCAGTGACAAATGTTACTGTGTTGACTGTACTGGTTCAACCCATACATAATGTCCCTACATCGGACCCAACCCTCATTATAATCTCTGTTTAATCCTTTAGCCAATACAGTCTCTTAATTGGACATAAATTAAGGTCTGCATGTACGAAGGTACAATGACTACAATGACTGCAACTCCAATCCCAAGGCTATAGTATGATTCAAACCCAACTTCATCGAGCCATCAGACCCCAATCCCCTTATTATCTTTTGATCCCCTTTTCTAATACCGAATCTTAATTGGGCCCAAGGCAAGGTCTGACTGAAGCAGGGATAGGGTTAATTGCCTACAATCCCAGGTAGCCTAAAGGTCTTGGCAGGGTACCCTTATGCTTGCCTGATGTTAAATTATTTATTTATTCAGGACCCCAGATGGAGGGGGTTTCAGGCCGGCTGTGAGAGGACGTAATCCCTGAAGCACCCACACGCACACACACACTGCCACCAGACCATGCCTGTGTGTCTGAGTCTACTAGCCCTGGGGCCAGCAGGGACTAAGCCACACACACACATGCAGGCACGCCGGGCACGCACACACACACACACACACACACACACACACACACACACACACACACACACACACACACACACACACACACACACCCCGCTCCCTTTAGTTTGCGTTGGGGACCATGATGATGTCACCCACTCTAGCCAGGCCCAGGCCTGGGTACCTTGGCTGAGTGGCCGGGGGGACGGAAGCCCAGTTAATGCCCCTGGCCCAGTGGCCCAGCAACAGAGTCAACACCTCCCCACGGACCTCCGCTGTCTGGCCTTGGTCCTCTGTTCCGACCAGCTGATCCGGCCTACCGGCTGCTGCCTCCTGTCCTCCCTTTATCTAGGGCCTAGCTGGGACATTATCACCACAGAAGGACCTCTGTTGTTCTCCAAAAGTGTGCGCGCGTGTGTGTGTGTGTGTGTGGGGGGGGTGGGGTGGGGGGTAGGATGTTTTCAAAGGGAAAGGAAGGATCTCTCTCATTCACAACATTGTTATTTTATTAACTGAATACTGAATAAATTGGTCATTTGGGTGGGTTCTGTGTATCTAATAGGCTACATGGTGCGAGTCTCCAGAGAAAGCATGGCTAATTGGAGAGAAAATGGGGTCGCTTGAGGTCTTTTGATACAAGGCCAAGGGTCCAGATACAGGTCAAAGTCAATTATAAATGTGAAAACAAGCACGTATTCTAATACAAAATGTTTTTGATTATTATGTAAATATTTCTAACATTCATATACACACCGTAGTAATCCACCAGTCTACAGTATACTAACACTATACACACACTGTTATAATCACATTTGCCCATTTATTTACATAATAATTTGTAATCCCTCACAGTATTGCTCTATCTTGATAACCTTATACCACGTCGGGGACGCTGGTGTTGCTAGCCTCTATAGACCTTTTCCCTCAGAAGATGTAAACGCTGTAGACGATCGACTACTAAATAGCTACTTTATGATATTTAACTAACTTTGGCGCCTTTAGTCTTTCACAAGAGTTTTCCTCAGAAGAAAAACCACCATCGGTTTAGATTCTCTTCTCAAATTATTGTTCTAAAAAGTCCTTTCTGAAAATGCAGAAACAGGAGGTAGAGTGAATTGAGGTGGAGAGAGAGTAGTCCGGTTTATAGGCTGTGACATTCAGGCTGGGAGCACTGTCAGCTAAAGCTGAGGGGAAATTGAGCATCCAACCCCCATCCTCCCAAATATCTACAGTACCTCTCTACCTTGGGCAACAGCCAGGAAAATACAGTCGGGACAAGAAACATTTCTGTGTCTGCATTTTGCACCCATATAGCAGGTCTGCGATTAAACTAGGGAAAAACTTAGACAAAGACTACTGTCGAAACATGTGAACTTTTTGTATAAAAGAGCACTATGTATTCATAATTATGGTTCTGACTCACTGCTCCCTCTTGGTCTGGTAGTTATTGTAAAAGAGAATGCATTCTCACTTACTTTCCTGGTTAATTAAAGGCAATTACTGTCCATCTTTGGGTGTTGCTGTCCTCATCCCTCTTTTCAAAGCTTAGCATTAGCGAGAATACTGTATAATTTGTATCTGCCCTACTTTATAGAGTAATGAGTCATCATCAAGCAGGTTTAGTTTCTATTGTGTCTCAGAACAACATACAGCCCAGTGGTTTATATTCATTACTGCCATAACATAATAATGAATTCAGCATCAGCCTGTCCTACTGTATATTGAAATATGCCAAAGAGTGTAGGAAAGATTGGTGTATTCGAATTATGTCTGAGTGTATGACAGTGTGTGTGTGTGTGTGTGTGTGTGTGTGTGTGTGTGTGTGTGTGTGTGTGTGTGTGTGTGTGTGTGTGTGTGTGTGTGTGTGTGTGTGTGTGTGTGTGTGTGTGTGTGTGTGTCCACGTTGTTGTCACAGGGAGAGGTGGAAGTGTGTGATTGTGGCGGTGGATTACCGCAGTATCTTACTGCACACTCTCTAAGACACCGTGGGGGGCTGTCGACTCAATATAACTGATTTCACTTCATCCCTCAATGGACCTTCTCCAACACTTTCAGCAGGCTGCAAGAAGAGGAAACGATATTTCACACTTCCAGCTCCCTGAATAGGACTTTTGATGTCTGATCGTATCCCCTTCACTTCCATTGTACTTCCTCCATTTTTCTTCACTGGCAAAACAAGCGTGTTTGGTGTTTTTCAAACCCTTCCCAGTGAGTCAACAGAAGTCAATGTATGTGTCCCAAATGGTACCCTATTCCTTATGTAGTGGACTACTTGTGACCAGAGCTCTGGGCCCTGGTCACAAGTAGTGCACTATATAGGTAACACGGTGCTATTTGGGACTCACCCAAAGTCACTCTGCTGCTTTCCAGAAAGGTAGTAAAGAAGACAAACTCCAGGCCATTGTTTTCCAGTTTCAGAGATCACAGTCCATGTTTCCTCTACGATACATGGGTTCTAAATAGTTGATGTTTTGGGAAGTTGTAGTTCAGGAGCGGGTCTTATCACAGACTGCTGCTCTGGTGCCGCCACCGCTGAGGAACAGATCAGGTTCAAAAAGTGTTTGTTTTCTTTCATATACTTTAAGTGTTTGATTGAGCCTGCCTGGAATGCCAAACGGGATGGATTTTGATCTTCTGGGACTATTCCTTTGGTTCCATTGCACCAGGCAAGCTCAATCAAGGGAAGCTAAAGTATTTAAAAATATATATATACTATTTGAAGCCAGGTCTGAGAGAGGAAGCTGCTTATATCATCTCTGTTTTCCTCCGGCCCAGCTGTTTCGGCTCTCCGGGTTATCCAGCTATCTGCTGATGCTGATCGCCTTTGATGTGAAGAGCGCAGAGAGGCTGCAAAGAGGTGTAGCGTCAAGGGGAATCACTCTGGCACCAGTGACCCCGAATTAGCCTGTTTGAGTTCAAGTTTAAACAAATGGGAAGGATTGGGCTTTTCTTTGGACACAGCACAGCAGACCATCTGTCTTGATTCCTCTTGACTCAGTTTTGACTAATAAAAGCCAATGAAGATGTTTTCTCTCCAAAGCTAAAGAAGATGTTTTCCATTCATCCTAGTAATCGAACAATGGCTCTCGAGTGAGTTACTGCCTGTTGTGACCGATTGGATCTTCATTCGCCTAAAGAGCAGTCAGAGACCCGAAGTATCCCCAGTTACAAGAACGGTTAAATACCAAAGAATCCTCATAATGATTCATTGAAATGCCATAACGATTATTTCCAATGCTTCTTTCAAAACAAGAGTTTGAGATCATCAACAATCAAAGCGAAACAAGCTTTGAGAGGTCTGTCATGGCGAAGGTTTGGAGAGAATGAGCAAACACTTGTTTCTCAGGCATCACAAATTATTATGTCATGGTTCCCTGCCTGAAGGTTATTCCGTGGTCTCCCTCCGCTCTGCCTTTTATGACTAATGTACACTTAATCTTCCACAGATGAACCGCTCAACTCGTTCCAGGATTTCCCCCTCTTTTCTATTGCGCTAACAATGCTGCCAAGCTTTCATTTAACAATAAAGACTATTATTCTATTGGAATGACTGTGGCTTTTGTTTCAGACCCTCATTTCATTTTTTCCCTCCTTTCCTCCCTCCACCATCATACTTTTTTGTCTAATGCTCGTCGGTTCACTTCATTTGTCTTCTCTGGCATTCATGAGGATTTGAGAGCAGGGATCATCATGAACTCATAAAGTTTAATCCATCCCAGATCATTTTCTTCATTATATGATTTTGTTCTCTGGAACAGGGTCGGGAGGGAGTTTTTTCCCTGGCCTAGAGGAATTAGAGGAGGAGCTGGTCCTGGGGAGGTGGGGAGTGTCTGAGATGTAACACTTGTGCGTACCGTGAAGTGGCTCAATACACTCGGTCTGTGACAGACTGGTCAAACTGACTTAAGATGGGTCAAAACAGACAGACTAAACACAGTCTATGAAAGACTATATACAGTCTATGACAGACTACACACAGTCTATGATAGACTAAATACAGTCTATATGACAGACTACACACAGTCTATGATAGACTAAATACAGTCTATATGACAGACTACACACAGTCTATGATAGACTAAATACAGTCTATATGACAGACTACACACAGTCTATGACAGACTACACACAGTCTATGACAGACTACATACAATCTATGACAGACTACACACAGTATATGACAGACTACACACAGTTTATAACAGACTCCACAGTCTATATGACAGACTACACACAGTCTATTACAGACTACACACAGTCTATATGACAAACTACAAACAGTCCATGACAGACTCCACACAGTCTATATGACAGACTCCACACAGTCTATATGACAGACTACACACAGTCTATGATAGACTAAATACAGTCTATATGACAGACTACACACAGTCTATGATAGACTAAATACAGTCTATATGACAGACTACACACAGTCTATGATAGACTAAATACAGTCTATATGACAGACTACACACAGTCTATGACAGACTACACACAGTCTATGACAGACTACATACAATCTATGACAGACTACACACAGTATATGACAGACTACACACAGTTTATAACAGACTCCACAGTCTATATGACAGACTACACACAGTCTATTACAGACTACACACAGTCTATATGACAAACTACAAACAGTCCATGACAGACTCCACACAGTCTATATGACAGACTCCACACAGTCTATATGACAGACTACACACAGTCTATATGACAGACTACGCACAGTATATGACAGACTACGCACAGTATATGACAGACTACACACAGTCTATAATACAGACTACAAACAGTCTATGACAGACTACAAACAGTCTATGACAGACTACAAACAGTATATGACAGACTACGCACAGTATATGACAGACTACACACAGTCTATAATACAGACTACAAACAGTCTATGACAGACTACAAACAGTCTATGACAGACTACAAACAGTCTATAATACAGACTACAAACAGTCTATGACAGACTACAAACAGTCTATGACAGACTACAAACAGTCTATAATACAGACTACAAACAGTCTATGACAGACTACAAACAGTATATGACAGACTTGCTCAAAACAGACAGACTAGAAGGTCATATATCATCACAGTTGTAGGTGAGAAGCAGACCTACAGTACCGGTCAAAATTTTGGACACATACTCATTCCAGGGTTTTTCTTTATTTTCACTATTTTCTACATTGTAGAATAATAGTGAAGACATCAAAGTTGATGGTTTTTGCGACTGCACTTGAAGAAACTTTCAAAGTTCTTGACATTTTTCTGATTTGACTGACCTTCATGTCTTAAAGCAATGATGGACTGTCTACATGATTCCATATGTGTTATTTCGTAGTTTTGATGTCTTCACTGTTATTCTAGAATGTAGAACATAGTACAAATAAAGAAAAACCATTTTGACTTGTACTGTATGTGTCAGAGAAACATGGTAGACAATGATGAATGGAAAACTTGACCATGACGACAGGTGAAAGAAACCTTGTCAAAATCATTCACTATTTCTGTTAGTTCTGCTCGGCTGCATGTGAGGGTTTTATAACGCTGACTAGACTTCTCAACATTCCCTGACTTCTAAACCTTTTCATTTAATGATTCTACCAGATCCAGCTACAGTTTATAGTGTGTATATACCCAGGAGCATAATGTGAAACACAGTTCATATATAATGTGCTATGTTTAGCGGCATTGTTTATACTACATGCGTTTTCTTGCAAATGAAAATGTCATTTAAAGTCAATGTGATTTAGGCAGAAGTAAAGTTTATAACAGTTTATAATACTCTAGCAGACTAAAACATATTCCTTCATTCCAACTCTCATCACTGACATACAGTTCCTTCGGAAAGTACTCAGACCCCTTGACTTTTCCACATTTTGTTACGTTACATCCTTATTCTAAAATTGATTAAATCATTTTTTCCCCCCTCATCAATCCTCACACAATACCCCATAATGACAAAGCAAAAACTGTTTTTTAGACATTTCTGCAAATGTATTAAAATAAAAACAGAAATATGACATTTACATAAGTATTCACACCCTTTACTCAGTACTTTGTTGAAGCACCTTTGGCAGTGATTACAGCCTTGAGTCTTCTTGGGTATGACGCTACAAGCTTGGCACATTTGTATTTGGGGAGTTTCTCCCATTCTTCTCTGCAGATCCTCTCAAGCTATGTCAGGCTGGATGGGGAGCGTTGCTGCACAGCTATTTTCAGGTCTCCACAGAGATGTTCGATCGGGTTCAAGTCCGGGCTCTAGCTGAGCCACTCAAGGACATTCAGAGACTTGTCCTGAAGCCACTCCTGCGTTGTCTTGGCTGTGTGCTTAGGGTTGTTGTCTTGTTGGAAGGTGAACCTTTGACCCAGTCTGAGGTCCTGAGCGCTCTGGAGCAGGTTTTCATCAAGGATCTCTCTGTACTTTGCTCCATTCATCTTCCCCTCAACCCTGACTAGTCTCCCATTCCCTGCCACTTAAAAACATCCCCACAGCATGATGCTGCCACCCATGCTTCACCGTAGGGATGGTGCCAGGTTTCCTCCAGATGTGACGCTTGGCATTCAGGCCAAAGAGTTCAATCCGGTATTCATCAGACCAGAGAATCTTGTTTCTCATGGTCTGAGAGTCCTTTGGGTGCCTTTTGGCAAACTCCAAGTGGGCTGTCATGTGCCTTTTACTGAGGAGTGGCTTCCTGTTTGGCCTGGCGGCCAGCTCTAGGAAGATTCTTGGTGGTTCCAAACTTCTTCCATTTAAGAATGATGGAGGCCACTGTGTTCCTTGGTCATTCAACGCTAAATACAGTGTTTGGTACCTTTCCGCAGATCTGTGCCTCGACACAATCCTGTCTCGGAGCTCTATAGCCAATTCCTTCGATCTCATGGCGTGGTTTTTGCTCTGACATGCACAGTCAACTGTGGGACCTTGTATAGACAGGTTCGTGCCTTTCCAAATCATGTCCAATCAATTGTATTTACCACAGGTGGACTCCAATCAAGCCGTAGAAATATCTCAAGGATGATCAATGAAACCAGGATGCACCTGAGCTCAATTTTGAGTCTCATAGCAACGTTTCTGAATACTTATTTCTGTTTTTTATTTGTAATACATTTACTAACATTTCTAAAAACTTGTTTTTGCTTTGTCATTATGGGGTATTGTGTGTAGATTGATGAGAAATCGTTTTTTTAAAATCCATTTTATGGACCGTATCCTCATTCCCTTCTGCTTGTAACACCTCTCTAACTTTCCCTTCATCAAATCAGTACCAGACACTTTTAGTGTCCTGAAAATACTGTTGTTGATTTTGTGTTAAGGAACTGTTTCAATATTAAAAGGAAACCATTACATTATCCCCTTTGCCAAGTGTGTACAGCTGGTCCTATAGCCGGGTGTTGTTGTGGGTGCAGCTGATTAGTAAGCTGGGGACTGTTGGCGAGGCAAGGAAAATACTGCAAGACTCTATCTGTAACACAGACATTTCTCTTCTTCTCCCTGTGTTTGATTAGCTCACAGGAATAGAGGATGCCATGTTGTCTGCCTGCCATGTCTATTTCTTCCATTTCTTTGAAATACATTCAAATCTCAAAAGGAGACCAAGTGATCAAATGTTAGTCATTAGGTTTGTTTCTCAGCATTTTTTAACCCGAATGTGTGATTAGAATTCATTTCAGATCATTTGCAGGGTTATTTTTCTGACTATAAATAAGGTTCCATTAACTACCTTTATTATCTTGAATTGACTACAAAGCTCATTATTGCTTTGGCCTCCACAGTAACTGTTATTCTAAGAGCTGAAAGAAAACCTTAAAACTGTCTTTTCTTTCATGAGTGATTGATTTCAGATGTTTAGATTTTATTAGGATCCCCATTAGCCGATGCCAATGGCGACAGCTAGTGTTACTGAGGTCCGACACTAGAAAGAAAAATTAAAGACGAAATACTTTACAATTTACAGCACGTACAATTAAAAACATTAACATGTAGTGTGTGTGTGTGTGTGTGTGTGTGTGTGTGTGCATCTATCAAGTTACACATGCAGTACATGTCAGTATATACAAACAAAAAGTAGGTCACATAAGGGAGAGGCGTTGTGCGAGGGGTGTTGCTTTGTTCGTTTTTTTGAAAAACAGGTTTTCTGTTTATGAGATGGAAGAGAGTTCCATGTAATCATGGCTCTGTATAATACTGCACATTTCCTTGAATCTGTTCTGGACCTGGGGACTGTGAAAAGACCCCAGGTGGCATGTCTGGTGGGGTAACTGTGTGTGTCAGTGCTGTGTGTAAGTTGACAATGCAATCAATTTGGAATTTCCAACACATTCATTTTTCTTATAAAAACAAGAAGCGATGCAGTGCCTGCATGAAGGTTGGAAACTGACTCTGAAATCTGCCCCAGTACCGATTACGGGACATTGGTAGAGCACTGGAGTTGATTCCGTCCAATGTTCAATGCCAAAAGAAAATCTATTTGTTTGGCCATAGTACTGCCAGAATGTCCAGAATGTCCAAGAAAATGATCCAAGATTCAGATCCAAGAACATGTGTCTGTGCCTTACATGAATATTCATAAAGACCTTGCTATATATATATAAAAAAAAGAATAACACCTCAAAGTGCTTTCATCTTATTATCTACGTGCCCATAAGGAGAATGGCCCTGGAATGACTGGACACCTCCTATGAAGGAAATCTTATCTTGTCTGTGCAGAGGTTCAGCTAATATAGAGGCTAAGCTAAAAATGATTTCCAAAGGATCTAAAGAAAGGGGGATGTGATGACCGGCATGGATAGAGGTCATCCTCTCATCCTCCCTCACTCCGTCTGAGTACTTTTAGCTGGGAGTTAAACAGCTTACCGACAGCAGGCTACAGCACACGTTGTGTATGGTGAGGCGGTGCCCTGTGGCCCTTCGTAGCCATGGTGGATCAGCCCTGTGGAGAGTACCGTGCACGTTGTGTATGGTGTGGCGGTGCCCTGTGGCCCTTCGTAGCCATGGTGGATCAGCCCTGTCTCAGCCCTGTGGAGAGTACCGTGCACGTTGTGTATGGCGTGGCGGTGCCCTGTGGCCCTTCGTAGCCATGGTGGATCAGCCCTGTCTCAGCCCTGTGGAGAGTACCGTGCACGTTGTGTATGGTGCCCTATGATGGAGCTGTGGCTAAGCAAGCCCTGTGGAGATTGTGCCCTGCCCCTTGGCAGCAGTGGGTCATGGGTCAGCTCTGTCTCAGGGCAGTGGAGACACAAAGGGTCTGAGGAATGGGGGGGCTCAATGCTGACCGAAGGCCATGCTCTCTGGTTTCTGTTGGCCTAATAATCATGTTGCTCGTGGGGCTGTAAATCTAATTGGTCTCTGAAGAGTCGTCCCCCTTGTCTCACATTCCTGGCATGCAGTCTGGCATACAGTCTTATTCATTGTACAGTTGTCCGGGGTGATGTTTCAGACACTTGGCTTTTGTAAGTTAGTGGGGAAAGGGAACCAGATCTTAAAATGTTACAAATCAAAGAGGAATTGAGCTAAATAGCTGTAACGCTGTGAACAATTAACACTACTTAGATCCTAATTCCACTTAATAAACAAACAATTCACATGCTGTGGACTACTGACTGAGGCAAATCCTTCTAAGTCGGTGCAAATTCCAAGAAGGCGTCAGTCTGCATCTTACAGCAATCAGAGAACGTTATACATCAGAGTGGTGGAAGTCAGAAAATGGAACGAATCCGACACTAGATGGATGTTGTCCGGCAACCCAGAAATAGAAAAGAGTGAGAGCAGGCAAAGAGGGTAATATAATGTCATTAATAAATACATGTAGATTGGTCTCTTTCCTCCGGACATGGATGCCACTATATCCGTGCTTCTCTGTTGAAATCAAAACAGCCTGAGTCATGGCAGATATTGTCTGTGAAACACAAAGCAAAGCAAGCTGCTGATCAGATGACCTAGATAAGGCAATAAAGAGAGCAATGTTATGCTGAGAAACTGAAGACAATAAACAGTGACATCATCCACTGCTTTGGAACTGGGCATCTCTTATAATTGGATACATGAGCCTTTCCTCATAGTTTTTTCAACCATTTCTTATTCTGGATACATCCGCTATAGGAGAATATAATATATAGTACGGTATGTCATCGTTCCTTTAGGGATAAAGTGACTTACAGTGAAAATCGTATAAATCTGTCAAATCCTCCCATGTCTTTCATAGAGAGGATGGAACAGGGACCTCTCGGATGGAGAGAGCATGGGACCAGAACTAATGAAGACATCCACAGTTCCTCTCCGGACAAAACAGACATTTACGAGGCGATATGAATATGGCTTTAATAAAAAGGCCATCATCGAGTGTTTGGCATCCATTGCTTTGTTAGAAAAAAACCTTCTCAATGCCAAGCCATCTTGTGAAAAACGTCTGCGATATGAAGTTTCCCCCCGGTAACTGCACGAGCACATGCACTCGCACACGCACACGCGTACACACACAAACACATACACACGCACACACATACTCTCCGCCGTTGATAATGGCTGACCCTGGCCATGACCCCACTCTCCGAGGGTATCTCAAGGGCAGTTGGGATATGCAAAAACACATATCCAAAATAGGACAAATATAAGCACCCAGCACCCACACCCACACAGACTGATGCTATGGTGGAGAGGGCTGCAGGGGCAGATTGTCCATCTGGGAGTTCTGGCAAATGCTAGAAGGGCTGGACAATTTTTTAGTTGGTTAGGCTGGTTGAAATTGACACAGATGAAATTGCCCCCCTGGGTGCACATTTTGTTTTTCGGCCGAGCAGTACAGAGCTGATTCAAATAACCAATTTATCATCCAGCTTCGATTATTTGAATCAGCTGTGTACTGCTAGGGCAACAAAAACTAAATGTGCACCCAGGGTGGGCCCCAGGACCAAGTTTGAGAAACCCTGAAAGACAGCCCAAAAGCATATAAACGTATAAAGAGCACATTCTACATAGTCACCTCACTCAAAACTTAGACTGTGACTATATCAGAATCGCAATATTTTTGCCATGCCAAAAATGAAAACACGAAGCAAACTTGTCGTTCGTAAAATATTGTGTGCTATAGATTGGACTCTGGATGACAACATAATGATGTTGGGTTGCCTGTTTTACATGTTATTTTGGCATATCAGTTTGCAAACAATGTAAACAAAAAACAAAAATCATTGACTTTCTTTTTTGCTTTCTCTAGAAAGGCAGCTCCAAAATGTAGGTGTTTCAGCCTAGCTCAGTGCTTTCTGTGGTGGTGGGGCAGCCAGCGGAAAATAAGTGGTAATGTTCTCTAGTTGCGCCGTGATTGGCTCAGTGTTCTGTCATTCATGGGGACACTACGTCCTGCCAAATCTAAAGGTAGAGTTAGAAAACCCTTGGGTTTTGCCATAGAGTTACATTGGAAGTGCCAATGCAAGAAGGCTCAAGGCCTTTGGCCACAGATAAAAGGATGTTAAATCACATTATATCTACAGTAGCTTTGATTGGACTGTCAACATCCAACTTTCAAATCTTAGCTAGCCTCTTACATCTAGACGTTCCGCTAGCGGAACACCTGCTCCATTATCCAATGATGGGCGTGGCGCGAAATACAAACTCCTCTAAAATACAAAAACTTCCATTTTTCAAACATATGACTATTTCACAGCATTTTAAAGATAAGACTCTCCTTTATCTAACCACACTGTCCGATTTCAAAAAGGCTTTACAACGAAAGCAAAACATTAGATTATGTCAGCAGAGTACCAAGCCAGAAATAATCAGACACCCATTTTTCAAGCTAGCATATAATGTCACAAAAACCTAGAAGACAGCTAAATGCAACACTAACCTTTGATGATCTTCATCAGATGACAACCCTAGGACATTATGTTATACAATACATGCATGTTTTGTTCAATCAAGTTCATATTTATATCAAAAAACAGCTTTTTACATTAGCATGTGACGTTCAGAACTAGCATACCCCCCGCAAACTTCCGGGGAATTCGCTAACATTTTACTAAATTACTCACGATAAACGTTCACAAAAAGCATAACAATTATTTTAAGAATTATAGATACAGACCTCCTCTATGCACTCGATATGTCCGATTTTAAAATAGCTTTTTGGTGAAAGCACTTTTTGCAATATTCTAAGTACATAGCCCAGGCATCACGGGCTAGCTATTTAGACACCCGGCAAGTTTAGCACTCACCAATATCAGCTTTACTATTATAAAAGTTTCATTACCTTTTGTTGTCTTCGTCAGAATGCACTCCCAGGACTGCTACTTCAATAACAAATGTTGGTTTGGTCCAAAATAATCCATCGTTATATCCGAATAGCGGCGTTTTGTTCGTGCGTTCCAGACACTATCTGAAATGGTAAATCAGGGTCGCACGCATGGCGCAATTCGTGACAAAAAAAATCTAAATATTCCATTACCGTACTTCGAAGCATGTCAACCGCTGTTTAAAATCCATTTTTATGCCATTTTTCTCGTAAAAAAAGCGATAATATTCCGACCAGGAATCTCCTTTTAGCTAAACAGAGGAAAGTAAACAAAGCTTTCGGTCGACACGGGCACGAGCCTGAGTCTCACAGTACTGTAACCAGCCACTACCCAAACGCGCTACTTTTTTTCAGCCAGAGCCTGCAAAGCCACGATTCAGCTTTTTACCGCCTTCTGAGACCCTATGGCAGCCGTAGGAAGTGTCACGGGACAGCTAAGATCCTCACTCTTCAATAAACAGAGACAAGAAGAACGACACCTTGTCAGACAGGCCACTTCCTGCCTGAAACCTTGTCAGGTTTTTGCCTGCCAAATGAGTTCTGTTATACTCACAGACACCATTCAAACAGTTTTAGAAACTTTGGAGTGTTTTCTATCCATATGTAATAAGTATATGCATATTCTAGTTACTGGGTAGGAGTGGTAACCAGATTAAATCGGGTATGTTTTTTATCCAGCCGTGAAAATACTGCCCCCTAGCCATAACAGGCTAGCAGTCATCATCATGAATCAAGTCGACAATCTACTGGAAAATCCTTTTTAATCCTTGTCATATGAAGAGAAATAATTAAGAGAAATTACAGACAAAACGTATCCGTGCTCATCGGCCATTGGACATAAACATTAGTTGGAAATCGCAAATTCAACAATGAGTGGTTTGGAAGGAATCAGTGGCTAACTGCAAGCATTGCAAAGCAATCCCTAGCCTGCTATTCAGTGGAGTGGGTGTGTGGTCCCATGTCTGGGTTTAAGGTTCCATTTTACAAGCTTAAAATTATAAACATTTAACATTGGCTATGCTGTCAATCCAGCATGACTTCTGCCATGCTGAAAACAACTGTTAACTTGGAACTGGGAAATTTGATTTCAGAAAGTTCAAGACAGCTGGGTCATTCAACTCGGAATTGTAAGTCAGGAACTCAGGCCTCTTACTAGAGCTACAACCTGAAGATCACTGACGTCATCATGATTCAACCTTGTTTTTTTCAGAGTTCCCAGTTGTCTTGAAAGCACCATAAATCCAGAGAATGCCAGACTTTCATGACAAAATGTGATGACAAAATTTGACCACGAAGGACCGCCAAGCCACTTTCCTGTTCAAGTGAGCACAGCACAACAATTTGAGTCAAAAAATGTATTTTATGCTGCTGCATAAATGATGTAATATGCCAGGGAGATATGTATACTGTAGCTAAGAAAGTAATACTACGCGTATGTTGTGTAGCAAGCTGTTAGTAACCCATGTGTCTCACCCTAATAATTTGGTCTATTTTCCCCTCTTTATTTTGCCTACTGTTCTGACTTGATATTATAAGAGCTTTTATTGTCTGCTTATATGCCCCCTTTATTTATCCTATGGTTCTGACTTGTACAGGGAGAACCCTGTAAGAACGGCCCATGTTCTGAATTCTGTTGCTGTACATTTCAAAAGTGCTGAACAAATAGTTATATTAACCACGTCCTTCCTAGCACGCTCAGTAATGTCTTAATCGAAAGTACTTATTGCCTCTTATCCGCTTGTCGTCCCCTTATGCCATAGTTTGTACAAATCTCAATTGTCAGTAGAAACCACATTTGTTTAAGTAAGTCAGCCATATCAGCTATGTTTTTTGTAAAGGCAGTAAATGAGGCTGAATGAACTGTTTTGCTGCCAGACCAGTCTCCGCTGATAGCCAGGTGTAGCAGTGGAAAGGTGTTGGGACTGCTGTTAGGACTCTGCTGTTGGGACAGCTTTATGTAGGCCCTAACAGTTTGTGGGCACCGTTTGTCACCGTTATAGTGCAATTAATGTATTGATTAGTGATGTGTTGTGTAGTGGCTTTGCTGGCATTTGTTTTTGCCCCACCAATATTTACATGCTAAAATCAGAACTGATATTGATAATGGAAAGAAGGGCGCTCAACCAACATGAGTCAAGGTGCAATAAAAATGTTTTTATCATCAATGAATAAATATTGATTACCCATTTATTTGTCTCCTTCAGAAGATCGTCCCACTCCTAAAAGTTAGGCCATGAAACGTAATACTGATAGTCTAATATAATGGTCCATGTGAATCTCTGGTAATTTAACCTATTTCTTAAGTTATTTTTGCACATTTTGATATTGCTTATCCCATACTTTATGTTCGATTCGGCTATACAGGAGTTACGTTCCGGATCAATTTGAGCTGGTACAGTAAGTATAGTAAACACAGAAAGCAACAAGCAAAATAAGTCCAGTTTTCTAAATGTTTCTGAGAATGTCCTCTTTCAGATGCTCTTTTCCCTGGGTTGATAGCCCCAACCGTTCATATGTAAAAAGTAATAAATCCATCAGATCGTCAGTGATCCAACGTTGTAAATCATAATTTGTCAAAACACAGTTTTAGTTCAACTTCAAATCAGTGATGCTCAGCCTCTGAACGTCTATTTTATTTTTTTATTACGTTTTACAAGTTTGAGACCCGTATCTAGGAGAATAGATGAAGGGACATGTTCATGATCCTTCATCTAGTAGTATTTCAGTGATTCCATGGCTGGCAAGTCAGCTGCGTCACATACGCCTAAAATAACATTGCGGGACTGTGATTGGGTTTGGGACCAGTTACGGCGGGAGCTGAAGGGAGACGGCCAGAAAGCCAGCGGGAGCTGGCGGCTGCGGTATGAAGAAATCAGTCCGGCGCAGACCTCTACAGTACTATGGTGTCAGAAGATCAACAGTGGTGGAAGCCCATAGCTAGCTGGCTAACAGAACACAGCTCTGGGAGAGGCCCAACTTTTCAGAGCCCAATAAACCCAGACATACAGATGGATAGAGTATTAACATCCAGTGGTAGAGGAACACTGTGAGATCCATAGTGAACAAGGTAACACTTGACTTTAGGCCCCTTTTATGAAGGGGCTCCCTAGTGGCGCAGCGGTCTAAGGCACTGCATCTCAGTGCAAGAGGCGTCACCACAATCCCTGGTTTGAATCCAGGCTGAATCACATCCGGCTGTGATTGGGAGTCCCATAGGGCAGAGCACAATCGGCCCAGTGTTGTCCGAATTTGGCCGGGGTAGGCTGTCATTGTAAGTATTTGTTCTTAACTGACTTGCCTAGTTAAATAAAGGTAATATTTTTTATTAAATAATAATGATAAAATATGAAGGCTAATGCATCATCAGATCCCTTATAGGCAGTCATGAACATGATGCAATGCTTATCTTCCTGTGTTTCACATCTAGGCTATATTTCAGTTTTCTATGACGCCTAAAAGAAACACATGGGAAAAAGTTGGGGGAATTTCAAAGTCAGGTGTGTATCTAGAAGTCATGGAGATAATACAGGGCATTAGTGATTCTACTGAGAAAGCTGGTGAATGTGTCTCCGTTTGCCCACATGTGAAATGTGCTGTCGTCACAGATAACAGTAGAGGGAGGTCTCATACACACACTATAGTGAGGTCTCTGTGAGTGAAGCCTGAACATGGGTTGGCAGAGGGACTCTGCAGTTTGCACTCTCTGTCTACCAAAAGACAGAGAGATGGAAAAGAAAGTGAAAAATGAGAGAAACATTTTAGAAATCCCCTTCAGTGCATATGCCATTTTTATATGGACATTATGTGCTTGGGTAAAATAATGTTTGACTGCACTAACAGACTTAAAAATAGAGTGTTATTTTATAGAATGGCAGCAAAACTCTAATGCAGCTATTTTTCCAAATTCCTCAATTAAATTGAATAAAAGCCCTCAGTTGGAATCCACAGCTGGTGCGGATAAGCGTGTGGTTCAATCTGTATTGCTAGTATTCAATGTGAGTAGGCCCTAGCCAAAGTGATGCTAGATGGCTAGTTTTGACAAGGACCATTTATAGCAAAATCAAATAAATTAGGGGAAAATGTCAAATGCCTCTTTAATCTGCCATAATAATGGCATATAGGTCAGCAATGTTTGACATATGGCCTTTTCCTCTACACACTCATCCACACACACACAAACGCACACACGCACACGTGCACACGCACACAAACACACACACAACCCCAGACACCCCCTGTCCTGTCAGGCAGGCAGGTAAACTAGAGGTCAGGGATTATCCAGGGATAGCCAGGGCCTTACACACTCCCTGTGTGTGCAAATCCACCCACCGCCGGCTGTGTTTATGAAAACATTCCCTAAATCCCTTGCTAAATATCACATAGGCTTCCAAAACAGGACGTCATGCAGTGCAGAGCAGTGATTTGGTGGGGCTGGTTTTTTTTTACGCGTCTGTCTGGCCTATTGAAAGAGAAAGTGTGTGTGCGTGCGTGTACACAAATCTGTATGTCCACGTGAGTGTGAGATCACTTTCAGACAATGTTACGTCTACGTACAGTATGACGACTCTACAAACTTCATGCATTCCCTCTTTTGAGACACTCCTAGCCCTCAGGTGACGTTATTGACTCAATTGCTGCTTCTGTTTCCCTTCCTACCTGGCTTCCTTTTCTCTTCTTCATCGTTTCCGCATGAATAAACTCCTGTCACTTAAATTATCTGCCCGCAGTACAAGTTTGCTTGAACTCCCTCCAAAAGTCACTGTCTGAGAAGCAATTCAATCAAATGTCACAGTGTCTGAATGGAATTGCCGTTAATGGTAGGACTATTTAGCTTCAGCTTGCCCCATTCTAAATATGAAATTGTTTTTTCATGTTATGATTTCTGTTACTGAACAGTTTAAACATATGTTATGATTGCTAACAGCATAAACATTTTGCTTCAAATCTTTGGACATGTGTGATTCGGATGTTTTGTCTTCGAACCATTTATCTTGGTTTTGTCACGACTCCTACCGTAGGTAGCTCCCTCTCCTGTTCGGGTGGCGCTCGGCGGTCGTCGTCACCGGTCTCCTAGCTGCCACTGATTCCCTTTTCCCCCTTTTCGTTTATTGTGTGCACCTGTTTTTGGTTTGGGCTGATTAGCCGGGCTATTTTAGCCAGGAGGCCCGCCTGCTCTGTGTGTGGGATTATTTGATCGTTGTATAGCTTGTGAATGCACGCTCATTGTATTTTGAGGTGCGAGTGCGTATTTTGCGCCGACCTGTTCTGTCCCATATGTTTGGGCACTTTGGTTTTTGTGTGCGCTCTAGTTCGCTGTCGGAGCGGCTTGTGTTTTGCCATTGTGTGTTTAATAAATAACACTACCCTGCATTCTCTGCTTCCTGCTCCTGACTCTGCACCCACTACGCCCAAGCGTTACAGGTTTCTCCAAAAATAATGCAAGTTTGCTCCAATTGTGCAGCATCCACCCACTACGGTAAAAACATATCTTTTTTCACCTTTATTTAACCAGGTAGGCCAGTTGAGAACAAGTTCTCATTTACAACTGCAACCTGGCCAAGATTAAGCAAAGCAGTGCGACACAAACAACAACAAAGAGTTACACATGGAATAAACAAACATACTATAGAAAAAAATATATATACAGTGTGTGCAAATGAGGTAAGATTAGAGAGGTAAGGCAATAAATAGGTGGTAGTGGCAAAGTAATTACAATTTAGCAATTAAACACTGGAGTGATAGATGTGCAGAATATGAATGTGCAAGTAGAGCTACTGGAGCAAAAATAAAATAATAAATAACAGTATGGGGATGAGGTGGTTGGATGGGCAATTTACAGATGAGCTATGTACAGGTGCAGTGACCTGTGAGCTGCTTTGACAGCTGATGCTTAAAGTTAGTGAGGGAGATATGAGTCTCATTGGCAGCAGAGAACTGTAAGGAAAGGCATCCAAAGGAGGAGTAGGCTTTGGGGTTGACCAGTGAAATATACCTGCTGGAGTGCGTGCTACGAGTGAGTGCTGCTATGGTGACCAGTGAGCTGAGATAAGGCCCCCACCTTTACCTAGCAAAGACTTATAGATGACCTGGAGCCAGTGGGTTTGGCAACGAATATGAAGCATGGGCCAGCCAAAGAGAGCATACAGGTCGCAGTGGTGGGTAGTATATGGGGCTTGGTGACAAAATGGATGGCACTGAGATAAACTGCATCCAATTAGCTGAGTAGAGTGTTGGAGGCTATTTTATAAATGACATCGCCGAAGTCAAGGATAGGTAGGACAGTCAGTTTTACGAGGGTTTGTTTGGCAGCATGAGTGAAGGATGCTTTGTTGCGAAATAGGAAGCCGATTCTAGATTTAATTTTGGATTGGAGATGCTTAATGTGAGTCTGGAAGGAAAGTTTACAGTCTATCCAGACACCTAGGTATTTGTAATTGTCCACATATCCCAAGTAATAACCGTCCAGAGTAGTGATGCTGGACGGGCGGGCAGGTGCGGGCAGTGATCGGTTGAAGAGCATGCATTTAGTTTTACTTGCATTTAAGAGCAGTTGGAGGCCACAGAAGGAGAGTTGTATGGCATTGAAGCTCGTCTGGAGGTTAGTTAACACAGTGTCCAAAGAAGGGCCAGAAGTATACAGAATGGTATCGTCTGCGTAGAGGTGGATCAGAGAATCACCAGCAGCAAGAGCGACATCATTGACGTATACAGAGAAAAGAGTCGGCCCGAGAATTGAACCCTGTGGCACCCCCAGATAGACTGCCAGAGGCCCTCCGATTTGACACACTGAACAACCGGCCCTCCGATTTGACACACTGAACTCTGTCTGAGAAGTAGTTGGTGAACCAGGCGAGGCAGTCATTTGAAAAACCAAGGCTGTTGAGTCTGCCAATAAGAATGTGGTGATTGACAGAGTCAAAAGCCTTGGCCAGGTCGATGAATACGGCTGCACAGTATTGTCTTTTATCGATGGTGGTTATGATATCGTTTAGGACCTTGAGCGTGGCTGAGGTGCACCCATGACCAGCGTGGAAACCAGATTGCATTGTGGAGAAGGTACTTTCTGTTCCATATCTTGGTGTGGCAACGAAGGGGGTCGAGTGATAAATGGCAGATATGTGAGATCAGAACTAATAAACGGGCTCACTAAAATGGCCACCCCGGTCAGAACTACAGATTACAAAATGGCCGACTGCAGAAACTACAATTCCCAGAAGCAAGGGGAACCCTTCAGAAGGTGGAGCCTACCCACAAATAAAGGATCAAGACAAACCAGGAAGAGAGAGAGAGGGCTGGAAGGATCTATGAACCATAGGGAAAGAGACAATATATACTGCTAAAAAAATAAAGGGAACACTTAAACAACACATCCTAGATCTGAATGAAAGAAATAATGTTATTAAATACTTTTTTCTTTACATAGTTGAATGTGCTGACAACAAAATCACACAAAAATAATCAATGGAAATCCAATTTATCAACCCATGGAGGTCTGGATTTGGAGTCACACTCAAAATTAAAGTGGAAAACCACACTACAGGCTGATCCAACTTTGATGTAATGTCCTTAAAACAAGTCAAAATGAGGCTCAGTAGTATGTGTGGCCTCCACGTGCCTGTATGACCTCTCTACAACGCCTGGGCATGCTCCTGATGACAGTCTCCTGGACAGTCTGTGGTGCAACGTGGCGTTGGTGGATGGAGCGAGACATGATGTCCCAGATGTGCTCAATTGGATTCAGGTCTGGGGAACGGGCGGGCCAGTCCATAGCATCAATGCCTTCCTCTTGCAGGAACTGCTGACACACTCCAGCCACATAAGGTCTAGGATTGTCTTGCATTAGGAGGAACCCAGGGCTAACCGCACCAGCATATGGTCTCACAAGGGGTCTGAGGATCTCATCTCGGTACCTAATGGCAGTCAGGCTACCTCTGGCGAGCACATGGAGTGCTGTGCGGCCCCCCAAAGAAATGCCACCCCACACCATGACTGACCCACCGCCAAACCGGTCATGCTGGAGGATGTTGCAGGCAGCAGAACGTTCTCCACGGCGTCTCCAGACTCTGTCACGTCTGTCACATGTGCTCAGTGTGAACCTGCTTCATCTGTGAAGAGCACAGGGCGCCAGTGGCGAATTTGCCAATCTTGGTGTTCTCTGACAAATGCCAAACGTCCTGCACGGTGTTGGGCTGCAAGCACAACCCCCACCTGTGGATGTCGGGCCCTCATACCACCCTCATGGAGTCTGTTTCTGACCGTTTGAGCAGACACATGCACATTTGTGGCCTGCTGGAGGTCATTTTGCAGGGCTCTGTCAATGCTTCTCCTGCTCCTCCTTGCACAAAGGCGGAGGTAGCGGTCCTGCTGCTGGGTTGTTGCCCTCCTACGGCCTCCTCCACATCTCCTGGTGTACTGGCCTGTCTACTGGTAGCGCCTCCATGCTCTGGACACTACGCTGACAGACACAGCAAACCTTCTTGCCACAGCTCGCATTGATGTGCCATCCTGGATGAGCTGCACTACCTGAGCCACTTGTGTGGGTTGTAGACTCTGTCTCATGCTACCACTAGAGTGAAAGCACCGCCAGCATTCAAAAGTGACCAAAACATCAGCCAGGAAGCATAGGAACTGAGAATTGGTCTGTGGTCCCCACCTGCAGACCCACTCCTTTATTGGGGGTGTCTTGCTAATTGCCTATAATTTCCACCTGTTGTCTATTCCATTTGCACAACAGCATGTGAAATTTATTGTCAATCAGTGTTGCTTCCTAAGTGGACAGTTTGATTTCACAGAAGTGTGATTGACTTGGAGTTACATTGTGTTGTTTAAGTGTTCCCTTTATTTTTTTGAGCAGTGTATATTGACTGGATTTACAGTGTATGAGCTGGACTGTTTTGGACTTACCTGTTGGCGTTTGGACCTGGACCTACCGAGAACCCGATTCGTGTACCAAACCCAGCTATCCTTGACCTTGCCTGTGGCCTGGGTGGACCAGGACGGAGAAACAAACACACAGGTACTGTCCTGTTCGAAAGAACTCTCATTCTGGGGAGATTTTGGTGACAGTTTCCCACTTAATTTGTGACAAACGCTCCTAACCTTGAAGAGGTTTGCCACACTTGGATACAGTATGAGCTGATACCCCAGCCTGAGGAACTGTCTTGACAGATTTGATTTAGTCTGTCTTCTTTGTGTGCTATTCTGTAGAGACACAATGTGTCATTTCTCATGTTTAGATATCTCCAGCACAAATTCCAATGCTCCCCGGTCCCCGGCAACTCTTAACTCCTGCAAGCTGTTTACAGCAGCATTATGGGCTGCGATGATCCGATTGTCAATGAGGACTGTCTTTATTTACTTTCAATTTCATCAGAATCTGTCAGCTTCTGTGGTGAATCTCTTTGGGAAAGTATGGCAAAAATAGAACAGATTTTTTTGTGCATATTTCCTATCCCTCTCATCTCACTTTTTCTTGCTGTGTGAACTAACTTTGAGTATACAGACTACTGAGACCACGGTACAGTAGTTCTGTTGTGTAGTAGAAATGCTTCCTGTTGTTGATGAGCTGAATAAATATCCATACATAGACATAAGCCCATCTCGTTAGAAATATGTCAGTATGTTGACATTTAACCATAGTAGCTATATGTCATTCAATGTGACATATTTGTTTTATAACACAGGAGATAGTCTGCCATACGTAGGATCCTGAATATATCTTATAGGGCAGCTGGACATGGTATTGTAAAGCAAATGGAGTGGAAAACATATCAAGTAGTGAGTAACTATGTGGTGTTTTAGCAGAGCGGGGACAAAGGGATGTTGTTGATTATGTTTCTGGTGTTTATTGTCTTGACAAAAAGTGTCATTTCTATTGGGCGAAGCAATGATTTATATGATCTGACAGGACAGATCTATAACTGGAGGGTGATGTTGGATCGGTATCAGTGCATTTCAGTGCGTTTGTTCAGTGCATTTCAGTTGAATGTTGCTGCACCAGGGGTATTCAACTCTTATCCTACGAGGTCTGGAGCCTGCTTGTTTTCTTTTCTTGTTGATACTTAACTGCACTCACCTGGTGTCTGGTGTCCCAGGTCTAAATTGGTCCGTGATTAGGGGGGAACACTGAAAAAAAGCAGTGGAACTGGCTTCGAGGTCCAGAGTTCTGTTTGAGGGCACTACACCTAGAAGCTGCCACAAACACCCCTAGTCTTCAGTACATCCAGCACCTAACAAGTATACTTTTCTGAACACAAGTTGATAGGCAAATCATTGGAAAAATCTCAGATTTTCACAGAGATCCCAGAGTGTGACGAGCTTGATAAAACTTATCCAGATGTGTGATCAAATCCACTCCTCTTTTCATAAAACCAAACCAGCTTGGTCCCAAATCTCTCAAATCTCATGTTTGACATGACAACGGCCATACGAGTTGGCTATAGCCTATAGCACAAACAGATCTGGGACCAGGGCAGTCTATTTGTAGAAAGGTAATTACGAACAGTAAGAATTCTCTGACTTGAACATTTTCACTCCCACTGTACTTTTCGGCCCAATGCATCACCGGGGGCACACTGCCTGCCCTCCAGGACACCTGCAGCACCCAATGTCACAGGAAGTCCAAAACATCATCAAGGACATCAACCACCCGAGCCACGGCCTGTTCACCCCGCTATCATCCAGAAGGCAAGGTCAGTACAGGTGCATCAACGCTTGGACTGAGAGACTGAAAAACAGTTTCTATCTCAAGGCCATTAGACCGTTAAATAGCCATCTCTAGCCGGCTACCACCCGGTTACTCAACCCTGCACCTTAGAGGCTGCTGTCCTACATACATAGACGTGGAATCACTGGCCACTTTAATAATGGAACACTAGTCACTTTAATAATGTTTATATACTCCTTTACTCATCATATGTATATATACTGTATTCTAGTCAATGCCACGCCGACATTGCTCATTCTAATATTTATATATTTCTTAATTCCATTCTTTTAGATTTGTGTATTGTTGTGAATACTACTGCACTGTTGGAGCTAGGAACACAAGCATTTCGCTACACCCGCAATATAATCTGTTAAATATGTGTATGGGTTCAAACTGAGGTTGGTGAACAAGATGAACTGTAATACATTGACATCACCTGACCTTCTCTCTAATCAGTTCCAAATGTTATCTCACTATGGACAAAACCTTCGCCCTGCAATCCACTCTACTTTCCTGTTAACAAGTGCATTTACCTAGCCCTGACCTAGCAGATATCGGATAGTGTTCACTAGGCACCAAACAGAAGAAAATTACCCAAAAACAGGGAGGGACTATTACCCAACATGTCCAATAAGAAACGCACATTTTAGTTTTCTGTTGCGAAATGTTTAAAAATGTTTTCCATTGTGTGCCCTTATGAACAGGAGCCAGGTCTGTAAGCCTAGCTAAGTCAAGGACCAGGGTTAAGGGTGCATCAAGGATTGGTCAGGCTCAGAGGTCAAGCCTGACAGATTTCATGCTTTAATTTGGACTGTCATGCTCTAGATTACCACTGGAGATGGAGAACTCTGAGTCAACCCAAGTAAGTCAACCTAGAACGATGCTGACTTTGCCAGGTTTTTCCTAACATGGTTTGTACAAATCTCAAGGTATGTATAGTTCATGACTCAAGTTGTCATTGTATGTAATTACAGCATGCAAAGTAATTATGTAATCGGTTCCATTTGAGAGAGGTTGGTAGTTCATTGAACATACCATATTTCATCACCGCAACTATTCAAAAAACTCTACAAACAATGTTTCAGTTCAGTTGACTTGGGGTTTCAGTTCTTGCTTTCTTTTCTTAGGTCACACGTTATTAACTTTAGAGTTTGGATAAGGATTCGGATTAGTGTTAGGGTTACCGTGGCTTGTGAAAGTATTCACCCCCCTTGGCATTTTTCCTATTTTATTGTCTTACAACCTGGAATTAACATAGTTTTTTTGGGGGGGAGGGTTGTATCAGTTGATTTACACAACATGCCTACCACTTTGAAGATGCAAAATATTTTTTATTGTGAAACAAACAAGAAATAACACAAAAAACATAACTATTCACCCCTCAAAGTCAATACTTTGTAGAGCCACCTTTTGCAGCAATTACAGCTGCAAGTCTCGGGGTATGTCTCTATAAGCTTGGCACATATAGCCACTGGGATTTTTGCCCATTCTTCAAGGCAAAACTGCTCTAGTATCCTTCAAGTTGGATGGGTTCTGCTGGTGTACAGCAATATTTAAGTCATACTGCAGATTCTCAATTGGACTGAGGTCTGGGCTTTGACTAGGCCATTCCAAGACATTTAAAAAAAAAGTTTTTGTCATTTTAGCATATGTGTCCCATTAAACCACTCGAGTGTTGCTTTAGCAGTATGCCTAGGGTCATTGTCCTGCTGGAAGGTGAACCTCCGTCCCAGTCACAAATTTCAGGTTTCCCTCAAGAATTTCCCAGTATTTAGCGCCATCCTTCAATTCTGACCAGTTTCCCAGTCCCTGCCGATGGCAAAACATCCCTAAAGCATGATGCTGCCACCACCATGCTTCACCGGTGTTCTCGGGGTGATGAGCGGTGTTGGGTTTGCGCCAGACATAGCGTTTATCTTGATGGCCAAAAAGCTCAATTTTAGTATCATCTGACCAGAGTACCTTCTTCCATATGTTTGGGGAGTCTCCCACATGCCTTTTGGCGAACACCAAACGTGTTTCGTTATTTTTTTCTTAAAGCAATGGCTTTTTTCTGGCAACTCTTCCGTAAAGCCCAGCTCTGTGGAGTGTACGGCTTAAAGTGGTCCTATGGAGAGATACTCCCATCTCCGCTGTGGAGCTTTGCAGCTCCTTCAGGGTTGTCTTTGGTCTCTTTGTTGCCTCTTTGATTAATGCCCTGAAATCCAAATAAAAATCAATTTAAATTACAGGTTGTAATGCAACAAAATAGGAAAAACGCCAAGGGGGTGAATACATTTGCAAGGCACTGTAGGGTTAGTCGTTTTTTTTTTAACTTTATGGTATCAGTTTCAGATGCAAAATGCTTCTTAACCTTTAGGCCAACATTAGCGGAGTTTATTTCAAATCATGGTGATGTATGATCCTCGACGCAGATCTTCCAGAAGATGTGTGAGGGTGTGGAGACTACAACTCTAGGCCCAGGGTGTGGGGCTTACCTAAGGGAGATGCCAAGTAATCTAACAGCACCTACATGTATGATAAACTACATGTGGGTACACCATCCAGGAATGAAGGTAGGAGGAGGATGGCAGTATAATTAGCCTATGCTTCAGACAGACTACATTTCAGAGAGATTTAAAAGAACAGTCCCTGGAAAAATCATCATCATACAGTTATTATCACATTCCATATAATTCATAGTAAGCCATTATTTGAAATATTGTTTGGTTAATATGAACACCCAGCCCAAACTCCATTTTCATCCTCCTACTTATTCTAAATCAAGAGTTGCAAGATTATGTTGATGTCTTTCCGTGAACTTTCTGTCCTACAGTATATTTCTGTTATCAAGTGGATTTGCTTAAAGTCAGCAAATCATTTTGTGGTAGTCCAAGACAGAGCAATGATGATCAAAGTTGTTCTTAACCCAGCTGGCTAATTATGTCATTTTAATTCAACAAATCAGTTTGACAAGAATTCAATGTATCCCAATTATGATCAATTGGTTAGGTGATGTCCTTACAACCTTAAGCCCTGCATTTAAATGCTTAAAAGCTCCATATTTTAATCCACAATTCAACCTATCTGTTAGTTGACAAGAATGTGCCTAGGGTAAAAAGCTGAAAATAGCCCTTTGAGAGCAGAACAGAGGGGAGCAGAGTGGAGCATGCCAAACCCTTTGAGATACAATCACATCTCCACATTTACCAGGGCAGATCTAAATGTTCTTTCTCTCTGGGCCAAGCAGCCACCCAGAGGTTTAAAGGTCTAAAGCCGCCCACTTAGCAAGGCCCACCCTGGCCACTTCCTGTGGATGGCTGATCTCCCGTAACATGTTGCTGGCCCGGGATGAAAATAAGACAAATCCGAGATCTGTTTGTGCTGTCTTCTGTGACAGTGAACATAGGAATTGGCAAGACTGCAGAAATAGATCTGGGACCAGGCTAGGGAGAACTGAGGAGAATGTGGGGGGCAGGTGTGTGACCTGGCCTGGGATGAGGCAGGAGTGAGCTGCCACTATGCCCTTGGCCTAGTGTGACTACACTGTTGGAGGGGAGATGTTATCGGCTGGCCCGTCCCGACAGGGGAGTCTGGAACGAGGGCAGTGGGCAGCACCTCTCAGGCTAATGACACTCCTTCCTTGCTCTCACCTGGCTGGTAATTGTTGCCTTGGCTTACAGCCTTAGACTCAAGCCCTTTGTGGTGTTCCAAGAGGCAGGAGTCATGATCAAAGTTGTTCTTAACCCAGCAATATCTTAATCCGCTAGCTAATAAACAAGGCTCTGGTTTCAGAAGGTCTTTGTGTGTGTGTGTGTGTGTGTGTGTGTGTGTGTGTGTGTGTGTGTGTGTGTGTGTGTGTGTGTGTGTGTGTGTGTGTGTGTGTGTATATATATATATATATATATATATATATATATATATATATATCTTGCTCTTTTAAGTTGGACATAACACGGGCATTTAGGTTTACCTCAGCCTAGGCTGAGAGACCTGGCTCTGTGTCTGTGCAGATGTTGGCTGTCATGCAGACTTAGCGATGATCTCTGATGACTGATGTTCACTGCAGCACTAACACATTATACAATACAGTTGTTCCTTTGGGGAGGATTGAGCTGTTCCATTTATTAGAAGATTAGAAGACACATCTTATCTTTGTGGGATTAGAGGAAGATCTAAGACAATCTGGAGAGAATAAAATGCACAAGCTGCCCCAGCCATCCCAAAAATTCCACTGCTAGATACCAAGAGGCATGTCAAGGTGATGTAGAAAGAAAGGTATTTGAAGCGAAAAACTGGCCTTCATTGAGGTTCTTGGCAACACTTTACATTAGGTTGCTTTAGTACAGCAGGGTTTCCCAAACTCGGTCCTCAGTCCACGTTTAGTTTTTTGCCCGAGCACTACACAGCTGATTCAAATAACCAACTCATAATTAAGCTTTGATTATTTGCAACAGCTGTGTAGTGCTAGGGCAAAAAAAACATCCACCCAGGGGGGGCCCCAGGACCGAGTTTGGGAAAACCTGTAGTACAGTCATGGACAGATGATATAGAACTAACTGTTTATTTGTGAGCTTTGTTTACACTTGTCTGCTTTTCAAAGACGAGACACAAATTCCATCTTTCACAGAAAGGCTTTTTCTGTCCACAAGCTCTGATGAGCAACAGCCCTCCAGCTCTGCTATAGCTGAAGGCTATCTGAACCAACAGAACTACACAAAGTAGGTCGAAACATACAGCCACATTGTGTAATGTGGTAATAATAGGAAGTAAGGTGCTTTGATGTGAACTTTAAATAGGCTAATATTGGATGGCATTTTAAAATCAAACATTTTATTAGGTTGTCCAACTGTCATTGCACACAATGCCTTTTTCTCCCCAATTTCGATCTTGTCTCATCTCTGAAACTCCCCAACGGGCCCGGGAGGCGAAGGTCGAGTCATGCGTCCTCCGAAACATGACCCGCCAAACCACGCTTCTTAACACCTGCCCATTTAACCAGAAAGCCAGCCGCACCAATGTGTCGGAGGAAACACTGTTCAACTGACGACCGAGGTCAGAATGCAGGCGCCTGGCCTGGGCCGCCACAAGGAGTCCCTAAAGAGCAATGAGCCAAGTAAAGCCCCACCGACCAAACCCTTCCCTAACCCGGACGATGCTGGACCAATTGTGCCCCGCCGATGGGACAACCGATCACGGCCGGTTGTGATCCAGCCCAGGATCGAACCCGGTTCTGAAGTGACGCCTCTAGCACTGCGATGCAGTGCCTTAGATCACCACGCCACTCGGGAGCCCCTCATTGATTCAGCTGAACACCAAGCTGCTTCTTGCGATTGAAAGTTTTCATGAAGTGTTGCCTGTATTTGTGAAACAAATTTTAAAAAGCTGCTATATATACAGCTAATAGGAATAATTTAGTTTGAAATAAATTGAGCATGTGTATGTGCGTGCACGCAAACGCACAGAGGCCTCCACACACGCACAGAGGCCTCCATTATGATAGACGGTGGTGTGAGTCAATTTATGACTCTGTGTCACACAAATATGCCCACACATTCTGTGTCACCACTGTGTCTCTGTCTGGCATATGTGGTCTTAACAGTCCACCCAACACGTGCACAAAACTCAATCTTCCTAGTGATAGTGAAAAACATGTTCCTTTTTCTCTTTCTATCCATTTCCCCTGCTCAGTTCAGCAAACTGCGATATTGTAGAACATGGTTCCCCAACTGGCGGCCCGCGGGTGGTTTTATTTGGCCCCCCATGTTTTCTGAGCACCAAAAAAAATATAAACCCGCATCTGAATCTAGTTGCTGATCCCTGTTGTGGAACATCTTCAATATGTTCATTGTATGACATTGTGTCACAGAGAACATGATTTACTTGCAGGAAATAACCAACTCCTTGCACACACATCCTGGAAGATATATAGTGGGTGTATCTACAGACAAACAGATACTGTAGTAGTGTGTCTATACTGTACTGTAACCCACCACAAGAGCACTGAACACACACCTGTTTCCACTTACACTACATACCAGAATCTTACTTACTTAAGCCAATAAACACTCGTATTCTGTTTGAAATATTGTAGTGTAAATGTATAAGCAATCAGCTCACAATTTTCCCTCCAAAGTTCAAGAATGTTAATAATTTTCCACTCTGTGTTGAGTGATTTTAGAAAGTGAAAATGTGTAGTCTTTCACAACAACAAACTTCTATTTGGGTTCTCTTTGATGAGCAACAGTTAAAAGGCCTGCATATGCTTACAAATATTCATATGAAGTCCTATCTGACTGCACTAAGTAAAGGAATACCATTCATACCACTGTTTTAGGAAAATGTATCAAGGAATTCCTTACTTTGCCCTCTTTTCTCATATTTCTCTAAGTATAATCACCTACATCAATAAAGATGAACGCTAACATTCAGACATCTCTAGATCATAAAGATGAGACTTGCCATTACTGTTTCCAGCAACTCTTTTTGATTTCAGTTTCCATTTTAAGAGCAAGATCTGAAACCAGGCAACTGTATCAGGGCACGACCCAAACAATTAGCCAAGCCAATGACAAACACGTGAAGTTGTGTCGCTGGTGCTGTGAACACGACTAGCTTGCCTGAAACGCAACTAGGCCTACACCCTGAATGTTCATAGTTCCTCTTATGAGTGACACGTTGCTTTCATCCCCACCTGACTAGAACATTGGCTCCCCAATGTACCCTTCCCAAGTCTGGGGTTGTGGCTGGGGTTTAGGCCTAACTCACGAGCCCCCTGTCACGACCATCATCACAGCTGAAACAAAAGGCAGACAACCACCCACTATATTTCTTCTGATGTACTATCCAGCTGCCCACAGTGGGTTCTGTGTTGGCAGGGAAGAGCGTGTGTGTGTGTGTGTGTGTGTGTGTGTGTGTGTGTGTGTGTGTGTGTGGTGTGTGTGTGTGTGTGTGTGTGTGTGTGTGTGTGTGTGTGTGTGTGTGTTGGCAGGGAGGAGCGTGAGGATTATTGGCGGCTGAGGAAATTAAATATTTATATACTAGACTGACGCTCTGCTCAGCGGTGGCAAACAAAACCCCATTATATGAGATA
This sequence comes from Salmo salar, assembly GCF_965601325.2. Lineage (NCBI taxonomy): Eukaryota > Metazoa > Chordata > Actinopteri > Salmoniformes > Salmonidae > Salmo > Salmo salar. The sequence goes on along the minus strand of NC_138306.1, from coordinate 6,753,122 downwards.
GGGTTAGCACTGCTAGCCTGGTTAAACCACCACACTGAATGCCCTATCAATGGTGATACTGGTAGTCTAGTTTAACCAGTCTGAATGTTGCACTCTAGTGATACTGCTCTCCTGGTTAAATCAGACTGAACGCTGCACTCAGTGGTGAGCCCTGAAGCACAAGCTCTATTGATGCATTTGTTTGTATATCTGTTACGATATTGGTTTGAAAATGGATCAATTGTTTTTTTTGTTTGTTCAATAATGGCCAAACCGAAAGGGAACAAAATGCAGCAAGAGACCATTCCAAGAGATCAGTCTGTTGGGTCAGAAATAAAAGGCCTTAAAAACCATTTTCAAAATCTTCAGTGAGGGAACATGGACTGCTGAAAGGGCCGTATGCCGTGTCAACAGATCGCTGCCTGGCTGTGCGTGGCAGCAGTAATGGGAGCTCTACTCTAACTCCAACCAAAGGTGTGACTGTGGTGTGTGGATGCTAGGCTAGTTAATCCCAATGCCGTAGAGAATGGAGGAGAGGGATTAACCCATGGTCCCTCACTGAAGAGTTTAACCCTAGCCTCCCTGAGGACAGTCCCTTTCTAAAGAAACCCAATGTTGGATTGGGGAAGAACGGGAACAGCCTTGCCCTCTCTCTCTCTCTCTCTGTTGGGGATCCCCTCTTCTTCATTGTCCCCATCACGAAGGCCAGCTGTCATTGTCCTCAGGAGGATGAAGGAGGAAAAGAAACCATTGAAGGGTGCATCCATCTGTGCCTGTCTGTCACCTCCCGGTGTGTTTTAAAGAGATGGACCCCTCACTGTGGAACTCAAATGACTTCAGGGCAATAAGGGGGATCTAAATTGGGGATCTAAGGGGGATCAAATGGCTTTATCACCTCTAAATGAGATGCAATTAGTCTTGATTCAGGTTTGTTATCTTACAGCCATGACTGACTTTGTTAAAAAATGTAGATAAGATATAAGACAGGGAAACTCAGGCATTGACATGACTAAGCATGGCCCATTAACAAACATGACTAAGCATGGGCCATTGACAAACATTACTAAGCATGGCCCATTGACAAACATGACTAAGCATGGGCCATTGACAAACATGACTAAGCATGGCCCATTGACAAACATGACTAAGCATGGCCCATTGACAAACATGACTAAGCATGGCCCATTGACAAACATGACTAAGCATGGCCCATTGACAAACATGACTAAGCATGGCCCATTGACAAACATGACTAAGCATGGCCCATTGACAAACATGACTAAGCATGGCCCATTGACAAACATGACTGAGCATGGCCCATTGACAAACATGACTGAGCATGGCCCATTGACAAACATGACTAACTATGGGCCATTGACAAACATTAGTAAGCAAGTGCATGTCAACGTGTATAACGTGTATAACTATTGCGTCATGCTTCGCTAAGTGATCTTGGTCCCATCGATTACAGGTTCAATACCAATGGGTGTTAATGCAGTGCAACAACGCCAGGGTGGAACAATAACAGACTAGCCAAGCAGAAGAGATCTGAACACTAACAGCTCTTTTGTGAAAGTGTGAAAGAGCCATGTTTTCCATAGGCAGGTCAGGCGAGGTCAGTAGAGCTACGGGCATGGATCTGTATAGAACCAACTGACTTGAACAAATCAAATTAATTGTGTAGATATTGGCTACGTTCCAATATCCATACTGGCATGTCACTTCACACCACTTCACACCACGTGGTTTGCTAGTGTGGATTTCAGAATAGAGCAAAATCCTCTAAGTCAGTCCCTGTGAAGAAGATATGTGTTGTAATAACTAGACTGATATAAATGTGCTGTGTATCAGCAAATGGAATACCACTGACACTATCATGAAAACCTCTGTGAGATAGCTAATTCATAACAGAAGAATCTGAGAATCTGACCTCTAACTATTCTATCGGACAGCATAATCTACTTTTTGAATTACAAGAAGAGAATATGTATATCAAATCAAATTGCATTTGTCACATGGGCCAAATACAACAGTTGTAGACCTTACCGTGAAATGCTTACTTACAAGCCCATAACCAACAACGCAGTTTTAAGAAAATAGAGTTAAGAAAATATTTACTAAATGAACAAAAGTAAAACATTTAGAAATAAAGTATCACAATAATAATAATGAGGCTATATACAGGGGGTACCGGTACCGAGTCAATGTGCGGGGGTACAGAAGTCAAGGTAATTTATACATGTAAGTAGGAGTAAAGTGACTATGCATAGATAATAAACAGCGGGAAGCTTGTCCCCAGTGATGTACTGGGCTGTAAGCACTACCCTCTGTAGCACCTTTCGGTCGGATGCCGTGCAGTTGCCATACCAGGCAGTGATGCAACCGGTCAGGATGCTCTCGATGGTGCAGCTGTAGAACTTTTTGATGATCTGTACCAAGGCCAAATCTTTTCAGTCTCATGAGGGGGAAAATATGTTGTTGTGTACTCTTGACGACTTTATTGGTGTGTTTGGACCATGATAGTTTGTTGGTGATGTGGATACCAAGGAACTTGGAACTCTCAACCCGCTCCACTACAGCCCCGTCGATGTGAATGGGGCCCTGCTTTTTCTGTAGTCCCCAACCATCTCCTTTGTCTTGCTCACATTGAGGGAGAGGTTGTTTTCCTAGCACCACACTGTCAAGTCTCTGATCTCCTCTTTATAGTCTGTCTCATCGTTGTCGGTGATCAGGCCTACCACCGTTATGTTGTTAGCAAACTTAATTAATGATGGTGTTGGAGTCGTGCTTGGCCACGCAGTCGTTGGAGAACAGAGAGTACAGGAGGGGACTGAGCACGCACCCTTGAGGGACCCCCGTGTTGAGGATCAGCGTGGCAGATGTGTTGTTGCCTACCTGTACCACCTGGGGGTGGCCCGTCAGGAAATTCAGGATCCAGTTGCAGAGGGAGGTGTTTAGTCCCAGGAGAATATATGGAGAACATAATATGTTCATTATTCATGTACCTTTTGGCAGCCCTCCAAAGATGGGGAGAGAGAGAGAGACAAGGAGAGTGAGAGAGGTGCTGGCTGGGGGCCACCGCTAGCTATCTCGTTTAGACTCACTACACCTGTACTTTGTTATGAGAGACTGAGAGGGGACGGCAACAACAGAGCCTCTTCACAGAGCTCGTTCTTCTCACAGCTGTAGAGGACTGTTCTGTAGGTGGTCCCTTTCCCCACACACACCTGCTTGAATGTGGATAACCGGGCCTTCACCACGCTGTGCTGAGCAGAGCAGCTGCAGCACAATAGCAGGGCTGATATTTAGAGCTGGGTCTGACATCGTTTAACACCCATGCTTTAACAGTATCACTGCATGAAAGGTATTTGTGCGGTTTGGCCCCTGGCAGGTAATGTCAGCCGTATGCCATAGCCTTGTGGAGTTAGGCTAAAGCGGGCGATCAAAACACATTGCTGATAAGGCTAATGTTGGAGCTGATTGATGGCGATAGAGATCCTTTTTTCAGATGTGGAACTAATTCCACATATGTGACTGCCTCTGTCAAACAGACGCTTAAGGGGGCAAAATCTAAATGTAGATGTTACATTTCATCATAGTAGGCTGAACTAACGTGTTAGAAATGTGTGGTGGATGTCATGATGTGGTTGACTCAACTCTAGTGGTTAGGGGTTGGAGGAAGGTGTCCATGGCCACCTGTTTTCCCGACTGTGGTCACCATAAAGGTCTGTCTTGGTATAAGCCCTGTGTCCCAGTGGATGTTGTCCACACCCCTCCCTACCTGGAAGTGAGTTATACTGTCAGCAGCTTTTGTGAGTGGCCGGATCCTACCCTTTCATCCTGGGATGATGACTCAGAGGTCAGGAAAGACTGGGAGAGCATTCCCGGCTCCACCTCTCCACCCACTTTACAATCAACTCTTAGTCAATGAGCAATGGTTGGTCATGGGACACATTGAACTTATCATGCTACTTCAATGGCTATTGTGCCTTTCAATTGATGATGGGTTATGACAAATTCAGGAATGCTGGACACATCTGATGGAAATTTTAAAAAACGTTTAAAAAAAACAGGTCCAAGGAACTGTTAAAGGTCCAGTAGGCAATTTTGTGGGCTATTCAACCAAATTCACATCAAAATGTGAGTTATCGATCTGTCATTCTCATTGAAAGCAAGTCTGATAAGCGGTAGATCAGTTCTATGTGCACTATTTCTATACTTCACGTTATGATTAGCTTTTGCATCTTTTTACTTTCGGTTTTGTAAACCAGTTTCAAACAGCTGGAAATACTATAATTTTATCAATAAAAATATACTGTATTTCACAGCTGTTAAGATTGTACAATGATTCTCTACACTAAGTGTTTTCAAAGTCTGAGACATAGGGCCTCCCTTCAGAAAACCTAAAGACAGCCATGCTGAATGGAATACAGTGCCTTGCAAAAGGATTCATAGTCAAAATTGGTGAAGTGAAATGGGAAAAAAAATGTCAATGGAAAAGTGGTGAGTGCATATGTATTCACCCCCTTTGCTATGAAGCCCTTGAATAAGATCTGGTGCAACCAATTACCTTTAGAAGTCACATTATTAGTTAGATTGCACACAGGTGGACTTTATTTAAGTGTCACATGATCTGTCACATGATCTGTCACATGATCTCAGTATATATACACAAGCAAGTAACACCATGAAGACCAAGGAGCTCTCCAAACAGGTCAGGGACAAAGTTGTGGAGAAGTACAGATCAGGGTTGGGTTATAAACAAATATCCGAAACTTTGAACATCCCACGGAGCACCATTTAAATCCATTATTAAAAAATGTAAAGAACATGGCACCACAATAAACCTGCCAAGAGAGGGCCACCAACAAAAACTCATGGACCAGGCAAGGAGGGCATTAATCAGAGAGGCAACAAAGAGACCAAACATAACCCTGAAGGAGCTGCAAAGCTCCGGAGCGGAGATTGGAGTATCACCTCTCATCACCCCGAGAGCACCATCCCCACAGTGCAGCATGGTGGTGCAGCATCATGCTGTGGGGATGTTTTTTATCGACAGGGACTGGGAAACTGGTCAGAATTGAAGGAATGATGGATGGCGCTAAATACTGGGAAATTCTTGAGGGAAACCTGTTTGTCTTCCAGAGATTTGAGACTGGGACGGAGGTTCACCTTTCAGCAGGACAATGACCCTAAACATACTGCTAAAGCAACACTTGAGTGGTTTAAGGCAAAACATTTAAACATCTTGGAATGGCCTAGTCAAACCCAGACCTCAATCCAATTGCGCATCCTGTGGTATGACTTAAAGATTGCTGTACACCAGCGGAACCTATCAAACTTGAAGGAGCATGAGCAGTTTTGCCTTGAAGAATGGGCAGAAATCCCAGTGGCTAGATGTGCCAAGCTTATAGAGCCATACCCCAAGAGATTTGCAGCTGTAATTGCTGCAAAAGGTGGCTCTTTAAAGTACTGACTTTGGGGTGATGAATAGTTACGCACGCTCAAATTTTCAAATATTTTGCATCTACAAAACGGTAGGCATGTTGTGTAAATCAAATGATACAAACCCCCAAAAAGTATATTTTAATTCCAGGTTGTAAGGCAACAAAATAGGAAAAATGCCAATGGGGGTGAATACTTTCGCAAGCCACTGTATATTTAAAGGGTCAGTGTAGTCAAAAATGTGATTTCCTGAGTTGTTTTCACAATATGAGGTTGGAATAATATTCGAAATGGTGAAAATTAGCATAATACCATTTTAGCGGAAGAGATGTTTGAAAAGACCTGAAATTTCAGCTCATTTAGCATGGGTGGAGTTTTGGTCTGCCTGGTAACCAAAATGAATAGACCAATAACAAATAGTTTCAAACCTCTCTGCCAATAACAGCTAGTTTTCAGATTACATGTCCCTCCCATTAGGCTCCTCCAATTATGTCCCTCACTCAGACCACTCCCAGACATTCCTAGCAAAATGATTGCTTGAGAAATGGCTTTTTCTAAGAAGCTATTTATGCTTATTTGTTACAATTTTAATTGGAGAAAATAATCACTGTAAGGTACTTAATTGTTACCTGGAAATGATTTGATGTTGAGAGAAAATGTGTGCATTGGACCTTTTTAAAGATGAATATATTCCATTTAGTTTGTAAAATAATTTTTTAAGGCATTATTATCATGCTCCACATTTGGGCATAAACACAACTTAAACATTCAAGTGACTTATAAAATATTTGTTTCTATTACAAAGTATATCTTTGCCCTTTTTTAAAATGCAACTGCCCTTTTATCAGCTCTATTGAGCACTGAGGCTAAACCATGCTAGAAAATCCAATTATAGTTGCATTTAAAAAAGGATGCCATGGAGGCAATTTTAGGAGTTGAGAAACAAATGTGGAATACCCCTCTTTATAAATGTCCACGTGATTGTAGCAAAACACAGGCCTTTCATTTATGAACTATTAGAGTACAGAATAGAGTTTGACTTGGCATTCCTTTCATGCCTCCCTTGAAACTCTCTGGGGGGCCCCCTGGGAAGGCGTTAGTGACAGGCAGGTTGACTCTTAACCCACAGTCCCCACGATTATATCTGCGGGGCGGGCGAGTTTAGGGTCATGAAATATTGTGTGGGTGAAGGGCGGGTGGGTGGGTGGCCGGCGGTAGAATAAATCCTAAAATGGGAACTTTACAGAACAGTAGCCTAATGTTCGGGAAAGATGTGTTGAAGTGGTAAAAGAGGATAATAGCGGTGCCGGCTATGTTATGTGTGATGATTGTAAGGTGCTATACAAATTCCACAGTCACAAGATGGGGACATCAAAATGGCACATTGAGGGAAATGTAGGCATCTGTTCAGATGGGTTAATGGAATCTGGACACTGACTGTAGGTCTATAACCTTTCACATAGCTGGCTAATATAATATTAACTCCTGCAGCATTAAGCATTTCTTGCAGTAAAATGTAATATAATAATTTCTTATATATATGATTTCTTTCTTTCAGCATCTTGAGAGAATGAATGCGGTTATTGACTGTCTGTAACGGTGCTTTCTTTATCAGCATCATAAGAGCTGACAGTAGCCTATTTCATCCACATAATATATGCATCTAAGCCAAACTGAAATCTTATTGAAAATATGTTGGGTAGTTTTCACAGCTTTTAATTTCCTTACCACAGGTTAAACTGATGTCGTTAGGACATTTTAGCATTTTTATAGCATTTTCTCCGCAGTCCCCAAATGTCTTTGCTAACCAAGAGAAGCAGAGATGAAAGAGAGACCTTTATCGATGTCAACTAGATTGAAGCATTCATTGTATTGATTTATGACATTCTGGTGAGCAAGAGTTTATTTACTTTATTTATTAGGGAAACAAGTAGGCAGATGCATGTACAGCACCAGTCAAAAGTGTGGACACACCTACTCATTCAAGTGTTATTCTTAACTTTTTATATTTTCTACATTGTAGAATAATAGTGAAGACATCAACTATGAAATAACACATATGGAATCATGCAGTAACCAAAAAAGTGATAAACAAATCTAAATGTATTTTTTATTTCTTCAAAGTAGCCATGCTTTGCACACCCTTGGCATTCTCTCAACCAGCTTCACCTGGAATGTTTTTCCAATAGTCTTGAAGGAGTTCGCACATATGCTGAGCACTTGCTGGCTGCTTCACCTTCACTCTGCGGTGCAACTCGTCCCATACCATCTCAATTGAGTTGAGGCCAGGTGATTGTGGAGGCCAGGTAATCTGATGCAGCACTCCATCACTCTCCTTGTTGGTCAGATAGCCCTTACACAGGCTGGAGGTGTGTTTTGGGTCATTGTCCTGATGAAAAACAAACGATAGTCCCACTAAGCGCAAACTAGATGGGATGGCGTATCGCTGCAGAATGCTGTGGTAGCCATGCTGGTTAAGTATGCCTTGAATTCTAAATAAATCACAGACAGTGTCACCAGCAAAGATCCCACACCTTCACACGTCCTCCTCTGTGCTTCACAATGGGAACCACATATGCGGAGATCATCCGTTCACCTACTCTGCATCTCACAAAGACACGGCGGTTGGAACCAAAAATCTAAAATTTGGACTCATCAGACCAAATGACAGATTTCCACCGATCTAATGTCCATTGCTTGTGTTTCTTGGCCCAAGCAAGTCTCTTCTTCTTATTGGTGTCCTGTAGTAGTGGTTTCTTTGCAGAAATTCGACCATGATTCACGCAGTCTCCTCTGAACAGTTGATGTTGAGATGTGTCTGTTACTTGAACTCTGTGAAGCATTTATTTGGGCTGCAATTTCTCAGGCTGGTAACTCTAATGAACATATCCTCTGCAGCCGAGGTAACTCTGGGTCTTCCTTTCCTGTGGCAGTCCTCATGAGAGCCAGCTTGATCATAGCGCTTGATGGTTTTTGTGACTGCATTTTATGCATTGACTGACCTTCATGTCTTAAAGTAATGATGGACTGTCATTTCTCTTTGCTTATTTGAGATTTTCTTGCCATAATATGGACTTGGTCTTTTACCAAATAGGGCTATCTTCTGTATACCACCCCTACCTTGTCACAACACAACTGATTGGCTCAAACACATTAAGAAGGAAAGAAATTCCACAAATTAACTTTTAACAAGGCACACATGTTAATTGAAATGCATTCCAGGTGACTACCGCATTGGGCTGGTTGAGAGAATGCCAAGTGTATGCAAAGTTGTCATCAAGGCAAAGGGTGGCTACTTTTACGAATCTCAAATACAAAGCATATTTTGATTTGTTTTACACTTTTTTGGTTACTACATGATTCCATATGTGTTATTTCATAGTTTGATGTCTTCACTATTATTCTACAATGTAGAAAATAGTACAAATAAAGAAAAACCCTTGAATGAGTAGACATATCCAAACTTTTGACTGGTACTTTATCTAATTATAGAGATGTTGACTAACAAATAGCCTGCCAAAATGTCGGAAACATAAGCAGAAATGTAGGCCTAAGACATGCTAACCTCTCACCACTACCAATAGTAGTGGAGGTTAGCATGTTTTGGGGGTATAATTTTCACCCTCTATCTTTGTCACTCATCATTATTCATAATTAATTCTGGATTATCCGTAATCATGGTAGCATCCACATTAATGTGGAAGTGTTTAGAAACATATGCTATTCTTATTTATAATTAAAGTGACTCAAAATGACATAATACATTATTTACCATTAATTTCTATTGGGCACAAAATGATCTGAAACACAACCAAAACTAACTGCAAATGCATTCAACAAGTTTGTAGAGTCACAGGCTCGATGTAGTCATTGTGTGCTAGGAATATGGAACCAAATACTAAACTTGACTACTTTATTTATAAGAATCTTTAGGGGTGTCATTCATTTTGACCCCTACCTTTTTGAAATGTATTTTTAATTTTTTGTTCAACCAAAATCTTTTCTCTGAGCAATTGTATTAGTGTAAAATAATATAATTTCCCACTTTTTTGCATACAATATTCTGGAGCTCAGTATTGGAATTATTTATTTTATACAGTCATTGTTGGTCTTTATCAAGGGTGTCAATAATTTGGGACCCGACTGTAGCGCGTATTTTCTATATTTGCGTATTAGGTTTGAGTACAGGCCTCAGATTTTTACTTTATCACGTATAGTCGAGCGGTTGCGGCAGGGTTATTAATAATTGTGGGCGGCTGCGGATGAACAAACAGCTGACCACTAGAAGGCCTGCCTCACACTTTGAAAACCTCCGCTCTACCTTTGCTCTCCCTTTTTGCTTGTTTTGTCACATAAACCGAAATTAGGAAAACGTGATAAAAGTTTAGCAACCGGGAAATGGCGGTGTGATTTCTATCTATTGTTAAAATGATCATACACCACAGAAAGACGATCAATATGCCTAATGCATTAATGAGTGTAGGCTACATGACATTCTAGAAAATAACACATTTAAATGAATTGCTTCAACCTGCATCTATTCAACTTCAATAAGGTGCTCATAAAGTATCTCAGCCCCCTGCCAGCACAGCCCTGTGTCTGTGTGTTCCATTTGGGACATCACTAGTCTTCCTTATATGGGCTCGAGCAGCAGAGCTTGTATAACCAAGCCCTACTAACCCTGTCCCTTTTTTATTTACGTGTGTGTGTGTGCATGCATGACTGTGTGTGTGTCTGTTTGTGTGTGTGGCGGGCACCACTGTGGAAAATCTACCCTGGCTATCAGAGTTGCTGCTTGATATATGCTCCAGGGATATACTATAATGTCGAGTTACTTTGACTGTCTCTACTGTCTCACAGACAGCCATCTTGATTTATCATGTCATCTGTGCTGAGACTAACTGAAGTCAGACAGCAGCAACAGTAGCAGCAGCAGTCAAATATGAGCTATGATTTGCCCCGTTTTATATTTTTTTCTCCTAACCTGGGTGGTATTGTGAGAAATGTGTTTTTAGAACTGTCATTGTTTAATGGAACTGTTTTATCAAACTATAATTCCCATAAAGCCATGCTTCTCTTTCTAGCATCGTAGGCAATCTCACATAGTATACATAGGTGTCACGCCCTGACCATAGAGAGCCCTCTGAATTCTCTATGGTGGTTAAGGTCAGGGTGTGACTAGGGGGGGGTTATCTAGTATTCATATTTGTATGTTGGTGGTTTGTTTGGTTCCCAATTAGAGGCAGCTGTTTATCGTTACCTCTAATTGGGGATCATATTTAGGTAGCCCTTTTTCCCACCTGTGTTTGTGGGATATTGTTTTGTGTGAGTGCATTCAGCACCACGTAGTTCACGTTTCGTTGTTTGTTTATTGTTTTTGTTTAAGTTTCCCTTTAAATAAAGATGTGGAACTCAACTCATGCTGCGCCTTGGTCTGTCCTTTATGAAGATCGTGACAATAGCAGCTGATTTGTTCAGTTTTGTCTGTTTTTTGTTTTGTATCTGTATATGTGAAATAATAATTTTCTATACAGTGTCCATAATAAGACAGTCACACATCCATGGAAGTTGGGTCAGAGTCGCTGGCAGTTTGGACTTGGTGTCATTAACGCTTGAAGTAGGAGTCCTAATATGGACACCGTACTCCTGGTCCTGAGGGATTTTCTCTTCAGATTTGGCCATGTGACCACTTGAGTAAACATATATTTAGAGGAGCGGTTGTAACAGAACCCTTATTCAGACCAGCAGCAACACTAGGGCAGCAGACTCTGCAGTCTACCCTAGCCTAGTCATCCCTTTAAATGTATCTCTACAACTCAACAGAACATGTCCTTTGATCCTACCTACATATTTTGCTCTGTGTCTTGAGTTTTCTATATCACTTTGCTCATTGTGTATTCATGAACAAGGTTCCATATCTTCCTGAGACCCAGCAATTCATTTTTGTCCTCTCTAGTGAACATCAATTCTTGGTCAATATCACTGAGGCCATACCATCCACTGTATTAAGTCTTGTTGTCCCTTTGAGAGGACATTCTGGGCTTTTCAATGATACAGTATCACGTGTGGGGGGTATGACCTTGACAACTTTTTCTTCCTTTCTCCACTGGGATTCTCTGCCTCTAACCCTATTACAGGGGCTGAGTCACTGGCTTATTGGTGCTCTTCCATGCCGTCCCTAGGAGTGGTGCGTCACTTGAGTGGGTTGAGTCACTAACGTGGTCTTCCTGTCTGGGTTGGCGCCCCCCCTTGGGTTGTGCCGTGGCGGAGATCTTTGTGGGCTATACTCGGCCTTGTCTCAGGATGGTAAGTTGGTGGTTGAAGATATCCCTCTAGTGGTGTGGGGGCTGTGCTTTGGCAAAGTGGGTGGGGTTATATCCTTCCTGTTTGGCCCTGTCCGGGGGTATCATCGGATGGGGCCACAGTGTCTACTGACCCCTCCTGTCTCAGCCTCCAGAATTTATGCTGCAGTAGTTTGTGTCGGGGGGCTAGGGTCAGTCTGTTATATCTGGAGTATTTCTCCTATCTTATCTGGTGTCCTGTGTGAATTTAAGTATGCTCTCTCTAATTCTCTCTTTCTTTCTCTCTCTCTGAGGACCTGAGCCCTAGGACCATGCCTCAGGACTACCTGGCATGATGACTCCTTGCTGTCCCCAGTCCACCTGGCCGTGCTGCTGCTCCAGTTTCAATTGTTCTGCCTGCGGCTATGTAACCCGGACCTGTTCACCGGACGTGCTACCTGTCCCAGACCTGCTGTTTTCAACTCTCTAAAGACAGAAGTAGCGGTAGAGATACTCTGAATGATCGGCTATGAAAAGCCAACTGACATTTACTCTTGAGGTGCTGACTTGTTGCACCCTCGACAACTACTGTGATTATTATTATTTGACCATGCTGGTCATTTATGAACATTTGAACATCTTGGCCATGTTCTGTTATAATCTCCACCCGGCACAGCCAGAAGAGGACTGGCCACCCCTCATAGCCTGGTTCCTCTCTAGGTTTCTTCCTAGGTTTTGGCCTTTCTAGGGAGTTTTTCCTAGCCACCGTGCTTCTACACCTGCATTGCTTTCTGTTTGGGGTTTTAGGCTGGGTTTCTGTACAGCACTTTGAGATATCAGCTGATGTAAGAAGGGCTATATAAATACATTTGATTTGATTCCTGGTTCTTTATAAAATGGCTGCCGTCAAAATTAGCAGTGAAGAAGTGTGTGTAATTATGAATGATCATTTTTCTGAGTGTGATATTCAAATGTTTTCTAGTAAGTGAATGTCTCAGGAATAGTTAAGTCGTCAAGACTGTGTAATAATGTTTTCACATTAAATAATAACTATCAAGAAATGTCCTCTGTAGTGGACACCCGGATGCCGTAACAATTTTTTTCACTTACTGTACCCATTGACTAATGTATTTTTTTTCTTTCACATTTTCGTCCTAATGACCACTACAGAGGAAAATGGTGCACTTTTAATAAAAGATAAATAACAATATATTTTTTTTAAACAATCTTGGTAACTTATTTTGTTCACCCCAAACACTTACGTTATATAAAAACAAATACAAAATCCCAAACTTTTTTTTTTTCAGGTCTCAGGAGGATATAATAATCCATTATTTGATTCAATAATATGTATTGAATCACACATTGTGTTTCTGGACATGCTATTCATGCTAGCTAGCACAAAGTACACTTAGCCATTTTTCTAAGTCTCCCAGAGACAATATAACATGATTAAAGGCTTACTTTATAAGTGCAACACTAATGGGAACTTAGAACCACAATCCTGTTACCTTTGTTTTTCAGTAGCAGCTCATTTCAGAGGCTTTTAGGGGTTTTAATTATCACTCACAGTTCCCAGACCAGTCTAGCCTGGGTCAATTAAACATTATGTATGGTTTTCTGTAGAAATTAGTGCTCTCAGGACTGTGTGTGTGTGTGTGTGTGTGTGTGTGTGTGTGTGTGTGTGTGTGTGTGTGTGTGTGTGTGTGTGGTCGCAGGAAACTCACATCTATCAAACTAACAACCCTGTCCATTTAGGCTCTTGACAAAACACTACAGGACTCACTGAGTAATCAGATTGGTTGACACTGAATGCTGCTAAGAACAACTTTAGACTGAAGGACTAGTGTAAATGGAATGAGTATTCTGTATTATGGTAAGGCCTTCCAACCTAGCAAAATGTTGATGAAACGACGTTGAAAAGATGACTATGCCTGAAGTCCAATCTATGTTCGGTTTTGGTTGAAAGTGAAAGTTTAAAACACGCATTATTCATGTCGTTGAAAAGACGACTTTACAAAGACATATTCGGTTTTGTTTGAACGTGAAAGTTGAAAATGCCTATTTTCCAAAGACTTCAAAACAACTTATTTTCAATGTACTTGCAGCCAATACACATGGATCCAGTATAAAAAAATTGGTCTGTGAAAATGTTTATTAATCAAATCATATTTTATTAGTCACACGCCGAATATAACAGGTGTAGGTAGACCTTACAGTGAAATGCTTACTTACGAGCCCCTAACCAACAATGCAGTTTAAAAAATAAGAGTAAGAATAAGAACTGAAAGTAACAAGTAGTTAAAGAGCAGCAGTAAAATAACAATAGCGAGACTATATACGGGGGGGGTATCGGTACAGAGTCAATGTGCGGAGGCACCGGTTAGTCGAGGTAATATGTACATGTAGGTAGAGTTAAAGTGACTATGCATAGACGATAACAACACAGAGTAGCAGCGGTGTAAAAGAAGGGGGGGTCAATGCAAATATTATGAGTAGCCATTTGATTAGGTGTTCAGGAGTCTTATGGCTTGGGGGTTAGAAGCTGTTTAGAAGCCTCTTGAACCTAGACTTGGCATTCCGGTACTGCTTGCCGTGTGGTAGAAGAGAGAACAGTCTATGACTAGGGTGGCTGGAGTCTTTGACAATTTGCAAATAGTCTGGGAAGCCATTTAACAATCATATACAGTATCAGTCCAGTATTTACATACAGTATTTCTTTACAACATCCAAGTGCTAATTCTCTTTATTCCACTACTGAAGAAGCATGAATCAAATCATCCTACCTATTCATGTTTTGGACATCCAGCATGACAAAAGATACATTTATTTTATTTATTGAATATTCGAAACATACAATATACTTGCAGTGAAGCCGCTCTATAACTACATCATACCAGTCATCCAACAGATTCCCATTCAGGGCGACACACAGAAGCATCCTGGGTCAATGGCATGTTGACCGATCTACCACCAGGCCAAAAAACGTGAACCACCCCCCCAATAAACCAACAACCAAGATAATGAACTAAAGAGGAAAAGACAGAAGAAAACAACAAAGAACAATGCAAAAAAAATATTTTTAAAAATAATACATTTAAAACAAAGGACATCAAAGACAACTAAAATCATAACAGCAATGCCAACTGTATATGTTTGTGTGCATGTCTGGCACTATTGCATGTATGTGTGTGTTCTTGTATGTGTTTATTTGAATGAGAGTGTGTGTGTGTATATGCATGTGTACAAACACCTGCACGGCATCAGCCTCAGGCAAACCGGCATTGATTGTAAAAACACTGCCACTTAGTGTCATTGAAATGTACTTTTATTATGTTTTATTTGTACTTTTTTCTCTTTTTTTTAACTTTTATCTTTGACCATCATTCTCTCTCTCACACACAGCAACTCCACTCCCACTTGTCTCCAATTCCACATACCAACCCTCAGCTTCCCTCAGCCCATCCCATCTATCTCTGCTGGCCACCCACTTCAGGTCTCTAAGCAAAACATATCTTTCAACTATGCTGTGATGTTTAACGTACTATTTCAATCTATCGAATAGAATCCACAGATTGCGAGTTGAAGATAAATACTTTTACTAAGAGCATTAGTAATTGACTGACCCGGTCTCTCCAGATCTCCTAACAGTACTATTTCTAGCATCAATTTTAGATCAATGCTATGCATTTTCAGCCATTCCTGAACCTGAGACCAGAAACAGGCTACCTGAGGGCAATACCAAAATAAATGGTCTATTGATTCTGTATCCTCACAACAAAATCTGCAGAGCTTCGATGATTTTATGCCCCAAATATTCAACATTTTGTTAGTGGCAAGAATTCGATATAATAACTTTAGCTGAAAAGCACGAAGTCTTAAATCTTGTGTTGTTTTATATATCAACTCATACACCCTGTACCATGGAATCAGTACATCAAAAATCTCTTCCCAACTATTTTGCAATCTGTATGGCAAAGATACGTTTTTTTATTACTACGTGCCTCACCATTAATTGAATTATTGCCAATACATATTAAGAAAGGGGATTGCATGTTGATATGAACATTTCATGTAACATTTAGTAATCATTATTATTTAAGCAACCAACAGAGAATTGATTTGTACAAGCTTATATTTTGGGTTGGGCATTGTATCTTATTCTTACTCCTTTAATCACTGGCATCGACATATTGAGACACTCCCCCACCACCATGCCCATGCGCCTCACACGCATGGTGGCTATGCAATCCTCCCGGCATGCATTGCAGTAGCTCTGACAGGGGGAAGGACATCAGGGTTGTGATCATTAGGCACCAAACAGAAGAAAACTGACTTCAACAAGGCAGGACTATATGGACACGTCCCATAACAAAACGCTCATTGTTGTTTTTTTTCTCCCATTTCTCAAATGAACAAAACCCAGAGGTGGACAGGTCTCTGATCGTGTGACATAATACTGTGCCGTAGTGTTGGGTGTTACTTATGCGTAGCTCCTGTACTGTAGCTTTGCATAACTCAGTAGCCCCATGTACAGCATCAGAGCCTGGTTCACATAGAGTTGCTGCTCCAGAGGGGGTTGGCCCACACGCACACACACAGTCAACAACATTGTAATAAATACACATCATCACAACACTGACCTGTATCAGTAGTGGCCTCTCCCTGTCCTGAGCCAGGTAGCCTAGAAGAATCCTCCAAACACAAGTCTGGGAATGAAGTTGAAGACTTCAGCTATAACAGAGGCTTTTTCAATTCAAACAATGATAGACTGACTACAATCATAGTACAGAATGAATGACTGACTGCCCAGTTCACCATCAGTTCACTGTCTCACCTCATACTTGTATTGGAGCAGCAGCAGTTTATGGATGATGACAAACTGGGCCTTTTTTTTCTTCAACACCAGGTTCCCCATGATCCTTGAGCTCTGTCAGGCCCGGAGGAAAAAGAAGACTTACTTTACAAGAGAAAGAGATGGGACAAAGACAGACTGTTTTTGACACCTTTTGATAACGTCTAGCTATCTCCCCATCCCTTACCTGTTGACAGCCTGCACTAGCCCAGTGAGCACTCTTTCCAGCCAGCACTCCGGGACGTTCTCCAGCAGCTTTCAGCACACCCTCTGCCACACCATGTCTGAGCGTGTGCAGGAGGAGAAGCGAGGGGCCAGCACTTCAAAAACCAAACCTGCAGAAAGAGACACACAATATAGTAACTCTTCAGATGACACAATGGAAAAGTGTTGCAGTTGACAATCATCAGTACAGGAGGAACACATTATGCTGAATGCAGCCTAGTTTGGCACTGTGTCCCTGAACACAGGCCTTCCCCAATGCATGGGCCGCAAAAGTCAGGGAGCAGTTATTTCCATCTGGTAACAACACAGTGTATTGACAGTGAATGACATACAGAACAACATACATGTCTGATGTAAACAGTTAAAGTTAAAACAGCCATAAATAGGCCCATAATCAGAATGCAATATACTGCATCAAATAATGACTATGCTCTGCGTTATATCAATTAGACATACAGAAGGATGGCTATACAAACCTCTCGGAGCCTGACAGGTTCTCTCTAGAGCAGTTTAAGGATGTTTATAAAACCCAATAAAAAGCTTAGTCCCCCCCGCCCATAATCAAACAAGCATAACGGCAAAATTAAGCGCTTGTCAGTCAAATAGACTATAACGAATCTAATCATTTTTCCCTCATACAAACACGTATTGTCCTGGTATCGTACAGTTTACATACACAGGATGGAGTCCTTAACTCGTTTTTCAAACCACAAAACATGTCTTGTTAACCAACTATAGTTTTGGCAAGTCGGGTAGGACATCTACTTTGTGCATGACACAACTAATTTTTCAAAGAATTGTTTACGGACAGATTATTTCACTTATAATTCACTGTATCACAATTCCTGTGGGTCAAAAGTTTACATACACTAAGTTGACTGTGCCTTTAAACAGCTTGGAAAACTCCAGAAAATGTCATGGCTTTAGAAGCTTTTGCTAGGCTAATTGACATCATTTGAGTCAATTGGAGGTGTACCTGTGGATGTATTTCAAGGACTACCTTCAAACTCAGTGCCTCTTTGCTTGACATCATGGGAAAATTTTAAAAAATCAGCCAAGACCTAAGAAAAAAAACTGTAGACCTCCACAAGTCTGGTTCATTCTTGGGAGCAATTTCCAAACGCCTGAAGGTACCACGTTCATCTGTACAAACAATAGTACGCAAGTATAAACACCATGGGACCACGTAGCTGTCATACGGCTCAGGAAGGAGACGCGTTCTGTCTCCTAGAGATTAATGTACCTTGATTTGCACTTTTCGCACCAATCTCAGAACAACAGCAAAGGACCTTGTGAAGATGCTGGAGGAAACGGGTACAAAAGTATCTATATCCACAGTAAAACGAATCCTATATCAACATAACTTGAAAGGCCGCTCAGCAAGGAAGAAGCCACAGCTCCAAAACCGCCATAAAAAATCCAGACTACGGTTTCAAGCTGCACATAGGGACAAAGATCGTACTTTTTGGAGAAATGTCATCATGTCATGTTGTGGGGGTACTTTGCTGCAGGAGGGACTGGTGCATTTCACAAAATAGATGGCATCATGAGGTTGGAAAATTATGTGGATATATTGAAGCAACATCTCAAGACATCAGTCAGAAAGTTAAAGCTTGGTCGCAAATGGGTCTTCCAAATGGACAATGACCCCAAGAATACTTCCAAAGTTGAGGCAAAATGGCCTAAGGACAACAAAGTCAAGGTATTGGAGTGGTCATCACAAAGCACTGACCTCAATCCTATAGAAAATGTGTGGGCAGAACTGAAAAAGTGTGTGCGAGCAAGGAGGCCTAGAAACCTGACTCAGTTACACCAGCTCTGTCAGGAGGAATGGGACAAAATTCACCCAACTTATTGTGGGAAGCTTGTGGAAGGCTACCTGAAACATTTGACCCAAGTTAAAACAATTTAAAGGCAATGCTACCAAATACTAATTGAGTGTATGTAAACTTCTGACCCACTGGCAATGTGATGAAATAAATAAAAGCTGAAATAAATAATTCTCTCTATTATTATTTTGACATTTTACATTCATAAAATAAAGTGGTGATCCTAACTGACCAAAGACAGGGAATTTTTACTAGGATTAAAATGTCAGGAATTGTGAAAAACTGAGTTGAAATGTATTTGACTAAGGTGTATGTAAACTTCCGACTTCAACTGTATCTAGATACGTATCGGATCATCCTGAAAGGGAAAGATACCCCCCAGTGGTATATTTTGTTTTGGAATGAAAACTTTTCAAACTATTTTATGTTTTAACATCAGCCACATATTGTCCTACCATGACTTCAAAAAGTCTGTATAACAGCTTTGCCACTGGTATGACAATCAGCAATAAAGTGAAGTGCATCACAGCCTAACATAACTCTATTAAGGAGAATGCACAGCTCTCTTATCTTTGAACTGTATTTGCCAGTGAGTGTGCACAAACTATGAAATAACAAGTATGGAATCATCTCGTAACCAAAAAAATCTAAAGATATTGTATATTTGAGATTGTTCAAAGTAGCCACCCTTTGCCTTGATGACAGCTTTGCACACTCTTGGCATTCTCTCACACAGCTTCATGAGGAAGTCACCTGGAATACATTTCAATTAACAGGTGTGCCTTGTTAAAAAGTTCATTTGTGGAATTTCTTTCCTTCTTAATGCGTTTGAGCCAATCAGTTGTGTTATGACAAGGTAGGGGTGGTATACAGAAGATATCCTCTATTTGGTAAAAGACCCAAGTCCATTTTCCAAATTTTAGATTTTTAGTTCCAACCAAATAGGTGAACGGATGTTCTCCGCGTGTGTGGTTCCCACCGTGACGAATGGAGGATAAGGTGTGATGGTGCTTTGCTGGTGATACTGTCGGTGATTTATTTAGAATTCAATGCACACTTAACCAGCATGGCTACCACAGCATTCTGAGGTGATACGCCATCCCATCTTGTTTGCGCTTAGTGGGACTATCTTTTTTTTTTCAACAGGAAATTGACCCAAAACACACCTCCAGGCTGTGTAAGGGCTATTTGAACAAGAAGGAGAGTGATGGAGTGCTGCATCAGATGACCTGGCCTCCACAATCACCAAACCTCAACCCAATTGAGATGATTTGGGATGAGTTGGGCCGCAGAGTGAAGGAAAAGCAGTCAAAAAGTGCTCAGCATATGTGGGAACTGCTTCAAGACTGTTGGAAAAGCATTCCTCATGAAGCAGGTTGAGAGAATGCCAAAAGTGTGCAAAGCTGTCAAGGCATAGGGTGGCTACTTTGAAGAATCTAAAATATATTTTCATTACTACACGATTCCATATGTGTTATTTCATAGTTTTGATGTCTTCACTATTATTCTAGAATGTAGAAAATATAAAACCTTAAGAAAAACCTTTGAATGAGTAGGTGTGTCCAAACTTGACTGGTACTGTAAAAGTCAAGGGGTCTGAATAGTTTCCAAATGCACTGTATATACACACTTCACACGACTCGTAATAAGACTAAGCAATTAGCCTATTAAAATGTTTTTCTGGCTCCATAAAGATAATTAAGATATACAAGGAAGCATTAGTCAATGAGTTGACATTGACTAGCAAAAATTGGTCTGAGAACTGTCTAAATCATAGGCAGATATTTAATTAACATTGTACAATGAATGTATTCACATACAAGGCATGAAGCTTAACTTACAAAGATCCGAAGGTTAACTTAGAAGACAAAGCATTAACAAAGAGATGCCTATTAGGCCAGAGCCCTAGAAGCATAGGAAATGAAAATTGATCATGCAACCTTCCTCCATAAACTGAACAGAAGATAAGAGAGAGAGCAAAGGCATTTAATTCTAGTTATAACATCTGAAGGTGTAACCTTTCAACCCATAACCTACCACCATTGACCAATCAAATGATACCAGTGTAACCAGCATCTAAAAGCTTGTGTGGGGGATGAGACCAATGTAAATAAGACAGAATTCCTGAGAAGACAATAAAATCTCTCTGCATAGGGTAATTCAGAGTTCACCCTGTACAGATACATGTAACCACAGAGGTCATACATCCATATAGATACCATCAGAGTTATCCTCAGTGAACAAGTTTCACATAGATACCAAACATAGATCATATAGCATTGTTCTATCACAATAGTCAGTGCTCTGGATACTGTCACAGAGACATACATTTTTGCCCTTCAGAGGGGAAGGGCTGACTAGTCCTTGGGCATTATCCAATTGGACCATTTTCCATGCAGCTCCAGGTGACAAAGAGCACATTCATTCAGGCCGAGCCTACACGTGTGTGAGACAGGGCTTCAGACAGACAATAACGTCATCAGTGGCATGTGTCAGTGGAGGATCATTGCTGCCAGACAGACAGTGAGGGCCAAAGCACCAATTAGCAGAACAGACCTTTACAAAGTCAACACATTTTGACAAATCTAGACAGAGCCATGGTGACTATAGATGATGCATCTCAGACTATGCAAAAGTATATCCCCTGCTTTGTCTGGCCTGGGGTTCAGTTTCTCCGGACCATTCTCAATGTGTTATTTGATATTACAGGGATCTGTCATTGTATTGTGATAAATATGATACTGATTCAATATTAGTCTGATTTCACAGATGGGCCTTTTGTTTATCACAATCAGATTGGACTGTAGGCTATTTACTAATGCAATCGAGATTATGGCTTTTCCCATTTTCATAAGCTACAACAACACCTAAGGTAATTTCATGTGAATAACAAAAGTGAATTCAAAGACAGATCTCCATTAGGCAAAGGAAAATACCTCTCATCCATTTTTACGAAGCTGGATTCACGAGCCCCATGCTGATGTTCTTTGATTGGGTGGTTGGGGTGGAAGGTGGACTGGAGAGAGAGAAAATGAGAGCTTGTTTCTTTGTGCAGAGTGGTGGTCGGGCAGTCGGTCTAGGCAAGCGAGTTAAATGCATACAGCAGGGTGGGCGCCCTGGGGGTGTCTTGGTAATTGCTGGCGAGTCATAAAGGGCAAATAGAATGTTTACACTACCCTGGGGTCACCAGCATCATGTGTGCACACACTAGCGTGATGAGCACCACCCAGCTAACACATTTCTGTTAGTTCTTCTGAGAACCTTTTTAGCATGTTTTGGCATAAGATTAAGGAGAACATTCCCTTACTGTCAAACAAAACATACCCAGAACGTGGTCACCATGTTCTTAGAATATGCAATATTAATGTTCTAGACACGTTTCATGGGATGTTGCAAGAACATTCATGTGTCCAGTTTTCTGTGGGTTAGGAGAATATTCCATCAACATCCCACCAACATACGCTTTGCCTAGTTAAATAAAGGTTAAATAAAATACACAGAACATGGTTGCCATGTTCTCAGATACGTTTCTTGAGAACATGAAATGTGTCTAGAGCATTAATATTTTATATTCTGAGAAAATGGCCACCATGTTCTGTATATGTTTAGTGTGACATTGATGGAACAATATTCTCCCAACCCACAGAAACTGGACATATTCATGTTCTTGCAACATTCCCATGAAACATGTCAAGAACATTAATATATTATGTTCTGAGAACATGGCAACCATGTTCTGTGTAAGTTCTATTTGACATTAAAGGGATAGTCTCTTGAAAACATTCCTTGCACATCACGGGAACATTCCTATGAAAACGTTAGTTAATGACCTGAGACTATTAAATGAATGTTCTCTAAAGTTGTGGGAACGTTTGTTGCTAGCTGGGCACTCTCCAAAAGCTCCTGAAGATTTGCAGTGGGGCCCACTTTGTTTTTGTTATCCTGCTTTAAAAGCTAATTAGCCTTTCACCGTATTCCCATTTAATGCCTTCAGTACATGTCCATGTTTATATAGCTTGTAGAGTCTATCATTGCCACTGAGTAATCTAAGAGAGGGTGTCATGTTAAAGGGGAATTTCACCCGGGCTCTGCCACGGCATACAGTCATTACTATATTAACAACATTCAAGTTTTAGTATAAACATCACAATTATCTAAACCATAAGCTAGCACAAGCACATTTTAATTTCACTGCTGGAATCGGGAAGTTTCGACACCCTGTGTATTCGTCTGCTCATAGTGAACCACAAAGTCCGGCATTCATAGCGAATGCCTGGCTGTGCTAATTACAAACAAGTGTGTAAATTAGTTATCCTTCACCATTCTACCTACCACAGATTAACCGCAAATCCATTTTGACGACAGCTGAGAAGTGATGCGATACCATAATTTTTTTTCCCCTTCACAACAAAACAGAAGATTCTCTATTAGAGGTAACCAAACATTTTCTAGCTTGCTAGCCTAGCTGGGTAAGTTAGCTAGCTAACGTTACAGTCCTGCATTGAACTCTGAAAGCCATCAGCTGGTAGTCAATGCTAAACTGGTAGCTAGCTACCTTCAGCAGAGTAAAAATGTTTGTTTGTTCGGTCTACCTTTAACTGACGTAAGCTAACATAAGCTAGCTAATGCTCCCAAATAAAGAGTCTCTCAATTTGGTAGCCATCTATTCCACCCTTGTCTGGAAAACACTCTGTTACCAAAAATAGAATTGTGTGTTGATAGCAATGATGAATGTGTATAAATCATGTATGATTGGTTCTCAGCCATTCTCAGCTGGCTAGCAATCTTGCTGCCAATGTAGTGATGCTAGTTAGCTAACAGCAAGCTGACAATATTGAAATGCTTAGCTAGTCAGTCTAATAGAGATCAATACAATTAGTGGGGTGGTTAAATTGTGTATTTTGTTGTAGATGGTACAGAATCTGATTCCACCAACATGCGCTTCCAACTCCTAGCTCTGCACAAGGTTTAGGTAATTTGGCCAAAATATATCAAGCTGATGGCTAAGGTACCTCAATTTATTGTAAGCATGGTATAAATATGAATTGGGCGGTGTTTGCATGGTTTCGGTTTGTGTTATGGGGTTACAAGTAGTTAGAGGTAGCCTGAGGACCATAGAGTACCTTCCAGACCATGTAATCAATCTGCCCCTCTTCTCTTTTTACCTTTTTATTTTTGTAAAACTCAGGTTATATGGAGTCATTCCACAGTGCCCTACTGAAAAATACCCCAATGCGGGGGCATTTTGGGTACACAAGCATGAGGGAGTGGACATGCGGTTATGGAGCACAACAAGATTTTGGGACAGAAATCAGCAAGGGACACTGAAAGATATAAAAACAAGACTACAACAGTAATGACACAACCATCTCAGTATTCTCTCTGCAAATTCTCAAAACACAATACAAAGAAATGTCTACAAAATTCCCCTGCAAAGGGCTACTGTTGACAATAATGATCTGTCAACGTCAATGGGCGGTTTACATTTACATTTTAGTCATTTAGCAGACGCTCTTATCCAGAGCGACTTACAGTAGTGAATGCATACATTTCATACATTTTTTTTCCCATACTGGTCCCAAGTGGGAATCAAACCCACAACCCTGGCGTTGCAAACACCATGCTCTACCAACTGAGCCACACAGGACCACAGACAGTACTTTTTTGTTGTGCAGGGTTGTGCTTAGTAAATTAATTGTTGTGTATGAGAACGAGAGGTGCCATTTCTCCTCAATCTCCCATACACAACAATTCATACTGTGTAAGAACTGCCTTCCTAAGACTTTTCACACCTTCTTTAGCTCTTCACTTAATGTAGTTGACCGATCTTTCCTCTCAAAAGCAGCTCCCAATGTCCTCTAATTGTCCCTAAACAATACGCTTGCCAGTCCCATTCGGTTGATCCCTTTGCCAACAAAAGCATGTTGCCCTACGTCCCTTCCACAAAGAGAGTAAAATGTTAAGACCACAACCATGACTTTCCAGGAGACGTGCAGTATCACCAAATCTTTTTTCACTAATTGGTCTTTTGATCAATCGGATTAGTTCTGAAAAATATCTGATATGATTAAGACCAATTAGTGTAAAATAGACCAAAATTGGGCTGCTTGTGTAAACACAGCCAGTGTGGCTCAGCATGAGACGATGTAGAACAGGGGTCTCCAACCCTGTTTCTGGATAGCTACCCTCCAGTAGGTTTTCACTCCAACCCCAGTTGTAACTAACCTAGCTCATCTTATCAACTAGCTAATTATTAGAATCAGGTGTGGTAGATTAGGGTTGAATTGAAAACCTACAGGACGATAGCTCTCCAGGAACAGGGTTGGAGAGGCCTGATGTAGAACCAACAAAATAATATGGATATTTTCTAATCTTCTAAATTTGTTTGCCCACATGAATTCACAGAAGATATTTATACACTGCTCAAAAAAATAAAGGGAACACTTAAACAACACAATGTAACTCCAAGTCAATCACACTTCTGTGAAATCAAACTGTCCACTTAGGAAGCAACACTGATTGACAATAAATGTCACATGCTGTTGTGCAAATGGAATAGACAACAGGTGGAAAATATAGGCAATTAGCAAGACAACCCCAATAAAGGAGTGGTTCTGCAGGTGGTGACCACAGACCAGTTCTCAGTTCCTATGCTTCCTGGCTGATGTTTTGGTCACTTTTGAATGCTGGCGGTGCTTTCACTCTAGTGGTAGCATGAGACGGAGTCTACAACCCACACAAGTGGCTCAGGTAGTGCAGCTCATCCAGGATGGCACATCAATGCGAGCTGTGGCAAGAAGGTTTGCTGTGCCTGTCAGCGTAGTGTCCAGAGCATGGAGGCGCTACCAGGAGACAGGTCAGTACATCAGGAGACGTGGAGGAGGCCGTAGGAGGGCAACAACCCAGCAGCAGGACCGCTACCTCCGCCTTTGTGCAAGGAGGAGCAGAAGGAGCACTGCCAGAGCCCTGCAAAATAACCTCCAGCAGGCCACAAATGTGTCTGCTGAAACGGTCAGAAACAGACTCCATGAGGGTGGTATGAGGGCTCGACGTCCACAGGTGGGGGTTGTGCTTACAGCCCAACACCGTGCAGGACGTTTGGCATTTGCCAGAGAACACCAAGATTGGCAAATTCGCCACTGGCGCCCTGTGCTCTTCACAGATGAAAGCAGGTTCACACTGAGCACGTGACAGACGTGACAGTGTCTGAAGACACAGTGGAGAACGTTATGCTGCCTGCAACCTCCTCAGCATGACCGGTTTGGCGGTGGGTCAGTCATGGTGTGGGGTGGCATTTTTTGGGGGGGCCGCACAGCCCTCCATGTGCTCGCCAGAGGTAGCCTGACTGCCATTAGGTACCGAGATGAGATCCTCAGACCCCTTGTGAGACCATATGCTGGTGCGGTTGGCCCTGGGTTCCTCCTAATGCAAGAGAATGCTAGACCTCATGTGGCTGGAGTGTGTCAGCAGTTCCTGCAAGAGGAAGGCATTGATGCTATGGACTGGCCCGCCTGTTCCCCAGACCTGAATCCAATTGAGCACATCTGGGACATCATGTCTCGCTCCATCCACCAACGCCGCGTTGCACCACAGACTGTCCAGGAGTTGGCGGATGCTTTAGTCCAGGTCTGGGAGGAGATCCCTCAGGAGACCATCCGCCACCTCATCAGGAGCATGCCCAGGCGTTGTAGGGAGGTCTTACAGGCACGTGGAGGCCACACACACACACTACTGAGCCTAATTTTGACTTGTTTTAAAGACATTACATCAAAGTTGGATCAGCCTGTAGTGTGGTTTTCCACCTTAATTTTGAGTGTGACTCCAAATCCAGACCTCCATGGGTTGATAAATTGGATTTCCATTGATTATTTTTGTGTGATTTTGTTGTCAGCATATTCAACTATGTAAAGAAAAAAGGATTTAATAAGATTATTTCTTTCTTTCATTCAGATCTAGGATGTGTTGTTTAAGTGTTCCCTTTATTTTTTTGAGCAGTATATAAACTGTACAAGGCTCTGTAGCATCAAACAGATGCTTCAGATTCAGATCTCAAATCTAAAATACAGGAGAGGGTACACCATTTAATGCTAACTAAAGACAACTAGGTATTCAACAATATATGGTAAAGTAACATACAAAAAAATAATTGTATGAACAGTGTGATACAGTTCAGTGTGTCTCAGGTGTAGAGACACACAAGTGCAGAGAACTGTAGTACCAGATAATGTGATTTACCCAAATATTTTTGCTAACATCTTGTCTATTTCAAGTCTTCTCTCATTGATCGAGAGAGGTGGGTGTCCACCCCAAAGTGCTGCAAGTCATGACAGACCTTTCTCAATCAATAAGTGAGAAGACTTGATATAGACACGAGGGCATTGCACATATTTTTTGATTACTTTATGGAGCAAAAAAAGTATTTATTTTAAAAACAAAGCATTTTCTAAATTCAAACTGACCCCCTGCTTCCCCGAATTGAGGACGAAGACACCATTGCTAAGGTTGGTAGAAAATTCTCTGTGCTGCAACATACAGTACCTATCCTGTAATTCCTAGTAATGGTTACCAAAACTCTTTGGCTAAATCACATTATCTAGTGTAACAATCTGTCGCTAAGAGAACTGGTAATGAGCAGATGATGGGAGAGGTGGTCATGATGAAATTGCCTTATCAAATAAACATACAGCAAGTTCAGGGAATACTTGTAAAGCTGTGGGAGGAGTGTTGTCCTGATCAAACTGCCATTCAGCTCCTCATGAGTCATCTGCTTAAAATTCAGCAAAATGTGTAATACCTCGAGGGATTAGTTCACGAGATGCAGTTCTGCTACAATGACACACGCATGCAAAGGAATTCTGTATCTAGAATCCCCTCCAGCAAGAAGCCCAGGCAGCACACGGTATTATACTCTATTGTACAGTTTGAACGACAGTTGATCCGTGCCAGCATAACATCAATATTAGTGTAGACTAGTTGAACATGCAAATATGTGTACAGGCACAGATATTACATTTGTAACAGTATCTAGCCTAATAGAAATAAATATGGCATAACCCTTAACCTTTGCACAGTGACCAGACCGTACAAATGAGCCTAGGTAGGTAGGCAGACAGTATCTACCGACAGCCATGTCTATCAGGCATGCTTTAGGCAAATATTTTGATAGTCAAACCAGCTTCCTGTCTATTTCATCCAAGGTCATAATGATAACCAATGTCAACCCTCGTCAATGATGTTACATTGCTAGCTAGTAAAATGATTTACAGTTGCTGATGTTACACGTTTGCTAACAAGTTACTAATGGGAGGTGTGGCGCATAAGAAGTTAGCAGGCGCCAGGCTAACTAGCTAGCCAACTCCAGTCATGTGCCAACGTTTGCTGGTAAACCTGGTTTAGTTGGCTGGTTGTAATGTTGTAGCTTGCTGTTCAGTAGCTAGCCAAATATATGACTAAAAAGACAAGAGGTTTTACAATTAAGATACAAAAGTAATCCGATTGTAAAACCTCTATTTTTAGTCATCGATATGGCTACCGGTAGTTGTTTAGCTGGCTAACTTAGCTAGTTAGCTAGCTACATAGCCGGCTATGTTAGCAAACAGAAAAATAACTTAATTTCCCCCCACTGTAACACAGAAGTATGTTGGCCAGCAATACACAATAGTGTTTCAGTAGATAAACTAAAGTTAGCTAGCTAGGTGGCTTGCAGGAAAAATAACTTAGCTAGGTGCCCTATTTCTCAACTGTCCTCTCGGTGCTGGCACCAGCTGTATCTGAGCTCTTTGTTTCGAATCCTCTTTGCTATATTCCAGTTGAAACATGTATGATTGAATGTCATAATGTAAAGTGCATTCTGAAAGTAATCAGAACCCTTCACTTTTTCCACATTTTGTTACGTTACAGCCTTATTCTAACATGAATAAAAAATAAAAAATAAAAAAATCTACACACAACACCCCATAATGACAAAGCGAAAACAGGTTTAGAAATGTTTGCAAATGTATTAAAAACAGAAATACCTTATTTACATAAATATACAGACCCTTTGCTATTACACTAAAGATTGAGCTCAGGTGCATCCTGTTTCCATTGATCATCCTTGAGATGTTTCTACGACTTGATTGGTGTCCACCTGTGGTAAATTCAATTGATTGGACATGATTTGGAAAGGCACACACCTGTCTCTATAAGGTCCCACAGTTTACAGTGCATGTTAGGGCAAAAACCAAGCCATGATGTCGAAGGAATTGTCCGTAGAGCTCCGAGACAGGATTGTGTCGAGGCACAGATCTGGGGAAGGGAAGTAAAACATTTATGCAGCATTGAAGGTCCCCAAGAACACAGTGGCCTCCATCATTTTTAAATGGAAGAAGTTTGGAACCACCAAGAATCTTCCTAAAGCTGGCCACCCAGTCAAACTGAGCAATCGGGGGAGAAGGGCCTTGGTCAAGGTGACCAAGAACCCGATGGTCACTCTGACAGAGCTCAAGAGTTCCTCTATGGAGATTGGACAACCTTCCAGAAGGACAATCATCTCTGCAGCACTCCACCAAGCAGGAATTTATGGTAAAGTGGCCAGGCGGAAGCCATTCCTCAGTAAACTCCCACTTGGAGTTTGCCAAAAGGCACGTAAAGGACTCTCAGACCATGAGAAACAACACACCGGAAGCTGTCATAGGGTATATCATTCAACCTGTGAAGCCCTGACCTGCCTTCCTCGTGGGCAATTATGTGTGAAACACATCTCACTGTCCTAGAAATGCTTCAAACATGATGAAAACAATCCCAGATGTCTGTCAGACTCACCGATTTGACTCTTACAAGTCATAGAAAAAAATGCAAGACTCCCACTCACAATTAAAGCTGACAATTGTGTTATTCTTTGTAGATTAGTAGTGGAATGTTTTGGCCCTCAAGGTCTTTATTAGAACCATCAGGATTATTGACTGAAAGTCCTGAGCTATGGTTCTCATCTAGCATTCAACACATCTCAGCTGCATTCTAGTCATGGAATAACAATATGCTGTAAATTAGGTATAAGACCAGGATCAACTGATCAACATCCTGGTCATACACTGAAGATGAGGATCCTGCTCATGAATTAACATTAGAATTCGGGTTGTGAATGTTATGACCGCAGGAAAACTAGCTCTCGTCATGGCGTCAGCTAATGGGGATCCTAATAAAATAAAATAGTTGTCTACCTTGTCTACCTTAACTGTTGATGTTGTTGTTTGTTGTGTTATTTCCCACCATGCCCTCCCACTGGGCACAGACATTCATTCAATGTATATTCTACGTATTTCAACCAGTGTGTGCCCAGTGGGCTGGGGCTGCTGACCTCTGACCCCTGATGACCCCCAGGCTCTGAGTTCAGTCTGTGGTGAACCGTGGGTCTCATAAATGAGGGCACGCCTTCCTGGCCTCCCTTCCTGGCTGCCTGTGAACTACCCAGACACCCCTAGGGCATGTTGGAGACAAACTACCCGCCACAACAAAACCAAAATTGGGTTCACAGCTCTCAATGCAGAAACCACAAGGCCTAGCCTTGCCATCAGGGAGACTGTTGAGCCATGTGGTTAACACAGTCATTTAATAGTGGTTTAACTTTTGTTTTGTTGAGTCTCTGTGTGAGTGATAATAGAAATAGGCCATATATAATGTAGAACACACATGCCTCTCTGACATGCAGAATAGGGAAACACATCAACTCTCTTCTTCTTCTTCTTCCAGCCCTTTCCCTCACTCCTGGGCCCCTGAGCTCCTGTCAGAGTTTCAGATTTATACTACCTCCAGTAGATTCCAACTGACAAAACCAACGGCCGTTTTACCTGACATGTTAAATGTAAGGGGAGAAAGTCCTCTGGGGTTTGGCTATAACTCTGAAAACGTCTCTCCTGTCTTGATTGA
The DNA here is from genome assembly GCF_965601325.2 of Salmo salar. NCBI lineage: Eukaryota > Metazoa > Chordata > Actinopteri > Salmoniformes > Salmonidae > Salmo > Salmo salar. The sequence goes on along the minus strand of NC_138306.1, from coordinate 6,722,601 downwards.
TGTTCTATGCAATATCACATGCAGGCAAATTATGTGAGGTTAAAGACTTTTAGAATTAAAAAGCTATTTGTATTTAATCAAATGTAGGCAATGAATGTAATGTTTCTACATGAGCTTTGGACCTATTTGTAGTGTTAGAATGATCTTGTTTCCTGCACCAAGTTGCTGTTCTTGGCAGTAAACAACTTGCAGCGTCCAAACCAAAGTCTGTGGTTGTAATCTTTTTTTCTCTCCACTCACTCCAAATTGGCTTTTGCGTCTGCTTAGTCTCAGCCTAAGCACACCCTCCAGAAACTCCACAGGTTTAAACATTGTTTTGGATGAACAGAAGAGAAGACCCCTCTTTAAAATTTCAGCAACAGCTTTCTAACAGTCTTTAATTGTGGGCACTTTCAATGTCTGTGTCCCAAATTGCACCCTATATTACTAATTTCAGGCACTACTTTTGGCCAGGGCCAATAGGGCCACTAGTAGGGAATAGGATGCAATTTGGTTACGCATGCCATGCTCCAGAGATCCCTGGTGGGATAGCAGCGCTGCTTCCCACCACAACAAAGTGAAGCACCATGGGAGGGTCCCCCTTCGATTCCAGGCCAAGACTCTGGGAGCTTTACTGAGCTAGAGCCAGACATCCACTGGTAATGGAGCTGTGAATCATATCAAGATCCTGCGAGAGGGGAATGTAATGAAATGGATTTCAGACATTCCACATCTAGCTTTTCCAATGTTCTGTGGATGGGTAAGCACGATTGCTGAAGTCACAGAGAAAGAGGGAGCGGGAGGGAGAATGAAAAACAGAGCTGTGTAGTATGTCTGCCATAGAGAGATATGGCTACAGTATACAGTGTTACTGTAAGAATGCATGAATAGCGGACTCCGGTAACCTGCAGATTTAACAACTTAAAGAGTATATAAAATATTTCTCTCTACATACTTTATGAATCAGACCATCTAGGAAAAAATATATGCCTGCCATGTAGAGACTTAGGCTAGTAGCTACAGTACACGTTGTTACTGTAAGACTGCTAGACTCAAACAGTGGCCGCCGGTAAACCGCTGAGAGAACAACAGAGAAGTATTTATTTCACTTCTGCTGCATGAGAATCATCGAGACCATCTAGAGAAAAAAGTGCCAACGGAAGAGGGAGAGTTGTTTTGAAACCTGGCCCACGTCAGGGTCAGTAACAGGCGTACAGCACATCTCTCTGGCATGGAGATGTATACTGTGATCCCTGCTCCCATAGGGGCTACCCCAGGCCCAGGAGCATGGTCGATACCGGCATGCATGTCCACATAGGGGTGTTCCTAGGCCATGTTAGACACCAACACAGATATCCATGCTCACAGTGAGAGCATAGAGATAGGGAGAAGAGACTACCCTGTCTGCTGACAGTGATACTGTAAATGTCATCACTACATGCTAGTGGTGAAATACAAACAAATGACCACATTAATTAAGCAATAAGGCATGAGAACCCGGAGATTATTGTGCGATAACTCCCAATTAAGAGCTGTTCTTAGACCCGAGGCGAAGCAAAGGGCTGGGAAACAGCCCTTAGGAGGGAGTTATCACACGATAATTCCCAGGTTCGAGTGCCTTATTGATTTTATGAAACGGTTGCCAACATAACAACAACAACAAAAATGTAATGACATGTTTTCATTGAAACATAATTTTAATGAGTAAATTAGTTTCATTTCGTCATTCCACCAGACGATATAGTACGGGCAAAAGCCAGTTGTTGGTTCTGAAGTTGCTAACCATACCGGCTGGTCGTAAATTCTATTCTCATGTTTTCACCTAGTCGTTTATTCCATTTATTCCACGTTGCCATGCTAAACAAATCATTGGCATGTAGCTAGCAGAGTTTTAACGATGACGAGAGACAAGAATTTCAATAAATGGAAAACAAGAACTTCAGCAAATAATGATTTAACAAATCATTTATAAATAGGCAACAACCAACTGATTGTCGAGTCAATATGATACAGTAGTTATGGAGGATAGCTAGGCTAACGTTACTGCTCCTTTGCTAGCTAGTTAGCCAATTTAAGCTAAGACACAATCACATCAAGCAGCTGAAATGACTATGTTCATTTTTGTTTGTTTTACCTTGGTTTCTATTGCCAATTCCTTGGATATAGCATTATAATGATCCTGATAAATGAATTTGCCTGGATCGCAAAGAAATGCTACATGTTGCACAGGTCAGATAGACAGACAGCGAGGCTTATATTACCCCTGCTGTACCAAACCAAATGTTAGGCAAGAACCATGGGGAAATAATGTCTAGACTTTTTTACACGGGGAGATTAAGTTTATGAATGCCTGGCTGGGCTGTGGGACAGTGGATGCACATTGATAGTTGAAATGTCATTATGGTATTTTGTAAGCTTGATCAATGGATGTCCTCACTGTTCTGACGAGAAGACAATTATGGGGTTTTAAGAAGTACTTCTTGTTTGTTTGTTTATTTCATTTATTCTACTTGTTCACAAATACAATTTTGTCACTATACAATCAACTTGTTTGAGTGAGATAAGGGCAAAAACCTACATTCACTTTACCGCCCTTTATTCTCTGATTGCTTTTACATGCATGCAACATCACCTCAATTGACTGCAATGGCTGATGTCATCAATGCATGGCTTCAAGCTTTGCGGAACTCCTGTTCCCTCTAAGAATCAAGTTAGAATGGGACATTCAGTACTTTTACCTGGCATTCGTCTGACCTGAGTTGACTGTAGGTATGCACTGGGACAAATGTACAGAGAAAGGCAGTCCAGCGCATAGAAGTAGAATTACTAGAATGGACAATCCCATTCAAGTCAATGTTCTGTGATGATGGGCTTTATCCATTCTAATTCTATTTCTATGTGACCATGATGGCAGAGTTAGTTTGCCCTGTGGCGTGGGACACTCAGCCAAGCCATCATTAGTTCCTGTAAGTGCTGTGATGGTGATGACACATGAGGCTGCAGTACATTCAGCTCAACCATCTGGAGATATAACTGCAGGCCAAACACAGGCAGGATAGATGGACGGACGTGCAACAGCATGCAAACTGTTTCCATGAACACCCTGTAAGTCCCTCAGATCATTGAATGTCATCGCCGGTATAGCGATGATCAACGGTTAAGAACATCTGAGGGATCATTCGTATGATTCATGGAAAAAGGGAGTAAGTCAAGACAAAGCAATGACGTGATAGATGCCAGACAAATTCCTTAATAAGACCAAGAAGCTGAAATGAAATGATTGTCCAGGTCTAAAAAGCACTTGCAATGAAGAAGCGAAATTCCATTAAACATTATTTTTAGTCTAGGACTAGGCTTATTCTGTGTCTGGGAAACCAGCCCAAAGTCTGAACAGCATAGTTGAAATTGGGATTAGATCAATTAGACTGTAAATGTCCCTTAACATGTGTAGAAAATCCCCTGCACCATTGCCTGTACAGCACCTTGCTGTGATCAGGAATGCTGGTTCACTTCCTTGCCGTCTGTACTTACCTTTAATTAAAGGGCTGTGATATATCCTTGGCTCGTTTACAGCACTAACAGAAAGTGCCCCCCCCAGTGTGTTTAAAAACCTTGTTGGGACAGTTATCTAACTAACTTACAGTACTGTAGTAAAGTTTCACCAGTGTGTGTCTGTGTGTGTCTGTGTGTGTGTGTGTGTGTGTGTGTGTGTGTGTGTGTGTGTGTGTGTGTGTGTGTGTGTGTGTGTGTGTGTGTGTGTGTGTGTGTGTGTGTGTGTGTGTGTGTGTGTGTGTGTGTGTGTGTGTGTGTGTGTGTGTGTGTGTGTGTGTGTGTGTGTGTGTGTGTGTGTGTGTGTGTGTGTGCGCGCGCGCGTGTGTGTGTGTGTGTGTGTGTGTGCGTGCGCGCGCGTGTGTGTGTGTGTGTCAAAGATAAACTTACATTTTTATACTAAGTGAAGGATTAGGAAGCATGAGTTTAATACAGTTTCCCCCCTCTGTCTCTTTGCTCAGATCTGTGCCAAATCGCTTTACACTTCATATTGCATTGAGTGAGAGAGAGCATATTTTTTGGCAACGTGCTGCTGCTGTATAATTGAAAAATGCAGAGTATCGAATGAACGGCCGTGATCCAGGTGTGTATAAGCAAACACTTTTTTTCAGGAATGCTGTGGATTGAGAAAACAACACCATTTTTTGTGCAGCTAGGTAGCTGTGAAGCGAAGGTGGGGGAATGAAAACAACTTGGTATGAATGCAGGGTCTCAGAGAGAGAGACGAGTCAGAAACCAGCCAGCTCTGATTAGAGGCCTTCATGGGTCAAAAATGTTGTACCCATTCCGAAATTGACCTGGGCCTTTCCATCCGGACCCGATATGCATAATTTTCTTTATACAGTACCAGTCAAAAGTTTAGACACACCTACTTATTTAAGGGTTTTTCTTAATTTTTTACTATTTTCTACATTGTAGAATAATAGCGAAGACATCAAAACTATGAAATAACATTTCTGGAATTATGTGGTAACCAAAAGTGTTAAACAAATATATTTTATATTTGAGATTCTTCAAAGTAGCTACCCTTTGAATTGATGACAACTTTGCACACTCTTGGTATTCTCTCAACCAGCTTCTTGAGGTACCTGGAATGCATTTCAATTAAAAGGTGTGCCTTGTTAAAAGTTAATTTGTGGAATTTCTATCCTTCTTAATGCGTTTGAGCCAATCAGTTGTGTTGTGGCAGGTAGGGGTGGTATACAGAAGATAGCCCTATTTGGTAAAACACTAAGTCCATATTATGGCAAGAACAGCTCAAATAAGCAAAGAGAAACGACATGAAGGTTAGTCAATGTGGAAAATTGAAAGATTTTTGTACAGTAGCAAAAACCATCAAGCACTATGATGAAACTAGCTCTCATGAGGACCGCCACAGGAAAGGAAGGCCCAGAGTTACCTCTGCTACAGAGAATAAATTAGAGTTACCAGCCTCAGAAATTTCAGCCCAAATAAATGCTTCAGAGTTCAAGTAACAGACACATCTCAACATCAACTGTTCAGAGGAGACTGTGTGAATTAGGCCTTCATGGTCGAATTGCTGAAAAGAAGTCACTAAAAAAGGACACCAATAAGAAGAAGAGACTTGCTTGGGCCAAGAAACACAAGCAATGGACATTAGACCGGTGGAAATCTGTCCAAATTAGATTTTTGGTTGCAACCGCCGTGTCTTTGTGAGATGCGGAGTAGGTGAATGGATGATCTCTGCATGTGTGTGAGCATAGAGGAGGAGGTGTGATGGTGTGGGGGTGCTTTGCTGGTTACACTGTCTGTGATTCATTTAGAATTCAAGGAGCACTTAACCAGCATGGCTACCACAGCATTCTGCAGCAATACGCCATCCCATCTGGTTTGCTCTTATTGGCATTGTCATTTGTTTTTCAACAGGACAATGACCCAACACACCTCCAGGCTGTGTAAGGGTTACTTGACCAAGAAGGAAAGTGATGGAGTGCTGCATCAGATGACATGGCCTCCACAATCACCCGACCTCAACCCAATTGAGATGGTTTGGGATGTTTTGGACCGCAGAGTGAAGGAAAAGCAGCCAACAAGTGCTCAGCATATATGGGAACTCCTTCAAGACTGTTGGAAAAGCATTCCTCATGAAGCTGGTTGAGAGAATTCCAAGAGTGTGCAAAGCTGTCATCAATTCAAAGGGTGGCTACTTTGAAGAATATGTTTAACACTTTTTTGGTTACTACATAATTCCATTTATGTTATTTCATAGTTAATTCCATCTTCCATTGATTAGATATCTCCTAACTTTTGCCACACACAGGGCTTTATGACTGTAGCCTATTGGCGCTTTGATGACTTATGATTGGCCAACAACAAGCTTCAAATCAAATCAAATTGTATTGGTCACATACACATGGTTAGCAGATGTTATTGCGAGTGTAGCGAAATGCTTACGCTACTAGTTCCGACAGTGCAGAAATATCTAACAAGTAATCTAACAATTCCACAACAACTACCGTCTGTAATACACACACATCTAAGTAAAGGAATCGAATAAGAATGTATAAATATATGGATGAGCAATGACAGAGGGGCATAGGCAAGATGCAATAGATGGTATAAAAACAGTATATACACTACATATGAGATGAGTAATGCAAGATATGGAAACATTATTAAAGTGGCATTATTAAAGTGACTAGTGATCCATTTATTAAAGTTGCCAATGATTTCAAATCTGTATGTAGGCAGCAGCCTCTCTGTGTTAATGATGGCTGTTTAACAGTCTGCTGGCCTTGAGATGGAAACTGAAAAACAGCTTCTCGGTCCTTTTTTTATTTTTTACCTTTATTTGACCAGGTAGGCTAGTTGAGAACAAGTTCTCATTTGCAACTGCGACATTGGCCAAGATGAAGCATAGCAATTCGACACATACAACAACACAGAGTTACACATGGAATAAACAAAACATAGTCAATAATACAGTAGAACAAAAGAAAACAAAAAGTCTATATACAGTGAGTGCAAATGAGGTAAGTTAAGGCAATAAATAGGCCATGGTGGCGAAGTAATTACAATATAGCAATTAAACACTGGAATGGTAGATGTGCAGAAGATGCATGTGCAAGTAGAGATACTGGGGTGCAAAGGAGCAAGATAAATAAATAAATAAATAAATACAGTATGGGGATGAGGTAGGTAGATAGATGGGCTGTTTACAGATGGGCTATGTACAGGTGCAGTGATCTGTGAGCTGCTCAGACAGCTGGTGCTTAAAGCTAGTGAGGGAGATATGAGTCTCCAGCTTCAGAGATTTTTGCAGTCCTAGCTTTGATGCACCTGTACTGACCTCGCCTTCTGGATGGTAGCGGGGTGAATAGGCAGTGGCTCGGGTGGTTGTTGTTATTGATGATCTTTTTGGCCTTCCTGTAACATCGGGTGCTGTAGGTATCCTGGAGAGCAAGAAATTTGCTCCCGGTGATATGTTGGGCAGACCGCACCACCCTCTGGAGAGCCCTGCGGTTGTGGGTGGTGCAGTTGCCGTACCAGGCGGTGATACAGCCCGACAGGATGCTCTCAATTGTGCATCTGTAAAAGTTTGAGGGTTTTAGGTGACAAGCCACATTTCTTCAGCCTCCTGAGGTTTCTTCACCACACTGTCTGTGTGGGTGGACCATTTCAGTTTGTCCGTGATGTGTATGCCGAGGAACTTAAAACTTCCCACCTTCTCCACTGCTGTCCCATCGATGTGGATGGGGTGTTGCGCCCTCTGCTGTTTCCTGAAGTCCACAATCATATTCTTTGTTTTGTTGACGTTGAGAGGTTGTTTTCCTGACACCACACTCCGAGTGCCCTCACCTCCTCCCTGTAGGCTGTCTCGTTGTTGTTGGTAATCAAGCCTCCTACTGTTGTGTCGTCTGCAAACTTGATGATTGAGTTTGAGTCATGCATGGCCACGCAGTCATGGGTGAACAGGGAGCACAGGAGGGGGCTGAGCACGCACCCTTGTGGGGCCCCAGTGTTGAGGATCAGCAAAGTGGAGGTGTTGTTTCCTACCTTCACCACCTGGGGGTGGCCCGTCAGGAAGTCCAGGACCCATTTGCACAGGACAGGGTTGAGACCCGGGGCCTCAAGTTTAATAATGAGCTTTGTGGGTACTACGGTGTTGAATGCTGAGCTGTAGTCAATGAACAGCGTTCTTACATAGGTATTCCTCTTGTCCAGATGGGATTGTGCAGTGTGATGGCGATTGCATCGTCTGTGGACCTATTGGGGCGGTAAGCAAATTGAAGTGGGTCTAGGGTGACAGGTAAGGTGGAGGTGATATGATCCTTGACAAATGTCTCAAAGCACTTTATGATGACAGATTGTCATTTAGTTCAGTTACCTTTGCATTCTTGGGTACAGGAACAATGGTGGCCATCTTCAAGCATGTGGGGACAGCAGACTGGGATAGGGAGAGATTGAATATGTCCTTAAACACACCAGCCAGCTGGTCTGCGCATGCTCTGAGGACGAGGCTAAGGATGCTGTCTGGGCAGGCAGCCTTGCGAGGGTTAACATGTTTAAATGTCTTACTCACATTGGCCACGGAGAAGGGGAGCCCACAGTCCTTGGCAGCGGGCCGTGTCGGTGGCATTGCATTATCCTCAAAGCGGGTAAAGAAGGTGTTTAGTTTGTCTGGAAGCAAGACGTCGGTGTCCGTGACGTGGCTGGTTTTCCCTTTGTAGTCCATGATTGTCTATAGACCCTGCCACATACGTCTCGTGTCTGAGCCGTTGAATTGAGACTCCACTTTGTCTCTATACTGACATTTTGATTGTTCGATTTCCTTACAGAGGGAATAACTACACTGTTTGTATGTTGCCATATTCCCAGTCACCTTTCCATGGTTAAATGCAGTGGTTCGCGCTATCCACGGTTTCTGGTTAGGGTAGGTTTTAATAGTCACAGTGGGTACAACACCTCCTATACACTTCCTTATAAACTCACTCACCGAATCCGCGTATACGTCGATATTATTCTCTGAGGCTACCCGGGACATATCCCAGTCCGCGTGATCCAAACAATCTTGAAGCTTGGATTCCGATTGGTCAGACCAGAGTTGAATAGTCCTTAGCACGGGTACTTCCTGTTTGAGTTTCTGCCTATAGGAAGGAAGGAGCAAAATGGAGTCGTGGTCAGATTTACCGAAAGAAGGGCGGGGGAGGGCCTTGTATGCATCGCTGAAGATAAGAGTAGCAGTGATCCAGTGATTTTCCAGCGCGAGTGCTACAGTCAATATGCTGACAGAATTTAGATAGCCTTGTTTTCAAATTTGCTTTGTTAAAATCCCCAGCTACAATAAATGCAGTCTCAGGATATATGGTTTCCAGTTCGCATAAAGTCCAGTGAAGTTCATTGAGGGCCGTTGTGGTATCGGCTTGAGGGGTGATATACACGGCTGTGACAATAAATGAAGAGAATTCTCTTGGGAGATAATACAGTCAGCATTTGATTGTGAGGAATTCTAGGTCAGGTGAACAAAAGGACTTGAGTTCCTGTATGTTGTTACAATTACACTATGAGTCGTTAATCATGAAACATACACCCCCGCCCTTCTTCTTCCCGGGGAGAGGTTTATTACTGTCAGCGCGACGCACAAAGAATCCAGGTGGCTGTACCAACTCCGACAGCATATCCCGAGAGAGCCATGTTTCCGTGAAACATTATGTTACAATCCCTGATGTCTCTCTGGAATGCAACCCTTGCCCTGATTTTGTCAACCTTGTTCTCTAGAGACTGGACATTAGCGAGTAATATACTCGGAAGCGGTGGGTGGTGTGCCCGCCTCCGAAGTCTGACCAGAAGACCCTTCCGTCTTCCTCTTCTCCGGCGGCATTGTTTTGGGTCAGCCTCTGGAATCAGCTCAAATGCCCTGGGTGGTTTGGACAAATGATCCGCTTCAGGAAAGTTGTATTCCTGGTCGTAGTGCTGGTAAGTTGATGTCGCTCTGATATCCAATAGTTCTTCCCGGCTGTATGTAAAAACACTTACAATTTTCTGGGCTAACAATGTAAGAAATAACACATAAAAAAAAATATATACTGCAAAGTTTCCTAAGGACTAGAAGCGAGGCAGCCCTCTCTGTCGGGGTCACCTTGTCACCTGCTATTCTCGTGAAAAGCAAGAGCAGCAGCATAAATGATTAAAACAAATGATCTCGCTCTCTCTACTGCAGCAGTCGTGCACGGGTCCTTCCGTACATGTCAGTTTAAATTACACATATACCCGAGACCTGTGACAATCATATTAGATCCGACCCAGACCCGTGACATTAGTTATGGGACTTGGGTATTCGGATCTGTGAGTTGGAACCGTGAAGACCTCTAGCTCTGATTTACAGTAAATGTGGGCTCTATGGAGAGCATGCCACTAGTTCCCTTTTCACACTACTCAGCAGAGACAAGATGCACTGTGCTGGCCTGGTTACCTATCCACCACAGCTGCTAGAATGGTGCTGGAAAGGACAATGTGAACTGGCTCAGGTATTTTTCACATTGTCCTTTCCAGTACAGTATCTACATACATACACTAGTTGTATATACTAGTTCCAGTGCTCCCATCCCTTCATCTAACTCTCCTCCAGCCCCTCTCTGTCTCACTCCCTCTGTCTAAGGTAGAGGACAGAAGAGGAGGAAGAGGAACCCAAAGCAGACAGACACTACTGTTAAAACTCAAAGTGAGTCAACATGTGGTCTGAAAGTAAGTTCCAAGGCCTTCTGTGTCTCCCAAACCAGCCATTCTTTGAATGAGACCGACCACTGGTCTCACCGGTCCTGGACTGGGACAGGCTGTCTCTTTGTGACAAAACCAGTCTGGCTGTCGGGAATAAGCTACAACCTGTGGTGTGTGTGTGTGTGTGTGTGTGTGTGTGTGTGTGTGTGTGTGTGTGTGTGTGTGTGTGTGTGTGTGTGTGTGTGTGTGTGTGTGTGTGTGTGTGTGGCGTACAGTGGTCAGGACTAGAAAGCCATAAACCATCCTCTTTATACAACAGCGATTCTGTCTCTAACTCTAACTAATGTACCACACATCCTCTCGCCATCTCCATACATTACTTACACATACACTCTGCTCTGGAAGAGATGCCTCCCTTAAGCAAAATGACTTATAAACTCTTAATCCTGCATGTAGATCAACAGGCAGGAACATACAGTACACTATGTTTGCACTGCTTTTATGCTGCCATTTTCTGCCATGTTAGCTGGTAGGAAATCATGATTTAGCTAGATCCACATTTTTACACGTCTTTCATATTTTGAAATAGAGATTTTCACGTTTCCTACAGTGTTGATTTGAAATGTCAGTACAATCTGAAGTATTTATTTCTGGACCACATATCAGTTGGTTATCCTGTGTGGTTACTTTACTTGTTCACACACAGAGGGGGTTTTAACAGTCGTAAATGTAAGCAGACTCCCCCTTCTCAATTCCTTTGCAGTTCATTGCACTTTTTAGCAACTACAGATTAAACATCATGGAGTCTTAAAGGAGTATATGCCATCTTTCATGAATTACTTCTCAATTATACTTTTTAAGTACAAATGTCAAATATATACATCCTCATCGACGGGGCCGCAGTCGATTGGGTCAACACCTTCAAGTTTGTCTGCGTGCACATCACTGAGGACCTGAATTAAGAGTAGCTTCAGGAAACTAAGCTTATGTCGCGGGTGACTACTTCACAGGTGTGTCTAATTCAAAATGTATTTTTCCGGCAGAAATGCCTTCTGGAATATGTGAGCTTTCATGTGCCTTAATAATAAACTTGCATGACATCTGTAAATATGAATACATTTGTTAAATTACAAGCCTAGTTGATTTAGCCACAGAAAAAGACAGCAACGTTCCCACTAGCAAAAAAAATACCATATTTAATCCATTTACACACAATAACCCATAATGATAAAGGGAAAACAGGTTTTAATACATTTTTGCAAATAAAAAACAGAAATACCTTATTTACAGAAGTGTTCAGACCCTTTGATATGAGACTCGAAATTGAGTTCAGGTGCATCCTGTTTCCATTGATCATCCTTGATGTTTGTACAACTTCATTGGAGTCCACGTGTGGTAAATTCAAATGATTGACATGATTTGGAAAGGCACACACCTGTCGAAATAAGGTCCCACAGTTGACAGTGCATGTCAGAGCAAAAACCAAGCAAAGAATTGTCCGTAGAGCTCCGAGACAGGATTGTCTCGAGGCCCAGATCTGGGGAAGGGTATCAAAAAATGTCTGCAGCATTGAAAGTCCCCAAGAACACAACGCCCTCCATTATTCTCAAATGGAAGAAGTTTGGAACCACTAAGATTCTTCCTAGAGCTGGCCACCCAGCCAAACTGAGCAATCAGGGGAGAAGGGCCTTGGTCAGTGAGGTGACCAAGAACCCGATGATCACTCAGAAAGAGCTCAATAATTTCTCTGAGGAGATGGGAGAACCTTCCAGAAGGGCAACCATCTCTGCAGCACTCCACCATCAGGCCTTTATGATAGACTGGCCAGATGGAAGCCACTCCTCAGTAAAAGGCACATGACAGTCCGCTTGGAGTTTGCCAAAAGGCACCAAAAGGACTCAGACCATGAGAAACAAGATTATCTGGTCTAATGAAACCAAGATTTAAATCTTTGGCCTGAATGCCAAGCGTCACGTCTGGAGGAAACCTGGCACCATCCCTACGGTGAAGCATAGTGGTGGCAGCAGCATGCTGTGGGGAGGTTTTTCAAAGGCAGGGACTGGGAGACTAGCCAGGATCGAGGGAAAGATGAACGGAGCAAAGTACAGCAACATCCTTGATGAAAACCTGCTCCAGAGCGCTCAGGACCTCAGACTGGGGTGAAGGTTCACCTTCCAACAGGACAACGACCCTAAGCACACAGCAAGACAGCGTAAGAGTGGCTTCGGGACAAATCTCTGAATGTCCTTGAGGGGCCCAGACAGAGCCCGGACTTGAACCCAATCGAACATGTCTTGAGAGACCTGAAAACAGCTGTTCAACGATGCTCCCCATCCAACCTGACAGAGCTTGAGGATCTGCAGAGAAGAATGGGAGAAACTCCCCAAATACAGGTGTGCCAAACTTGTAGCGTCATACCCAAGAAGACTCGAGGATGTACAAAAGGTGCTTCAACAAAGTGCTGAGTAAAGGGTCTAAACAGTTACAGCATGTACACGTGATATATTTACTTTTCAAAATCATTTATACCTTTGTAAACATTTCTAACAAACCCGTTTTTACTTTGTCATTATGGGGTATTGTGTGTAGATTGTTGAGAAAAAAAAATGATTTAATCCATTTTATAATAAGACTGTAACGTAACAACATGTGGAAAAAGTCAAGGGGTCTGAATACCCCCTTTCCACGGCTTAAATTTTCAGGTGTTAACAAACAACTTCCTTTCCAGACCAGTGTGGTCATAGCTCTCCCTGCACTGTGAGTCACGTCAGCCAGGCTAGTTAATCACAGTAAATAGAATCAAATTCATGTCTAATGTTTTTGTAAAAAATGTAACCCACCATGCATGGAATATCTAGCATTCGCAGATGGGGCCTAGATCGTCAGAGACTATTCTGGCTGGTCCAATGAGCCCTCTGTATCGCGGTCTCCTTCATGCAGTCTGCAACCTGGTCTCCCAGACAGATGTTCAGCCACTTGGTCGTCTGAGCTGCCCTCACACATTTGACTCTGTTTGGAGCATAAAGTATTAAATTAATTATAAATTCCTTTCAACAATCAGTTTTCAAAATACACAACAAAATCTTTCAACATGTACCTGGCAAGACCTGGCTACTGCTCAAGCTTGGTAAGTCGCTTGGTGTGTCCATAAGCAAGAGAGTTTCCTGGTACATCTCTTCAGCTGCAAAAGACAGGGTAAAAGGGAAAGGGTGTAAATAATCACTTGCACAACTGAAGGCATTAAACCGATATGCGTCTTCCACATTTAACCCAAGCCTTCTGAATCAGAGGTGCGGAGAGCTGCCTTAATTGACATCCACATCTTCGGCACCCAGGGAGCAGTTGTTGGAGGTTAACTGCCTTCCTCAGGGGCAGAAGGGCAGATTTTTCCACCTTGCTGGCTCTGGGATTCGAACCAGCGTTTCGAACCCAACGGCCTTAACCACTTTTAAGGGACAGTTTCACCCACATTTAGTATTAAATACGTTGAGGGAAAGGTTGACAAGCCAGGTCAAATGGTTTAACAAAGGCAAGGGAGTGAAGAAAGAGCTAAATGAATAGGGGCGGCAGTTGCTTAAAGGTTAGAAAGGCAGACCGATATTCAAACGCCCAAGCTGCTGCGGGGAAATCTGCAGGGAGTGATCCGTCAGTCAGAGGGTTACCAGCTACACTATATCTGTATACTACCTACTGCTGTGGTGCCCTTGAACAAGGCACTTTATCCCTAAGTGCCCATGAGCTGCTCCCAGCCTGTGATGTGTGTGTGTGGCACTGACAGAATATCTGTGCAAATGTCCAAAATAGCAACTATGGTAAAAGGAACGCCAGATTATCTATGGCAGCCGTGCATGTAATGTATCTAGTCCCAACGTGGCTGCATGGTTCTAAGAGGCTCTGGTGAAGTTAAGTCTTTCAACTTCCCATTAAGGTTGTACTATTGGTTATCAATGCTGTTTTACACAGGGTCAATGAAAATCAATGTTTTCTCCCCCCAAAGCTCTGTCCCCACTCTCAAAAAGGAATTTCTCAGTTTCACTTACCCTCAAACTTTGGAATCAAAGAGGCCAGGTTCCACTCATTCAGCGTATTTTTACAAAGCTGTCACTTTATTGGCCTTGACATCTGCATTTAAGTACAGAAATAAAGAAATGTTAGAAAACATAACTAGCTAGCTAAACTAAATTGGCTACATCAAATTTAACTTAAACTCTAATGTTAGCTAGGTAACATAATTCGCATCCATCCCCCTCAACTTCACAAGTCCGTCTAAAGGTGTCACTAGCCAGCTCACTTAGCTAACAAGTGAAACAGTGTCGAGGACATTCCAGAAGAAGCGTCCGACTTAGCTAGCTACCGTTACAGACAATGACATAGTTAGCTAGCCAAAAGTCGACAACATCCATACATTTGAGTTATATTCCGCGACAACAAAACAGTATGGTCATGAGGCTAACATTAGCTTGCTACTGTAACGTTACCACAGCCAGAGATATTAGCACAGAAAATGGCTAGCTAGCTAACGCTTAACTAGCTATTTCTCAAGTTAACGTTAGCTAGCTACCTAAATATGATAGGAAAACCCATTTAACTTGAACGACCATCAAATTCATAATTCGTAAAGTTTGTTACCATTTTCAGTCAACCTTAGTCTGTCAAAATAACTTTAGCCATTTTCCACTCGTCAGTCCTCTTTTTCTTCTATGGTATAAGGGCTTTCGCAACAATTGGATATTTATTCCACCACTTACTGTGCGGGTGTATAATAAGGATCCCAAAAAGTAAATAATGTGGGTAAAAAAATTATATATAGTACCAGTCAAAGGTTTTTCATTATTTTTACTATTTTCTACATTGAATTGAAATGCATTCCAGGTGGCTACCTCATGAAGCTCGTTGAGAGAATGCCAAGAGTTTGCAAAGGGTGGCTACTTTGAAGAATCTCAAATATAAACTATATTTTGATTTGTTTAACACTTTTTTTTGTTGGTTACTACATGATTCCATATGTGAATGAGTAGGTGTGTCCAAACTTCTGACTGGTACTGTATATATCATACAGACTATCAAAAAAATAAATTAAACAAAATCAACCTGCTTTTCTGTAAAAAGAATAATAGATCTAATCAACTCCCTACACAGGCTCAGAAGATTCCTGTGAGGTCGGGAGAATTCCTAGCGACAATAACCAAAACATGACCACTTCTAGCCCCCTTGATTGAATCCACCTTTCCCACTGCTTTCTTCACAGTCTGAGATATTACAAATGGATTTCCCAAATGAATCTCCTTGTCCAAAAAACGCAGTCCAATAAGAAATTAATTATTGGACCGGTCCTTGTCTTCTACTACAACTTTGCTAGTTAGGTTCCATTCTTTGATTTCACTATTTTCCAATCATTATCACTCACTTGCTGCACTTTCAGATTCAAACACAGTCGGCATTTACGTCTCTTCCACCAGTCAGTTTTCGTGGAAACGTTCTCAACTGCACATCTCGTCCACTCGTCAGTCACTCAATTGTACTAGAATACTTGCAAGTATTCTGATGGAGTTCAACAGCTGGTACCGGGAAAATGAACCCACTGGCTTGGTCAAATATCCATAGCCTAACCTTAAAAACCCAGCACCAACAACCCAACCTTGCTGTATTTACAGAAAACAACCCAGCTATTGACCCAATGCCTGCAACCCAGTAATTGGATCATACAAACCACCACTCAACAGCCTCAGTTTGATTGAAGGCCTCAATCTGTATTTTTCCCTTGTAACTAACTGATTGCTTCTAGAAAGAGAGAAGGAAAAACACATGATCAAGATGATCTAGCCACTAGTTTAAAGCGATGACGGATCTAATTGATACAAATAATGAATGTATGGGCTACATTTATGAGAATAATACATGCATTTACTGACCTTATCAGTCTTGAAGAAGATACACTCATCACAAACATATTTCCAGGGTGTTGATACAGCTTCCTCCCAATACAGCCTCTTCCCACACTACGGATAGGGAGGGTGGGTCCATCTGCAAAAGTTACGTTTTGGTCTGATGTCAAATCCAACTCTTTTCTCTGTATACATCAACGATGTTGCTCTTGCTGCTGGTGAGTCTCTGATCCACCTCTACGCAGACAATACCATTCTGTATACTTCTGGCCCTTCTTTGGACACTGTGTTAACAACCCTCCAGACGAGCTTCAATGCCATACAACTCTCCTTTCGTGGCCTCCAACTGCTCTTAAATACAAGTAAAACTAAATTCATGCTCTTCAACCGATCGCTGCCCGCACCTGCCCGCCCGTCCAGCATCACTACTCTGGACGGTTCTGACTTAGAATATGTGGACAACTACAAATACCTAGGTGTCTGGTTAGACTGTAAACTCTCCTTCCAGACTCACATCAAACATCTTCAATCCAAAGTTAAATCTAGAATTGGCTTCCTATTTCGCAACAAAGCATCCTTCACTCTTGCTGCCAAACATACCCTCGTGAAACTGACCATCCTACCGATCCTCAACTTCGGCGATGTCATTTACAAAATAGCCTCCAATACCCTATTCAATAAACTGGATGCAGTCTATCACAGTGCCATCCGTTTTGTCACCAAAGCCCCATATACTACCCACCACTGCGACCTGTACGCTCCCGTTGGCTGACCCTCGCTTCATACTCGTCGCCAAACCCACTGACTCCAAGTCATCTACAAGATCCTGCTAGGTAAAGTCTCCCCTTATCTCAG
The DNA here is from genome assembly GCF_965601325.2 of Salmo salar. NCBI lineage: Eukaryota > Metazoa > Chordata > Actinopteri > Salmoniformes > Salmonidae > Salmo > Salmo salar. The sequence goes on along the minus strand of NC_138306.1, from coordinate 6,705,655 downwards.
CTCACTGGTCACCATAGCAGCACCCACCTGTAGCACGCGCTCCAGCAGGTATATCTGTCTGGTCACCCCCAAAGCCAATTCCTCCTTTGGCCGTCTCTCCTTCCAGTTCTCTGCTGCCAGTGACTGGAACGAACTACAAAATCTCTGAAAGTGGAAACACTTATCTCCCTCACTAGCTTTAAGCACCAGCTGTCAGAGCAGCTCATAGATCACTGCACCTGTACATAGCCCATCTATAATTTACCCTAAACAACTACCTCTTCCCCTACTGTATTTATTTATTTATTTTGCTTTTTTGCACCCTATTATTTCTATTTCTACTTTGCACTTTCTTCCACTACAAATCTACCATTCCAGTGCTTTACTTGCTATATTGTATTTACTTTGCCACCATGGCCTTTTTTGCCTTTACCTCCCTTATCTCACCTCATTTGCTCACATTGTATATAGACTTATTTTTCTACTGTATTATTGACTGTATGTTTGTTTTTACTCCATGTGTAACTCTGTGTTGTTGTATGTGTCGAACTGCTTTGCTTTATCTTGGCCAGGTCACAATTGTAAATGAGAACTTGTTCTCAACTTGCCTACCTGGTTAAATAAAGGTGAAATAAAAATTAATTTAAAAAATCAACTGATATTGTTGCTAGCTAGCTAACTTAGCAGTTGTGCTAGCTAACATGCTACTGAACAGTGACACTAGCATATTGACATGCATATTGATATTAAAATACAGCAACGTATTCACCTAAAAATATGTGTTTAAGCAAATCATTAGTTAGCTAGCTACCTATTACATGAATTGGGCAAAAATATGATAGCTAATGTTAGCTAGCCAAGCGCTAGCCAGTCAGTTAGTGGCGCTGACAGAATGAAACTGGTATCAACAAAATAACAAAATGTCTTTCACTCTATCCCATAAAAAAATTACATTGCTAACTATGCATCATTTAGCTAATAAATGTTGAAGATTAGTTAATAAGTAAGACACTCACTAGACAACTGTTAGGTACTGTAGCTAGCTAGGTAGCTTGGTTTCCATTTTCCAACAGATCTTTCTAAACCCCTGATTGGTCATCAACGGTTACTGGTCTTGGAACTCATATGTTCACCAGAAACAGCTTCTGGTAAACTGTTTGCAACTAGTGGCAATAAAATTATTGTTGCCAAAGGTTTGATGCAGATTCACCGCAAATGGCAAACGTTTGCAAACTTCTGGCAACATTTTGTGGCACACTATTTAGTTTACAGCAAATTTCCCACAAACTTGCTCAGCAACAAATTTATTTTTGTAAGAGTATACCTACTGCTGTACATTATCATTCTTAGTTTATCTTATGTAAATTGCATTTTGTTACTGGTACAGTGCTATTTGGATCGTTAAATAGATTTGTCCCATTGTTCTTGATTTCTTGCCTTTTTAATGTATTTTTCTTTACACTTTAGTTGTTTGACATTTGACTGCATTGTTGGGTGCTAGAAACAAAATTATTTTGCGGCACCGCTATACCACCTGCTAAACTGTGTATGTGACCAATGAACTTTGATTTGATGTCAACAATCCTTCCTCCAAAAGACCATTCTATGGATTAAATCTCATAAAAATCACGGTCCTTGTTCTTTTGTCCTGGTTTCTTGCAGAATCACTATATTATTCTTAAAGTGAAACCATATACAGTGCCTTCGGAAAGTATTCAGACCTCTAGACTTTTTCCACATTTTGTTAGGTTACAGCATTATTCTAAAATGTATTAAATAGCTTTTTGTCCTCATCAATCTACACACAATACCCCATAATGACAAAGCAAAAACAGGATTGTAGAAATGTACATAAGTATTCAGACCCTTTACTCAGTACTTTGTTGAAGCACCTTTGGCAGCCTCTTGGGTATGATGCTACAAGCTTGGCACACCTGTATTTGGGGAGTTTCTTGCATTCTTCTCTACAGATCCTCTCAAGCTTGTCTTGGCTGTGTGCTTAGGGTTGTTGTCCCCAGTCTGAGGTCCTGAGCGCTGTGGAGCAGGTGTTCATCAAGGATCTCTCTGTACTTTGCTCCGTTCATCTTGGCCTCAATCCTGACTAGTCTCCCAGTCCCTGCTACTGAAAAACCTCCCCACAGCATGATGCTTCCACCACTATGCTTCACCGTAGGGATAGTGCCATGTTTCCTCCAGACGTGACGCTTGGCATTCAGGCCAAAGAGTTCTTGGTTTCGTCAGACCAGAACATTTTGTTTTTCATGGTCTGAGAGTCTTTAGGTGCCTTTTGGAAAACTCCAAGTGGGCTGTCATGTGCCTTTTAATAAGGAGTGTCTTCAGTCTGGCCACTCTACCATAAAGGCCTGATTGGTGGGGTGGTGCATAGATAGTTGTCCTTCTGGAAGGTTCTCCCATCTCCATAGAAGAACTCTAGAGCTCTGTCAGAGTGACCATCAGGTTTTTGATCACCTCCCTGACCAAGGTCCTTCTCCCCCGATTGCCTAGTTTTGCCGGGTGGCCAGCTCTAGAAAGAGTCTTGGTGGTTCCAAATTTCTTCCATTAAAGAATGATGGAGGCTACTGTGTTCTTGGGGACTTTCAATGCTGCAGAAATGTCTTGGTACCCTTCCCCAGATCTGGGCCTCGACACAATCCTGTCTCAGAACTCTACAGACAATTCCTTTGACGGCTTGGTTTTTGCCCTGACATGCACTGTCAATTGTGGGACCTTATTTCGACAGGTGTGTGCCTTTCCAAATCATGTCCAATCAATCAATTTTACCACAGGTGGACTCCAATCAAGTTGTTTTTACATCTCAAGGATGATCAATGGAAACAGGATGCACATGAGCAATTTGCAAAAATGTCTAAAAAACTGTTTTCACTTTGTCATTATAGGGTCTTGTGTTTAGATTGCTGAGGATTCTTGTTTTTTTTAATGCATTTTAGAATAAGGCTGTAATGTAACAAAATGTGGAAAAAGTCAAGGAATACTTTCCGAAGGCGCTGTATGTTCATTCTCCCTGCTATATGTCTTCTGCTGTAACATACCATTGATGGTTAGGGAGTCTCAAGTCTCAGCATCGAGTCTACCATTCACTTAACTACAATAATAATAGAATACAATACAACTTTACTTGTCCATTGTGAAACGGTAGTGTCTTTTTGCAGTCTTATTACTTTTCCCAACCCCCGACACCACATGCTGTGTTAGAGGTCTGTTATGATGTTGAAACTATTATAGACCGCAAGTCTACAATGATCTTCTCACATTTTGCAAGAGCTTAGATAGCCTCTCTCTCTGTGGTTATTAATGTGATGTTCCTCAACCACAAAGAGAGCAGAGATTACATCCCTCCACGTTTCACCATCACCCTTCTGGCTGCCCCATTTACATACTGGCATTTGTTCGTTGACAGATTGCTGTCAAAAGACACAGCAATGTGAAGCTACCATGTAGGTTCAGCTATGGCATGACCGAGGGAGTTAGGAGTACTACAATGTCCCTTGCGAACTCAAAATATGCGTCCCAAATGGCACTCTATTCCCTACAATAGTGTACTACTTTTGACCCCTACAGGGCCCCTGGTCAAAACTAGTGCACTATATAGGGAATAGGGTGCCATTTGGGATGCGGGGCAAAACGTCTGACGATACCCCTCAGGTATTTGCGTATCATATCTCTGTCTAGAAGAAAAGCTATGCCGGTCCTAACTCTCAGTCCCAACTCTCATCATTATGTTAGCCAGATGTGTATCTTATTAAGACCACTGACTGAGACTTACATTAACATTATTCAACGTTGCCAACATACTACATATCATTTATATTTTAATGAACTAATCTACATAAAAGCATGGTTAACTTGTTGTCAGCTGTAGAACTCTACTAAACATACAGAATCAGAGCAGTCAGTCAACCATTCTCTACTGAGTAAGAAAGATACTGTAGAGTCACTAGAGTTGTAAAACTGAAGAAATTGAGTGTTTTGCATTTAGAGTATTTTTGTGTAATTTCTTTACCAATTTAGAGCACCCATGCATCAATGCTCTCTGAGACAATTGTTTCCATTGGTCTCCTTTTCAACAGATCCTCCCTGTCATTATTCATTGGTGATATTCAATTTGTCATAGTCATTCTGACTCATCTATTAATGTCTGGATGTCTGGATCCAGACCAAACCAGATGCTACCAGAGGGCCCTTGGGAGTACACCATTCTGACACAGGAACATCTCTATGTTATGCTATGCCTTTTTCCTTGTGCTTTTGTATTTAATTTTCTCTCTGTCTCTCGTCCCTCTACATCTCCCTCGCAATCTCGCTCTCTCCGTCTTTACGTTTCTGACATAATATCAAAATCACATTGATGTGGCTCAGTTGGTAGAGCATGACGTTTGCAATGCCAGGGTTGTGGGTTTGATTCCCACGGGGGACCAGTATGAAAATATATGCACTCACTAATGTATGTCACTCTGGATAAGAATGTCTGCTAAATGACAAAACCCTTTTTTTTACATTATAAAACTGTATAAACGGAACAATAAAGTTATAGTGTCCAATAACAATGGTAGACACAAATCAACTTTACATTTATTGCTCAAAAACAAGAACTATGAAAAACTGACTAATACAGTTGAGTGTGAGACACCAAATCAGCTGGTCAATCCAGGGATCCACACCACAGCCACACTACAAAGCCGGGACCAGGGACTAACCCTCACTAGTCTTTTCAGTCAGTCTCTGCCTCTCTGCCTGCCTCCATGCCTGCATCAGAGGGCCTTACTTGTGAGAGGGAAAACGGACGGGTCATGGACCTGCACATGGCAACGGCAGAGATTAGAGTAGCGTGGAGAGGAGAGGGCTCTGTGGGCTATACCCCAGCTGACCGCTCTCCTCCCAGCTGCAGCCTCAGTCCCAGCTCCACTATACCCAGCCCCAGCACCAAAGCTATCTACTGCCCTACTCCCCAGGCTCAAGTCCCTAACTCCAGTCCCGGTTGCCCGCATTCGCTTCTTCCCCAGCCCTAACCACAGCCCACTATCCCCAGCCCCAAACCTAACTATTGTCCTACTCCCCAGCCCCAACCTCAAACCCCCAATTCCAGCTCCAGCCTCAGCTCTATCCCCAGGCCATCCTAAAACATAAAATGTAATGGCCTTTATTTCCAAATTCCAACACATTCTCAGTAATGCAATAAAAAGGCTGGCCGTAATTCATGTCACTTATTACTATACAAGAGTTCAGAAATTAGTCACTGATTGCTTGAGGGGTTTAGAGAGTCGAGGAAAGTTATTTCAGCAGTGTTTTATGTTCATAAACATGCATAAATCCAGAATACACGATCCTGTCATAAACCCAGACATCTGAGCATGCCTTGTACCCTAAAGGGTTTCCCATTAGGCTATACCTCTCATAATAACAGTTATTTCTAAATGAAAAATGGAAAACAATTCGGAAGGGGTAGGTTACCACTTACACAATGAATGAACAGCTGATTAGGCCTAATTGATGAAATGAGCAATGAGACCATTTGAAATGGTAAACTGCATCGAGGCAGTTCAAAGAACAATGACTTGTAACAGCCTGCATCCTATTGATTATTGATGTCATGTCACTTTGAAATACAGCCTATACTGAATCGTTTTTTTTGTCTTTTTTTTTTAACAGCCAGCGTAGTATTGTTTTACTGCTATTCATTTAACTATTCGCTTCAATCATTACATTTTATGTACAGCACTTTAGAATGCATCAACACACACTTTTTGTGAACCCATCCTCATCATCCACAAACACACACAGGACAGATCGAGAATTCAATTCATTTTCTCCTCTCTTGCCCTTTCAACCACAATATTCACTTCCCCTTATTCCAGAAAGCCCAACAGATATACCCTGGAATTATGTAGCTGAGCGAGGAGGAGAAACAAATGTTTTTTTTGTCCATTGTGTATTTCCGTTAGATATGTTTGCAAATGTATTGAAAATGAAATACAGAAATATCTCATTTATATAAGTATTCACACCCCTGAGTTAATACATGTTTGAATCACCTTTGGCAGTGGTTACAGCTGCGTCTTTCTGGGTAAGTCTCTGAGAGCTTTGCACACCTGGATTGTACAATATTTGCACATTATTCTTTTAAAAATTCTTCAAGCTCTGTCAAGTTGGTTGTTGATCATTGCTAGACAGCCATTTTCAAGTCTTGCGATATATTTTTAAGCCGATTTTAAGTCAAATCTGTGACTAAACCACTAGGAACATTCAATGTCATCTTGGTGCTTTAGTTTATTGCCCTGCTGAAAGGTGAATCCAAAGTGTAATTAATAACTTCACAATCTACCAATAGGTGTCTTTGTGGTTGAATCTGTGTTTGAAATTCACTGCTCGACTGAGGGACCTTACAGATAATTGTATATGTGGGGTACAGAGATGAGGTAGTCAAACACTATTATTGTACACAGAGTGAGTCCATGCAACTTATTACGTGACTTGTTAAGCACATTTTTACTCCTAAACTTATTTAGGCTTGCAATAACAAAGGGGTTGAACATTTATTAACCCTCCTGTTGTGTTCATTTCATGTTAATTAATTCTGTGTTCCCGATTCAAAATGACCACCCCATTACAGCTGATTATAAATCCATAATAATACATATATTATCACCTAATGTTGCGTTAGATCTTTTTAAAAACTTACGTTTTGTGAACATTACAAGTTTTGAACTTCTATTTGATATTTATGGCCTGTAGGCCTCATTGACCTGAGCTCATACAACTCGTTTTTGAGTAAATAAAAACATAATGTATGGATTATTTTGACTATAACAAATACTCAGATGAAACATATTGTGCTATTTATCACAGACTACTTTGTGTCAAAGTTTAACAAGGACTCTCTCCTCCTCACCAGTGTCATGATCAAAGATATGATCAAGAGCCTCACATACAGTATATCGTTTGGTCATTGTGCTACCACAGAATGAAATGTGAGCAAGGCCTCAAAAAAGCTTTATATACCAGAGCTGTGAGAAAAGTTCTATATATTAATGAAACAATGTTGCGATTGTTTGTGAGAATGCCAACAGGTGTGGTTCCCGTGGGGGAAACATTCTATTTGGGAAAGGTTCCAGTGGGGGTTGCCATGGAAGCCAAGAAGGGGAGTGAGGTGTGTGTTTGTGTGTGTGTGCTCAAACACACATGCATGTGGGGGTCTGGGAGAGTAAGTGTGTCCATCTGATGAATGGGCATATGCCTGAACTCACTTTTATACACTAATAGTAGTATCACCCATTCATTTCTAATGACCGGTCATTTTTGACTGGGAACACCACAGGTGAACAAAAGTTAAATAAAACTAAATGTAATGAAAATCCTCAAAATGTATTTTGTGTGTTCAGATGCCCTGTGTGGACAAAGTCATGGAACCTGATGACAATCAGATTAAATGAACTACATTTTTCAGAGAGAACATGTAAATTGGTCCAATTCGACCGTAACGCAGCAGGAGGGTTAACTCAAGACATTTCAGCTTTTCATTTATCATTTATTAGCAACATTTCAAAAAATATAATTCCACTTTGACATTATTGTGTCTAGGCCAGTGATACAATCCATTTTAAATTCAGGCTGTAACACAACGCAATGTGGAAAAAGTCAAGGGCTGTGAATACATTCTGAAGGCACTGTTTATAGACTATGTGTAGGCCTGTCTCACACTTGAATCTTCTCTTTGTGCCAGACTGGGTTCACTGTAAATCATTGTAATGTTTGTTTGTGTCAATTAATCTCGTAAGGGACGACTGGAAACTTGACACGAAACTAAATTAATTAATTAACTCACTCACTCACACGCACACACACACACACACACACACACCTCTGCCTCGTGAAACTTTCTCCAGGATCAGAAATCCAAACCCAATCTCCAAATAAAATGCAGCAACGGAATTACGTCATTGCGTCATTTAATTACACCATCTTAGCTGTCACAGAATTACTCCATTGCTTGACATTTTAATTACGCCATGCGGTGCACTATCTTAGCTGTCAGTCAAACCCCGTAAAAGTTAAACTAACATTTAAGTTTAGGCATTAATTCCAAATTGTTGAGTTTAGGGTTAAATCAAATCAAATTGTATTTGTCACATGTGGCGAATACTACAGGTGTAGACCTTACCGTGAAATGCTTACTTACAAGCCCTTTACCAACAATGCAGTTAAGAAAAAAGTGAAGAAAAAATATTGACTAAATAAACTAAAGTACAAAAGAAAAGAGCAACAGTAAAATAACAATAGCGACGCTATATACAGGGGGTACCGGTACAGAGTCAATGTGCGTGGGTACAGGTTAGTCGAGCTAATTGAGATATTATGTACATGTAGGTAGGGGTTTGATTTGGCATGGGTCCTCAGATCCTCAAAAGGTTCTACAGCTGCACCATCGAGAGCATCCTGACTGGTTGCGTCACTGCCTGGTATGGCAACTGCTCGGCCTCCGACCGCAAGGCACTACAGAGGGTAGTGCAAACGGCCAGGGCATCACTGGGGCCAAGCTTCCAGCCATCCAGGACCTCTATACCAGGCGGTGTCAGAGGAAGGCCCTAAACATTGTCAAAGACCCCAGCCACCCTAGTCATAGACTGTTCTCTCTGCTACCACAGACAAAAAGTTAGAGGAAAATCTCCCTCAGTCTTCTGAATATCTAACCCTGGGATAGAGTTTTATTTTTCAGCTGTACAAATGTTAATGCCAAAGACACACCAGAATGGCTTTCTAAGACGTGTTGAGTGTTGCTGAGTGGTCCAGTCTCAGTCCTGACTTGAATCTGCTTAAAAGTCTGAGACAAGGTTTGAATATGGCTGTCCATCAATGATTCCCAACCAAATGTACAGAGCTTGAGCAATTTTGACAAAAACAATGGATATGTTGCCCTAAAAGTTGTGCAAAGTTGGTAGAATCTTATTCAAAATGATTCACAGCTATAATGGCGCTTATTTTTTTATTTGCATTCATTTTCAAAACGTTCTATCTTTCTTTCACTTTGAAAATGTGGAGCAGGTTGTGTAGATCAGAAGGAAACAAATAAAATGTAATCCCTTTTAGATATAATTTTAAGGCAGCAAAATGTGAAGACTGTCCAATTGGTGTGAAGACTAGGCACTGAAAAGCTCAACTTCTCCACAGCCCTGCTGGCTAAACCTTGAGTCAGAGGAGACTGAAGAGGAGCAGTCGGGAGTCACAGTCCACGGTTAGTGTGACTCACGTCTTCTCTGTCTTTTCTGATCTGTCTAATCACTGCTTTGCTCTACTTTTCATATCAAGTCTCATTCAGAATGACATAAGCCCTGGCATTGTATTGCACAGCTCCATGACAGCCTACAGAATGGTACACACACCTGCTTTGTCTTCTATTCATAAAAATTCAGACTGAAGTTCGAAGGTCATGTTTCATATCATACTGTTTACCTGAATTACTGTTGTGTTGCAAATATATTGTTGTGATAGAATATACTGTACTACATACTATAATGTAATGCAAGTCAATGTACGTAAGCCAAATATGAGACGCTTTTAACGCTGACAGTTCTGTAAGTCGCTTTAGAAAAGTGTCTGCTAAATGACCACAATGCACAGAACAGTATCTTAACCATGTTTACCATTTCACATGAAGGCAGTACTGCTGTTCTTAAGATATTGCTAACGGTATAACATCTAGTACTTCAAAATACAGTACTGTAATGTAATGTTTATTAACCATGTTTACCATTGCATGTACAGTGAGTAATAGTCATAAGAATTTGTCTCAACACTGGCTGTAGTATATTGGTTCATTCTTTTATGTAGGTCACACTACAACTACAAGCCCAGCCATCACCCAAATGGCACCCTATTCCCTCTATAGTGCACTACTTTTTTCAAACGTTTGTCAAAAGTTGTGATCTACACAGGGAATAGGGTTCCATTTGGGATGCACAAACTATATATCTCTCTCTATTCAACGCAGGTTAAAGAGTCTGTAGAACATTTCTTGACCTGATTTAAAAAAAATAATAATAATAACTCTAATAAGTGCTATCTAGCCCCCCTCCTGTGAGGAGACCTTCTGTCTGGAACAGTTTGAACAGGGAAGTGGATCAGTCAAAGACTTTATCTGTGGTTCTCTGTAGGGTTTAATCTCTTATTGTGAAACTGAACACACTAAACTAAAACGACCGTGTCCAAACATAGCCCAGATCAATGCGTACGATTTGACATTGAATTACTTTTCCAGGCCGCTGGTCCACCCTACATTTATATCTCCAGTGACAAGGCTCATTAGGCCTATTGTCCACCTCTATTTCTGTGCCGAGGTTTTAAATAGTGTGTGTGTGTGTGTGTGTGTGTGTGTGTGTGTGTGTGTGTGTGGTGTGTGTGTGTGTGCGCGCGCGCACATGTTGAGAGAATAACTGTGTGCATGAAAGAGCAGAGCAGCAGAGAATGTGAACAGTAGGATTTGCTTACACAAGTCTTCTCCTTTGGGGGTTTTGTTGCTTGGTGGGTTTTTTCTTCCAAGCATAGTTGTAAATCCCATCCCATTATGATGTTGACAGGCTGTATCCCGGGTGACGAACGCAGTTGTAACAGCCCCCAATTGCTGTATTGCTTTTGGTGTGTGTGGTGCGCGTGCATCTGTGTGTGGATGTGTAAAAGAAGTCATGCACAGCTGAGAGTCTCAAGTGCTTGTCCCTGGAGGGGCACACAAGAGGTTAACGTAGTCCCAAATATACACACACACACACACACACACACACACACACACACACACACACACACACACACACACACACACAGACACACACACACAAACACAAACACATCCACATCCACATCATGGCTGTGCATTATTGCTGAGCTCAGGAGGATCACTCCACACGGTCCTGAAATGTATGAGAGAGCACAGGGTGTGTTTTGTTAGCTTGATGGATGGACACTTGGAGAAGAGAAAGAAAGAAGACAGGAGGAGAAACAAATCAGTTGGCAGGAATCTATACACAGCCGTTATGCTACACCACATGAGCGGCAACACCTACAGACGTAGGATCTTAATTTGATCACTCTCTTGTTGCTGAGAATTTTCCTGCACAGGAAATAGGAACCGCTAACTTGCAGTAGATTCGAGGTTTAAAAAGACGTTCACTTTAAAATGCAAGACTTGATTTGCCCTGACGAAAAATGTATCAACCCCTACAAAAATGTCCATTCACTATAATCCACATAATAACACATTTCCTTTTGCTGCGGGGTTATTTTCTTGTTGTAGCAAACTGGCTCAAATTAAGATCCTACATCTGTATTGTTCCACTTACAGGGTTTCAGAGCTCCTCATAACTGATCTCAAAATGCTCTCTGACACCATTGTGAGGCAAACTGAAAGGCTCAACCAAGGATGGTTCTTTGTTAATAGTTACTGGTGAATAATAGTTTATAACATTGAATCCAACACTGACTTTTGATGTATGGCATCCACCCCACAGCTTCAGGCTGCCACGATGTCATAACCAGAGCCAGACTGCCAAACAAGCTTTGGATCGTCAGAAGTGGAGAGGTCTTGTGTCTGCCTTTATGAGCCAGTAGGAACAGAGAGGATATAAATAAGTATATCATAGTATGTGTTCCATTTACAAATCCATTCCAAGGCTGTGTCCCAAATGGCACCCTACAGATGTAGGATCTTAATTCAATCACTCTTTTGTTGTTGTAATTTTCCTGCACAACAGGAAATGCAAACATGTAGTGTATTTGAGTTTAAAAAGGATTCTAAAGTTTGTAAAATGTATCACCCCCTACAAAATGGTCCATGAATTATAATCCACATAATAATTAACATTTCCTGTTGGGGCAGGGTTATTTTCCTGCTGTAGAAAACTGGTTCAAATTAAGATTCTACATCTGTATTCCCTTTTGTCAAAAGTAGTGCACTGTATGGTGAATAGGGTGTCATTTAGGACCCAAACTCTTTAAGTATTATAAGTATGCATTCCATTTAAAAATCCACTTTGAGCAATGCATTTCATCAGTGGATACTATCCATCAGCGTTTCCTCCATCAGAACACCCACGTCTGTTTCCTCCAAAACATTCATCTGGTTTACTCCATGTGCCAGGGTTTTGTGAATGACTCATAAATATGATAATAATGTTTGGCTCTAGACGTCACAGGAGACTGGTGGGTAATGGGGCTACACCGTGACCCTGCTGTGTGTGTGTGTGACGCCCATGTGTGCGTGCATGTGTGTGTGTGTGTGTGTGTGTGTGTGTGTGACTGTGTGTGTGTGCATCCATGCATGTGTGTGCATACCATGCTGCGTATGATCTGGACAATGAGACTAGTCAGCCGGAGCTGTACAAGTCCCTCTATATACTCGATTTGCATGTTCCGTATTTACTTAATACAGAACATGCTCCTAGGGACCTGGTACATACACACACTCATCTGGCTCCCTGTCATCAGTGAGTAACAGTGTTATCCACCAGACAAAACCCAGATTAAGGGATATGCTTGTTAGTTGGCGTATTAGATTTCAGTTATTCCTTAATTGGCGCAGGTGTTGGTTGGTTGAATTCCTGGTTGGGTTTAAGCAACGTTTTGGGTGGGTTTGATCCCCGGGGAGAGTCAGTCTTCTCTGTGGCGAATTAGAGAGATCCTCAAAGACACCGAGGAGACCTGGAACAGTATCTGATTCTCGTAGCGAAGATTTACAAAGGAGAACCTTTAATGAGAGTAAAAGGTCAATCGCACAAAGGTGGTATGCGATATCGCAATATTAACTGCTCTCTTAGTTTAGTAAACACACCGCCCGTATGTTTGTATTGTCCCTCTGTCACTCATTCAAACCATGCAAAATGAGAGAGAAGCATGAGCGTTTTTAAAAGCGAAGACTTCCAGGCGGCACCAGGTCCATTGAGTGTTGAGGCACAATGGACTACGGAAGTGAGGAGTGAGAAAGAGACCGATTTAGATGACGACAGTCCCCCCCCCCCCCCCCCCCCCCCATTCAGGCTGCATGTGGCAGAGAGAGAGGGGGATAGACAGAGAGAGGAGATAGACAGAGCCGACCCCAGAGAGAAAGAGAGAGAGGCAGACGGAGACTCCCAAAGAGAGAGGTGTCATGGGAGCGAGGAGAGCACCAGTGTGTGCCACCTGCCTCTATCCAGGGTTCACTCACTCTGCTCCCTGTACCATTTGACACATCTGGTCATTAGCGCTCAGTTGGAGACGTACGTACACGGCATCCAGAACACTGCGTTCAGCCTCACATACTGTATGAGCAACTCAGAGAAAAGGGGAAAGATAAATCACAGCTCTATACTCTGCTTCGTGCCACAGGCCGTGGCAGGGCGGTCAGTTGAGTGAGCTGAATTAGTCCGGCGGCAGCTACACTCCCAGAGGCGTGCTGCTCACCTTGGGAGGGCCTAGCTAGCCTGGCCCTGGCCTGTACGATATTGTATGGTACTAATGTGGCGTTGCAGTCTAATCAAAGCTGAGTGGTATTGCTGTATCAGACCTCTCCAGAGACTCATCCAACCTCATTACATTACTGCCTGTCTGTCCCCAACCTTGTGTGAAACCCCACACCTCCCAGCTTCCACCCATAGTTTTATATATCTCTGACATACTTTCCATTCAGCACACTGGCTGCCGTAGCTGCTGCAGCATCAGAAACAGTTAGAGCAGGGCAGGGCCAGAGTGATCCTCTGAGGACGAACTGTTCTGTTCTTTCTCACTCTCGCTCTCTCCTTCTGTGTCTCTGTCTCTCTCTCTCGAACTCTCTCTTTCACTTTCCATCTCACTCCGCTTCTTTCTTTCTAAATCTGTCTCTTATTTTCTCTCCGTCTTCCGCTCTCTCTTTCCCTGCCTGTCTTTCTCGCTCTCTCCCACATCAGGAACAGAAGGGCAGGGCCAGAACGATCCTCTGAGGGCAAACTATTCTACTCTCTCCGTGGTCCTCTCACTCTCTTTTCTCTCTCTCTCTCTCTCTCTCTCTCACTCTCTCTGTCCATCTCGCTCTTCCGCTCTCCCTTTCTCTTCGAAAGCTGTTTTGATATTTTCCCTGTTTACTTTCTCCTCTACGGGCATAAGTATTAATGTGGTTCTCGACCACAACATGATGCTTTTGCTCTGTACCATGACCACATTCAATCAATTGGACCGCACTATCACTATCACTCAGAAACATATGTAAAGGCATGGAGCAATGCCAAAGTCAGGGGTTCCCCGAAGTGAACACATACAGGGATAACAAAATGTATGCACTCTGTGCTGTAAGATACCTAGGATAAATATGTTTGCTAAGTGGCATCTTTTACATATTGTAGCAACGTCACAGGTCTCAAATTAATACTGCGTGCATTGCTGTGTTAGCCCTATGTAAATCCTACTTTGGCCTCGGCTCTTTGGTTGCTGAAATAAAACAAAAGGAGAGTGGCTGAGTGGCGAGTCTCTACAGGGACCGGATGATTGATAAATATCTGTTAATGCCATAGCTTTCTGAGTAATGAGAGAAGCTGGGGTAGCAGGGGCAGGGGCCCAGTTAGAGCTGTGTTCAAACACAATTTTAAATTATTTTAAATACTTTATCTGTGCTTGCCTGTTGCAATGGAACCAAATCGAAAAGTTGCACACTGCAAACCCCTCCCATTAAAGACCCAGGCAGGCTAAAGCAAATGCTCCAAAGCATTTAATTGATTTCAAATCATTTTTTCCAAAGCTGCTGAGCTGAGCTATGGGGGAGCCCCGCTGTGCTGGGGAGTGACCATGGTCCTCCATGGAAAACACTCTGCTCAGATCTGGAAGGCCACTAGAAGGCCGCCTGGTCTGGAATGTTGGGAATGGGGCAGATTCCTCAGAGGGGCTGTTAACTCCTGACTACCTTTCCCTACCCCTCTCCCCCCTCCTTCCATCCCTTGTGATGACAACACACACCGCCCTGTAGACGTGCAGACAGAACCTTCCTGGCATATGTCCGGGGTGATGATCTTGATCTACAAGAATGAGCAAAAGACCCTGCATGGAAAAACACATTTCATCACTATACAAATTCCAACAACCACACTGCCGCCACTTTAAGTGGAACGAGGGGCAATGTAGAAATGCATAATAGACAGTCGTGTGTGTGTGTGTGTGTGTTTGTGCACGTGTACGAGCGTGCAGGTGTGTGTTAGTGTGTGTAAGGGGAAATGTAGGAAATGTGTCCTGCAAGTTCTGATACGCCAAACGAGGTGAACACAGAACCATAAATCCAGTTATTTGGTGTTTTCAACCCTCCTTACGAGTCTGTAAAATGTAACGTGTGATACATAAAGTGTTTTGAACTAGAAGCTTCAGTACATGGCGGTGGGTGACCTCATTGGAAGTTTAAACTATTTCTGCGACGTAACAAAGCCGTTGATGGTATTTCGAAAGCAATGTGACCCAGCGCTGAATTCCACGGACACATCGAATTACAGCCCTGTGCTTGTGGAATGACTAAAACGTAACTGGATCGTAGACTTTGGGTGGAATTTTATACATTTTATTGGGGAAATGCCTTCCATAAGTTTACATGTGACATTACATAGAAACACATTTTTTGTAGCCATTTTTGACTTTAACCAGATGAGCACCCCATTCCATAGAAGCCTTGTAGCAGCGGCAGCACATCTAATGTCACGTCCTGACCAGCAGATGGAGCTGGTGTAGTAGTTTGGGGGTCAGGACGTGGCAGTCTTGTGTGTGTCTTGTGACTCCTGATCAGGAACAGCTGGGAATCGTAGTTCCTGATTGGGAGTCATATATGTAGGAGTTGTTTGTCACTGGGGTTTGTGGGTGGTTGTTTTGCACTGCGTTTGTTAGCCTGCAAACTGTTGCTGTCGTGTTATTGGTTTCCTGTGGATGCCTTACTTGAGTCTATTAAAGTATGAGTATTCACAGTCTCGCTGTGCCTTGGTCCTCCATTTCTACTGACGAGAACCGTGACAGAACCACCCACCAACTATGGACCAAGCAGCGGAAGAAGGCTGGCGAGGACTGGGAGACACGACGGGTAAGGGAGACCGAGAGGCACCCCCAATAATTTTTTTAGGGGGGGCACAAGGGCTGTTTGACGGGGCAGGAGCTGCCCGCCAGTCAACAGTCGTCAGAGCTGCCCGCCAGTCAACAGTCGTCAGAGCTGCCCGCCAGTCAACAGTCGTCAGAGCTGCCCGCCAGTCAACAGTCGTCAGAGCTGCCCGCCAGTCAACAGTCGTCAGAGCTGCCCGCCAGTCAACAGTCGTCAGAGCTGCCCGCCAGTCAACAGTCGTCAGAGCTGCCCGCCAGTCAACAGTCGTCAGAGCTGCCCGCCAGTCAACAGTCGTCAGATCTGCCCGCCAGTCAACAGTCGTCAGAGCTGCCCGCCAGTCAACAGTCGTCAGAGCTGCCCGCCAGTCAACAGTCGTCAGAGCTGCCCGCCAGTCAACAGTCGTCAGAGCTGCCCGCCAGTCAACAGTCGTCAGAGCTGCCCGCCAGTCAACAGTCGTCAGAGCTGCCCGCCAGTCAACAGTCGTCAGAGCTGCCCGCCAGTCAACAGTCGTCAGAGCTGCCCGCCAGTCAACAGTCGCCAGAGAGGTCAGACTGCGCTGAACTGCCGGAGTGGCCAGACTGCCCTGAACTGTGTGGGGCAAGAGAAGGCAATTTGATGTCACTTTGTACAAGTTTTGACTGCTTGTTATCAATTCTTTTAGTTTTTTGGTGTGAGCGAATGTTTGCTGTTGACTGCCCCGAACTGCCGGAGTGGCCAGACTGCCCCGAACTGCCGGAGTGGCCAGACTGCCCCGAACTGCCGGAGTGGCCAGACTGCCCCGGAGTGGCCAGACTGCCCCGGAGTGGCCAGACTGCCCCGGAGTGGCCAGACTGCCCCGAGCTGCCGGAGTGGCCAGACTGCCCCGAGCTGCCGGAGTGGCCGGAGTGCCCCGAGCTGCCGGAGTGCCCCGAGCTGCCGGAGTGCCCCGAGCTGCCGGAGTGCCCCGAGCTGCCGGACCGCCCCGCCAGAGTGGCCCGACTGCCTGGAACGGCCAGAGCCTGAGCCGCCTCCAGGATAGGTGGGTTGGGGAGGGAGGGTGTAGCACAGTGCCGTCGTTGACGGCAGCCACCCTCCCTTCCCTCCCTTATTGTTTAGGGTTACTATTTATGGGTTTTGTTGGGGATTTTGTTTGTTGGTGGGGTTTTGTTGTTGTGGTTAGGTGCATTCCGGGGTCTGCACCTTGAGGGGGGGGGGGGGTACTGTCATGTCCTGACCAGCAGATGGAGCTGGTGTAGTAGTTTGGGGGTCAGGACGTGGCAGTCTTGTGTGTGTCTTGTGACTCCTGATCAGGAACAGCTGGGAATCGTTGTTCCTGATTGGGAGTCATATATGTAGGAGTTGTTTGTCACTGGGGTTTGTGGGTGGTTGTTTTGCACTGCGTTTGTTAGCCTGCAAACTGTTGCTGTCGTGTTATTGTTTTCCTGTGGATGCCTTACTTGAGTCTATTAAAGTATGAGTATTCACAGTCTCGCTGCGCCTTGGTCCTCCATTTCTACTGACGAGAACCGTGACATCTAAACTGTAGTGGTCTCAGATTGTATAACATTTTGTTAACAACATTCCTACTAGCTAATTGGAGTGGACTACATTTAAAATACCCAAAATGGGGGACAACAGGATGACTTTGCAGGATATTCATGTAGCCTACATGAAAAAGACGTAATATGCATTTAGATCTTCTTACAATATACAAGACCATCTGTTATGAGCGTAGCACAACCATCACCCTGTCCAGTTTATTTTGTACTTTTTTTTTGTCATTTTAGCAGACGCTTTTATCCAGAGCGACTTACAGTAGTGAATGCATACATTTCATACATTTTTATATATTTTTTTTAAATTATTTTATTTTTATTTTTTCGTACTGGTCCCCCGTGGGAATCAAACCCACAACCCTGGCGTTGCAAACACCATGCTCTACCAACTGAGCCACAGTTGATCTATCACATCTGATTGAACAATAACCAGGAATCATACAATCAAGATGTGGTCTAAGCCATGTTTCTTGAACACATATCACATCAGAATTGATCTCTAAATCTAACACATATTTCATAAACTCCTGACCGTTAGCTATAAGGCTTCTGGCGTTCCACTGAAGGATGACAAAAAAGCAGAACTCTAATTATCATCATACTGAGGCATTCCATCATTAGTATTATTAGGAGTCAACATATCAACAATCATGGCGACAGTAGCATCTGTTTCTCCTAAAAACTCTGTTGCTGCTTTCACAATGATCGTCAACTAATCTACCTACCTCATCCCCCATATTGTTTTTATTTACTTTGCTGCTCTTTTGCACACCAGTATCACTGCTTACACACCATCATCTGCTCATCTGTCCCTCCAGTGTTAATCTGCTAAATTGTAATTACTTTGCTACTATGGTGTATTTATTGCCTTACCTCCTCACGCCATTTGCACACATGTATATAGACTTTCTTTTTTTTCCTATTGTGTTATTGACTACGCTTATTTATTTCATGTTTAACTCTGCGTTGTTGTTTCTGCCGCACTGCTTTGCTTTATCTCGGCCAGGTCGCAGTTGTAAATGAGAACTTGTTCTCAACTAGCTTACCTGGTTAAATAAAGGTGAAATTAAAAAATAAACTTGGCATTTCTTCTTTCCACAAACGCAGTCAGGTTGATAACCTTTCCATTGAAAGCTATACAGTCAGTCTGATTAACTATTAAAGTGTCTTTTGAAACAACACATTTGTGAGAGCAAGATTTGTGAACAGGTCTCGTATCTGTGTCTGGACCAACATAAGCAACATTTCCTACAGTAGGTTGACTTATTCTAGGATTGTCCCTATTGTCTCCATCATTCTGCCTAATAGTTCCACCAATCTGCCTTGCAGCCTCTGCATTAGAGATATTATGAATGATTGTATATCTTTGGGCCTCTCTAGCCGCTTTCTGCACCTGGCATCCACCAAATGCTGCTCTGTGCCCCCCTCTCCCACAATTACAACATTTAACGTTGACATTGTTCCCACATTCACCGTAATCACGTTCCTCTCCACATTTGGCACATATTTTTTTCTTTGTAGATAGCTGCTACGTGTCCCATTCTTTGGCATTTAAAACACCTTAATGGAGGTGGGACAAACTCTCTAACAGTGTAAGCCAGGGAGCCCATCTGTACTTTCTTAGGTACAACCTTCTCAAACATGAATAATACTGACAGGCTTACACTTCTCTGCCCCTATTTCTTACTGAACAGCCTTTTGGCTTCAACCACTATGCCCCCCCCCCCCCCTCTACATTTTATTTTATATAATATATGGACATAGATAGTGGAACCCCAGAAATGATCCCCCTCAGCCTAGCCGAAGCTCCAGGGAAATCCTATTGAGAGGTTTCATTTTCAGAATCTGCCCTTGCTGAACATGGTCAGCACAGAATATTAACAGTCTACCATTACCAATGAACCGGGCTAGTGTGATTTCCCCTCTCTCTTTCTTAACTGCATTGGTTAATCAAACAGGGTGTAGATGAGATCCCGTGGTCGCATCAAACAGGATTACAACGTTCCACTCCGACACATCATTACTTTTGTTTTTCACTGCCTTCACCCTCTTCATGTCCTCAACACAAGAAGTGCCACTGCTGTCAACAGTGCTTATAGCAGGGCCATTCTTTTTCCTTTTCCTTTTCACCACAGACCATCCAGGTCCATGACTTTCATCATCCCATCCATACCATCAGAACTATCATCCATGTCAACCACAGTACAGCACAGCTGTTGCTAAAACCGCCTACCACAATATAGAACGATGGATTCTATTTCGCTTCCTTGTTTGAAGTCGAACCTCGCGCGTCCAAGTTTACACAGATTCTTTGCCAAAGACTACGCAGTATTCTGACTGTCCTCTCCAAGTTTAGCTGGAATTTTATTTCGCCCGGAGGGATTTGAGAAATGTGATTGGTTGATGATAGGCCTATGACATTGGCCTACTTCTCGTCTTGCGCTGTGCCGAATATCAGATCTTAACGATTGGAGAAGTGTTAACATCACCAGTATCACATCCTTATGATTTATATATTTTCCTGAGTGGCACATCACTCTAAGGCACTGCATCTCAGCGCTAGAGGCGTCACTACAGACACCCTGGTTCAAATCCAGGCTGTATCACAACCGGCCGTGATTGGGAGTCCCATAGGGCAGGGCACAATCGGCTCAGCGTCACCCGGGTTTGGCCGGTGTAGGCCGTCATTGTAAATAAGAATTTGTTCTTAACTGACTTGCCTAGTTAAATTTAAAAAATATATATATTTTTTAATAAGCTCAATGACTGCAACAGACAGGTTGGAATGTCTAACTGCAGGACATAATTGTTTGGTTCTGGAGGTCAGGGCCCTGGGCACGTGCCCTGCGTGCCCGGAAGGTATTCGGACATGATTACTAGATAGATAGTTTGTAACAATTGTATAAATACAGACAGATAATTTGTTTGTTCCACATGATGGGATCTTTTTGTGTTGGTAAAATCAATTATTACATTTACATTACATTTAAGTCATTTAGCAGACGCTCTTATCCAGAGCGACTTACAAAATGGTGCATTCACCTTATGATATCCAGTGGAACAACCACTTTACAATAGTGCATCTAAAGCTTTTAAGGGGGGGGGGGGGGGTTAGAAGGATTACTTTATCCTATCCTAGGTATTCCTTAAAGAGGTGGGGTTTCAGGTGTCTCCGGAAGGTGGTGATTGACTCCGCTGTCCTGGCGTCGTGAGGGAGCTTGTTCCACCATTGGGGTGCCAGAGCAGCGAACAGTTTTGACTGGGCTGAGCGGGAACTGTGCTTCCTCAGAGGTAGGGGGGCCAGCAGGCCAGTGGTGGATGAACGCAGTGCCCTTGTTTGGGTGTAGGGCCTGATCAGAGCCTGAAGGTATGGAGGTGCCGTTCCCTTCACAGCTCCGTAGGCAATCACCATGGTCTTGTAGCGGATGCGAGCTTCAACTGGAAGCCAGTGGAGAGAGCGGAGGAGCGGGGTGACGTGAGAGAACTTGGGAAGGTTGAACACCAGACGGGCTGCGGCGTTCTGGATGAGTTGTAGGGGTTTAATGGCACAGGCAGGGAGCCCAGCCAACAGCGAGTTGCAGTAATCCAGACGGGAGATGACAAGTGCCTGGATTAGGACCTGCGCCGCTTCCTGTGTGAGGCAGGGTCGTACTCTGCGAATGTTGTAGAGCATGAACCTACAGGATCGGGTCACCGCCTTGATGTTAGTGGAGAACGACAGGGTGTTGTCCAGGATCACGCCAAGGTTCTTAGCACTCTGGGAGGAGGACACAAGGGAGTTGTCAACCGTGATGGCGAGATCATGGAACGGGCAGTCCTTCCCCGGGAGGAAGAGCAGCTCCGTCTTGCCGAGGTTCAGCTTGAGCTGGTGATCCGTCATCCACACTGATATGTCTGACAGACATGCAGAGATGCGATTCGCCGCCTGGTTATCAGAAGGGGGAAAGGAGAAGATTAATTGTGTGTCGTCTGCATAGCAATGATAGGAGAGACCATGTGAGGATATGACAGAGCCAAGTGACTTGGTGTATAGCGAGAATAGGAGAGGGCCTAGAACAGAGCCCTGGGGGACACCAGTGGTGAGAGCGCATAGTGCGGAGACAGATTCTCGCCACGCCACCTGGTAGGAGCGACCTGTCAGGTAGGACGCAATCCAAGCGTGGGCCGCGCCGGAGATGCCCAACTCGGAGAGGGTGGAGAGGAGGATGTGATGGTTCACAGTATCAAAGGCAGCAGATAGGTCTAGAAGGATGAGAGCAGAGGAGAGAGAGTTAGCTTTAGCAGTGCGGAGAGCCTCCGTGACACAGAGAAGAGCAGTCTCAGTTGAATGCCCAGTCTTGAAACCTGACTGATTAGGATCAAGAAGGTCATTCTGAGAGAGATAGCAGGAGAGCTGGCCAAGGACGGCACGTTCAAGAGTTTTGGAGAGAAAAGAAAGAAGGGATACTGGTCTGTAGTTGTTGACATCGGAGGGATCGAGTGTAGGTTTTTTCAGAAGGGGTGCAACTCTCGCTCTCTTGAAGACGGAAGGGACGTAGCCAGCGGTCAAGGATGAGTTGATGAGCGAGGTGAGGTAGGGGAGAAGGTCTCCGGAAATGGTCTGGAGAAGAGAGGAGGGGATAGGGTCAAGTGGGCAGGTTGTTGGGCGGCCGGCCGGCACAAGACGCGAGATTTCATCTGGAGAGAGAGGGGAGAAAGAGGTCAAAGCACAGGGTAGGGCAGTGTGAGCAGGACCAGCGGTGTCGTTTGACTTAGCAAACGAGGATCGGATATCGTCAACCTTCTTTTCAAAATGGTTGACGAAGTCATCCGCAGAGAGGGAGGAGGGGGGGGGGAGGGGGAGGAGGATTCAGGAGGGAGGAGAAGGTAGCAAAGAGCTTCCTAGGGTTAGAGGCAGATGCTTGGAATTTAGAGTGGTAGAAAGTGGCTTTAGCAGCAGAGACAGAAGAGGAGAATGTAGAGAGGAGTGAGTGAAAGGATGCCAGGTCCGCAGGGAGGCGAGTTTTCCTCCATTTCCGCTCGGCTGCCCGGAGCCTTGTTCTGTGACCTCGTAGTGAGTCGTCGAGCCACGGAGCAGGAGGGGAGGACCGAGCCGGCCTGGAGGATAGGGGACAGAGAAAATCAAAGGATGCAGAAAGGGAGGAGAGGAGGGTTGAGGAGGCAGAATCAGGAGATAGGTTGGAGAAGGTTTGAGCAGAGGGAAGAGATGATAGGATGGAAGAGGAGAGAGTAGCGGGAGAGAGAGAGCGAAGGTTGGGACGGCGCAATACCATCCGAGTAGGGGCAGAGTGAGAAGTGTTGGATGAGAGCAAGAGGGAAAAGGATACAAGGTAGTGGTCGGAGATTTGGAGGGGAGTTGCAATGAGATTAGTGGAAGAACAGCATCTAGTAAAGATGAGGTCAAGCGTATTGCCTGCCTTGTGAGTAGGGGGGGAAGGTGAGAGGGTGAGGTCAAAAGAGGAGAGGAGTGGAAAGAAGGAGGCAGAGAGGAATGAGTCAAAGGTAGACGTGGGGAGGTTAAAGTCACCCAGAACTGTGAGAGGTGAGCCATCCTCAGGAAAGGAACTTATCAAGGCGTCAAGCTCATTGATGAACTCTCCAAGGGAACCTGGAGGGCGATAAATGATAAGGATGTTAAGCTTGAAAGGGCTGGTAACTGTGACAGCATGGAATTCAAATGAGGAGATAGACAGATGGGTCAGGGGAGAAAGAGAGAATGTCCACTTGGGAGAGATGAGGATTCCAGTGCCACCACCCCGCTGGCTCGATGCTCTAGGGGTATGCGAGAACACGTGGGCAGACGAAGAGAGAGCAGTAGGAGTAGCAGTGTTATCTGTGGTAATCCATGTTTCCGTCAGCGCCAGGAAGTCTAGGGACTGGAGGGTAGCATAGGCTGAGATGAACTCAGCCTTGTTGGCTGCAGACCGGCAGTTCCAGAGGCTGCCGGAGACCTGGAACTCCACGTGGGTCGTGCGCGCTGGGACCACCAGGTTAGAGTGGCAGCGGCCACGCGGTGTGAAGCGTTTGTATGGCCTGTGCAGAGAGGAGAGAACAGGGATAGACAGACACATAGTTGACAAGCTACAGAAGTGTTGTTTCTTGTATTATTGTCTCCTGTGTCTTTAGAGAACTGTTTCACTTTGATATCCTTTTTCTTCTGTCCTGATTTTCTTTACTTTCTTTATTTTTTTTATTTTCTTAATTATGCGAGAAATGGTGGTGGAAATGCATTTATGTGCAAATACTGATATAATAAACCTCATGTTGAAGTAAACTTGGAGTCACATGATGAAATGGTGTGCGGTCATCCCACTATGACTCGGGAAAACCATGCAGGCTACTAGGCTACAGATTAAATGAGTTAAGATGAACTTTCACAGTGTGGTGAAAGTGCACCGTGATCTTGATGCTCCTTTCAAATAAAAATCAAAGGTCTTATTCTGGTGACATGATGATCGACGCTTAAACTGTTGTTCGACATAATACAAATATTCACGCTCATATCCGTAGTAATGTCATCATATAGACTTGCCTACCCGCACTGTATCTGCGAGCTGTTGGCTAGAGTGCACGTGCCTAGACCAGAGTAGGAACATTTTGCTATTTAACGCAACAGTTTTTTGTGATAAAAGTATTGGTCGAGTTTGGTGGTAGCAGACATACAGTAGACATACACAGTGCTGACTACACATTTCTATGTGAGAGTAAAAAAAAGCATATTTGTCTTTCCCCAGATCCCCAACATCCCAGTCTCCCCCCGCTCCTTTCGCCTGGCTGGGGGCCATTCTGACTGGGGGGGCCTTCCGACCTGGCCTGGGTCTTCTGGGATAGGGGAAGCATTGTGTGTCACCAGGTTCGGAAAGGAGGAGAGGAGGAGGGAGGACTAGCACGGCATGATCCCCTGGTCCCAGGTTGTCTACCACAGCACGTAGAGCGCTAGATATTACCAGGCTGAAAGCCCCAAAGCTGGATGAAGATCAAAGGGGAAATATGCTAATGTTGGAGGTTGGAGCAGCACCTTAGACCATTTAACACTGTGTGTTTGACTGTTGTCTGTGAAAGTGCCTGATAATATGGGGAACTGTGGAATATATCAATGTGCAAAGAATAGAAGAAGATACTGTATTTTCTTCATATTGGGAAAGTGCGGTGCTGTCAATGGCAAACTCTCCAACCATTCCTTTCCAGCACCACATACATATTTCTTCAACGTTATTTTTATAATCCTGTCATATATTTGACTACATTGCTCTGGCAAAGACTCTCCATGATCCGATATGGCCTTCAGGGAAGTGGATAGTAACTGAATATGTATACTCCCTCCAAGTTACACTGAAAAATCAAAGGGGAGCACTCATTCCATTTGAAAATATGTTAACTCACTTTCAATGGTGCAGCACAGCATAAATGTCTGTTCGGGGGGAGCATGTTGAAGACTGATTGCAGACAGGAGTGAGGATTCCAGGAAAACCCATTAATTTAGAGTGACTGTTGAAAGGTTCTCCTTTGAGCCTGCAAAACTGGCAAAGGAGAGGAGAACCAGAGTTCCTCCGACAGACCTACTCTGTATGAATTGGGAGAACCACAACTAGCAGCAATCCAGGCACAAATATGCTGCATATTGTAGCTGTCGTGTTTCAGTAGAAGTCTATGGCTACTTCAACAAGCTGAAACCAAAATCCAATTATAGACCACAAAGGCCAAAGTGTAACATATCAATTAATTGCCTGGCATCATGTTACATGTTGGATCAAAAGGGGCCAAATTTGCCTATTGTTATTGTACTTCATCCAGAAACACAAGAATCTATTACTCGGCTGTTTTCATGGGTTTTATTTGAGATAATTGAGTGAAAACCAATCAAGCCCTTTCCCCCATTGCATCTCCTCCAACACAGCATTAACCTTGTTTGTTTCAGTAATGCGATCCCATTTGTCATTCTGTGTGACAAGCACTCCGGCCCGACAACAAACCAAGTCAGTCAACTGGCTGAAAGCTGAAAGCCCTGCAGGCCTTTTGGGGCTTTGGCTCGGGGCAGTGTGTTCTAATTGGTCAGACCAGTGTTTGAGCTGTAGAGAAAAGCCAGGTGACTGGTGGACTGGAGAGACTGGTGACATCCAGCTGCTTGGCTCAGGCTGCCATGGTCATTTGTTTGTCTTCCTGCCTTTGTTTGTACTAGAGATTTCCTGTGTAAACTCACGCAGCAACTAGAAGCCTCTCAATTATGTTCGGATGGAGAATCGTAATACAAATGTATTTTCTTTCTTACTTGGAGTCTCTCTCTCTCTATCTGCATGTACAGTATATATCTTGTTCTCTCTCTCCATTTTCTCAGTGAGCACTGTACCAGAACAAAACACAACTTACTGACTGTAATGTCTCGGATCAGACACCCCTTCAGAGAACGTAATGTCATAATGTCAGCTCAAGGTTAGCTACATTTCTAATTATTTCAAGACATTTCATCAGATAAGCTATGATAGAATACTATATATTCTGCATTTAACAATTTTGTGTATCAATCTCACAAAATGGCGTGCGAGTGGAAGCAAAACGATGCCAACAAAATACAATTATTGAAGCAGACCATCTTGATTAAATGAGCTGGGCAACACCGGTCCGTGCTCACCCTTCCTGTACAGAGACTGAGTCAACATACAGCCACAAATAAAAAGGAGAGCAAATGGAGAGAAGCCACTTGTTAAAGACCATACTAACACCACAGCAAATACCCTGCCTAACCCGGCAACCAGAGGCATAACCACAATCAAGTTAATAACCAAGTGTGCTTATCTACCGTAACTGTCAGATTAGAATAATCAAATGAAGCTTCTAAACCAGGTCAAAACAACCACTATCTCAGTGCACAGTAACAGCTTGATGTTCTCATCTGTTTATTGTTAAGGCAATATATAATATAGTTGTACATCATATCTATAAAATATGCAGAGGGGAGATTCAGTGTTGGTGAATGCTCCATTCCCACCACCACTGTATCTGGGTCCAGAATGAATCCATTGTTGCAGGCTTGACTTTAAGGCATGATGAAGCTCAGCTATTGTCGTAGCTAGACTCACACCGGAAACTTTTTCTCAATGAATAATGGAAAGAGAGAGAGCGATGGAGAGCTCTTTGCTTGAAGGGCAAAGCCTGCCCAGTGACATAGAGAGAGGGAGAGAGTAGCATAGTCACAAAGTTCTTATTGAGGGCTTGTGTCTGAGGCTCAGAGCTCCAATAGGAAATGTTCCTGAGGAAAACGGTATCTTCCTTCTAATTAGACCAGGTTTGCTGGAAAGAGAGCGGGAGAATAATCTCTGCAGGGGCTGCCCAAAGCTCTCAATCTTGTTAAAAGGATTAAAGATTTAGCCCAATAAAAGCGTTCACTTCTGTCCTGTCACAAAACCCAACAAACACAATACACAGCTGCAATGGGAAGTGTTTTTTCCTCAAATCAAACTATGCCTCTCCATAGCGCTGTTCACTCACTGATCAAGTCATTTCAAAACCAGCCGTATATATTGGAACTGCTTAGCTTGGATATGAGTGATTTCTTAACTTGTCAAAGTAGCCCCATTGAAATTATTTGGGCTGTAGAAGCTATTCCAATGGAGCATTTTAGTCCAAGGCTTAATTTGTTTATGTGAAACCCTGTATGTAGCAGTGAAGAAGTCTCGCCACATTCAAACACAGTGAAACACTGCAAACGATGTAAGCCATCCTAATGGTTGACAGCCCAGTGATGCTGCGTCGCGAGAGCCTTTTTACAACATAAATATCACATTAGATAAGCCAAAAATAAGCATTATGAGACAGACAAGATAAGTGTTCGTAGAGTTTGACATTCTGGTCAAAACCCATCGCAGAGTTTGACATTGTGATCGAACCCGTCGTAGAGTTTGACATTCTGGTCGAAACCCGTCGTAGAGTTTGACATTGTGATCGAACCCGTCGCAGAGTTTGACATTGTGATCGAACCCGTCGCAGAGTTTGACATTGTGATCGAACCCGTCGTAGAGTTTGACATTGTGATCGAACCCGTCGAAGAGCATTAGGGCAGTAGTAAATCATATGGTATCTTCTTCAGTGACCTTTCTGGAGACAGCATGCATGGCCAACCAACACAGAACATTAAGAGGATCTGTGTGACTCATTTACAACATTCACTGGTCGAACTCAACAGTTTCTTAACTTCAAGATACTGTAGAAATAGTAGTTATGTGGTACTTGTTCCACTGTTTTGTTTTTTACCTCACAGTCCACACTAAAATACTTTGAACATGGTTGGGTGGAGCTCTTTAGTATATATCTTGTTTTTCTGAGGAAGAGAAATGGGAAAAAGAAACACACAGAGAAAATATATTTAATTGAAGTGCAACGCCATGGAGAAATTGGCTACACATCCGTCTGGTCCAGATGAAATCTGTCAGAGCGATGCACTCACGCCATCCCGCCATTGAACTCTGCAAACTGTGTGCACACTGGTCGAGATTGATTGACAGGTTTTGGCTTGCAGAACCTGGTCTCACTTATGATGCTTTCACACGGGCCGAGACGTGACGGTCAAGTGGGTCATGACCTGGGTCAAACAATGACGGAGCTCCTTATTCCAATGTTAGGGTCAAAGGTCCTCCAATCAGAATCATCCATTTGTCACACGTATAATACACATCTAGCGTTTAGCTTTGATGTCCCATTTTGGAAAAGCGATGTGGTCCCAAAGACCTTAATACTGACCTAACGTTTGACCTTTTGGGGGTTTGTTTTAGAGTCAGCCTAGCTCCAGTCGTTTTGGTGTATGCTAAGTGATAACAATCAATTATAACATATTGCACTTATGCAGTGCTTTTGCAGATGCTAGTCAATGGGGTGGAGAATGCTGGAAAAGGATACGCAGTAGTGGGAGTGAGTTCACTTACCAAGAAAGAACAGTCCTGCAGGTTTCATAATAGAGGGAGAGGGAGAGAAAGAGAGAGAGTGGAAGATTATTTTGAACTTAATCGCAGGCCAATTCATAAAATAAACGAATTAATCAAATAAATAGCCTACATTTCGAATGACTAACCGTCTATGATATACAATAACAAACACTCTGGAAGAGTCCCAGTAAATGGAAACAGGAGTGAAACTCGCGGTTAAATCTTCAATGTTTTCCAGACTACCAAGAATTTCATCCGTCTCTCTCTCTCTCTCTCTCTCTAGGATTGGTGGGGGTTGCTTGTTTAAGCCAATTGGCAGAGAGCGATGCTAATGTCACATCGGTGTTGGTCGTGAGTTGAGATCCTTACGAACGGGGCGCTAGTGAATTTAACCGGAGATGCGGTGACATTCGTAGGTGAACTTTACAAAGTAGACCCTTCACTCGTTTTGCCTACAACATGCAGTCGCCAACATTTGGACGAATCTAACCGCTCGGTTCGGGACAAGTCTACGGGACAGCGGTGCGCTTTCTGGACATTTCATCCTATGCCAATGCGACGTAACGCGAATCGTTTCTACAATTCAAGGAATATTGGTTCTGAACTCTTTGGGGGTAAGGGTACCATTTATGTTGCGTCCTTGTATCAGTGTATTTCAAATATCAAGTGATAGCCTATAGATGGCATAATACCAACTGTTTTATATTGGAATTTCGTTTAACTTTTAAGAGGCTGAATTGAGCTCCCCGGTGAAATGTGTTTCTTTAATTCTTTATCACGAGTAGCCTCACTTTATTAGGCTACTATTCACAAGAACCATTGGGCTATTTTTCATCTAGAGAAGTGCATTTTCTATCAGATGCTCTATCATTTTTAAATGCACTGCTGTTGACTATGAAAGCTTGTCGTCATTTTTTTAGCAAGGGTCCGAGAGAGGGCTTTCTATATCCTATGTTACATATCAGATATGTTATTCATAATGTTTTCAGAATCCCCATGGTCTGTTAATCATTATGAATGCTTTCTAGAAATGAAATAGCCTAGCCTAATGGGTAATTAACACAGCCTAACCGTCTAAATAAGATAACAAATATTTTCCTTCTCAGTGGTGGTCTTAGGAACAAACCCTTCCTGTATGTACTTGTGGTAATGTGGTCTAAAATATAGTGGGTGTGTGTGTCGAACTTCGAGGTGTGGAGGCCCCCTGGGTTCCAGATGTATGGACTCAGCTGTTGCCTGTCACTTTCGTGACAACTGGTCGGCCAGGCACTGTGACTGTGGCCGCTGCTGCTGCGCTGTCTGTCAGTCAGTCTCTCCCGGCGCAGTTCCATCGACTCGAAGCGAGCCGCCGTGCGCTCTGCTCAACTAGTGAAGGGAGAACGTGTTTACTCTCTGTTCACAGTGTCACTTTTCAGTCCTTTTCTGTCGTTTCGTGTGTTTGACATTCTTGGTGGATGGATATGCTGTTAACTAGACTCTCTCAATGAGGGAACACTCATCACAATATGTTATGAGTGCGAAAAAAGGCACCAAACACATGGAAGTTTATGTTATATTTCATTTACAAAAGCTTTCCTTAAATAATATTTGCTCCCAACAGGGGACAGTCAACATCAACACAAGCCACTAAGCCTGTATGCATGCTCTCTCCGGAGGCTTGCAGTGTATGTAGCCTAGTGTGGCTCTGTGGTATTCCCTGGGTTCAGTTTCTGTCCGAGGGAGAGCAGGACGACGCACGCACGCACGTGTGGGCAAGCACGCTGACATGAACGGACCCAGGCAGACTGGCTTGAAATCTGTCATTGTGACCACAGCTGGTAGGCTGCATGGGGGAAAGAAAAACACTGATAGCTTTATTGGCATGGGAAACGTGTGTTTACATTGCCAAAAAAAAGTGAAATAGGTAAAACAAAAGCAACATGAACAATCAGAAATGAACACTAAACATTACATTCACATAAGTTTCAAAATAATAGAGGCATTTCAAATGTCATATTATGGCTATGTAGTCTCTCGCTCTCTCGATGCATCTGCTGATCCCAGCACAGCCCTGTTTAAACCCTGTCGGCTCAGAGAGGTGAGAAAAGACGGACCAGTTCTCACACTTCAGATTGGTGTCTCACGGTGTTATTGGTTAGTCAGTGATGGGGTACAATCCATTTGGGGTTGAGTTAGGGTGATCTCTGTCCATGTGAAAGTTATTAGTAAATCCGAGAGCAGAAACGTGTGTGTGTGTGTGTGTGTGTGTGTGTGTGTGTGTGTGTGTGTTGCTTGGGTAAAATAGGGCAAGGGGGGCTCAGAGCAGAAATCAAGGTAGGGGTGTCACCTAGTGGCCAGAAGAGCCACTCACTGCTTTGGTTGGCAGCTTTTTGGTCAGCTCATCAATGGCATTTAACTATGACATAACTACACTGAACAAAAATATGTCTTAGGTCAGTTAGGATCACCAATTTATTTTAAGAATGTGAAATGTCAGAATAATAGTAGAGAGAATGATTTATTTCAGCTTTTATTTCTTTCATCACATTCCCAGTGGGTCAGACGTTTACATACACTCAATTAGTATTTGGTAGCATTGCCTTTAAATGGTTTTAACTTGGGTCAAACGTTTCGGGTAGCCTTCCACAAGTTTCCCACAATAAGTTGGGTGAATTTTGGCCCATTCCTCCTGGCAGAGCTGGTGTAACTGAGTCAGGTTTGTAGGCCTCCTTGCTCGCACACGCTTTTTCAGTTCTGCCCACAGATTTTCTATAGGATTGAGGTCAGGGCTTTGTGATGGCCACTCCAATACCTTAACTTTGTTGTCCTTAAGCCATTTTGCCACAACTTTGGAAGTATGCTTGGGGTCACTGTCCATTTGGAAGACCCATTTGCGACCAAGCTTTAACTTCCTGACTGTTGTCTTGAGATGTTGCTGTAATATATCCACATCATTTTCCTCCCTCATGATGCCATCTATTTTGTAAAGTGCACCAGTCCCTCCTGCAGCAAAGCACCCCCACAACATGATGCTGCCACCCCCGTGCTTCACAGTTGGGATGAAGTTCTTCGGCTTGCAAGCCTCCACCTTTTTCCTCCAAACATAACGATGGGCATTATGGAATTTTCCAAGTTGTTTAAAGGCACAGTCAACTTAGTGTATGTAAACTTCTGACCCACTGGAATTGTGATACAGTGAATTATAAGTGAAATAATCTGTCCGTAAACAATTGTTGGAAAAATGACTTGTGTCAAAGTAGATATCCTAACCGACTTGCCAAAACTATAGTTTGTTAACAAGAAATTTGTGGAGTGGTTGAAAAACGAGTTTTAACTCCAACCTAAATGTATGTAACTTCCGACTTCAACTGTACACCATACACCAACGAATGTCATTGTGATTTCCTGTGATATAATATTCAAAGTTGCTTATATATGAACTATTATATACATTTCCTCACAAGCACATCTCTTTTGGCCTAGACTGAACAGCAGAGTTCATTTCGCTGTTTAGATCATCTAGGAGGAGAAATGAAATCTGTAGAAACCAGGCTTGCTTACAATGGTTTGCAGAGGGTGCAAATCCTGTCTTATGAATATGCCGTTATTTATGGAGAAAAGATTAACTGAGAAAAGGCACAGGAAAGGGTTTCTGGACCAGCCCCAAACGTCTAGTAATGTTTGGATGTCTCATTTTGGAAGATTTATCTGAATACCATGAATGTATTTATTTTTTCCATCTAATATGAATCGGAATATAATCCAAGAAGGAAAATAAAAGTTTGGGTTTGTTATAAATTCTCTTGGACATGGTCTTGGAAACATTGTAGCTGCACCATGGCCAACTGAGTGCCAGCTCAATAAATCATAAGTTTGTAGAATAGATAGTTCTTCATTAGTTTTTTATTTGCAGCAGTGTATTGTTCAGTCCTCACAGGATCAGGATTGTGTAGTTTATAACCCTGCCTGCTTATTCTCATACAAATACCCCAAATTACAGTAAATTAGGCTGGTCCCAGATCTTTTTGTACATTATTGGCCTATATAGCCAACTCCTATGATCTTTACTAATCGCCTGGTCCCATATCTGTTGGCACAGTATAACCAATTCTTAATGTCGTTGTCAATGCCAGTAGGAGTTGGCTATACAGCACAAACAGATCTGGGACCAGACTACTCAACTCAAGTAGACCTTTCATCCTGTGAAAGTGACCGGTTCCATCACATTAGTGCTGTGGTGTGCCAGTGCATTAGTGTGTCATCAGCTAGAGGTGTGGAGAACTGAGGACTGATCACAGACATGAATCCAATCTTAGACATAAAGTCAGACACGTCGGCGTGTGTGTGTGTGTGCGCACACGTGTGTGTGTGACAGACCCACAGAAAAGTGTGTGTGTGTGTGGGTGTGTATGTGTGTGTGTGTGTGTGTGTGTGTGTGGGAGCGAGTGTGCTACTCACGTGTGTGTGTGTGTGTGTGTGTGTGTGTGTGTGTGTGTGTGTGTGTGTGTGTGTGTGTGTGTGTGTGTGTGTGTGTGTGTGTGTGTGTGTGTGTGTGTGTGTGAATGTGCAGAAATGTAAGCCCCGGTGCCTGTATGTGTATACGTTTCCTCTGTTGATTTAATACCCATAGCAGTGAAATGTACACAGAGCTGTGTTTGTGCAGGACTGAATGAATCACCCTCACGTCCATGTAAATCGCTCTCAAGCCAAACACTCTGGCACTGGGCTGGCAGGCTTTTATCCCCAGACAGAGTGTGTGTGTCTGTGTCTGTGGGCTAGGCCAGCTCTCTGCATGCCTGTCGAATGGGCTAAAAGCAGTAGGGTATTTCCATGTAAAAATCCCCTTGAGCACTAACATGTGAAGTTCATAGGTTCATCACATTTGGTGTCAAATGAAAGCCTGAGAGTCAATATTTTTGAGATAGTAAGTTGTTCAACCATTTTCCATCCAGAAAATGTGTAATACGCAATGGCTTTGATTTCTGGTAAAACATATGGAAAATTGGTCTTCGAAAACATCTAGCAGAAAACGTCTTAAAAGGTAGAAATACATAAACACAATAATGTTGAAGTAAAGACTCTTGCCAGCTAATATCAACATTTACATTTAGCTTGGGAGAAATTATTTGCCGTCTATAAGTTGAATAAATATTGACTAGTGTCTTTTCATTCTGTTACCAAAAACACACACATGTTTAAGATATATTCCGAATGTCTCTCCCTCATGAAGAGAAAGGATAATGCAAGTTCACAGAAGTAACAAGTAAAGGGAGACCTACCAATTAGTTATAGTGTTTTTACTGATAACAATTTGGCTTAGGATTTATTAAATGATAAAAAATGCATCATTCTGTTGCCAAATCATAATGGTTTTCTTTCTCTTTCTGTTGCATGGTGGTCAAAGCAAGAGTGTGAAAACAGTCTGGACAACCCCTCCCTCTTTCTCTCCCTGTCCCTTCTCTCTCTCTCTCCAGTTAATGTAATCTCTTATTTTGGAAAGAGGGACCATCAACAGGGAAGAGAAAGGAGGTACTAGACAGAGCAGAAATATTTAGATGTTGACCCGTAATGAATTTATTTTAGTCTTAATATTATTCATTTAAAAAACGGCGCAAAACCTTGTCAAATGTGAAAAAAAATGCAGAGGTCCGGACCTCGGTGTCCTCATATGTAGCTACGGCCCTGAGAGAGAGAGGCTGTGAGCTGTGGGGAATAACCTAGTATTTCATGGCCAGACGAGGGAGAGGTGGAAGTCAATACTGCAGAGTGACTGCAGAGCCCGTTGGTGGCCTCGGCCATAAACAGTTTGTGGTAGGATGGCGGGGAGCTGAATGAATTGTGACTTGTTTAAACGCTGGTGGTCCCTACACACACACGGTCACTCACAAACTCACTTCATGTAAACTGCTGTGCTTTGCTGCTTGAGTTATCATTTTTAGGGCAGTGCAGCTGGAGTGTGCTCGTTCAAAGAGAGGCGATTAAGATGCACTATTATCACCGATCTTCTGTAGTAGTTTAATCACAGGTTTGCCTCATGTTAGCTTTGTGTTGAAGATGTTCTACTTTACCTTTGAACTGAAACAGTTACACTAGCACAAGGTCGTCTATAGGAGTTTTATCATAAATGTATGTTTTCCTTGCGTTTCTTTCTCAAACTTCCATCTCCCAACCTGCTAAAGCTAAGGCCATGTGAGATCTGCCTGCCTAAGCTGTGCCCCACATTGAATTAACATGCTTAGCATTTTTGTAAAGTGATTAAAGGTAGTTAGTGATTTAGCACTTCCAGACACAACTCTGTTTATTAGGAGTTGCAGGATGATGTGGGGGGGGGGGGGGGGGGGGGGGGGGGGGGGATAGACTTGGCACACACATTGGAGTTTTATGCCATACCAGATCTGTGGTGCTATAACCACACATGCACACAAACAAACACACAAAAGTTGAATGCCCTACCAGATCATCTGTTGCTGCTAGAACCACACACACAGCGTAATTGTGGGTATAAACATCAGACCACCACAATGATGAAAGTCATACTCCAGCTCACACACACACATTTCATTATTTCCTCATACATACTCAAGATGCCCAGCTCTGAGGGTGGAATCTTAAAACCCTTTGACGCATACAATCATGTATTTGTGATCATTGTTGAGTGGCCCCTGCAGCGTACGATCTCAAATATGTGATTGGAGCGGTAGCAACGGAACGTATGGCGCAACAAACACATCTAAACACCATTGTTGTCTGAACAGCATTTTTATATTTTTTTTTGTATACAGATGGAAAATAAAGGTCTTAACTTTATTCCTCAATTTGACCTTTTTATTGTAAAAGATAAAAGCGAACATCATCCAAGCGTCACACGGAACACACCCACAGCCAAACTCATTCCAAAAACCAGTCTAAATAACAAAACATAGGTTAGCGACCTAACAGCTAGACTAGTTTCCAATGTACCACATCTCTGGTGAGCACAAGAGACTAATGTAATGTTGTTTAGAAAATAAATGCGTGTCAGCTAAGCTAACAGCAGCTAAATTCTTCATGATGGCAACCATGTTTGTTTATGTTTGACTTGGAGAAAACTCCCTAGTCCCAGAATGCGATTGACTATAAAACGCAAATAAACAAAGTCAAAGATGGCTGCGCTCATTGCCTGAAAATATGAACTTAGTTTTGCCACTTTTCAGCTTATTACAAAGCGTCAATGTACTTGTTACAGGGTATACAAGAACCGGAGCACATGACTTGACAAGTCGTTTACCGTTTTTGAACAAATAACAAAGCAAATACATTTTTTCACCTCGCAGATCATCACACCAAATACAAGCCTACCGCCTAGCCTAACCGTAGTGCGAAAGCTAAACAGGGATGAAAACATTTTAGGGGGGTTTGTGGGGGGGTTCACTTCATTTGTGGCGTTTTTCAAGTCCATAGGGGGTAGAAATGGGGGAAGGAATCGTAGGGGGATATGATGCAGGAAATATTACTATGATGGGGGATTTATCAATAAATGGAGGGCAAACACAAGAGAAGTTTATATGCTAAATAAAAATAAAACCCCTGGAAAGGGGGGTCTGAGCTAGCAACCCTGAGGTACCAAAGTTACAATCTGATGCCGCTTTCAAAACAACTGGGAACTGGGACATCTCAGACTTCCGACTTCAGTGCGTTCAAGACAACTGGCAACTGGAAAAAACGGTCATCCAACTCGGATTCCAACACGGGAACTCTGGCCTCTTTCTAGAGCTCTGACTTTCCTACCTGAAGATCATTGATGTCATGATTTTTTTGATACCCTACTCAATAAACTGGATGTAGTCTATCACAGTGCCATCCGTTTTGTCACCAAAGCCCCATATACTACCCACCACTGCGACCTGTACGCTCTCGTTGGCTGGCCCTCGCTTCATACTCGTCGCCAAACCCACTGGCTCCAGGTCATCTACAAGATCCTGCTAGGTAAAGTCCCCCCTTATCTCAGCTCACTGGTCACCGTAGCAGCACCCACCTGTAGCACACGCTCCAGCAGGTATATCTCTCTAGTCACCCCCAAAGCCAATTCCTCCTTTGGCCGTCTCTCCTTCCAGTTCTCTGCTGCCAATGACTGGAACGAACTACTGAAACTGGAAACACTTATCTCCCTCACTAGCTTTAAGTACCAGCTGTCAGAGCAGCTCACAGATCACTGCACCTGTACATAGCCCATCTATAATTTAGCCTAAACAACTACCTCTTCCCCTACTGTATTTATTTAACTCCTTTGCACCCCATTATTTCTACTTTGCACTTTCTTCCACTACAAGTCTACCATTCCAGTGTTTTACTTGCTATACTGTATTTACTTTGCCACCATGGCCTTTTTTGCCTTTACCTACCTCCCTTATCTCACCTCATTTGCTCACATTGTATATAGACGTATTTTTCTACTGTATTACTGACTGTATGTTTGTTTTACTCCATGTGTAACTCTGTGTTATTGTATGTGTCGAACTGCTTTGCTTTATCTTGGCCAGGTTGCAGTTGTAAATGAGAACTTGTTCTCAACTTGCCTACCTGGTTAAATAAAGGTGAAATAAAAATAAATAAAATACATTTTACCAAGTTCATAGTTGTCTTGAAAGCACCATAAGTCATTAGAGTGAACCAACCCTTGTTATAACATCTTTGGTCTGACAGAAGCTTATGTGACAACCCGGCCCACAACAAGAGTCGCTAGTGCGCGATGGGACAACATCCCTGCCGGCCAAACCCTCCCCTATCCCGGACGCCGCTGGGCCAATTGTGCACCACCCCATGGGTCTCCCGGGTCGCGGCCAGCTGCGACAGAACCTGGACTCGATCCAGGATCTCCAGTTGCCACAGCAAGCACTGTGATGACCACTGCGCTAGTCGGGAGGCCCTTCAAAAAAGTATTTTACACACATCACATATGTGTCCATTAAAATCTATTCAAGAATCGGAATGCATGATTTGTCATTTAAAAACATGTACATAAAACAGTAAATACATTATGATCCATACATACATATGGTGTGCTACAGCAGAAACGACAACACGATATACAGAAAATAAGTCGCTTACTTTGATAGGAACGCACACAATTTGTAAGAAAAAACAACCATGAAAATGGTGCTGGGGGAAAACGTTATTCTGTTCTCACTAGACATGCGCAATGTCTTCATACTTGATCTGGGGAAACACTAGGGAAGTGCTTGGGCCCTCGTTGAAGAGAGAAGTTTGTCCTGCTCAGTAAAGCCTCAAACATAAATTGTAAGCAACAGTGAAATGGGCTTCTTATGTGAATTAACGAGGAGGCGGAACACACCTCAATTCAAACTGTTGTTAGAAAATAAAACTTGTTCGAAAGTCATTTGAAATTGACAAGTTAAAACACAGCCTATAGATAATTAGCAGGCAGCTTGGCTTGGTTTAAGGGCAGGGCTGGTAACTGTCCTGTTGCGTAACAATCACATTTTGGAACAGTGAGCACATTCTGCCATCACGCGCATGAAAAAAAACTCACGTTGGGGCAACGGTATGAGATATTTGGTATTCACATGTGAAAAGGTTAACCTGATATGCGCACACTTAAGTTGATGATAACATAAATCACGTGTTGATTGCAATGGGGCATTTGCGCATAAACTTAGATGGAAAGTTGGTCCTGCCCAACCTGATCCAGACACACACTACACACTTAGACAAAACGGTGCTATCGAGAACATTAAATGGTCCTTTGGCTGTCCCCATAGGGGAACCCTACAAAGAACCCTTTTGGTTCTAGGTGTAACCCATTTATGGTTCAATGTAGAGCTTTTTCTACACAGGGTTCTACATGGAACCCAAAAGGGTTCTCCTATGGGGACAGCCGAAGAACCTTTTTGGAACCCTTTTTTTCTAAGAGTGTACTAGCCCCATAGGAGGGCCTGTTTTTCCCTTCTCCTCATCTATGGGGTTCCAAGTCTTACGTGGCCATCCTTCCAAATCTTGTCTCGGTACGTGAGAAGCCTGGGCTTCAGAGGTTATGGGGTTCCTACTAGTAATCACAGTAGCATCACAAGGATAGGAGAGGAGAAAAGAAAACATCACCCTGAGACAGTCATTAAAGAACACAGCTTATTTACCTGAACCCCAACAGGAAAGTAATCTAGCGCCTTCTGTCCCTGCCGGACCCCTGGCTGGAAGTATGCAAAACACTCTTCCCCTCCCCTGGTTCTTCCTGTGTTTCTCATTCCAGACCCGCCGGCCTGTAGTCCAGCCCCCGGTCTGTTGTCAGTCAGGAGAGGTCATGTCAGGGAGAATTGATGATATGGAAAAGGTCAGGTATTTAATGGATTCAACTGGGTGAGGGGGTTTATACATGCTGCAGTGAAGGTATTTTCTGGGATTTACTAGGTTGCGAGCCCTAGTAGACAATGCAAGAAATGTATCTAGAATTTGGGTGTTAATAGAACTTATGTGAGACGTTCATTTTGCCTATAGGCCTAAAGTAAGTGTTGATGAGGTGTCTTCAGTGGCTGGTAACATACATAGTGGTCTGGTCACATTGTCATTATTTAGCCAAAAATGACAAGGCATAGAATGGAATGATATTCAGCCATTCTAAATGGTTCTGAAAAAGAATCATTAGATTAAAGCCCTAAAATGAGCAGACTTCTTCTTCAAGATTTAAAGCGGCCACTTCTCATGCATTCCTCCGATGTCTTATACTGCTACTCATGTGAGATCATCTCTATCTCCTGGTCCAGAGATAATTCTGTAGTGTGATCTTCCAGCACACGCCTGCCGATAGCCTCCA
Organism: Salmo salar; assembly: GCF_965601325.2. Taxonomy (NCBI): domain Eukaryota; kingdom Metazoa; phylum Chordata; class Actinopteri; order Salmoniformes; family Salmonidae; genus Salmo; species Salmo salar. Next base: position 6,666,367 of record NC_138306.1, on the reverse strand, counting down.
GTGTGTGTGTCTAGCCTCCAGCGCCAGAAGGCCATCGCATGCTTATATAGCCACTTGACCTCATTCACCATTCTCCATGTGAAACTCTGAATTAGATTACAGTCCAGAAGTGTGGTTCACTGATTCGTGTTGCGTGGATAAACAAACATAGAACAGTAGTGACTGAGGAGAGGTTCTCACAGGCCCTGCACGGGAGGAGAAAAGGAATGCTACAAAGGCAGCAAACTGTCCCTTACTTCCTTCCTCAATGTCTTGCATGGTCCCATATCCTCCTCCTGACATAAGCAAGTGAGTTCTCTCTCACTGCACATAGATGAAGTAGTTTGCTCTCTCACTTTCTTTCTGTTACGGGTAATTTCCTCCTGAATCAAAGATTATGACACCGTTGAGGGTGTCAGCTGATCCAGGAGAGAGCGATGGCATAGTCCATCCCCTCCCTGCCTTCCCCTTCAAATTAGTTGACAGTGAGATAGAACAACGGAAGGCCTGTGTAAGATATCTCTCTCTCTCTCTCTCTCTCTGAATTATCAATAGCAGCCCATTCAGGGCTCCCTAACACTTGTTGTGGAGCAAACATCTTGCCTTCCAGTTGATCATTTATGCAGGACATGAATCATCTCATTGCAGTAGACTTCATGCTCCCCATGTATTTTCCTTTGTGTGCTAGCTAGTGTTTACCCCCATGTTGTGAATAGACTTATCTTTTGTCATCTGGTGGAAGTGACTATAAGCCACAGTTGAAGGTGGGCTGGAGGCTAACCTAGAGGTGGGTCAATATTGACGCTAGACTAACTGAGGATGACATACCTAGCAGAGTAAACCCCAGGGCCACAATAGCCCCAGCCAGATGACAAAGAGAGGTTTGTTTGCCCTGCTACGACCTCCATGGCAGCTCCTAGAGTGTAGAAGAGCGAGAGAGGAGTTCAAAGAGCTGAGGCTTTGTTTGGTGCGCTCACACTGTCTTCCTGTTCTGACTGTTAGGGTGGTGGCAGCAGCACCAGCCCCAGATGTAGATGTAATGCATGGGGGGTGTGTGTGTGTGTGTGTGTATGTGTGTGTATGCACACGCGTTCGTTTGCACAACCACACTAGCACAACCACAGTACAGTCAGCTCAAAAGATCACTCAACAAAGCAATCAACATAATAACATTTCTTGAAGGCAAATGAATAACAATTTGTTTTTAATCGAATTGCCATTAAAATGTTGCGAAATTCTTCAGCATGAGTCCACAAAGCACATTCCCACATGGTAGACCGTGTCATTCCTTAAAGTTGATTGAAACGTTTAGATGTCATTAGTGACCTTAGAAGTAACAGTTCTAACAATAACACAGAGACGCTGACAGAAGAAAACACATAGCCGGTGTCCCAAATGGCACCCTATTCCCTACGTAGTTCACTCTAAAGGGGAATAGGGTGCCATTTGGGATGCAGGCATAGTGTTCTGGGTTCTAAGAATAAGCCCTGTGCCATGGAAATGACATACGTAATCTGTGAGGTGATAAGACAGGAGCTGGTGTCCTGTTTTCCATTCCTCACATAGCCTAGCCTGCACACTGTTGAAGCTGTGCGTTCAGCTTAACCTCCCGGGCCCAGGGCGCTATAATGGCTATAGCTTGGCCTCCGTCGGCTATGTCTGTTCCTCTGTAATCTCCCAGAACCAAAATATTGTGTGCACTAACTAGCTAGCTACACACTTTGAGTCAGCATAATATTTATTTTAACAGTCCATAATGTTCTTCTGACTCAGGGTTCTGTGGTCTCTCAGCAGACTTCAGAATGGCTCTCTGAATGGATCTCTCTTAAAGCTCAGACACACCGGTAGGATTGTCCAACGTTTGCCTGCCGACAGTACAAAAGTATGTGGACAGCCCTTCAAATGAATGGATTCGGCTATTTCAGCCACACCCGTTGCTGACAGGTCGAGCACACAACCATGCAATCTCCACAGACAAACATTGACAGTACAATGGTCTTACTGAAGAGCTCAGTGACCTTTCCAATAAGTTAGTTCGTCAAATTTCTGCCCTGCTAGAGCTGCCCTGGTTAACTAAGTGTTGTTATTGTGAAATGGAACCGTCTAGGAGCAACAATGGCTCAGCCGCAAAGTGGTAGGCCACACAAGCTCACAGAACTGGATCGCCGAGTGCTGAAGCGCATAGCGTGTATCGTCTGTACTTGGTTGCAACACTCACTACCGATTTCCAAACTGCCTCTAGAAGCAACGTCAGCACAATAACTGTTCGTCAGGAGCTTGGGTTTACATGGCCGAGCAGCCGCACACAAGCCTAAGATCACCATTCACAATGCCAAGCGTCAGCTGGAGTGGTGTAAAGGTTGCCGCCATTGGACTCTGGAGCAGTGGAAACGCGTTCTCTGGAGTGACGAGTCACGCTTCACCATCTGGCAGTCTGACGAAGTAATCTGGGTTTGGTGAGAACCATGAGCCTCCTAAGTCAATGTACCCAGAGGAGGACAGAAGCTAGCTGTCCTCCGGCTACACCATGGTGCTACCCTAAAGAGTGCTGCTGAGGCTATGGTAGACCTTCATTGCAAAATAGTGTTTTTTAAATCTGTTATTTGGTTACGTGAATATATTTACAATCGTGGCCAAATGTTTTGAGAATGACACAAATATTAATTTTCACAAAGTCTGCTGCCTCAGTTTGTATGATGGTAATTTGCATATACTCCAGAATGTTATGAAGAGTGATCAGATGAATTGCAATTAATTGCAAAGTCCCTCTTTGCCATGCAAATGAACTGAATCCCCCAAAAAACATTTCCACTGCATTTCAGCCCTGCCACAATAGGACCAGCTGACATCATGTCAGTGATTCTCTCGTTAACACAGGTGTGAGTGTTGACGAGGACAAGGCTGGAGATCACTCTGTCATGCTGATTGAGTTTGAATAACAAACTGGAAGCTTCAAAAGGAGGTTCAAAAGGAGGTTAGAATTATTATTATTCTTCTGTCAACCATGGTTACCTGCAAGGAAACATGTGCCATCATCATTGCTTTGCACAAAAAGGGCTTCACAGGCAAGGATATTGCTGCCAGTAAGATTGCATCTAAATAAACCATTTATCGGATCATCAAGAACTTCAAGGAGAGCGGTTCAATTGTTGTGAAGAAGGCTTCAGGGCGCCCAAGAAAGTCCAGCAAGCGCCAGGACCATCTCCTAAAGTTGATTCAGCTGCGGGATCGGGGCACCACCAGTACAGAGCTTGCTCAGGAATGGCAGCAGGCAGGTGTGAGTGCATCTGCACGCACAGTGAGGCGAAGACTTTTGGAGGATGGCCTGGTGTCAAAAAGGTCAGCAAAGAAGCCACTTCTCTCCAGGAAAAACATCAGGGACAGACTGATATTCTGCAAAAGGTACAGGGATTGGACTGCTGAGGACTGGGGTAAAGTCATTTTCTCTGATGAATCCCCTTTCCGATTGTTTGAGGCATCTGGAAAAAAGATTGTCCAGAGAAGACAAGGTGAGCGCTACCATCAGTCCTGTGTCATGCCAACTGTAAAGCATCCTGAGACCATTCATGTGTGGGGTTGCTTCTCAGCCAAAGGAGTGGGCTCACTCACAATTTTGCCTAAGAACACAGCCATTAATAAAGAATGGTACCAACACATCCTCCAAGAGCAACTTCTCCCAACCATCCAGGAACAGTTTGGTGACGAACAATGCCTTTTCCAGCATGATGGAGCACCTTGCCATAAGGCAGAATTGATAACTAAGTGGCTCGGGGAACAAAACATCGATATTTTGGGTCCATGTCCAGGAAACTCCCCAGACCTTAATCCCATTGAGAACTTGTGGTCAATCCTCAAGAGGCAGGTGGACAAACAAAACCCCACAAATTCTGACAAACTCCAAGCATTGATTATGCAAGAATGGGCTTCCATCAGTCAGGATGTGGCCCAGAAGTTAATTGACAGCATGCCAGGGCGGATTGCAGAAGTCTTGAAAAAGAAGGGTCAACACTGCAAATATTGACTCTTTAGATCAACTTCATGTAATTGTCAACAAAAGCCTTTGACACTTATGAAATGCTTGTAATTATACTTCAGTATTCCATAGTAACATCTGACAAAAACACTGAAGCAGCAAAGACACTGAAGCAGCAAACTTTGTGGAAATTAATATTTGTGTCATTCTCAAAACTTTTGGCCACGAATGTAGAATAAAAAAGATAACTTTTTTATGTTATACTATTTTTATTTTGATGAAATTCACTGAGGATGGTCTTCCCCTTCCTCTGAGGAGGAGCTTACACTGTGGATGTATACGTAGAAAATGTACGTAATTGCTCCCCCATGTGGGGGTTCGTGCTCTCTGATTGGCTCAAAGTCAAGTTGTTGGCCACTAATGAGCATTGCGATTCTACAAGTAGAATCAGTAGATTCATCGCTACCGGGTCGGTACACAGCAGGTACCGCTTTTGTTATAGTAAGAGAAGGAACGGCCTCCCCCTGTGATAAGTACCCATCAGCAGTCTATCGGCAGTGAGATTCTTGGTGTGTTTCATGAATTACCCCTCTGTGGCGGCCTCTGACCTCTTCTGTTGTCCACATTGCGACCCCCAGCTATAGACAGGCCTGGACACTGGTCCCCCGAGCCCAGCCCAGGGCCATGGTCAAACATAGCTGTCTACTCAACCGGCGCAAACTGGCTGGTGACGATGGACGTCTCATACTTCACCCCTGGCCCCTGGACAGAAGTCTAATAATGGGGTCTGGGACTTCTATGTCCCCTGAAGCTTAACCCTAGCCCCCTCTCTAGGCTACCTGTGACCGCTAGCTAGCCATCCACATTTAGAGGTGAAGAGGTCAACATCAGAGCCAGGGGAGGAAGGCCATGGGGGCTATGGAAGGAGGGGTATAATTCAGCCTCTTTTCCTTTCTCTTCTTCTTTCTGTTCTGTTTTTTACTACCACCTTAATGAGAATGAAGCATCCCTACTGACTGTGTCAGAGGTCCCTCTGTGCAGTGGTACTGGAGCATGTTAAATTAGCCTGTTATAAAATACTGTAGCTAACAGAGCCAGTGTTCCTCCAGGAATGTTAATGATTGTGTTAAGAATGGCGCCGGAGCTATTATATGGAAGAGTGACACTCCGCCAAGCAAGCAGATGTGGCGAAAATAACTAAATTCCTATATTCCATCTGAAAAAATAACATACAATTTACGTAATAAACCCTTTGAATTTACTGATGTCTGGGGGGGACTTTCAGCAGTTTCTAGAGTTGTCACCTTAGCTGCCTCATTATTTTCTTCATTAATGTATTATTATTATTATTTGTTTTTGAGTTGAATGATTTATTTTCTAGCATTGGATGTGAAGTTCATTCTGTCTCGTTTTTTCTTGTTATTAATCATTGAAGTTAATACCGGTAGAGGGGAGGGAGAGGGGTATGCATGTGTTGGGGAGGGAAGGGTTTTGCACAATGTGCTCCCATGTAGCATGCTGTGTAACGGAGCATTATCTGTGTCATATTTTGCTGATGATTGTTGAATTGTAAAAAATGACAATAAATATACTGTTAAAAAAAACCAAATAGCACCGGAGGGGATGGCCGCCATTTTATGGGCTCCTGACCAACTGTGCTATTTTGTGTGTTTTTTGTTGTTGTTTTTTTAACATAATTTGTCCGCCATCGTTTCATATAACCGAAAGGAGCTTCTGGACGTCAGAACAGCGATTACTCACCTCGAACTGGACAATGATTTTTCTTTAATGAGTTGGGCGCGGAGGCCATACTGCTCTTCCCAAACCAGGCCCATATCCCTGACATTCATATGAAGAGGAGATGCTGTTACAGAAGTCAAAGAGCCGGATGCCTGGTGAGACTGCATTGACGAGTGGATAATCCGCCTTTACCCTCCATTCTACTGGCGAACATGTAATGACTGGAAAATAAACTGGATGAGCTCCGTTCGAGACTATCCAATCAATGGGACATAAAAAAACAGTAATATCCTATGTTTCACAGAGTCGTGGCTGAACAAGGACATGGATAATATACAGTTAGCGGGGTTTTCTGTGCATCAGCAAGACAGTACAGCAGCCTCCGGGGGTGGTGTGTGTCTCATTGTCAAGAACAGCTGGTGTGCAATCTCTAATATTAAGGAAGCCTCAAGGTTTTGCTCGCCTGAGGTAAAGTACCTCATGATAAGCTGTAGACCACACTATTTACCAAGAGAGTTTTCATCTATATTCTTCGCAGCTGTCTATTTACCACCACAAATCGATGCTGACTACACTCAATGAGCTGTATAAGGCCATAAGAAAACAAGAAAATGCTCAACCAGAGGCGGCGATCCTGCAGGAAAACTGAAATCCATTTTACGTCACTTCTACCAGCATGTTACATGTGCAACTAGAAAAAAAAAAATCTAGATTACCTTTACTCCACACACAGAAACATGTAGAACGCTCTACCTCGCCCTCCATTTGGCAAATCTGACCATAACTCTATCCTCCTGATTACTACTTTCAAGCAAAACTTAAACAGGAAGTACCAGTGCTGCGCTCTATACGGAAGTGGTCAGATGAAGTGGATGCTAAGCTACAGGACTGTTTCGCTAGCACAGAATGGAATATGTTCCGGGAATCATTCCATGGCATTGAGGAGTAAAACCACATCAGTCACCGGTTTCATTAATAATTTCTTCGACGACATCGTACCCACCGTACGTACATATCCCAACCAGAAGCCATAGATTTCGGGAAACATCCACACTGAGCTAAAGACTAGAGCTGCCGAGATAATGCCAAGAGTGTGCAAAGCTGTCATCAAGACAAAGGGTGGCTACTTTGAAGATTTTCAAATATAAAATATATTTTGATTTGTTTAACACTTTTTTGGTTACTACATGTTCCATATGTGTTATTTCATAGTTTTGATGTCTTCACTATTATTCTACAATGTAGAAAATAGTAAAAATAAAGAAACCCTGGAATGAGTAGGTGTGTCCAAACTTTTGACTGGTACTGTAGATATTCCCTCGACTAACCCGTACCCCTTCCCATTGACTCGGTACCGGTACTTGTATATAGCCTCGTTATTGTTATTTTATTGTGTTACTATTTTTATTTTAGTTTATTTAGCAAATTTTTTTTTACTTACTTTTTTTTAATACATTTTAATACATTTCACTGTAAGGTCTACTACACCTGTTATATTCGGCATGTGACAAATGCAATTTTATTGTATTTTATTTGTGCGTTTGATGGGATCCCTGACTGTGCTGAGAGAAGAAGTGTTTAACTGTTTCACTCAGAGTATTGTTGAATGCCATAGTTTGCCTTTTGAAGGCCTTGTGGGTTGTCGGGAAAACGCTTCCATGTGTGGGAAGGAAGGGAATGGATAATTTTTTTATTTTATGGCCTCCTTCGTTACAACGACTAGCCTCGGAGCGCTCACACCCTGGCGGGTTCAACCAGGCGGTTCAGAAAATGTGCCAGTTTAGCTTTGGGCTAGAAACGAACAGGAAATGGTTTCCCTCCTCCTTGGTGTGTGGTGTGTGTGTGTGTGTGTGTGTGTGTGTGTGTGTGTGTGTGTGTGTGTGTGTGTGTGTGTGTGTGTGTGTGTGTGTGTGTGTGTCCCTCACCATGCAAGTGGATAAAGTGTTTAACTCGGAGGAGAGCTGGAAGAAAAGTAAGTCTCAGATGTGTGATATGTTTAGTTGCAGTTGTTTGTCTTTTTGTGGGTTGTGTGTCCTTCTGACGCTGAGGTAGAAGTCTGGTCAGAGGTTAGTCATTCTCAGAGAGCAGGAGTCACATCCTGAACCTGGATGTTGACCCACTGAGTGCTGCTCCAACAGGAACAGAAGCAGGAAAACTAAAAGTTGTCTCTCAGATAAGGAAAGAAATAGCCTTCTTCAAAAGAATACATCGTATATCGTATACTGTATACATGTTTACTCACCAGAGTTCTCACAAACTCACCAGAGATCTCAGCTTAACCTTAACCTTAACCGAACTGTTGAACTGTCATTTTAAAGTCAACAAGAGCAGGACCACACATGACGGGCTTCTTCCTTTTGCTCTGTTGCTATGGCAGCAGCTTTTATGCTAGTAAGTGTGTAGTATACTTCCCATTTAGCTTTAGTCTCTGCTGTGTGTAGTATAAGACATTTTCTTTCAGCCCTAGTCTCTGCTGTGTGTAGACTGCCATGGTCCTTTGTTCAGTGATAGTGTCCTCAAATAAAGGTTGTTCCTCCCTTTAACAGCCCCGAGGAGCTCTGTCGCTCTATACTTCCCATTGTATCCAATGAGCTCCCCACTTTACAACTGGGTGAGAGGGTGTCAAATTGAGGGTGAAATACGATGACCGACCTATCCCTGACTATCATAGGATACATCCCAAATGGCACCCTATTCCCTATTTAGTGCACTGTTTTTGACCAGGGCCCAAACATTTGTGCACTATATAGGGAATAGTGTGCCATTTGGGATGTAGACCTAGATTGTACTGTAACAGTGTTGGTGATGCAGTTAGACAGGAGTGTTGGCGTTATAAAGTGGCGGCACATCTTGACTATGTATATTGCCCCGAGATGTTTTGACAGGCCACTCAGAGATGTGTTATGTAGGCATTGTTTTGCAATGCAATTCAATGCCATTCAATGCAATTCAATGCAATGCATGGAGGAGTTCCATGATTGGAACAATATCCTGGTACTCCAGTTACATCTAAATATAATGGAATAGAATATAGTACATTGCATTCCTTTACAAACTTGCAAATTCATTTGTTACATATTCCCTCACACTGTCTGACATCATATACTAGAAACCTTATTTTGCTTGTATAACTTAATACCATTATGGACCGTAATCCATTCGCAGTCAAGGTTTAAAGGTTCAGATGCAGCTATTGCAAAATAGAAATAAAAAATGATTTTCTAATATTTTTCATTATGATTAATGACGCTTGCTGGAGGGATGAATCACACAATAATCCCTTTCAGAAAGGTTAAGTGTATAACACATTTATAACGATTACTTAACCAAATGCCCAATCCCAACATGACATTTAATACCAATGTATTTTGACATTAAAATAGCCAGGCAGCGATGTGTTCTCACTGTTCTCAATGCTCTGTATTCAAATGCACCGGCGATGTGCCTGCCCAGCTGTGTGAAAACTGTTAAAATGGGTTATCTGAGGGTTATAAGGCTAACAAGCCTCTAAGCCCCATCCCACCACCGTCTGTCTGACTTGGGTTCGTCAGCACCCATCTAGCTAAGTCGAACATCAACGCTGCCTGTTCCACCAATGACTGTTCTGCTACTGTAGCTCCACCACCACTACCAGTTGACCTTTTTCTCCCTCCTCTTTCAGTGCGTAAAATGGATTGTTATTACAGTAGAGTGATAGGGGTTTATGGGGTTCATTTATCTTTATGACTCTGGGGCTTTGTGTCAGGCTCCTCTCCTGGTGATACCCTAGGTGCATTGGCAGGTCATTAAAAGCCTCCAGAATGAGACAGTCAGGCTTCTAGCTTTTATGATAAGGTAACTCACACATCACTGGGTGCTATTCTCAACAATGGGCCCTGAACGACGACAGTAAACTGTAAACTAACCCTAACCCTAAACTGCCAGGGTATACTACACTGTGCTGGGCACTGCGGGGGAGAGGAGTCCCATAGCCGAGATTGTCATGACCTTCTCGTTGCCCCTACACTGTTTCTGCTTTATAGCCTCTGTGATGGGGTAGAGTTGAGGATATACGATAGGCTATATGCCACTTATCAGACGTTTCTATCAAAAGAAGCCTGCAAGAAAAGCAGTGCACGTTGTTAGTATGTGATCCCTGCGGGAATTGAACCCACAACTTTACCAACTGAGCCGCACATGACCACTAGTGTGATGACGTGAATTGCGATACGTAGGTCATGAACTCATACGACTGCACAGTTGTGAAATATTTGACTGGGCATCTTACAACCCCGTGGGATTGTGCTTGCTACCCCAGACTTTTTGGTTTTACGAGTCCGTGTTCAAGGGCGAGGCCAGTCTGACCACTGAAGAATGTTGTGTGTTGTTTTATTATTGTTTGGTGTTGGTCCTGCCTCCTGACTCTTGACGTTAGTTCTGTCCTGTCATTGTCGAGGCATGCTATAGCTAGACTCTAACTGGAGGGCAACGACAGCGAGGTGAGCTTGTGGGGTGTCGTTTAACTGCATTAGAAGGTGATACAGACCAGAGACCAGGTGTGAGGTGCAGCTTGGTCAGGTGTGTGTGTGTGTGTGTGTGTGTGTGTGTGTGTGTGTGTGTGTGTGTGTGTGTGTGTGTGTGTGTGTGTGTGTGTGTGTGTGTGTGTGTGTGTGTGTGTGTGTGTGTGTGTGTGTCTGGAGCTGTAAAGCCCCCGGTGGTAGACATTTATGGATGACCCCTAAGGGTCACAGGTCAGGGGTGTGTGGAACACATACACAAGTGAGGGATGCTGGGCTTGTCTTGTGGTCAAACCTTGAACTGTGAAATTGTCAGAGACCCCTTTCTAACAATAGAGTTGTTCCGCAGCCAGCTTCAGAATGGAAGAAAATGTTTTTCTTTTTTTATGTACTGTGTCTGGTAGAGTGGAATAAGAAACATTTACATGAAACACATGGCCGAAATGGTTTACGTCTTTTGACATTGACTTGAAATTATGTATTGATAGATTCAGTCATGAAACTTAAGAGTTGTATAATTGATGAAAGATTGAGCTCGCGAGTGGCACAGCGGTCTAAGGCACTGCATCTCATTGCTAGAGGCGTCACTACAGACCCTGGTTCGATTCCAGGCTGTATCACAACTGGCCGTGATTGGAATTCCCATAGGGCGTCGCACAATTTTCCCAGCGTCGTCCAGGTTTGGCCGGGGTAGGCCGTCATTGTAAATAAGAATTTCAGAGCCGCATTAAAGTGACTTGCAATCCACGAGTGCCACTGCAACACTCTTCCATGTGCATTGGCCCTTTGAACCAGTTAGTCAACTTTCTTCCAATCAAGATGAGAAGGAAGTCTGACAATTTCAATATCGCCACATAGCCAACGTAGAAATCTACAGTCAGATTTCCATAGTTTGTAGATATTACATCCCGTTTAGTGACTTTCTGTTAACCACTTAACAATTTCTATCTGTTTCTTATCACTATTCTATAGAATTCCTGTAACTGATGTTTTTCCAACTCAACCTTGTCTTGTCCTGAATAACCTGCAGGCAGGATGCAGAGTTGTCCCTCCCTCTATGACTTGCTAATGAGGCAGGGGCAGAAGGTCATTTGGGTCGGTACAAAGGGTTGTGGCCTGCGCTGGGACCTGCTGTGTGGTGTCAGTGGGGCACCCCGGCCTTGGCTGCAACAATGGCTTTGTCCACAGACACACACACACACACACACACACAGTACACACACTCAAACAAAAGCATACACACACTATTCTTTTCAGTGAAATCAACAAGCATCCATATTAGGATAAAGCCTGATATTTCCCTAACTCTGAGGTGGCTAGGCCTGCGGTGTCCCCCATAAAGATGTAGCTAGGAACTTTGTTTAGACATGGACAGACCTCCAGCCACCACAGAGGAAGCCCAGGGTGACAGTCTCCACAACCTCAGCCTCAGCCTGAGGCAATAGACAACAGGAAGAACTTCTTCACCTTTTACACATTCCTTTCCTCAGGACAGGAAGGAGACAGAGAGGGAGAGGTCAACAGTCCTGTGAAGTTGGGTTCAATTTCATTTCAATTCAGCCAAACTCAGGGAGTTTGGAATTTCATTTTACTTCCTGAATTGACTGAATTAAAATGGAATTGACTCCAGACCCGCTGTCCTGCTTGCTCATATCTGGGGGACTTTCTGTCAGTTGTTCCTTAGTCAAAGGCCACTGAACAGAGGCAATACACAACACTCAACACATCATACATTCGGTACAATGGTTCCAGCACGTTTGTCAGTGAACTGGTGCCAATGTAACCTTTCAACCCTACACAGATTTCGGAGCTGAAATTGTAAGCTTGTGACACTTAGAAAAGTTTATTATCCTCTCTCTGTCTAAAATGTCTGACCTCCTACCCCCTGAGACTAGCTGATAATAGAGCTTCCTTGTGGAAGTGGTTCATTTGTATTGAGACCATAGAGACTACTTCTGTTATTCTTATGTAAAGCACCCCTGTGGATTGAATCCAGAGTTGCATTATTCTTTCTCTGTGATGGGGTCTTGCTCACGTCATTGTTGACTAGGAAAGTAAGGGAGGACTTTCAGCAGGCAGTCGTTCAGTGTCGTAGGGGACAGGGAGAAGTGGTCAATGGTCATGTGATGGGAAATGTTTTCTTGGCACACTCAGACTGAGACTGCATGCATCTTACAACACTACCCTCCTTAAAGAAGCATAGGTCACACTGTGTCACATCAGAAAATACAAGACGTGAGGTTCTAATAAAAGAAGATAAACAAAACCTGGAAACAACACTGAACACTTCCCACAGTTCCTGCAACCGTTTTAATAGGGGAAGGAGATATAGGAATGTCATGTGAGAGCCATTGTCGCTGTGGGGTTGACCACCATCAGTCTGGTGGTAACCCAAGCTGTGGCATTTGTCGCTGATGCGATGTGATGTGATGCACTCGTCGGTGAAAGAATTCCTGTGGGGAAGGCTCACTGGTGGTTCTCATTTGATGTGTGTTTGAAGTGTAAGAGGAGGGTCACCAAAGGGCGGAGACACCCTGAGCCTGGCCCTGCCTCTGAGTGGCTGGGTTAGGGGTTAGGGGTGGGAAGAGGGGATTTACGGAGGTGGGAGAGTGTGGGAGTAGTGGGATGATCATCTGGTTGAACAGCCCTCCACACACACCCTCAAACAGTCCGTTTACACACAGAGAACACACACCTCTGGTTTTACAGTCTTTCCCTACTTTGATATGGAATGTGGCTGTGCTGACAGCTCTGGAAGAGGGAGAGAAGGCAAAGGAGGGGGGGTCTAGGCTGCTGTGAGCCTGTTACTGTCCTGGATTTAGTAGAGCTACAGTAGAGGGAAACTGGAGAGAGGAGAGGAGGCTCCTGTCTTGGATTGTGAGTTACAGTAGAGGGAGACTGGAGGGGAGGTTGAGCCAGCAGAAGCTGAAAGAGGAGAGGTTGCTGTCCTGGATCTTTGAGCTACCGTAGAGGGAGATTGAAAGAGGAGAGGCTGAGCCGAGAGCCATGTAGCCCAGAGCCAGTGGAGAATAACGGACAGGATTTAGTAGTGATAAGAGCCTGCTCAGGAGAGCTTTCTGCACAGAGGTAAGACCACTAAGGGCTCCGCCAAAGAAACTTTACAGTAGTGGATAAAAAAAAAAGCTGATTTTCAATGGCATGTATCCTAGTTGTACCGGTATGGCATAAAAAATACATTTGACATTTAAAATGGGATACTTTGTCATTTTTTAATGTCTCACACTTAGCGGTGACTTCTAGGTGCAAAATGGATTTAAATTGTGATTTTAACTGTTTTATTGGTAAGATGGTCACATTTTTTATTTTATTTTTTGTACTCAGTCCCTTCCTTTTAGGGGAACAAATGATTGAATATGCATGCATTCTAAGTGGTGTGCTAGTATGGACATTGGTGATCAGAATTTAGGCTTACTGAGTCTGAGATTTTGGGTCCTGTAATGCTATATGAATTTGATCAGTAGGGTGGTTGATGTTGAGCTAGCCGTGTGACAGCTGCATGTGTGTTGAGAACCGGGTACAGGCCAGGCAGGCTGTCGCGTGCAGGTGGTCCTTCTCTCAGTCCATGGCAGGCAGGGTTAGAAGTTCTGAGGGTTAGGAGTTCCCTCTCTCACACCCATTTGATCTTGGAATAACACCCCCCCCCCCCCCCCTCCCCCCTGCGATGGCGGGAGGCACAGAGGTCAGCCAAACTGTAGCCTGCCAGCAACTCTTTGATATGGGACAGACAGGGTTGTGAGAAACTCCTATTTTAAAGATGATGTCAATCGTATTCTCCTGGTATTTTACAGATTACTCTTTGTAAAATAATTTGGACAGTTCTTTCTGCTCATGTTTTCCGTACATTGGATAGTTGGATAATATATGTATTGGATGACACGTTTTTATTTAATTCATGTGAAAAGATTGCGGAGTTGATTCACAAAGATCCGATTATTTCAAATCTGAAATACTTGTACCTTTTCCAAATGGTTTATATGTAGGCTAGTGTTTCTTTATTTAAGTGCCAGGTATCGTACAAGGGGCCTGTTTTATCAAGTGCCAACAGGTGACAAGTCGTAATCTGAGTACACGTGTTCATTTGATTTGAGATCATCTGTTCTGCACATCGTGACTAGAGAAACATCTTGTTCGACAGACGGAGAGAAAAAAGACTTGTCTGAATATGAACTGGAGAACCTGAGACTTTTGAACTGAATATATTGTTTTCTCTGCAAGTAGACCTAGGGTCCATCCTTAATGACACCAGCGCGCACTACTTTTAGTGCGCTACTTTTATGGGCCCCGGTCAAAAGTAGTGCACTATATAGGGAATATGGTGTCATTTAAGGATGGACCCTAGGTCTACTTGCAGAGAAAACAATATATTCAGTTCAAAAGTCTCAGGTTCTCCAGTTCATATTCAGTGACGCACATGTAGACCCTATCCAGAATGAGTCTGCGGGTAAGTCTGCGGGTAAGTCTGCGGGTGAGCCCGCGGGTGAGCCCGCGCCGAATCAGACATGTACAGCCCAGACCCGCTGACAGAGTCGCGTGTGATCCGTGTGCTTGTTGGGTTGTGGGCTTGTCCGTCACGCGTCTCTTTGAGGAATTATGACAGTAATTCAGACCAGCAGCTGGTTGTCTCCCCTCTTCCTCTCACAAAGGGTGGTTTGTCTAATGTAGTAGATTATTTTTGTGTGTATGTCTACACAATAGTATCTATATTTGGAGGACACCTTTTCAATCGATGAGTTTAGACAGGGGATGCCATTGAACTGAGTGGCTGCCAATCATGACTCGTGGTTTAAATGATCTTGCGGGACTGTCACTTTCATTAAATCTGCAGTGAACATGAAGCATATGTCAGGACACTTGTGGTATCGCCTCTCTATGCTGGCTGTATGGCAGTAGCACAGCCCCTGTCATTTTCCTCATACCATGACTGAAGTTTACTCTTCATTGTAATCCATAGCGCATTTAGCATTTCCATAGGAGTCAATAGTCACTGGTTACCCCAGCATGGTCTACCTCTAACCTGCCAATCCCCCCTCCTCCCATGCTACCCAGACCCCTGCAGTCTTGAATGTTTAACAGCCTTTGTAAAGATGCTTGTTAATAACATGGCTTTACTTTGGGAGCCTCGGATGCATATCTGACTGATTTGCCAAAACAGAGACCTTGTAGCCCCCAGCCGGGAGGGACTGGGTGGGCGGTGGGCGAGAGGGGGCCACAGGAACTAACCACAAGTCCCTTGTGGGAGCTATCTTTTTAACTCTGCCTGTAAAGGTTTGAGAGTTTGTCAGAATTCGGTGTGTGTACGATGGCTTATACAGTCAGTCAGTAGATTTGAAACAAAGTTGGCTGACATCTGAGGTGAGAATTAGCATACATGCCGATGTGGTTCAAGGAATGGCGTTGCTAAACACATGAGGTATTGTCTCAGTATCCTGTATTCATGTTTCACCTATCTGGATCTGGCTATATCTCAGACTTGACATTCTTCTGAGGGAGGTCCTGCTCTGAGAGATCAGTGAAGAGAGGCTTCGTCTCTGACATGTGAAAGCAAACATCTCTCTCTCCCTCTCTTTTTCTCTAATGAAAGTCATATGTCGTCCCCCCCCCCCCATAAAGCAAAGCCCATGCTGCTACAGTCATGTTCGCTCTCTACTCTGCTCTACGCTCTGGCTGACCTTTCTCTATAGTTAGCCTCTATCTCCCCAACCCACTACACTCTGGGTCCTCAAACAAGGCCACATGTTTTAAAGTTATTTCAGTCTCATTTGCAAGTCAATAGATGTGAATAGAACGAGAAGTGTCTTATTTCGCACCTCTGACTGAAGACAAGTTATCTTGGTTTGAAAGACGCCAACCACTGTGAATGCAGCAGAGATAACAGAGATCATCTTCAGGAGAGAAGGGGGGGGGGGGGGGGGGGCAGAGAGAGAGAGAGAGAGAGAGACACAGAAAGAGAGACAGTAGAGATAACCAGGCTCTTGATGGAACATGCCTACCACAGTTGATTCACTATGAAAGGCTCTATTGTTGAATGCTGAAGCTGCTCCGCAAGGTGTTTTAAGTGGGAGGTGTCTATCGTACCAACCCCATCTGCCTGACTTGACACCTCCTAGCACAATGCAGACATGCATCATGGTACAACGCTGAAGCATCCACTTCTACAGGCGTAATCCATCATGCTCGTGTCTGAGTGGATGCACTGTGTGTCTTGTTGTGTGTGAGCAGCCTTGTGGAGGGCAGGCATGCCAGGTGTTGGCATGAGTGAGATATGGGTTATTGGGAGGAAGGGTGTTCAGGCAGGCAGGCTGTCCTTAAGTGGAGTGCTGTTCTGTGGGTATGAATAGCTGTTTGGTAGCTGCCTGTCTGGCTGTCTGCCTGCCTGCCCTGTGCTGGGCAGTTAATCACTCATTCCTCAGGAGGTCCAGGCACTAGGCATGCGGACTGTGCTGCTCTCTGTGTGTGTGTGTGTGTGTGTGTGTGTGTGTGTGTGTGTGTGTGTGTGTGTGTGTGTGTGTGTGTTCTGCTGCTGCTATCTCAAAGAGAGTCGTAACTAAACGAGAAACAGGACGCAGGGCATACAGCTGACACTTAAACAGTTTGGCCTCTTGTCAGTGGAGGGGTGTGTGTGACCGCTTGCCTGGCTGCTTGCATATTTGTCTTTGTGTGCGTGTGTGAGTGAGAACCACACTCAGGCATCCATGCATATATGCCATTCTGAGAGAGAGAGAGAGAAATAGAAAAACGGAGAGAGAGAGAGAGAGAGAGAGAGAGAGAAATAGAAAAATGGAGAGAGAGAGAGAAATAGAAAAATGGAGAGAGAGAGAGAGAAATAGAAAAATGGAGAGAGAGAGAGAGAAATAGAAAAACGGAGAGAGAGAGAGAGAAATAGAAAAACAGAGAGAGATAGAGAAAGAAATAGAAAAACAGAGAGAGAGAGAGAGAGAAATAGAAAAATGTATACCAAAACATCGCACAACTGATCATATTTACACCTTACACACCCTGATAGATAAACATGTCCACCAAGATAATACCAAAATATACGCTTGCTTTATCGACTTCCAAAAAGCATTTGATTCTATTTGGCATACAGGACTGTTCTACAATGTTATTGAAAGTGGTGTAGGGGGTAAAACATATGACATAATTAAATCAATGTATACTGGCAATACGTGCAGCATTAAAATTGGTAAGAAAAGAACAGATTTCTTTAACCAGGGGCGGGGCCTTCGTCAGGGTTGCAATCTGAGCCCTGCACTCTTCAATATTTACATTAACGAATTGGCCACTATTCTAGAAAAATCCTCAGCCCCTGGTGTTAGTCTCCACAATTCAGAAGTTAAATGCCTACTCTTCGCAGATGACCTATGCCTGCTGTCACCCACAGCACCTGGCCTACAGCAGAGCCTGGACCTGCTAGAGCAGTACTGCCAGACCTGGGCCCTGGCAGTAAACCCCAAAAAGACTAAAATAATGATTTTCCAGAGAAGATCCAGATCTCAGGGAATTAGACCAAAGTTCTCAATTGGTACAATATATATAGAGTACTGTACACACTACAATTACTTAGGTTTAAAAATAAGCTCAACTGGACACCTTAATGAGGCAGTGAATGAACTGAGAGAGAAAGCACGCAGGGCATTCTACGCCATTAAAAAGCAAATTCAAATTGAAATACCTATTAAAATTTGGCTAAAACTAATTGAATATGTCATTGAACCAATTGCACTTTATGGCAGCGAGGTGTGGGGTCCACTTGCAAAACAAGATTTCATCAAATGGGACAAACACCCCATTGAAACCCTACATGCAGAGTTCTGTAAGATTCTCCTACGTGTCCAGAGGAAAACTACAAACAATGCATGCAGGGCAGAATTAGACCATTATCCACTAATAATAAAAACTCAAAAAAGAGCAATTCAGTTTTGGAAACATCTAAAATACAGTGACCCCCTCTCATATCATTACCAAGCCCTGCAATGCCAAGAGCTGAGCAAAGAAAAGAGTCCCCTCATCCAGCTGGTCCTGGGGCTGAGTTCACAAACCTGTTCTACTAACACACTGAAGCCTCAGGACCAGAACATCCAATCAATCAGAATAAACCAAATTACAACACAGTCAAAACAAAACTACATTGCTTATTGGGAAACACAAGCACAAACACAAAGCAAAATGCAGTGCTATCTGGCCCTAAATCGACAGTACACTATGGCTAAATATTTGACCATGGTTACTGATCAAAACCTTAGAAAAACCTTGACAAAGTACAGGCTCAGTGAGCACAGCCTTGCCATTGAGAAGGCTAGACACAGGAAAACCTGGCTCCCAGTTGAGAAATGGCTGTGCAACCACTGCACCACAGCAGAACCTGAGACGGAGCTGCATTTCCTGACAAAAATGTCAAAAATATAAAACAATTAGAGAGTGTCATTTCCCCAAATTTGAAACCCTTATTCAAGGTTTCAAAGACCTCTCTGATGAGGATAGGCTACCCGTCCTGTTGGGGGAGGACGCAGAGAGCTGTGTGTTGGCAGCGCACTACATTGCTGCATGCCATAAGTTGAGGGACAGTGTCTGACAGACCAATAAACCTGCACATGTCCTCTACTGTATGATTATTGTTATTGTTGAATGTATGGTTATTTTGACCCTTGGTTATTGTTGTTACTGTTGTCCCGTTGACAATTTTTTATTCTCATTTTTTATTTATTTTTTATATTGTAAATATCCAAAATAAGCTTTGGCAATATGTATATTGTTACGTCATGCCAATAAAGCAAATTGAATTGAATTGAATTGAAAAACAGAGAGAGAGATAGATAGAGAAAGAAATAGAAAAACGGAGAAAGAGAGAGAGAGAGAGAAATAGAAAAACGGGGAGAGAGAAATAGAAAAACGGGGGGAGAGAGAAATAGAAAAACGGGGAGAGAGGGAAATAGAAAAACGGGGAGAGAGAGAAATAGAAAAACGGGGAGAGAGAGAAATAGAAAAATGGAGAGAGAGAGAGAAATAGAAAAATGGAGAGAGAGAGAGAAATAGAAAAACGGAGAGAGAGAGAGAAATAGAAAAACGAAGAGAGAGAGAGAGAGAAATAGAAAAACGGAGAGAAAGAGAGAGAAATAGAAAAACGGGGAGAGAGAGAAATAGAAAAATGGAGAGAGAGAGAGAAATAGAAAAATGGAGAGAGAGAGAGAAATAGAAAAACGGAGAGAGAGAGAGAAATAGAAAAACGAAGAGAGAGAGAGAGAGAAATAGAAAAACGGAGAGAAAGAGAGAGAAATAGAAAAACGGGGAGAGAGAGAAATAGAAAAATGGGGAGAGAGAGAAATAGAAAAATGGGGAGAGAGAGAAATAGAAAAATGGAGAGAGAGAGAAATAGAAAAATGGAGAGAGAGAGAAATAGAAAAATGGAGAGAGAGAGAAATAGAAAAACGGAGCGAGAGAGAGAAATAGAAAACATAGAGAGAGACAGAGAGAAATAGAAAATGGAGAGAGAGAGAAATAGAAAAACGGAGAGAGAGAGAGAGAGAGAGAGAGAAATAGAAAAACGGGGGGAGAGAGAGAGATAGAAAAACGGGGAGAGAGAAATAGAAAAACGGGGGGAGAGAGAAATAGAAAAACGGGGAGAGAGGGAAATAGAAAAACGGGGAGAGAGAGAAATAGAAAAACGGGGAGAGAGAGAAATAGAAAAATGGAGAGAGAGAGAGAAATAGAAAAACGAAGAGAGAGAGAGAGAGAAATAGAAAAACGGAGAGAGAGAGAGAAATAGAAAAACGGGGAGAGAGAGAAATAGAAAAATGGAGAGAAAGAGAGAGAAATAGAAAAACGGGGAGAGAGAGAAATAGAAAAATGGGGAGAGAGAGAAATAGAAAAATGGGGAGAGAGAGAAATAGAAAAATGGAGAGAGAGAGAAATAGAAAAATGGAGAGAGAGAGAAATAGAAAAATGGAGAGAGAGAAATAGAAAAACGGAGCGAGAGAGAGAAATAGAAAACATAGAGAGACAGAGAGAAATAGAAAATGGAGAGAGAGAGAAATAGAAAAACGGGGAGAGCAATAGAAAAAGGGAGAGAGAGAGAAATAGAAAAACGGAGAGAGAGAAATAGAAAAACGGAGAGAGAGAGAAATAGAAAAACGGAGAGACAGAGAGAGAAATAGAAAAACAGAGAGAGAGAAATAGAAAAACGAGGAGAGAGAGAAATAGAAAAACGGAGAGAAATAGAAAAACAGAGAGAGAGATAGAAAAACGGAGAGAGAGAGAGAAATAGAAAAACGGAGAGAGAGACAGAGAGAAATAGAAAATGGAGAGAGAGAAATAGAAAAACGGAGAGAGAGAGAGAGGGAGAGAGAGAGAAATAGAAAAACGGGGGGAGAGAGAGAGAGAGAGAGAGGGAGAGAGAGAGAAATAGAAAAACGGGGGGGAGAGAGAGAGAGAGAGAGAGAGAGAGAAATAGAAAAACGGGGAGAGAGAGAGAGACTGTATATAGACATAATATGACATTTGAAATGTCTTTATTCTTTTGGAACTTCTGTGAGTGTAATGTTTACGGTTCCTTTTTGTTTATTTCACTTTTATTTATTATCTACTTCACTTGCTTTGGCAATGTTAACATATGAAACATATGTTAACATTGCCATTAAAGCCCTTGCCATTAAAGCCCTTGAATTTAATTTAATTTAATTGAGAGAGTGAATTCTGGCCCACTACTGTCACGCCTGACTTCTTCAAAGGCACCAGTCAAGTGTGGCTGGTTTTCTCAGCTGTGTCCCCACAGTCCTCCCCAACCCTGTGTGCCTGCCTAGCTGTGGGGGGTGGAAGCAGGGGTACAAGTGGGGTGTGCTGACCACTGGCTGGGGAGGGCTGTGGAGTCTCAGTCAGAGCTGTAGAGCTGTGGCCCTTCCTTTGAGAAATGGCCACAACTGCCTATTAATTTACTCCATGCCTGTATGTCATACAAGGCCTTTCAGCATGACTTGTACAGCTCAGAGTAGCATTTGTATAGTATGTAGTAGTTGTAGTCGCCGCCGCTGCAGCAGTAGTAGTATTGGTAGAACTGTACTACTGCTACTTGAATGTTGTATGCCTAATGAATGTGTTTTCCTTCCATCCTTACAGAGCAAAACTGTCTTGTATGTCAAAGCTGTTTTGTCATTGCTCTCTTGAAATGTAGTCAAAGACACAACAGTAGGCTACACGCAAAAAACTGAGGAGGCCCTGAAACCTTCAGCTGCCTCAGCTCAGTGATTTCAGTGACAAGACAGAGTAGTCCCCTTGCTTTTCCACTTCTCAATTTATCTCCCTAGACACACACTGCTCTCCTGTGTGGCCGGTCAGCTGTGTGGGTGGGTGTGGGTGTGTTTGTGCATGCGTGTGCACGCTTGCGTGCGTGTGGTGGGTCAGCGTTGCGGCGAGTCATTCTTTGATCCATCTGCCCTATTTCTATCTCTCCGTGTCAGGGTCCACTCTTCTGTCGTCCCCATCTTTCCATCCATCCATCCCTCTCTTCCTCGCCCTGGCCTCCCCCGAGTCCCCTCTGTCTCTTCCCTATATCCATTCCAAAGAATAAAGGATGATCAGAGAGACAGACAGACACCCTCTTCCCTCTCTCGCTGTGGCAGGTTGAAAAACAAACAGCCGAGGAGAAGAAGAAGCGAGGGAAGGAAAGAAAAAGGAGAGAGAGGGGCAAAGAGCAGGGGAATTTGGACATTCCCCATATGGCTCTGGGATCCACAGGGATTTGTGCATACTAAGGCCAGGGTACTGTTGTTTATACAGAGCTACAGTGAGGAACCCTTTATCTTGAGATCTTACATCCAATATATTAGCCTCATATAGAGAGATCACATTTGATTTGTCACATGCTTTGTAAACAACCGGTGAGGCTACCAGTGAAATGCTTACTTACGGGCCCTTCCCAACAATGCAGAGAGGAAAAACTGAGAAATAATAGAAAAACAATAACACAAGGAGTAAATACACAATGAGGAACGATAACTTGGCCATATACACAGGTTACCAGTAGAGTCATTGTGCAGTGGTACGAGGTAATCGAGGTAGATATTTACATATAGGTAGGGATAAAGTGACTAGGCAACAGGATAGATAATAGACAGTAGCAGCAGCGTATGTGATGAGTTAAAAGAGTTAGTGCAAAAAAGTGTCAATGCAGATTGTTAAATAGTTAACCAATAGCTACCCGGACAAACTATTTAGTAGTCTTATGGCTTGGGGGTTGAAGCTGTTGAGGGTCCTGTTGGTTCCAGACGTGGTGCATCGGTACCGCTTGCCGTGCGGTAGCAGAATGAAGCGTTTTTAGGGCCTTCCTCTGACACCGCCTGGTATAGAGGTCCTGGATGGCAGTGAGCTCGGCCCCAGTGATGTACTTGGCTTTACGCACTACCCTCTGTAACGCCTTGCGGTCGAATGCCAAGAAGTTGCCATACCAAGCGGGGATGCAATGCACTTATTAATGAAGCCGGTGACTGATGTGCCTTAATGCCATCGGATGAATCCCGGAAACATATTCCAGTCGGTGCTAGCGAAACAGTCCTGTAGCTTAGCATCTGCTTCATCTGACCGCTTCAGTCATTTGGTACTGGTACATCCTGTTTGAGTTATTGCTTGTAAGCAGGAATAAGGAGGAGACATGCTGATAGAAATTGGGTAAAACTGATTTTAGTTTTCCTGCATTAAAGTCACTGGCCACTAGGAGCACTGCCTCTAGGTGAGCATTTTCTTGTTTGCTTTTGGCCCTATACAGCTTGTTGAGTGCGGTCTTAGCATCGGTTTGTGGTGGTAAAAATAAAAATGGTAAGTATTTTGGTAAATAACATGGTCCACAAGATGAACCTCGAGACTCCAGAAGCTCTTTCGGTCATAGGAAACGTTGGCGGAAACATTACGTACAAAAAAGTTGAGATCAGCATGAAAAAATACACAAAATAGAACAATTGGTCAGGAGCCCGTAAAACTGCCACTATTCCCTCCAGCGCCATTCTTCAGCTGTAGAGAATATTCCCCATATAGTGCACTACTTTTAAACATAGAGCTCTGGTTAAAAGTACTACACTATATACTGTAGGGTGCCATTTGGGATGCAACCATTGCTTTAGCCTTATATATGTTACCCTCAATCATATAGAGACAGCGTCATAATGAGCTACACTGAGTGTACAAAACATTAAGAACGCCTTCCTAATATTGAGTTGCATCCTTCCTTTTTTTTGCCCTCAGAACATCCTCAATTCGTCATGGTATGGACTCTACAAGGTGTCAAAAGCATTCCACAGGGATGCTGGCCCATGTTGACTCCAATGCTTCCCTGTCCTTTGGGTGGTGGAAGGCACTTACAGTACATTCCGAAAGTATTCAGGCCCCTTGACTTTTTCCACATTTTGTTACGTTATTATTCTAAAACTGATTAAATTAAAAAAAATGACCATCATCAATCTTCACACAATACCCCATAATGACAATGCGAAAACAAGTTTTTAGAAATGTTTGCTAATAAAAAAAAAGAAATACCTTATTTACATAAATATTCAGACCCTTTGCAATGAGACTCGAAATTGAGCTCAGGTGCGTCCTGTTTCCATTGATCATCATCCAGATGTTTCTACAACTTGATTGCAGCCCACCTGTGGTAAATTCAATTGATTGGACATGATTTGGAAAGGCACACACCTGTCTATATAGGGTCCCACAGATGACAGTGCAAGTCAGAGCAAAAACCAAGCCATGAGCTTGAAGGAATGGTCCGTAGAGCTCCGAGACAGGATTTGGTCGAGGCACAGATCGGGTGTAGGGTACCAAAACTTTCTGCAGCATTGAAGATCCCCAAGAACACAGTGGCCTCCATCATGCTTAAATGGAAGAAGATTAGAAACACCAAGACTCTTCCTAGAGCTGGCCGCCCGGCCAAACTAAGCAATAAGGGGAGAAGGGCCTTGGTCAGGGAGGTGACCAAGAACCCGATGGTCACTTTGACATTGCTCCAGAGTTCCTCTGTGGAGATGGGAGAATCTTCCAGCACTCCACAAATCAGGCCGTTATGGTAGAGTGGCCAGACAGAAGCCACTCCTCAGTAAAAGACACATGACAGCCCGCTTGGAGTTTGCCAAAAGGCACTTAAAGGACAGAGCTTGCTCAGGAATGGCAGCAGGCTGGTGTGAGTGCATCTGCACGCACAGTGAGGCGAAGACTTTTGGAGGATGGCCTGGTGCAAGAAGGGCAGCAAAGAAGCCACTTCTCTCCAGGAAAAACATCAGGGACAGACTGATATTCTACAATAGGTACAGGGATTGGACAGCTGAGGACTGGGGTAAAGTCATTTTCTCTGATGAATCCCCTTTCGGATTGTTTGGGGCATCCGGGAAAAAAAGCTTGTTCGGAGAAGACAAGATGAGCGCTACCATCAGTCCTGTGTCATGCCAACAGTAAAGCATCCTGAGACCATTCATGTGTGGGGTTGCTTCTCAGCCAGGGGAGTGGGCTCACTCACAATTTTGCCTAAGAACACAGCCATGAATAAAGAATGGTACCAACACATCCTCCGAGAGCAACTTTTCCCAACCATCCAGGAACAGTTTGGTGACGAACAATGCCTTTTCCAGCATGATGGAGCACCTTGCCATAAGGCAAAAGTGATAACTAAGTGGCTCGGGGAACAAAACATCGATATTTTGGGTCCATGGCCAGGAAACTCCCCAGACCTTAATCCCATTGAGAACTTGTGGTCAATCCTCAAGAGATGGGTGGACAAACAAAAATCCACAAATTCTGACAAACTCCAAGCATTGATTATGCAAGAATGGGCTGCCATCAGTCAGGATGTGGCCCAGAAGTTAATTGACAGCATGCCAGGGCGGATTGCAGAGGTCTTGAAAAAGAAGGGTCAACACTGCAAATATTGACTCTTTGCATCAACTTCATGTAATTGTCAATAAAAGCCTTTGACACTTATAGAATGCTTGTAATTATACTTCAGTATTACATAGTAACATCTGACAAAAAATATCTAAAGACACTGAAGCAGCAAACCTTGTGGAAATTAATATTTGTGTCATTCTCAAAACTTTTGGCCATGACTGTATATCTGTGGTCTTGCCTGTTCACCCTCTGAGTGGCACACATACACAATCCATGTCTCAATTGTCTCAAGGCTTTAAAATCATTCTTTAACCGGTCACTTCCCCTTCATCTACACTGATTGAAGTGGATTTAACAAGTGCCATCAATAAGGGATCATAGCTTTCACATCGATTCACCTGGTCAGACTATGTCACGGAAAGAGCAGGGGTTCTTAATGTTTTTTACACTCAGTGTATAACTCATCTGTCTCTGAAGTATGTGCTGTACAGATAAGGTGATAAGGTGAGATTTTAAAGTGTGAGTCTGCTCGGCCTGGTTTTGCTCTGACGTCTGTGCTGAAAGGAAAAGTAATTGCAGTATGAAGGTGGAATGTGCAGTCCATTGTTGAAGTCGATGTAGAATTCAGGTACTGTAATACAAGCAGTCTGTAAAGGTCTCACAACAAGTCAAGACATCACCTCATAAAATGAACTTGCAAACTGGGGGAGTTTTATAATGGTTTTCGACCCAAGCCACATGAGGGGGATCCATCATGATGAAACACTGCCACAATGGCAAAAAGAGTACCATTGTGATTGGGAATCGTAAAGGCAAATCGTCACCAGAAGAACTTAAGTGTTACCCAGATCCCCTCAGCGCCTTTCGGGGAATACATCCCACATGAAAGTGGTGGTATAGTGACTCAGTGACTGCTGAGACTGAGATTCCTGGAACGATAGGGGGGGGGTCACTATAGTGGATGGGTCACCAGTCCATATCAGTACAGCTTGGTTTGGCTCGGCTCGGTTGGACTCAGTAGTGTGAAAAGCTTATACTTTCGCCCCTGAAGTAACACATCCCTCTCTCTTCCTCTCTCCTTCTTTCTCTCTGCAGTAGAAGGCGTGGTGTGTGATGAACCTGGAGAGTGCGTGTGGTTACCAGGTTGGGGTTCGGGGCCCACGGGCTGTGATGGAGCAGAAGGTCAAAAGTCGACTGAACTATGGCTTCCAGAGGAGCTCCACGTCAGACGACGACTCCGGATGTGCCCTGGAGGAGTACGCCTGGGTACCGCCCGGCCTCAGACCAGAACAGGTGAGACGCGCCAAAATCTACACAGCACCCCCATTTCTAATGCATGCCCCTTAAATTCAACACTATATGCCACTAATATGTCACATATGCAATACAACCGCTGTTCCCCTGTTCCACAAAATGACACAAGGCAGTATGTGATGATTACTTGTGGGAATTGAACCCACGACCTTGCCGTTTCTAATGTCATGCTCTTACCAACTTTTTATTAAAATTTTATTTGACCTTTATTTAACTAGGCAAGTCAGTTAAGAACAAATTCTTATTTTCAATGACGGCCTACCAGGGAACAGTGGGTTAACTGCCTTGTTCAGGGGCAGAACGACAGATTTGTACCTTGTCAGCTCGGGGATTCGATCTTGCAACCTTTCGGTTACTAGTCCAACGCTCTAACCACTAGGCTACCTGCACAAAAGGCCCAGAAGCAGATTCGCTTGTTTAGAAAGGAGCTGAAAAATACCACAGTAGCTTTCTCTGTCATTATTCTCCTTGTCATAACTCCATTAGGTAAATTACCAGGCCTCCTCAGGTTTTTGGGGTGGTGGGCAGTGCAGCGGGAGGGCTTGTCAACCTGAAGCAGGACAAAGCTGCCTGTCTTTAACTGTTTAACTGTCACCGTGGCACTTTGACCCTTGGGGCCACTGGGCTGGTTACTACTTTGCCCCTCGGGGCCGTTGACCACCACTGAAGGCTACTTTACGAGGAAGGGTCATTACAGACAACAGATAAAAAGGTGGGATGTTCTTGTCTCCTGTTTAGAGGGGGCTTCCTGCTGCTCTATTGCCCCCTATATCCACCTCCCCAGGCCAGGGGTTTCAGAACAGTACACTGACAAGACGCCCTTCTTCCAGGGCTGTGTGTTTCTCCACTGTAGTGATCACCCCATAATGTGCACTACAGGGCCGTTCCACAGAATAGCTGCTGTAAAGGCATTACAGTTAACCCATGCATTTACACACAAAGGGGAGGCTTTAGAGGCAGGGTCTCCCTGTTGATTCGGTCCCTTCTCTCCCCTTTCTCTCCCCCGATCACCCTTCATTGCTTCCACGTGTGCTTTTTAAAGGGAGGGAGAGGGGGATAGAGTGAGGGGAGTAAGGGAAGGGAGGGAGAGAGTGAGAGAGACAGATGAGAGAAGGAAGGGAAGGAGGCCTCCCCGGTACTTGGGAGAGTGCCACATAACACAAGTGGACTCTGTTTGTGACAGGCCTGTAAAAGGCAGCCGTGGCGATGCCCGCTCCAAGCTGAGCCTGGTGTTGCCAGCAACCAGCAGGACGGGGTGAGCAATGGGGGCCTGGTCCACGACTAAAGGCCTTCTCCAGCATCTGATCTGCCAGATCTCTACTAATCACTAGCAGACTTTTCCATGCCCGAGTGTGTAAATAAAAATATACACATCCTGTCTCTAAGTGGCTTTGGGGTGGTGCTTGACAAGTCTGTCTGTCTCACAAGAAAGGAGCCCGCGATGTGCTAACTTTTAGAGTAGGGATACACAAACGCACGCACATACATGCACGCAGCCCATTATCCAGGGACAGTCTGGGTAGGTATATTATTATTCCTAATGTACTGAATAATATCTATCTGGGTCAGTGAAATAGGTTAAGAGAAATTTGTGAAGGTGCTCTTCTTTCAACAGGGAACTAGAAAAAGGTCAGGACTGTTTTCATGTTCTTAACCAAGAACATTTGACTTTCATGTTACTTCACAGTATAGGTAACCCTCCGGGCTAATTTGTTTGTGTGGTAGGTGGAAGCATGGCGCTACCAACGCCAAGGTTCAATTCTCGCTTGGATCAAATACACATACTAAAAGAAAAATGAATTTGTTCCTGTCTCTAAACATCTCTCTTTTGATGTCTATGGTCCAGGTCCAGCTGTATTTCTCCTGTCTGCCTGAGGACAAGGTCCCTTATGTTAACAGTCCCGGAGAGAAGTTCAGAATCAAACAACTCCTGTATCAACTGCCTCCACATGACAATGAGGTAAGAGATAGACCCCAAAGAGTTTGTGTGTGTATGTGCATGCATGGGTGTGTGTAGTTCATAAACTGTGTGTGTCTATACTCTGTGTGTGTTTATGTATGCGTCATAAAATGCATCCCAGTGAGACCTCTCATTAAAGGCATCGTAACAGGGCAGGTCTCACAGAAGGACAGCACCCATTTCCCCCAAATCCATCCCTCCCATCCCCTTTTTTGGACTCAATGTTGTTTGAAGAGCTGTGTCCGACCCTTGTCCTTCACTGCCTTTTAGTTAACCTCTGTTTAAGACCACCTTACTACCTACCACGGTTGGTGGCAATTCCATTTAAATTCAGACTAGAAATAAACTTCAAGTCCAATTCTCCAAGCATCAACAACATTTTATTTGACTTCCAGTTGACTGAGTTGAAATGGAATTCACTCCATCCCTGTCACCTATAGCTCCACGCCATTCTGGTCATGCGTGGGAGGACAAGACATTCACGTTGCCAGCGTCAGAGTTTTTAGTCCCTTGGTCCCACGCTGGGTCACAGACTGAAATGGCGTGGGCACAATACGTCTTTTGACATAAAGATTTGATGATGTTTGCTGGGAGCCCCCACTAGCAGGATCCCTGTCATAGCTGTGGTCTTTATGGGGACAGAACTGTGGGACAGCGAGGCATTATGGGGACAGAACTGTGGGACGGGGGACGCTGCTGAAAGAGAAAGAGTCTTTCTTTATGCCACCACCACTAACAGTGGCATCACTGCCTGAGCTGCCTACCCTGTGTCTCTTTGTTGCTCGCCCTCTCGTGATTTCACTCTAAACACAACCCTTGTTTGTGTAAACTGTTAATGTCTGCTTTCCCTTGTTAGCGGTTTAGGAGGGAGACATCAAAAAGGGAGTGTTAAAAAATAAAATAGTTCTCAGTCAGAGCTAAGCCAGGCTTAGGTTTAGGGTGGAGGTTTTGGAGTGGGGATGACGGAGGTGGAAGGGCAAGAGGAGGGAAAGAGATGGCTTTGTTGAACATGCCCTGCTATGCAGCTCAACTCGCTCTCCGTCTTATGATGATTGAAGGACTGATCTGTGTGTGTTTTAGTAAAACACTAAAATACCTATTTCCTCCTAGTTTGACGTCGACTCCACTCCCTCATGTTGGTTGTCACTCTTTGTTCTGTTTGTGTTGTACAATAAAAGTCCACTTATCCTGTGTTTGACTGTTCCTTCTATCTCTCTCCCTCCCTCCCGCCAGGTGCGCTACTGCCAGTCTCTCAGTGAGGAGGAGAAGAAGGAGCTCCACATGTTCAGTGTCCAGAGGAAGAAGGAGGCGCTGGGGAGGGGCTCCCTCAAACTGCTGCCCCGGGCCCTGCTACACAGCGTCTGCGAACATGTACGTCCCCGCTCTGCCTCTCTCACCTTACCTCAGTCCCTAACAGGACACACTGATCCGCATTACTCAAGTAACTTATGTATACTATTGAGAAACAGACTACAGAGAGATGTCGCCTTTTTGTTTATCCCATTGTGAATATAAGGCTAAAACACAGACAAGAAGCTCCATGTTAACCATGCCATGCCAGAGATCCCTAAACATATGCTGGATTTTCAGCCATGCAGTCTACAATCTAAAAAGCCTCTCAGTGGTTTGGAGAGTCGTTAGAAGGTTGGCAGACTGTACTGCACTCTGCTGTGCTCGCACCACATTCAGTGTTTTATTTAGTGAATTTACAATGGGTCCTGAGCAGCCTGGGGTTGACCATCATTTTTATTTAATTTCTTTAAATGTAACTTTTATTTAACTAGGCAAGTCAGTGAAGAACAAATTCTTATTTACAATGACGGCCTACCCCGGCCGACGCTGGGCCAATTGTGCGCCACCCTATGGGACTCCCAATCAGAGCCGGATGTGATACAGCCTGGATTTGAACCAGGGACTGTAGTGATGCCTCTTGCACTGAGATGCAGTGCCTTAGACCGCTGTGCCACTCGGGAGCCCTCTTGTCAAAACACAGCTCTCTGGTGGCTCTCCCTCCAGTCAACATCACTCACTCCACTCCAAGATAAAGGCTGTTTTCTCATCAGCGCTGATGCTTGCTCACTGCCTGCTTTAGCTTATGCGATGTGTGAGTACTGTGTGTGTGAGAGCGAGAAAGAGAGAGAGTGTGTGTATGTTAAAAGCAAGGCCTGTGTGTCCCCACATGGCATACAGAGACAAACAAACAAGAGCCTGACAACCTGACCGCAGTGGGACCAGAGTGGACCACAGTTAGCCTCACGGTCATAATTCCCATAATAACACCAGATGCCATGTTCTGTACTGACGGGGTCTCAACACAGATGGAAGGGAATTGGCCACGTCTCTCAACCCCCCCTTTCTCCCCAGTAGGGCATGGGGACTTAGTGAAGCTACTCTGAAAATACTGTATAGTTTAGCAAGCTACCAATTTCTTCACACTGGAATTGGTTAAGCTACACTAAAGCTAAGCCTTAAGAAAAATATATTTTACTTAAAGTTACTTTGAAAAGGTACATCCACAACTACTTTGTGATAAATGATCATATCTAAATCAGAAATATCATAGACTTCAAATTGCAAGAACAGATCACTCTAGAGTTAAATGTTAATAGAATGTGTAATTTAGCCTATTAAACACAAAAAAAAATAGAATTATGCAGATATGATGCTGGAAAAGAAAGACATTTCTTGCCTTCAACCATATTTCCTTTTTGTAAAATAAGTAGTCTGTAGTTCCAGTAGTTAGCTACACTGCTACATGGCAACAAAAAAAAGGAATTGACTACTGAAAACACTACCACCAAGCTACTGCAAAATATAAATGAAATGACTAGTTG
Source organism: Salmo salar (assembly GCF_965601325.2). NCBI lineage: Eukaryota > Metazoa > Chordata > Actinopteri > Salmoniformes > Salmonidae > Salmo > Salmo salar. Next base: position 6,635,188 of record NC_138306.1, on the reverse strand, counting down.
AACTAAATGTAGTTCACTACTCCCCAACACTGCACCCTAGTTAGCATCCAGGGTAGAGGCAATGCTGTAGGATAGGATAGAAAGGATAGGCCACAGGTACACACTCCAGACTGGAGGTTACATAAGCAGGCCATTTAGCCATAAATGAGGACATGTGGCAGTCAACCACACATTGAACTAGTAATGGAATTCATGTTTTCAAAATGTCAGTACTTTGACATTTAAAAATACAATATGCACATTTTACTGGTCTTGAATGGTCATTTTAATTAAATGTACAGTACCAGTCAAACGTTTGGACACACCTACTCATTCAAGGGGTTTTCTTTATTTTGACTATTTTCTACATTGAACAATAATAGTGAAGACATCAAAACTAGGAAGTAACACATATGGAATTGTGTAGTCACAAAAAAAGTGTAAAACAAATTTAATATTATTGAGATTGTTCAGAAGTAGCCACCCTTTGCCTTGATGACAGCTTTGCCCACTCTTGGCATTCTCTCAACCAGCTTCACCTGGAATGCTTTTCCAACAGTCTTGAATGAGTTCCCACATATGCTGAGCACTTGTTGGCTGCTTTTCCTTCACTCTGCGGTCCGACTTAACCCAAACCATCTCAATTGGGTTGAGGTTGGGTGATTGTGGAGACCAGGTCATCTGATGCAGCACTCCATCACTCTTCTTGGTCAAATAGCCCTTACACATCCTGGAGGTGTGTTGGGTCATTGTCCTGTTGAAAAACAAATGATAGTCCCACGAAGCCCACACCAGATGGGATGGTGTATCGCTGCAGAATGCTGTGGTAGCCATGCTGGTTAAGTGTGCCTTGAATTCTAAATAAATCACAGACAGTGACACCAGCAAAGCACCATCACACCACCTTCTCCATGCTTCATGGTGGGAACCACACATGCGGAGATCATCCGTTCACCTACTCTGCATCTCACAAAGACACAGCGGTTGGAACCAAAAATCTCAAATTTGGACTGATCCGACCAAAGGACAGATTTCCACCGGTCTAATGTCCATTGCTTGTGTTTCTTGGCCCAAACAAGTCTCTTCTTATTATTGTTGTCCTTTAGTGGTTTCTTTGCAGCAATTTGACCATGAAGACCTGATTCACACAGTCTCCTCTGAAGAGTTGATGTTGAGATGTGTCTGTTACTTGAACTCTGTGAAGCATTTATTTGGGCTGCAATTTCTGAGGCTGGTAACTCTAATGAACTTATCCTCTGCAGCAGAGGTAACTCTGGGTCTTCCTTTCCTGTGGCGGCCCTCATGAGAGCCAGTTTCATCATAGGGCTTGATGGTTTTTGCAACTGTACTTAAAGAAACTTTCAAAGTTCTTGACATTTTCCAGAATGTCTTAAAGTAATGATGGACTGTTGTTTCTCTTTGCTTATTTAAACTGTTCTTGTCATATGGACTTGGTCTTTTACCAAATAGGGCTATCTTCTGAATACCACCCCTACCTTGTCATAACACAACTGATTGGCTCAAACGCATTAAGAAGGAAAGAAATTCCACAAATTTACTTTTAAAAAGGCACACCTGTTAATTGAAATGCATTCCAGGTGACTACCTCATAAAGCTGGTTCAGAGAATGCCAAGAGTGTGGAAAGCTGTCATCAAGACAAAGGGTGGCTACTTTGAAGAATCTCAAATACAAACTATATTTTGATTTGTTTAACACTTTTTTGGTTACTACATGAGTCCATACGTGTTATTTCATCACTATTATTCTACAATGTAACAAATAGTACAAATTAAGAAAAACCCTTGAATGAGTAGGTGTGTCCAAACGTTTGACTGGTACTGTATACCGATTAATTCTAAACTAAAATGAATGTATAAATATTATGAGCTTAGTAAAATACTACAGTATACAATCTCTAGTTTGAGAGTGAAACTCTGTTCCCGTCCGTGTTGTTGTTTTCATTACAGTGTGGGGAGAGCGTCAACGGTGGAGAGATGGCGGTGTTTGCCTCCAGAGCGGGTCCTGGGTTGGTCTGGCACCCAGCATGCTTTGCGTGCTCCATGTGTAGCGAACTGCTGGTGGACCTCATCTACTTCTACCAGGACGGAAAGATCCACTGTGGCCGACACCATGCTGAACTGCTCAAACCCCGATGCTCAGCCTGCGACGAGGTGAGACGTTTGTGTGTGAAGAGCCATTGTGGCACACACCAAGCATTGTTCCTAAAACCACGCTGGGTCGGAATTGAACTCACACCAACACTGGCATATGTTCTCTGAAGGAAACAGCAATAACCGCTAGACCAAACCAAGCCACGCACTTCTCAAACTATTTGTTTATGTGTCTGTCTTCAGGTTATCTTTTCTGATGAGTGCACAGAGGCGGAGGGGCGTCATTGGCACATGAAGCACTTCTCCTGTTTCGAGTGTGAGACGGTGCTGGGGGGACAGCGTTATATCATGAAGGATGGGCGGCCATATTGCTGCGGCTGCTTCGGCTCGCTCTTCGCTGAGTACTGCGAGGCCTGCAGAGAACACATCGGTAAGCCCTGACCACTGCAGACAGACCACTGCTTCTGCCATTGTAAAAGAAATGCCAGAAACTACAATAAACTGAAATAGTAAAGTGTTAGACAATGTTTTTTAGGCAGTGAGAGAGTGTTAGTCATCCAATGCAAAAGATCCAAATAAGGTAACATGTCATTATTCTCAGCCAGTATAAACATGTTATATGACATATACCTAGGAGGAACTTGACAATGATTCAGGGAATCGCACCACAAAAGTGTTTAACAAAATACACAAACAAATTTCTCTCCACTAGGGGTGGACAATCCCCAGATGACGTATGACGGTCTCCACTGGCACGCCACCGAGGGTTGTTTCTGCTGTGCCCAGTGTAAGAGCTCTCTACTGGGCTGTCCCTTCCTGCCCAAGCAGGGCCGTATTTACTGCTCCAAGGCCTGCAGTCTGGGAGAGGATGTCCACACCTCTGACTCCTCCGACTCTGCCTTCCAGTCTGCACGCTCCCGCGAATCCCGCCGCAGCGTCCGCATGGGCAAGAGCAGCCGCTCGGCTGACCAGTGCCGCCAGTCGCTCCTCTTCTCGCCCTCCATCAACTATAAGTTCCCTGGGTTCACCGGTGATTCCGGCAACACAGACACCCTCACCAACAAGCTGGCCCACCTGGGTTTAGCCAACGAGGAGCAATTTTGGAAGGGGAGGGAGGGCACTGAGGCCCCCGAAGATCGGGAGGAAGAGGAGTGGGCCGAGCACGAGGACTACATGACACAGCTGCTGCTCAAGTTTGGGGAGCAAGGTGTCTTCCAGCAGGGTGAGGCAGTCGACTCCAGACCCCCAACAGATCTGTGGGTGACTGAGGCAGAGGTCAAGATGAAACAGTGTGAGCCTCAGGGCTCAAGGGCTGGGAGAGGAGGAGGAGGAGGAGTGTCAGGCAGCCAAAGCCTGGCCAGTAAGAAGTACCAGGCAGATATGTACTGGGCTCAGTCCCAGGATGGGTTAGGGGATTCAGCCTACGGTAGCCACCCAGGCCCTGCTAGCAGCAGAAAGCTCCAGGAGCTGGAGATGGAGCACAGGGCTGGTAGCATCGGGGATAAAGGCTTCCAGAGGGAGGAAAAACAGTGGTATGATGACTCTCTGGAGTGTATCACAGATGGGCTGAAACAGACGGATCAGAGCGTCAGGGACTCGATGGACTCACTGGCACTGTCCAACATCACCGGTAAGACATGTTACATCTCCATTGGAATAGCCTTTTAGTCCAGGACTAGGCTTAACCAGCTTTTGATCCGTGTAGCATACTACCTTTCAATGTTCTGTGAAGGCAGATTGCTATTTGAAACAGCATTGTGGTGAGTAGACATCTTATACAAACATATATTCTCATTATCTCTCCTTTTCTTCTTCTTCCAGCGACATCAGTAAATGGAGACAGTAAAGAGCGCCCTCTGGTCTACTCCTTGCAAAACTTCCAGGAGCTTGAGGCAGAGAACTGTGAGAACACAAGCAACATGGGAACTCTCAATTCCTCCACGTTACACCGCAGTGCCAATTCCCTGAAGAGCCTTACATCCGAGCTGGAGCAGGTGGAGGAGAATGTACCAGAGGAAGAGGCGGCTCCTCTTCCCTCTCCCCCAAAGCCACCTCACGTCCCGGAGTTGAGGAGGACTCGCTCCCAGTCCCGACCCCAACAGGTCAAGTTCTCCCCAGACGTCATTGACAACGGTCGCTATGGTGACCTGCCAGTGCGCCAGCCCCCCATGAGCGAGCGGACGCGGCGGCGTGCCTACCACTTTGAAGAGCAGGACCCGGAACTTCTTGGCTCAAGCTCCGGCCGCCATCACAACCACCACCATCACCACAGGAGGCGCCGCAGCCGCAAGTCCCGCTCCGACAACGCTCTCCACCTGGTGCCCAAGGAGAGGGCCAACCGCATGTACTTCAGAGAGGACCATAGAGGCCATAGGAGCCACGGCCACAAGGGTCCCCAGCAGCAGACCTTCCTGCCCAACCAGCAGAGGTATGGCCAGGGCCAACCTGGTCACCCCCATCCCCACCAAGTCACCTCAGATTACAGGCTCCAGCAGGGCCCAGCCATGGAGAGGTTCCTGGGGCTGTGTGGGGACAGGGGCGAGGATGACTGGTGCTCCACCTGCTCGTCTTCCTCCTCAGAGTCTGAGTCTGAGGAGGAAGGCTTTTTCCTGGGGCAGCCCATCCCCCAGCCACACAGACACTACTATGATAACCTGCCCAGCCCTAGCCACGTGGCAGGCCTGCCCTCACCACCTTACGGGGGAGTCCCACGGACTAAGTCCAAAAAAAAGAAGGGGCACAAGGGGAAAAACTGTATAATTTCATAACTTTTTTGTGGAGTACCCTTTTAAATTATACTCTGTCTGCATTGCAACCCCCCTCTAGATCTCTTGTTGCCACTGTTCAGAATATGGAAATGGCCTGCCTGCTTGCTACAAATGCCAAATTCTCTTGCCAACTGGTTGTACTACGTCTTCTCGAGATGGATTACAAAAAACAGACATGTTTGTAGTGGAATGGCATTGAAAGACTAAACAGATTGCATATTCTTTTTTTTAACCTTTATTTAAAGTAGGCAAGTCAGTTAAGAACAAATTCTCATTTACAATGACAGCCTATCCTGACCAGACCCTAAAAACGCTGGGCCAATTGTGCACCGCACTATGGGACTCCCAATCACGTCCGGTTGTGATACAGCCTGGAATCGAACCAAGGTCTGTAGTGACGCCTTTAGCACTGAGATACAGTGCCTTGGACCGCTGCACCACTCGGGGGCCCCAGTTATTAAAGGATCTACTATTTTGCTAACCAGGGTTTTAAAAATGATAGTTTCTGCCAGCAAAGGAATTATAGAATACAGTATGATGACATCACCTAATTCCATGTATGTGCTTCTTTTGTATTTAGGCTTACCAGTATGCATTTGCAGCCCTGACAAGTGGGGATAGCATATGTACTATAAAGGGCCTGGTTGGGTTGACTATTTTATTTATGGGTCATATTATATTGTAAACAGATCAGTCATCTGTATAAATGTAAAAACTGGAATATAAAGGCTAAGATTGATGATAATTGTAATAAAAAAATATATTATAACATGTCAGGTTTTTTTTTTATTCCAAAAGGAGAGCAATGTCCCCCAAAAGTTTGTACAGAACGAGTATGTGTATGAAGAATGAATATAGTGTAGAGGAACAGAAACTCCGGAAAGTTTGTTAAATAACTTTTATTACCTAATAGAAAAAGTAACAAAGAACATATACAGTACCAGTTGTTTTTCAACATGACAATGACCGAGGGAACTCCTTCAAGACTGTTGGAAAAGCATTCCAGGTGAAGCTGGTTGAGAGAATGCCAAGAGTGTGCAAAACTGTCAATGCAAAGGGTGGCTACTTTAAAGAATCTGTTTAACACTTCCTTGGTTACTACATGATTCCATAGTTTGTCTTCACTATTATTCTACAATGTAGAAAGTAGTAAAAATAAAGAAACCCTTGAATGAGTAGGTGTCCAAACTTTTGACTGGGACTGTATGACAGTAAACACCAAAAAAGATATGCAAAACATTTGTTTTCGGACAAGTTTTCTGGAGAGAACTAAACGGTATTGAAACCACAAAACTCTTCATTACGGTACACTGATAAATGTTGATGACTGAAGTCCAAAAAGCGTATTCTTTCCATTCCTTCTGTGTATACATACACATAATGTACTTTTTTTTTTTTATCTGTGTGATTTGGTTGTTTAACAGTTGGTCAGAATTGGAGTTCTGCAATGTGTCTAACTAAGGAGTGAAGAAATTACAGCTGGACATTAGGTTTAAAGGAACGACACCTGAAATCTATATAAACAGCATGGGGGAAAAAAACATTCTTTAAAATATTAACTCCCTAAAGTGACCTCAAATTCTAGAAAATATTTATTCTCAAATAAGCATGTTTCCAATAATAAAATATTTTAGTGAACAATTGTTAGTGTTTTTTCTTGAAAATGTACTTGAATATCTTGGCAGGGTCATGTTTCAGAGGATGCATGGCTCTCGACCTTTGCCTCTCCCAAGTCCGTACGGGAGTTGCAGCCATGGCGACAAGACTAACTATCAATTGAATATCACAAAATTGGGGAGAAAAAAAGGGCAAAAAATAATAATATGAATGTAATTTCTTCTTAATCACAGTGTGGAGAGGATGCCACACTAGGTTGCCTCCTCACAGTCTTCTATGCCACCACACAAACTCCACCTCTGGTCCATCAGTACCTGCACGTAATAAGGGCTTTGTGGTTCCCCCTCATGCTGACGGTTCTGGCTTCATGACCTGGTCCAGCTCTATGATAAAGTGTCGGAGGTCGTCAAGGCAAAGCTCCCTGATCTCAATCAGGTTGTCCTTCAGAGGGTTCTGGAGCAGCTTCTCCAGACTGGGCTCCTTGACCACCAGCATCTTGACAACCGTGCCAAACGTCTCGCAGTCCTGCTTGTATAGCTATAGATACACACACGGCAACAAGTCATTACATTAGAAATGTGTTCAAACCATGAAGTGAACACTGTTCTGAAACATAGTATTAGTAAAATAACTCCATTAATATCAAGAAAGGAAATTGATTGATCACCACCACAGAATCGACAATAAGAAGTACAAAGACAGACAACAATAAATGATAAACACATTGAACTATGAATAAAACAAATCAACACATGCACTATTCGAAGCAGGAGAAGCCAGCGTCATACACAAATAGAATTGAACACGAAGTTGTGCAGTGACACCTTTGCTTCAAAGTGTATTTAATAGCTCTAACACAGTTATGGGTTCAGACTTAGTCCTTGCTCCAACACTTCACTGTGAACTTCATGAACCCACATTTCTGGCAAGTAGGTGTATTCAACAAAACAGGTGTGCGAGCGAGCCTGTGTGTGTCCAACCATCCATTGGAACAGAAGGGAGTGAAGGTGTTATATTAACAGTCTGTTAGCGTTAGCTGCTCAGTTCTTTCACACCACATGGTAACAAAACAGGCCCTCAGGTCCAGGAGGCAGCTCTGGTTTTACTACCACACTAGAAAGGGCTGTTAACCTCTTAAAGCAGGGCTGGGGTCCCAGCCAGGTGCTCGCCCATTGGGCACTAGGTCTTTAACACCTGGGGTTGACGTGAACAGACCCACTGTGTGTGTGTGTGTGTGTGTGTGTGTGTGTGTGTGTGTGTGTGTGTGTGTGTGTGTGTGTGTGTGTGCGCACGCGCGCGCGTGTGTATATACCCTTATTTGATCCTTCCTGGAGGTCAGCACTCAGTAGGTCTGGCCCTGGCTTTCACACCAAAGTGCCTTATGAAGTGCCCTTAGAAAGGGAGCAGCCTGGGACAAGGGTTCAGCTCCAGGGTTGAACGAACACTGCCAATCTTTCTCTGAAGTGCCCTATAAAGTGCCCTTACTAAAGGGAGGGCACAGGGAGCAGGGGGAAGTCTGGGACAAGGGTTCAGCTGTAGGGTTCAATGGATTCTAACAAATCTCCTCTGAAGTGCACTATGAAAGTGCCCTATGGAGTGCTCTTCCAAAGAGGGCACAGGGCACTCAAGGGTTCAGCTAATCTAATCCTGCCAAGTTTCCACAGTCCTCACCAGTCTTCACAGCATAGCAAAAACGCTTGATGAAAGTTCACTAGAGCTGGCTGGTGCTAAGTTGAGCTTTACGGTTCCTTTTACCACCAATAAACGCTTTGTACCGTGTGTGTAATGTGCTTTGAATTCAAGTCTTGGCGATTTAGTCCCTCTAAAATAATCACAATAACTGTATGCTAGCTTCATTAAACATTATGGAGATAGTGACTACAAAATACTTTGAGCTGCAATAGTCTCCAACTATTTTTAGTCTGTGGCAAACTTTTTTTTCCAGTGGTAAAAGCTGTTTCATTATAGGAATAACAGACTTCAATTACTTTGTCATCAGACAGTGCCATTCTCCACATCAATTTCACAAAACAGCAAGAGATTCTTGTGACCCATTTCTTTACAGTAGTGATCTAATCAAGAAGTCCCAGGAAGCTTCCTTAAGAGGTAAAAGTGTGTCATGTTAAGACCCTGTAGCCATTTTGGGAATCTGGGCTTCAGTAGTCTTTTTTTCTACTTTAGAACAGCTTAAGCAGATTTGTTATCTTCTGACTGTGCAGACTAAATATATTAGTGCGTTTGCGGCATAAAGAGGAGTTGTTGAGTGGTCTAAGGACAGATGGACTTGACCATACAAAAAAATAAATAAAAACAGGCCTTGTTGCAGGACGCTTTCAGCTAGGAGCAAAAAAGTGTGTGTGTGTGTGTGTGTGTGGGAGGCGAGACTGACAATGCGGTACAGATAAAGAGGAGGATGTGATGTTTAAGATGCTGTAACTCACAGGTTCAGCACAGGACAGAGCCTGTCATACTGCATCCTGGATGAAACATGAACTGCCCCATGGTCAGTAGCAAACAACCACATGGTTCTCAGAAGGCCAAACTCTGACACAGAGACTTCAGCTGGGTGGGCCAAGCAACGCCATACAGTACTTTCAAAGGTCAGGGGAATAATAGAACCCTGAAACAATAAGTACCGTAATTTCCAGACTATTAAGCGCACCTGAATATAAGCCGCACCCACTGAATTTTTTCTTTTGAACATAAATAAGCCGCACATGTCTATAAGCCGCAGGTGCCTACCGGTACATTGAAACAAATGAACTTTACACAGGCTTTAACGAAACACGGCTTGTAACAAAAATAAATTGGCTTTAATGAAACACGGCTTGTAACAAAAATAAATAGGCTTTAACGAAACACGGCTTGTAACAAAAAATAACAAATTAGCAGTAAGCTTCAGTTGTCTTTTTGCACTGAGTCAATTCCTCACGCTGCTGTTTCCAACGTCTTATCATCGACTCATTAAGACCAAGCTCCCGTGCAGCAGCTCTATTTCCTTTTCCAACAGCCAGATCAATCGCCTTCAACTTGAAAGTTGCATCATATGCATTTCTCCGTGTCTTTGCCATGATGAGGGTGACAAAATGACTACCGTAATCAGAATGATGGGAAGTTTGAGAGCGCTTGATTTAATCTAAACAGTAAACAAAAAAGTTGTTTGACCTTAACCCGTTCGGCAATTTCATTGGTCTAATGAAAGCTTCATGCCGCCAAAAAACTGAGCACGTCACAGAATGTGTTAAAAAAAATAAAATAAATTGAAAGCGGGAAAAATCCATATATTAGCCGCGTCATTGTTTAAGCCGCGGGGTTCAAAGCGTGGGAAAAAAGTTGCGGCTTATAGTCCGGAATTTACGGTATATGACAATAAACCAAGCTAGATGCATGGGAAAAAACCCTCTGTTGTATAACATTGTTCTACACAATAGAACGCATAACAACAAGCAAATTCCAGATAGAGTAACTACAAAAGCACAGAAGTCATGCTACTCGTTAACTGACCATTTGGCCTACATTGTGGTTTAAGCACATCTTGAGCCATATGCTACTGAAGATTCCTGTTCATGAACTGTCACCAAGCACAACTACCACCAGAGGGATTCTTTAGGGTAGGGGAGCGCAAAGTGGGGCAAACTAGATGAAGACAGTTAGGTGAAATGATATACACTCCACCATACTCTCCAGAGACTAAATGAGGGGGTCTCTCTTCTCTGCTCTACCTGCCAATTAACTAAATGAAAAAAGAATCAATGACTACAAACGTCTCAAGGTCTCCAGTCTTCTCTCTCCCTCTATCATCATTCTCTCTCTGTCTGAGTCTCTCCTCCACCCTGAAAATACCCCCAGCTCAGCTCAACTAGCTGCAGCATGTTGAGGTAGTTAACACAGACACTGCTATCTGCTCATTCCCGCATCTCTAACCCACATTCTCCTCCCTCTAGACTGCTCTTCGAACTGGAGTCGAACTGCTATGACCTGCAGAGGTGTTTGCTGATGTAGACAAGATTCTAGAACAAATAACCGGGTTCAATTCTAGAGAGAAAATTCGACACGATTGTCGAGTAAAACCTGCGCACAAAGTACCAACAAAAAACGGACAAAATGTGGCATATGTTGGCCTGAGAGACCGATGCTTTAATGTCTGTAGCCCATCATGTCAACCGTAGCCACTGGGCCACATAATGACAGTGTTGGACAGGCAATTACCACAGAAGTGAGAGACCAGGAATACACTTGTGTGGCCATGTAAGCCCAGGGTCAAGTTCCTCTTTAAACAACTTTCGCCTACAAGTCAAAGCGGGATAAATCGTTTCTACTTCATTTGGAAGAGTTTTACCAAAACATGGAATATGCGCAATGTACAAAGCATTAGGAACACCTTCCTAATATTGAAAGCTTTCTTTGTTTAACCTCTCTTGGGTAGGGGGCAGTATTTTGGCGTCCGGATGAAAAGCGTGCCTGTAGTCAACTGCCTGCTACTCAGGCCCAGAAGGTAGGATATGCATATTATTAGTTTGGATTTTAACTCTCTGAAGTTTCTAAAACTGTTTGAATGATGTCTGTGAGTATAACAGAACTCATATGGCAGGCAAAAACCTGAGAAAGAAATCCAACCAGGAAGTGGGAAATCTGATGCTTGTAGTCTTTTCAAGTCATTGCCTATCTAACACACAGTGACTTAGGGTTCATTTTGCACTTCCTAAGGCTTCCACTAGATGTCAACAGTCTTTAGAACGTTGTTTCATGCTTCTACTGTGAATGGGGAGAGAATAAGAGCATATGGAGTCAGATGACTGAGAAAATGACATGAGCTCAATCGCGCGCACGCACCCCCTTGAGAATTAGGTGTGTTCCTTTTCATTTCTAAAGACAAAGGAATCGTCCGGTTGGAATAGTTATGATAAAAGCATCCTAAAGATTGATTCTATACATCGTTTGACACGTTTCTACGAACTGTAATATAACTTTTTGGACTTTGTCTGAACTTACTGCGCGAGAACAGTGCATTTGGATTACTCGACTGAACGCGCAAACAAAATGGAGGTATTTGGACATAAAGATGAACTTCATCGAACAAAACAAACATTTATTCTGGAACTGGGATTCCTGGGAGTGCATTCCGATGAAGATCAAAGGTAAGTGAATATTTATAATGTTATTTGTGACTTCTGTTAACTCCAAAATGGCGGGTATCTGTATGGCTTGTTTTGATGTCTGAGTGCTGTACTCAGATTATTGCAAAGTTTGCTTTCGCCATAAAGCTTTTTTTTAAATCTGACACAGCGGTTGCATTAAGGAGAAGCGCATCTATAATTCTTTGAATAACAGTTGTATATTTTATCAACGTTTATGATGAGTATTTCTGTAAATTGATGTGCTCATTCACCAGAAGTTTTGGGAGGCAAAACATTTCTGAACATTACACGCCAATGTAAAATGGGGTTTTTGGATATAAATATTAACTTTATCGAGCAAAACATACATGTATTGTGTAACATGAAGTCCTATGAGTGCCATCTGATGAAGATCATCAAAGGTTAGTGATTCATTTTAGCTGTATTTCTGGTTTTTGTGACCCCTCTACTTGCTTGGAAAATGGCTGTGTGGTTTATCTTGTCCAGGCACTGTCCTAACATAATCTAATGTTATGCTTTCGCCGTAAAGACTTTTTGAAATCGGACACTGTGGTTGGATTAACGAGAAGTGTATCTTTAAAATGGGAAATAATAGTTGTATGTTTGAGAAATTTGAATTATGAAATTTTTGTTGTTTTGAATTTGGCGCCCTGCTATTTCACTGGCTGTTGGCGAGTGTGTCCCGCAGGTGGGACGCTAGCGTCCCACATACCCCAGAGAGGTTAACACCCCAGCCGTCCTGCAATCTAAGATAGATGCCCTCAATCTCACACAGATGATCAAGGACCCTACCAGGTACAACCAAATCGCCCCCGCGATATGCAACTTTTCAGGGAAGTCAGGAACCAATATACTCAGTCAGTTTGAAAAGCTAACTGTAGCTTTCCTAACAGAAATTTGCATCCTGTAGCACTAATTCCAAAAAGTTTTGGGACACTAAGGTCCATGGAGAATAGAAGCACCTCCTCCCAGCTACCCACTGCACTGAGGCTAGGTAACACTGTCACCACCAATAAATCTACGATAATGGATCATTTCAATAAGCATTTTTCTACGGCTGGCCATGCTTTCCACCTGGCTACCCCTACCCCGGCCAACAGCTCAGCACCCCCTGCAGCAACTTGCCATCGATAAAAGACAGTACTGTGCTGCTGTCTTCATCAACCTGGCCAAGGCTTGCGACTCTGTCAATCACCGCATTCTTATCGGCAGACTCAATAGCCTTGGCTTCTCAAATGACTGCCTCGCCTGGTTCACCAACTACTTCTCAGATAGAGTTCAGTGTGCCAAATCGGAGGGCCTGTTGTCCGGACCTCTGGCAGTCTATGGGGGTGCCACAGGGTTCAATTCTCGGGCCGACTCTTTTCTCTGTATATATCAATGATGTCGCTCTTGCTGCTAGTGACTCTGATCAACCTTTATGCAGACGGCACCATTCTGTATACATCTGGCCCTTCTTTGGACACTTAACAAACTTCCAAACAAGCTTCAACGCCATACAACACTCCTTCCGTGGCCTCCAACTGCTTTTAAATGCTAGTAAAACTAAATGCATGCTCTTCAACAGATTGCTGCCCGCACCCGCCCGCCCGACTAGCATCACTACTCTGGACGGTTCTGACTTAGAATATGTGGACAACTACAAATACCTAGGTGTCTGGTTAGACTGTAAACTCTCCTTCCAGACTCACATTAAGCATCTCCAATCCAAAATGAAATGTAGAATCGGCTTCCTATTTCGCAACAAAGCCTCCTTCACTCATGCTGCCAAACATACCCTTATAAAACTGACTATCCTAAGGATCCTTGACTTCGGCGATGTCATTTACAAAATAGCCTCCATCCAGTTTGCTGAGTAGAGTGTTGTAGTCTATCACAGTGCCATCCGTTTTGTCACCAAAGCCCCATATACTACCCACCACTTGCGACCTGTATGCTCTCATTGGCTGGCCCTCACTACATATTCGTCGCTTCAGGTCATCTATAAGTCTTTGCTAAGTAAAGCTCCGCCTTATCTCAGCTCACTGGTCACTATAGCAACACCCACCTGTAGCATGCGCTCCAGCAGGTATATTTCACTTGTCATCCCCAAAGCCACACCTACTTTGGCCGCCTTTCCTTCCAGCTCTCTGCTGACAATGACTGGAACGAATTGCAAAAATCACTGAAGGTGGAATCTTTTATCTCCCTCTCTAACTTTAAGCATCAGCTGTCAGAGCAGCTTACCGATCACTGTACCTGCACACAGCCTTTCTGTAAACAGCACACCCGACTACCTCATTCCCATATTGTTATTTGTTTATGTGTAACTGTTGTTTTGTTGTACTGCTTTGCTTTATCTTGGCCAGGTTGCAGTTGTAAATGAGAACATATTCTCAACTGGCCTACCTGGTTAAATAAAGGTGATTTTTTGATAATTTAAAAAAAAAATGGTGTGATTGTGGTAATGTACAGAAACTCAAGTAATTTTGTTCACCCGACCTAGAATACCTCACAATCCAATCCTGACTTTATTACCTCCCAAGAGAATTATCTTTGGTTATAGTCACAGCCATCTATATTCCCCCTCAAACCAATACCACACTGGACATTGTGCAAACTGGAAACCACATATCCTGGAGACAGCTTTTATTGTTGTTCAGGGATTTTAACAAAGCAAATTTAAGGAAAACGCTACCAAAGTTCTATCAACAAATTGACTGTAGAACCATTTTACTCATCCTTTCTATAAGTAGAATCTCAGACAGGAAGTACCTATACTAAGGTCTATTCAACACTGGCCTGACCAATCGGAATCCATGCTTCAAGATTGTTTTGATCACGGGGACTGGGATATGTTGCTATTGGACCAGGTCTCTCTTGGAAAAGAGATGTTCTCTCAATGAGAAAAACCTGTATAAATAAAGGTAAAAATAAAATAAAAAATAAAATATTTCCAGGTAGCCTCCGAGAATAACATCAACGTATACACTGATACGGTGACTGAGTTCATCAGGAAGAGTACAGCGGATGTTGTTCCCACTGTGACTATTAAAACCTACCCAAACCAGAAACCGTGGATAGATGGCAGCAGTCACACAAAACAAAGCGCGAACCACCGCATTTAACCATGGCAAGGTGACTAGGACCATGGTCAAATACAAACAGTGTAGTTATTCCCTCCGTATGGAAAACAGGCAAAATGTCAGTACAGAGACAAACTGGAGTCGCAATTCAACGGCTCAGATACGAGACGTATGTGGCAGTGTCTACAGACAATTATAGATTACAAAAGGGAAAACCAGCCACGTCGGGAACACCAATGTCTTGCTCCCGGACAAGCTAAACACAGTCTTTGCCCACTTTAAGGATAACACAGTGCCACCGATGCGGCCCACTCCCAAGGACTGTGGGCTCTCGTTCTCCGTGGCCAACGTGGGTAAGACATTTAAACGTGTTAACCCTCGCAAGGCTGCCGGCCCAGACGGCATCCCTAGCTGCGTCCTCAGAGCATGCGTAGACCAGCTGGCTGGAGTGTTTACGGACATATTCCATCTCTCCCTATCCCAGTCTGCTGTCCCCACTTGCTTCAAGACAGGTCTAAAGAAATATGACATGAAGAAAATGTAGTCCATTTCAGAAGAACAGAATACCATAACTTGAGTTGTCCTTATGTTAGGCCCTGATCTGGCTATGCCATATGGCTGATGGCTACACTAGTTAATTTAGACAATATTTGCTTAGAATGCAATGACACTCCTTTATAGTATGAAGAATACAATTTAACATTGCTAAATGAATTAGAAAGGATATCATCTCCAAACGATTTCCGAGTGACTGCGCACATGCGGCTATTCTGTGTTGAGTGTTTAACAAAGAAACAGGTCCTCCTGTATGCTTAATTTAGAGTTATTTATTCAACTTTAGGTGTTATACAAACATTAGGCTATATGTTTGGAATTTTAATACATTCTAAGGCTGCATGATGCGACTCATAAGGATTTGAAAAAAAGTCACAAGAAAGGCATGAGCTCTGCTTTATTTCTTGTACAGGCTGCACACACATCATCAGTCACTCATTCAAAATTTGACTAGCACTTCGTCTCATCGGGACTTGAAATTTTACGACGGCATCCCCCTTTTGGGGCGGTAATGTACCAATAAATAAATAAATAAATAAATACACATATATATATATATATATATATATATATATAAATAAATATATAGGGCTGAAAATAATAATTATAATTCCCTTCTCCCGGCTGCTAACTTGTTATGGATAGGGGGCAGTATTTTCACGGCCGGATAAAAAACGTACCCGATTTAATCTGATTATTACTCCTGCCCAGAAACTAGAATATGCATATAATTATTAGCTTTGGATAGAAAACACTCCAAAGTTTCTAAAACTGTTTGAATGGTGTCTGTGAGTATAACAGAACTCATTTGGCAGGCCAAAACCTGAGAAGATTCCAAACAGGAAGCGCCCTCTGACCATTTCTTGGCCTTCTTGATCATCTCTATCCAAAACAGGGGATCTCTGCTGTAACGTGACATTTTCTAACGCTCCCATAGGCTCTCAGAAGGCGCCAGAACGTTGAATGATGACTTTGCAGGCCATGGCTGAAAAACAGTAGCGCATTTGATAAGTGGTCGATCTGAGAACAATGAGACTGGTGCGCGCGTGCACGAGACAACTCCATGTTTTCATTTCCAGTCTTTGAACGAAAACAACGACTCCCGGTCGGAATATTATCGCTTTTTTACGAGAAAAATCGCATAAAAATTGATTTTAAACAGCGTTTGACATGGTTCGAAGTACGGTAATGGAATATTTTGAAATGTTTTGTCACGAAACGCGCCGGGCGCGTCACCCTTCGGATAGTGTCTTGAACGCACAACAAAACGCCGCTATTTGGATATAACTATGGATTATTTGGAACCAAACCAACATTTGTTATTGAAGTAGAAGTCCTGGGAGTGCATTCTGACGAAGAACAGCAAAGGTAATCCAATTTCTCTTATAGTAAATCTGCGTTTGGTGAGTACCAAACTTGGTGGGTGTCAAAATAGCCAGCCCGTGATGGCGAGCTATCTACTCAGAATATTGCAAAATGTGCTTTCACCGAAAAGCTATTTTAAAATCGGACACCGCGATTGCATAAGGAGTTCTGTATCTATAACTCTTAAAATAATTATGTTTTTTGTGAACGTTTATCGTGAGTAATTTAGTAAATTCACCGGAAGTGTTCGGTGGGAATGCTAGTTCTGAACGTCACATGCTAATGTAAAAAGCTGGTTTTTGATATAAATATGAACTTGATTGAACAAAACATGCATGTATTGTATAACATAATGTCCTAGGAGTGTCATCTGATGAAGATCATCAAAGGTTAGTGCTGCATTTAGCTGTGGTTTTGTTTTTTGTGACATTATATGCTAGCTTGAAAAATGGGTGTCTGATTATTTCTGTCTGGGTACTCTGCTGACATAATCTAATGTTTTGCTTTCGCTGTAAAGCCTTTTTGAAATCGGACAGTGTGGTTAGATAAAGGAGAGTCTTGTCTTTAAAATGGTGTAAAATAGATGTTTGAAAAATGGAAGTTTTCGGATTTGAGGAATTTGTATTTCGCGACACGCCAATCATTGGATATTGGAACAGGTGTTCCGCTAGCGAAACGTCTAGATGTAAGAGGCTAATTGCCGTGTGCCGACGCACCTCTCACTCACATGGCTCTCTCAGATATCTCAATTCTTATTAGCCACAAATGCAGTCACTTGATTGGGTCGTTCTCACAGGCATCTCAGCACCGAAGTAGGCTACAAGTGAAGACTGACACGTCGGGGACGCAACTGCACGTGTCCTTCTTATCAAATTCCGAGGTGAATATTTAAGATGTTAGAAGACCTATCCACATTTACTTTTCGTCAGCAAACATGAGCAGGCCTAACAAACAGCAAAAGCACTAGCCTATGTCAATCTACTATCCCCCATAGTAAAAAAGTTGACCTATTCTATTCTGTGCGAGAAATAAATATTCCAAACATACTCTGGGACAGTTATGGGATGCGATAGATACCAAATTAATACAGCCATTTTTTTTTAAATCAATGAGGCTGACGCAACAGATCAGAACATTTATCTTAAAGGTTTGATAAACTATTAAGCTATTTCTTAACATTATAAGCGCAGCAATGCGCATACAGCTGTAGGCTATACGGGTGAATGTTCCAAAATGCAATCAAATAGCGGTAAAACACCGTTCTCAAAAGTGACCGCAAATGTGATTATGCATGTAATACTTTATAATTAAAGGTGCATTTTTATGGTGAAAATGATCTTCTCTAAACTTGGCTCACACACCGCCTATGTATGTCAGTTAGGCTCTACACCGTAAAGCGTACTAATGTACTTAATTTTAAGAAGTTATTTGACCACTTTAGTGGCCTATGGGCTAGGTTACATGTGATGTGCAACTATGATTTGAAAAAGTAGCACAACAAAAATGCATGCACTGTTTCTTGCCTTACTGCACACTCTGGGCATCATTCACAAGTGATAATACATTCACAAGTGATAGGCTAATGTCACCCATCAGACTAACTATTCTTAATTTAATCTTGACTTTACATACACTAAATAATATATCAAATTTGTTTTGATTTAGAATGGACCACTATCAAGCACCTGTCTCAGAACGGTGGCAGGGGGAAAAAAATACATGTCATCTATGCACTTAAATAGCAAATGGAGGACACGTTCCATAGTGCATTTTCATGCCAGCCAGGTAGGCTATAGTCCTGTTGTAAAACAAAGCAAAGTGCTTAATATTAGGAAAGTTGAGAAATAAATATAGTAGGCCTAGCCTATAGACAGCTGATGGGATCCTCTTTTTAATAAAGGGCATCAAAACATTTCTTACGCTATTGCATAGCATATAGAAATGTTGTGCAACATGAATTCATGGACTCTCATGAAGTGTTTGATTGGATTTTTCATCACATTTGCATTGATGTCAGAGTGATTAAAGGGACAATAGAGAGCTGAGTAGCAGGCAGTTAGCGGGTTTGGTAGGCTACTAATGACCATCACCAGGATCAGAGCTTGGAGAACCCTAGTTACCGTGACTAAACGGTCACGTGGAATTTGACTGCGGTCATGACTCGTGACCGCTTGTGTGGCGGTAATACAGTCACCGTAACAGCCCTACTCACCATTCACTTAGAGTTATGTTTGCCATCTTTCAAAAGAAAACCTTCCCTAAACTTTTCTACAGTGTGTTGACACTGATTACATTTTTACAAATGTACTTCCTATATACGCACGCACACACAGACTTCTTCTACATGCTTTGAAGTTTTGAGGAAGAAGTGGGAATGGGTGAAAAAAGGGCCTCAAAATAAAATAATTTCCCTCGACATCACTGGAGCTTCAAAAATACTGTTTCTTATTAAGGACGCACACACACTTGGAGTGAGCGTTTCACTGCATGTGTGAGGAAGTGTCACGCTGTATTTGTAACAATAGAGAGTATTTAGGGAGTAGTGTTTCCTCAAACTGTACTGTGAACTCTCAGACAGAACCGGTCCCTGGTTACTTAACCAAACAGGAAGGGTGGCTTGACCTGAACCTGCTCTGTGTGTGTGTGTGTTTTTTTCCTGGGTTCCCTCCCCATCTCCCAACGGAGGGAGCCAGGGACTGATCTCCAGACCTGATACTGGAGAGAGGTAGGGCCACACAGGACGGGTTAAGAAGCCATGGCTGAGAAAAGGGAAGAAGGGATGAGGGGGCGTTTGGAGCGGACATGGAGGTCTGAATTAGAGGGGTACAGTGGGTGTGTGTGTGTTCGCTTGCGTGTAAGCGTAACAGATACAGAGTTGGGGGTTTCGTCTTTAGGAGATTATACATACAAAGCTGTGATTCTATACTGGAGCTCTGCTCAAATGAGCCCTGATGTAGGCAGAGAGGCAGGGGTCCTGAGTTAATAAGGGAAGTGGAGTAATGAGTGGATGTAATGACTGGAGGGCCTGGTACACAGAGGATATCATTAAAACAGCCATTTAATCACTCAGCCTGGACTGGATGCAGACCGGACTGGACCGCTTAGTCTACGTTCCAAATGGCACACTATTCCCTTTATAGTGTACTACTCTGGTCAAAAGTAGGGCACTGTAAAGGGAATAAGGTGCCATTTGGGAAGCAGACTTCATCTGATGGACTAAAAGGGAAAAAATGGATAAGTTTAGTTTACACTGAACTTCACTGCCAGCAACTTCTCAATACTCCCATTACATTAAATAGTTTCTCTGACACTTAATCTAGGTTTCTAACCAAAATGTAAATAGTCGTACATCCATCCTCCAAAAATCGGAGGAAAACATGTAGGCTAATGCTTTACAGTGTAGTACCATCAACCAAATTGGAGAAGATGGGATACAGGCTTACAAGTTCAAGGGTTGCTGCTAGCTTGTTTTCTGCTGAATTTGATTGTCGTTTTCAAGAGTAATTCCTCTAATGTAACACAGGAGCCTTTCAAGAGGAAGTTACTGGAACATAGCATTAATAAATGTCTTGGCATTCTCATTTGCTTTCCTAGCCCGTAATCGGCCGCATATTACGTAGGTACGGTAGCTCTACAGTGAGATATTTTTAGAACATGAACCAGACATAAACATCTCCCGACACGACTGACCCCACTGAGTATCCAAATCATATGGAGAGTTGTGTATATTTCTAGTCCTCATCCTTCAGCGTTACTGCAAACGTGCTCATTCAAAAACAGCCTCCTCTGAAGATCAGTATCAGATACAGGAGTGAGTGCTCATGGCGCAAGGGTGGTAAAGGACAGTCTCGTCCCGCCATGTGGAGTTGAATAAACAGCTATGGACAGGAGCCATCAAACTAAATCAGCCTCAATGGAGGTATGAACCTCGTGCCAGCGCCCAGCTCCATCCTCAGTCAAAGCACCAGCCACCCAGCGCCAGCTCTATCCCAAACACTATCCCCATGCCCAGCTGCAGACTTTCTGCCCCAACCACATCCCTAGTGTTAGCCACATCTCTATTCCCATCCCCAGCCCTGTACCCCGGCCACATCCCCATGCAAACCCAGCTCCATCCCCATGCATCTTGGTTTCCGTTTGGTCTGGTGAGTTTGGCTTGGTCCTCCACTGTACAGGGATGGGGATCAGACTGCATTTGGCTAAGGTCAATATAGATGTTACAAGCCAGTGCCTCTCCACACAACTGCTGCTGTAACCTGGTTAGGAAATGGCAGGGTAAGCATGTGTGCTATGTGTGCGTAAGCATGTTTGTAATGCCAAAAGAAGTACCCACACTGTGGGTGGCCCGCCAGAACCCTGCAGGGCAATTCCTGCCCTGGTTTAACGGGAACAGATAAGTGGTAGTGTAGTGCAGTGTGTGTGTGTGTGTGTGTGTGTGTGTGTGTGTGTGTGTGTGTGTGTGTGTGTGTGTGTGTGTGTGTGTGTGTATGTAGGGAAGGGCTGGGCAGGGCAGGCAGACTCAAATAGCAGGCCCTGTGTAGAGCATCACAACCTGAGCATCACAACCTGAGACGCTTAAGTCCTTCCTGCCAACTCATCCTCCCTCCCTGTGCTCTCTCTCTCTCCCCCAAATCAAAATGACATTTCCCAAGCCACCATATGCAGGCAATAGGGCTTCAGAGAGCCACTAATCCAGATGGAGGGAAAGGTTCAGGCCTAGGAGTCGGACTAGAGATAGCATTCTTGCACGGGTCAGTTCTTTGGAGTCACACCCGTCCCACGCCGGCCACATCAATTCCAAGCCCCACCTTATATCCGACATCAGGACTTGGGCTGCAAATTTGTACATTTTGCTGCCGACTAAATTTTGCTGCCGGTCAACAAACGGTTACATTTTTTCAAAATAGTAAAATGACGTGACCAACAGAAAAGTACTATTTGAGATCTGTATATAATGACGCGATGCTTATGTTTCCGCGCTAACAATGAAAGTCGGCTCTAGGCGGGAAGGCAGGCGACAAGCTTAGGCCCAAAACAAGCCCATAGAAACGTATTGGGCTTATTTTGGACAGATTTTAGCGAAAGAAAAACCTCTCACTTTGCCTCTTCCTCTCTGATACTATGCATGCATACACGGACCAGACATTTTTCATTAAGAGCTTACTGGGAACATGCAACAATAGCAAGCCTATCGTCTAACAGTTCAAAAGGCTATAGTCCATTGTTGAACATGCAACCTCTGTGATGAAGCAGCTAATAAAACATTTTCAAACATTTGCCAAAATGCAATTTGCGGAAAACACCGCTCTTAACCTAATGCGAACAGTTGTGACAGAGATAAAAATCTCTGTTAGACATGTAGAAAGAGGGGAAATCTAATGGTTGTTGCAATGATAGGTTGCTAATATGACTAGGATTGTAGCTTTGGCTTCTGGACAACAAAATGAAGTTGATATGAAAATCAATAGAACAGGAGAGAAATGCTGGTTAAATGGCATGAGGAAGTCTTTATAAAATAATTGCCTCCATGTTTCTACAGATGGATTTTTCGCAAGGCTACTTTGAAGCAAGGTAAGACATGCCTCATTATTTGAAGTAAAGTAAATCGTTCAGGTTTCAAACAATTCTACTGCCTCAAGCACACATTGCAAAGTGGTGGGTGACGCGCTGGTAGTCAATGCTAGGCAGGCTATAGCCTACACACCCGAATGGGAGGCGCGCTTTAATTACGAGTTGAAATTGAGAAATAAAAATAGCTCCTTTTAAAATCGTGGCCACCAAAGTTAACACGCGATTGCATTCAGAATTGTTATTTGTTGCGCAATGACTGAGCATGCAAAAGCAGGTTTCACTCCAGTAGCCAACAGACTTTGAGGAGCTACTCTCACACTGTCTGACAGGTGGTAGGCTATTCCACTCCTCAAACTAGGCTCTGTATGCTGTGTGTGTGTGTGTGTGTGTGTGTGTGTGTGTGTGTGTGTGTGTGTGTGTGTGTGTGTGTGGTGTGTGTGATAAATTAGATGCATGGCCTGTAACGAAAATACAAACGTGCCAATTGAATTCCACAAAATTATGCAAATGATCCTATAGACTGATAAGGATGACCGGTCAAATGTATTTTCAGCAGCTAACCGATTAACAGTTAGCATCCCTAAATCAGGACAGATTTTTCTACGCAACCTGACCCACCTGCATAGAATTGTTCCGAGAGCCGATCAGTGACCCGCCAAATAACAAATTTCATTAATTGTTTTTATGATTCCAGAGTAGTAGGCTATTATTCCCCTTTCTGCATGAATTAATTTGTCTACATGTCTATTCAACATTTGGATAAAAAGGCTAGTCAAACCTTTACCAGCGTACCGTTTTTAGACATATGGCCTGCATATGGTCTAAATGAACGAAAGCCTGAATTAACCTAACAATTAACTAATATTAAACTGAATTTACCTATCGTAAACAAATACCTGCTTGCACTTTTTACTGGCTGTATATCCATCTACCGGCTTTTTGTCCTTGTCCACAATGACACAAAAATCCTTCCAAACCAGGTGATTTTTTTGCCGGTCAACCGCTGGGAAGCGTTGGTATCCAACCCGATGCAGGACTCTACCACACAGCCAGCAGAGAATGACTAGCTAGCAGTTGAGTGTTGTTGGATAGTGGGACCTCTTATTACCTTCTCAATTTCCAGGGCTTTAGCTGCGATGGCTTGAGAGCGCCGTGTCTTGAAGTTGGCCTTCTGTGTCTGGTCGGTCTCATCCTTGGCCGGCACTGTGTTCTCCGGCTCCGCTAGCAGGGCTGGGGTGGGGTCAAGTTCCTCCTGGGAGGGTAAAGGTTAAAGCTAATGGGTTAGAGTGCCAGGCAGGACACAGCAGTTCAAATGGCTTAACTGATTCAGGTTTCAAATTCAAAGCATGTGAGGGCAACACTGATTAGAGTCAACGAGGTTGTTGCTGTCATTTTGTTTTTCAGCACATCAAAACGCTTTAATATGCATGCAGCATCTCAACAGTGATCTAGAATGTTTTTCCTTCAACATCTTTGATCAAAGACCGTCGACAGCTGAAGATGAAGGCCCACGCCCACCGACGTCAGCGCATCATACTGCATCATTTAGTGTTAAAAGGGAAATGAGACACAAAACATAACATCTCCGAGTGTCAATTTGAACAAGAGGAGGCCTTTTGTGACCGCGTTAGCATTGAAAACAAACAACTTTTGAAACGCCCATTACTTTTAGTTTACAGAATCCAGAAAGCTTTCATCCATGGCAAGGAAATGGGTCATGCATGGTGAACGCAGTCTTCATCTATCGTGACCTCATCAGACCACAAAAAGAGACAGGCCACTTAAGGTACATCAACTGTTCCTCTGCGATGTGGGTTCTAGAATGAATGACATGAACAGGGATTTGCAACAGATTCCATACACCATGACAGGGCAATGAATTGTGTTGATAAATTATGTATCCATAGGAAGGCATGTGAAATGTGATGGTCAATGTTGAAACGATGACACAAAAGAAAAATAGCCTGTATAGTAACGAATCGGACTTCAACTATGTATTGAGTCTCATGGAATTCCATAATCCAACCAAGTGACGTAAAACAGTTGTGCAGGTCTTAAGAGATTCTTCTACCTTTTAGGACTAGTATAACACTAGTAAAAGGGTATGCTACTACTATGACAGGTAGCCTATCGTTTTAATATAGGCCTAATGAATGAATGATCCTATCAACTGAGAGGCTGAGCCGAATCAGGAGCAGTGAGCTACGTCTGACAGTTACGCAGTCGTACCTTGATTGAGACAGCGCTGTGTGGAGAACCGTCTAGGGAGGCACTCTTTGTGTGGCCTAGCAACCTGGGCTTATCTGTGGAGTGAAGGAGAAGAGGAATGAAGAAAGAGACAGGGGGACAGAAGGAGAAAGAAAAAGGAGACGAAAAATATAGAAAACAGTCAAACAGAAACCCTCACAACTCATGCATACACAGTAAACTAAGAAGCATTGTAAAACAAAAAAGGAAACATTTAAGAAAAAGGAGGGCACTCAAAATAAAAATCAGGGCCACCAGGCGCAGTACAATTCCATTTAAATCCTCTCAGTATTAAAAAACACACTGGGGAACTACCACCACTTATTCTATATAGTCATCCACCGTGCAATCACTCATTGCACTCGTACAGTGAACAATGGATAGGACAAGTTGCTACGGGACTGACGACAAGCAGAGCCCAGACAAATCGCTGTTAATTTTACGAACTTGTTGGAATAGCTTGCACAATAGCGGTCGACAAGTTCAGCTGTGACTAAATTGAAATATTGTGCTCCGCCGGCTCCAATATGTCTATAAAAAAACAAATATGGCTGGGTGGAAATGTTTGTTTTTATTCCCATGGCGATGAGACTGAGCCAAGGTGAAATTAAAAACACACTTCTTCCAGGAAGTTTTATGAAAACAATTCCAAGTAACCCATGAAAAAGTTGTTTGTTGGTTCAAAATGCAGCAAAATTTGAAATTGATTGAGTGCTGGATTTCCTATGATACTATTAACAGATGATTCTTTGAATGAGAGATGTTTACTTAGGCAAAAATGTTTGTAGGCTGAATTTATAATAAAATTGATATTTGCCGTGTTAAAAGAACAGAGTAGCACAGACATAGAACTCTCTGTCTATGACAGACCAGGCCTTTGCATTTTGAGGAAAACCTGGTAACTTGGAATGACACTCACTCGCCAGACACACTGAATCTGTGGAGAAGAAACTAGGCTGCTGTTTAACTTAAATGATTAGTGACAGATGCTCATGAATTGCAAATCCAGAAGAGGAGCATCCAGAAGATTGTGTGTGTTCCATCAAAGAGAAACGTAATGACATTAGTTAAACAGCAGCAAAGGAATCTAAGCAGATTAAACATCAAACCTCACTAACGGGTAATGAATGAATGAAAGTCAGAAACAGAACCCTGCAAGACTGCGGATAAGAAGACTAATCCATATCAACAGTCAATGTATTAGAGCAGGGTATTTCTGCCAGCTTAAATTGGCTAATTGTTTTTTGTGTGTTATCAATCCAAAACAAAGAAAAGTTAGGATATATTGTATAGTCTAATCATTAGGGCCGGGAATTGCCAGGCACGTCACAATACGGTATTATCATGATACTCACGATTCTATATGTATTGCAATTCGAGACTGCAATTTCATTGCGATTTGATGTTCCAAATATATTGCTTACTATATAGTATGTCTGCTGCAGAGAGACAAGAGAACGTGAGAGAAAATTAGTTTTAAAATCAGTAATGGAAGTAAAAAAAAAAAAAAGAGCTAAAAACATGTCGGCTCACTATTTCATAAGAAGATGGAGAACAAGCTATAGGATGTTAGATACTAGAGGTGTTGCACAGGTTCAGCATACACAAACATTTTTTATTTTACAAATCGATACTTGAGTCAAAGTATCAATATAATATTTGACCAAAATAATATCGTAAACATATTCAGTTTATCCACCCCACTACTAATCACGAAAGCTAGACTATACTTCACCAAAAGATTGTGGACATCTGCTCTTCAAACATCTCATTCCAAAATCAAGGGCATTAATATGGAGTTGGTCCCCACTTTGCTGCTATAACACCCTCCACTCTTCTTGAAAGGCTTTCCCTTTCCACTAGATGTTGGAACACTGCTGCGAGGACTTCCTTCCATTCAGTCACAAGAGCATTAGTGATGCTGGGTCTTGTGTTGAAGTCGCTTCCAGAAGCAGTTTGGAACTTGGTAGTGAGTGTTGATTTTTACATGCTTCAGCACTTGGCGGTCTTGTTCTGTGAGCTTGTGTGGCCTACCACTTCATGGCTGATCCGTTGTTGCTCCTAGACGTTTCCACTTCACAATAACAGCACTTACAGTTGACCAGGGCAGCTCAAGCAGGGCATAAGTTTGCCGAACTGACTTGTTGGAAAGGTGGCATCCTATGACGGTGCCACATTGACAGTCACTGAGCTCTTCAGAAAGGCCATTCCACTGCCAATGTCCGTCTTTGGAGATTGCATGGCTGTGTGCTCGATTTTATACACCTGTCAGCAACGGGTGTGGCTGAAATAGCTGAATCCACTAATTTGTCCACATACTTTTGTATATATAGTGTAGAATAGTCTTCTTCAAGAGGTACTTGAAAAATACTATTTGGGAAGTAAAAACCTGAACCATAACCTATAGGCAGCAGGCTTTCGCTAAGCCATTGTACTCACTCAGAGACATCGTACAGGATTCTCACCTCACACTGTGTGGTGTGCATTCCTTATCGTCCCTCCCAAACGGTTTCTTTCTGTGCACTTTGATGTGTTGGCCTAGCCAAATTAGTGTTCCAGACAGGGGTGGAGGGACAACTGTTTTCTACGTGTTTTACTGCATCTTCAAAAGGGGATAGAATATGCAGCCCAAATACAGGGGTGGAGGGGGGGTTCTTCACACTAAACTGAAGGCTTCCTCTGTGCTCTCTTTACACAGTAGCATAATGGAGGAAAATAAGGGCTTTTAAAACCCCTCTGCAGTGATTATGAGAAAGGACTTCTTCAGTCAAAAAACAAAGTGTGAAATGGCTGCATTAGACATGGGGATATTTAAGGACACTCCCTGTTACTTTCCTTTATTCTCATACTATCCCAATATTCTTAATCTCAATCTTCCCACTTCAATTGAAGGTAGGCCTAACTTAACCTACGCAGATTCCCGGTTAATCCACACAGAGAAAAGGTAATAGGTGTCTTTTTACATACCCAGGCTGTCCATTGAGGTCAGAAGACCTCTATGACAAGGGAGACCTGGCAAGACCTGACTGAATCCTTTTGAAGCTCATAAAGAAAGTTAGGCTACAACATAACGGTATGCATGCTCCACTCAAAGGGGAAGGTAATGGGACAGGGAGTGAGTGCTGGTTTGATCTCGAAGACATCTGCTAGCTCAGTGCGCAAGCCAAGCAAAGGTTAGACCTTGAATCAAAAGCCAAATCACCTCAAAACAAGGCTATTCTTTTCCCAGCCTTAGAGAACCTGCGTGTGTGTGTGTGTAATTAAAAATGTTCCAGCACCTCCATTTAATACACACCTCCACTGAAAACAGATGCTCCTCTCAGAGTGGCCGGGCCTCTACATATTAGTTTTAGCATCACTTCAAAACGTGCCAATTTTCTTTTAGGAATATGAAGTGTAGACTTACCAGGCTCTCTGCCCTGGCTGTGAGGCTCTTCTTTATACCCTGGAGAGGGGCGAGAAAGAAAAAGGTCACCAAAATCACTGACAGCAGATACAAACACCAAGGTTACAGTATCCACACTAGTGGATGCACGTCCTTTACATTGCTTCATTCCAAGTGATATGCTAGAATGGACACTGGAACAGAGCCAGACTCTAAAGTGATTGATTAAATGTGATATTATTAAATCATTGACAGCTGAACTAAATGCCTCAGTAGAGAAACCAAAAGAAACTTAGGATGCTTCCCTATGTGACCTGGTCAAAATAAGTGCACTATATAGGGAATATGGTGCCATTTGGGTTGCAAAATTACTCTTCTGATGGTAGGGGATGCCCTTCTGGTCCCTGTCTGGGGAGTAGCTCCTTCTGCTGGTGTTGGACCCGGAGCGCATGAGAATGGAGCCTGTTATTGGTGGAGTATCCCTTCTAATGGGAGAGCGGTCCCGTAATCTAGTGTAGGTGCCCCCGGCAGGACTTGCAGGGTAGGGGCCCAGGACCCTCCGCCTGATACCCTCAGGGTTCTCCCTGAGAAAACAGAGAGAGCGAGAGAAGGGGATTCAAGGGCCCATTCATTCAGGTCCACTCAATGACAGAACTAAAGCCACGGCTCTACACATGATGAGCGCCTGGATTCTAATTACCTCTAAGTGTAGAGTGAAAGAAGAAAACCACTTGATATGAAAAAATGAAGTTGCTGGACTTAGAACAAAATAAGTAGTGCCTTGGATCTTGAAAAACAGTATACAACAACTGAAGTCACCGGGTCAGTCCATTGGTGCTTGGCACTTGGTCTATTAACTAAGTGCACTAGAAAGAATGGGCCAACCCTCGGCCAAAGTACATGAGGGCCTACCTCAGGTTGGGGTAGGCTGGAGACACGGTCCTCGAGAGAGGAGCTATCACTTGAACTCTGCTGCTGGGGTGGGAGCCCACTCTGCTGCTGTTCCTAAAATTTCTAAAATAAAATAGACTTTTGTAACACTTTACTTGACACCCTGCATCATAACCATGTCATAATATGTCAACAGCTGACATAACCTGTCATTGCTGGACTTGGAAGAAAATAAGTAATGCCTTTTATCTTGAAAAACGGTATACAACTGAAGTTGCCGTGTCATTCCACTTCTACATCCGCAATAATCTGCTAAACACATGTATGTAACCAATACAATTTGATAACACATTTAGACCGGTTGTGACATTGATTGCATTATTTTATGGCTGGTTAAGACACCTACATAAGAGTGTCAAAACCCACAAAACCACACCAGGCAAAACATTTCATTACACGATAGCCTACTTGTCAACAGTATGTTTGTTAAATAACGTTTTCTTAAATGGACCATATTACATTTACATTTTTACATTTAAGTCATTTAGCAGACGCTCTTATCCAGAGCGACTTACAAATTGGTGCATTCACCTTATGATATCCAGTGGAACAACCACTTTACAATAGTGCATCTAAATCTTTTAAGGGGGGGGGGGGTTAGAAGGATTACTTTATCCTATCCTAGGTATTCCTTAAAGAGGTGGGGTTTCAGGTGTCTCCGGAAGGTGGTGATTGACTCCGCTGTCCTGGCGTCGTGAGGGAGCTTGTTCCACCATTGGGGTGCCAGAGAAGCGAACAGTTTTGACTGGGCTGAGCGGGAACTGTGCTTCCTCAGAGGTAGGGGGGCCAGCAGGCCAGAGGTGGATGAACGCAGTGCCCTTGTTTGGGTGTAGGGCCTGATCAGAGCCTGAAGGTATGGAGGTGCCGTTCCCTTCACAGCTCCGTAGGCAATCACCATGGTCTTGTAGCGGATGCGAGCTTCAACTGGAAGCCAGTGGAGAAAGCGGAGGAGCGGGGTGACGTGAGAGAACTTGGGAAGGTTGAACACCAGACGGGCTGCGGCGTTCTGGATGAGTTATAGGGGTTTAATGGCACAGGCAGGGAGCCCAGCCAACAGCGAGTTGCAGTAATCCAGACGGGAGATGACAAGTGCCTGGATTAGGACCTGCGCCGCTTCCTGTGTGAGGCAGGGTCGTACTCTGCGAATGTTGTAGAGCATGAACCTACAGGATCGGGTCACCGCCTTGATGTTAGTGGAGAATGACAGGGTGTTGTCCAGGATCACGCCAAGGTTCTTAGCACTCTGGGAGGACACAAGGGAGTTGTCAACCGTGATGGCGAGATCATGGAACGGGCAGTCCTTCCCCGGGAGGAAGAGCAGCTCCGTCTTATATATTAAATCATCATTGTAATTGCGCATTGGGTTAGGTCAGACATGCCCCCAATCCAATGCTCTGTTGCTGATAAGTGTTGAACGCAGGAGCAGATTTCAGGTACAGGACAAGACACCCTCTTTTTGATTGATGACTGACATAAGGGCATGTATGTGATAGGCATATCTGGCTTATTTGACGAAATCTGTCATATTGCTTCATGACAGTGTCAAAGCGTATTTTCGTAGTCCACATAAAGTGACATAGGATGGTCATAATGCTTGACAGTGTCATAAAGTGTATTTTCTTAGTCCAAGTAGAGTGAAAGAATCGTCATAATGCTTCATGACAGTGTAATAAAGTATATTTTCTACAAGTTAATTAAAATATGATGAAAAAACATGACAAAAGAATTCATTACAACAACAACGGACTTAAGAAACAAACTTTCAAAACAAAAGGAAACTTAATGGCAGGGAAAAAATACATTTGAATAAATGTGGGTTTTGACACTTATGTAGGTGTCATCATCAGCCATAAAAAAATACATATGTAACAGCTGTAAATATACTGATCATGACAGTGTTATGACCATATTATGACAAGTTATTTGTATTTATTATGGTTCCCCATTCAGCTACTCTTCCTGGGGTTCGGCAAAATGAAGGTAGTTATACAATTTCAAAAACATTACAATACACTCATTACAGAATTCACAACACACAAAGTGTGTGCCTTGGCGGAGATCGTTGTGGGCTATACTCTGCCTTGTCTTAGGACGGTAAGTTGGTGGTTGGAGACATCCCTCTAGTGGTGTGGGGGCTGTGCTTTGGCAAAGTGGGTGGGGTTATATCCTGCCTGTTTGGCCCTGTCCGGGGGTATCATCGGATGGGGCCACAGTGTCTTCTGATCCCTCCTGTCTCAGCCTCCAGTATTTATGCTGCAGTAGTTTATGTGTCGGGGGGCTAGGGTCAGTCTGTTACATCTGGAGTATTTCTCTTGTCTTATCCAGTGTCCTGTGTGAATTTAAATATGCTCTCTCTAATTCTCTCTTTCTGTCTTTCTCTCGGAGGACCTGAGCCCTAGGACCATGCCTCAGGACTACCTGGTATGATGACTCCTTGCTGTCCCCAGTCCACCTGGCCGTGCTGCTGCTCCAGTTTCAACTGCTCTGCCTGCGGCTATGGAACCCTGACCTGTTCACCGGAGGTGCTTGTTGCACCCTCGACAACTACTATGATTATTATTATTTGACCATGCTGGTCCTTTATGAACATTTTAACATCTTGACCATGTTCTGTTATAATATCCACCCTGCACAGCCAGAAGAGGACTGGCCACCCCTCATAGCCTGGTTCCTCTCTAGGTTTCTTCCTAGGTTTTTGGCCTTTCTAGGGAGTTTTTCCTAGGGAGTTTTTCCTAGCCACCGTGCTTCTTTCACATGCATTGCTTGCTGTTTGGGGTTTTAGGCTGGGTTTCTGTACAGCACTTTGCGATATCAGCTGATGTACGAAGGGCTATATAAAGAAATTTGATTTGATTCTGGGCCACACTCCACTACCACATATTTACAACAAAATCCATGTGTACGTGAGTGTATAGTGTGTATGTTATCATGTGTGTGTATGCATGTGTCTGTGCCTATGTTTGTGTTGCTTCACAGTCCCCGCTGTTCCATAAGGTGTATTTTTATCCGTTTTTTTATCTGATTCTACTGCTTGCATCAGTTACCTGAAGTGGAATACAGTTCCGTGTAGTCATGGTTCTATGTAATAGTGTGCACCTATAAAAATCTGTTCTGAACTTGGGGACTGTGAAGAGACCTCTGGTGGCATGTCTTGTGGGGTATGAGTGAGTGTCTAATCTGTGTGCTAGTCGTTTAAAACAGACAACTCGGTGCTTTCAACATGTCAATACCTCTCACAAATACAAGTAGTGATGAAGTCAATCTCTCCTCTACTTTGGGCCAGGAGAGATTGACATGCATATTATTAATATTAGCTCTCTGTGTACATCCAAGGGCCAGCCGTGCTGCCCTGTTCTGAGCCAATTGCAATTTTCCTAAGTTCCTCTTTGTGGCACCTAACCACACGACTGAACAGTATTACAGGTGTGACAAAACTAGAGCCTGTAGGTCCTGCCTTGTTGATAGTGCAGTTCAGAAGGTAGAGCAGCGCATTATTATGGACAGACTTCTCCCCACTGTTGTATCAATATGTTATGACAGTTTACAATCCAGGGTTACTCCAAGCAATTTAGTCACCTGAACTTGTTCAATTTCCACATTATTTATTAACATATTTAGTTGAGGTTTAGGGTTTATTGAATGATTTGTCCCAAATACAATGGTTTTAGTTTTTGAAATATTTAGGACTAACTCATTCCTTGCCACCAAGGCATGTTGTTAGTAAAGATTTACTTTTTTCATGGGGTCTAGACAGCTGCCCTGGGGAATTCCTGATTCTACCTGGATTATGGTGGAGATGCTTCAAATAAAGAACAACCTGTGTTCTGTTAGACGGGTAAATCTTTATCCACATTATAGCAGGGAGTGTAAAGCCATAACAAGTTTTTCCAGCAGCAGACTATGATCAATAATGTCAAAAGCCACACTGAAGTCTAACAGTGTGGCTCAGCCAATCAGTCATTTGTGTAAGTGCTGTTCTTGTTGAGTGTCCTTCCCTATAAGCGTGCTGAAAGTCTGTTGTCAATTTGTTTACTATAAAATAGCATTGTATCTGGTCAAACACAAATAGCTGATTGGTCAGCTATTTGAGCCAGTAAAGGGGGCTTTACTATTCTTAGGTAGCAGAATGACTTTTGCTTCTCTCCGGGCCTGAGGGCACACACTTTCTAGTAGGCTTATATTGAAGATATGGCAAACAGGAGTGGATATATTGTCCGCTATTATCCTCAGTAATTTTTCATCCAAATTGTCAGACCCCGGTGGCTTATCATTGTTAAAAGATAATACGTTTTTCACTTCTTCCACACTCAATTTACAGAATTCAAAATTACAATTGTCTTTCATAATTTGGTCAGATATAGTTGGATGTGTCGTGTCAGCGTTTGTTGATGGCATGTCATGCCTAAGTTTGCTAATCTTGCCAAATGTATGTATATATTTTTTTTAAATCAAGGACATTCATGTCAGCTGTGTTCGAAAATTTGAAAAAGCCAAGGGTTCTGAATACTTTCCAAATGCACTGTCTTAGAGGTCGACCAATTATGATTTTTCAACACCGATACCGATAATTGGAGGACCAAAAAAAGCCGATAACGATAAAAAATAAATTAAAATAAATAAATTAAAAAATAAAAATTCGGCCAATTTTACCACACACACACACCGTTGAAATCGGAAGTTTACATACACCTTAGCCAAATACATTTAAACTCAGTTTTTCACAATTTCTGACATTTAATGCAAGTAAAAATTCAGCTATTATTTATTTCATCACATTCCCAGTGGGTCAAAAGTTTACATACACTCAATTAGTATTTGGTAGCATTGTTTTTAAATTGTTTTAACTTGGGTCAAATGTTTCAGGTAGCCTTCCACAATAAGTTGGGTCAATTTTGGCCCATTCCTCCTGACAGAGCTGGTGTAACTGAGTCAGGTTTGTAGGCCTCCTTGCTCACACACACTTTTTCAGTTCCGTCCACAAATGTTCTATAGGATTGAGGTCAAGGCTTTGTGATGGCCACTCCAATACCTGGACTTTGTTGTCCTTAAATTTGGAAGTATGCTTGGGGTCATTGTCCATTTGGAAGACCCATTTGCGACCAAGCTTTAACTTCCTGAATGATGTCTTGAGATGTTGCTTCAATATATCCACATAATTTTCCTGCCTCATGATGCCATCTATTTTGTGAAGAGCACCAGTCCCTCCTGCAGCAAAGCACCCCCACAACATGATGCTGCCACCCCCGTGCTTCACGATTGGGATGATGTTCTTTGGCTTGCAAGCATCCCCCTTTTTCCTCCAAACATAACGATGGTCATTTTGGTCAAACAGTTCTATTTTTGTTTCATCAGACCAGAGGACATTTCTCCAAAAAGTACAATCTTTGTCCCCATGTGCAGTTGCAAACCGTAGTCTGGCTTTTTTATGGCGGTTTTGGAGCAGTGGCTTCTTCCTTGCTGAGTGGCATCTTCACAAGGTCCTTTGCTGTTGTTCTGGGATTGATTTTCACTTTTCGCACCAAAGTACGTTATCTCTAGGAGACAGAACGCGTCTCCTTCCTGAGCGGTATGACAGCTGCGTGGTCCCATGGTGTTTATACTTGCGTACTATTGTTTGTACAGATGAACGTGGTACCTTCAGGCGTTTGGAAATTGCTCCCAAGGATGAACCAGACTTGAGGTCCACATTTTGTTTCTGAGGTTTTAGCTGATTTCTTTTGATTTTCCCATGATGTCAAGCAAAGAGGCACTGAGTTTGAAGGTAGGCCTTGAAATACATCCACAGGTACACCTCCAATTGACTCAAATGATGTCAATTAGCCTATCAGAAGCTTCTAAAGCCATGACATCATTTTCTGGAATTTTCTAAGCTGTTTAAGGCACAATCAACTTAGTGTATGTACACTTCTGACCGACTGGAATTGTGATACAGTGAATTATAAGTGAAATAATCTGTCTGTAAACAATTACTTGTCATGCACAAAGTAGATGTCCTAACCGACTTGCCAAAACTATAGTTTGTTAACAAGAAATTTGGGGAGTTGTTGGTGGTTGAAAAACTATTTTTAATGACTCCAACCTAGGTGTATGTAAACTTCCGACTTCAACTGTGTGTGTGTGTACCCGATTACTCAGTTGGGCTGGGCGGCGAGCTCTAGGAAGAGTAACATAACATAACAAACAACATAACAAAATGTGGGATAAATCAAGGGAATTGAATACTGAATATTTCCCGAAGGCACTGTACACACACACACACACACACACGTTGAAGTCGGAAGTTTACATAGACTTAGGTACAGCACTTATATATATATACACACACATACATACACTTGTAATCATGACAATTACAACAATACTGAATGAACAATGAACACTTAATTTAACACATCAATAAAATGAATTTAGTCTCAAATAAATAATGAAACATGTTCAATTTGGTTTAAGTAATGCAAATACACAGTGTTGCAGAAAAAAGAAAAAGTGTAATATGTGCCATGTAAAAAAGCTAACATTTAAGTTCCTTGCTCAGAACATGAGAACATATGAAAGCTGGTGGTTCCTTTGAACATGAGTCTTCAATATTCCCAGTTAAGTTTTAGGTTGTAGTTATAGGAATTATAGGACTATTTCTCTCTATACCATTTGTATTTCATATACCTATGACTATTGGATGTTCTTGCCAGCCTATTCTCGGGAGTTGATAGGTTTGAAGTCATAAATAGTGCTGTGCTTCAAGCATTGCTAAGAGCTGCTGGCAAACGCAGTAAAGTGCTGTTTGAATGAATGCTTACGAGCCTGCTGCTGCCTACCACCGCTCAGTCAGACTGCTCTGTCAAATATCAAATCATATACTTAATTATAATAAACACACAGAAATACGAGCCTTTGGTCATTAATATGGTCAAATCCGGAAACTATCATTTCAAAAACAAAACGTTTATTTTCGGTGAAATATGGAACCGTTCATTTTTTTAATCGAACGGGTGGCAACCCTAAGTCTAAATATTGCTGTTACATTGCACAACCTTCAAGGTCATAATTATGTAAAATTCTGGTAAATTAATTGCGGTCTTTGTTAGGAAGAAATGGTCTTCACACAGTTCGCAACGAGCCAGGCAGCCCAAACTGCTGCATATACCCTGACCCTGCTTGCACTCAATGCAAGAGAAGTGACAAATTTCCCTAGTTAATATTGCCTGCTAACATGAATTTCTTTTAACTACATTAAGCAGGTTTAAAAGAATATACTTGTTTATTGATTTTAAGAAAGGCATTGATGTTCATGGTTAGGTACATTTGTGCAACGATTGTGCTTTTTCCGCAAATGCGGTTTTGTTAAATCATCACCTGTTTGGCGAAGTTGAAGTAGGCTGTGATTCGATGATAAATTAACAGGCACCGCATTGATTATATGCAACGCAGAACAAGCTAGTTAACTACACATGGTTGATGAAATTATTAGGTTAACAAGTGATTAAGATTGATATCTTATAAAAAACTAAGTTTAATGCTAGCTAGCAACTTATCGTGGCTCCATGCAGCCACAAGGTCCTTTTGATGCTACACTCGCGTAACAGGTGGTCAGCCTGCCACACAGTCTCCTTGTGGATTGCAATGTAATCGGCGTCCAAAAAGGCCGATTACCGATTGTTATGAAACCTTGAATCGGCACTAATTAACCGGCCATGCCGATTAATCGGTCAACCTCTACACCGTATATCTGAATAAAATACTGTCCAACCTTTATAACCAAATAGTTCTAATCCAAAGACTAGCCTAGATGATTTATTGCCCCTCTCTAATGAGTCAGACTCAACCATCCCTAATAAAACTACCCTACAAAAAGGACTTATGCAGTTGTAAAACTAATAACATCCGCACTCAATTGCAGGGACAAACACCTTCAAAAACGTATTCCAAACCACGCACGTGTGTGTGTGTGTGTAAGTGAGCGGTCTGTAGTATTCTTCTGCCTAGAACGTCTATGCCTGCGGGGAACCATGGTCGTCCAGGCTATGGGCTCCTCCATGACCTCTTCCTCCAGCTCCTCGACCTCTTCCTCTGCAGGCTAGAACTTGTTGATCAGGATCTGGGTGGATCTTCTCCAAACAGTCCCTTAAGGCTGACCGGGGCATCCAGAAGACCCAACCGCTCCTAGTTTGGCAGCTCAATCAGCGAGCCAAAGGTGGCGCTCTGCTGCCACTGTTGCTCCCATGGCACATCCCAGGTCCTCAGCTATCAACGGGGAGCCTATCATCGCTTTCTCTGAGGCCTTGGTGAACTCAATGATCATGTCCTGGTCGATAGGTTTGACGATCTTAATACCAGTGTCCTTGTCATTAGGTTTGAGGGTGTTCACTTTCCTCTCAACGCAGAGGAAGGCTATATATCCTTCCTCTGTCTTTTTGTCCATGACCATACAGGCACTATGGACGATCCCAGAAGCAGTACAGGGACCAGATGGAGGCAGACCGTTTGCGGCGCAAGTGTGTGTTTCTTCTTTCCCAGTGTACACACTTGGTTCAGCAGACACTCTGTCACCATACAGGGACCAACTACAGAGGTCATGGTTAACCGTTTGCGGTGCAAGATTGTCTCTTCTTTCTCCTTGTGGTACACACTTCCCGTATTTATGGCACTCTGACGGTTCATCTCAACAACTGTTCAGAGGAGACTGCATGAATCAGGCGTTTTGGTTCCAACCACTGTGTCTTTGTGAGACGCAGAGTAGGTAAACGGATGATCTCCACATGTGTGGTTCCCACCGTGAAGCATGGAGGTGGTGTGATGTGTGTGCGTGCTTTGCTGTTGACACTGTCTGTGATTTATTTAGAATTCAAGGCACACTTAACCAGCATGACTACCACAGCATTCTTCAGCGATACGCCATCCCATCTGGTTTGCGCTTAGTGGGACTATCATGTTTTTCAACAGGAGAATGACCAAACACACCTCCAGGCTGTATAATGAGAGGGGGATACCTAGTCAGCTGTACAACAATGCATTCAACTGAAATGTGTATTTGGCATTTAACCCAACCCCTCTGAATCAGAGAGGTGCGGGGTGCTGCCATAATCAACATCCACGTCTTCGGCGTCCGGGGAACATTGGTTTAACTGCCTTGCTCAGGGGCAGAACGACAGATTTCTACCTGGTCAGCTAATGGCTATTTGACCAAGGAGAGTGATGGAGTGCTGCATCAGATGACCTGGCCTCCACAATCACCCGACCTCTACCCGACTGAGATGGTTTGGGATGAGTTGGACCGCAAAGTGAAGGAAAGGCAGCCAACAAGTGCTCAGCATGTCAGAAATCCTTCAAGACCATTGGAAAAGCATTCTTCATGACGCTGGTTGAGAGATTGCCAAGAGTGTTGCAAAGCTGTCATCAAGGCAAAGGGTGGCTACTTTGAAGAATCTAAAATGTATTTTGATTTGTTTAACACTTTTTTTGGTTACAACATTATTCCATATGTGATACTTCAGAATTAATGTCTTCACTATTATTCTACAATGTAGAAAATAGTACAAATAAAGAAAAACTGTTGAATGAGTATTTGTGTCCAAACTTTTGACTTGTACTGTATGTCTTTTTTTTTTTACCCAATAGGTGCTCTTCTTTGCGAGGCATTGGACAACCTCCCTGGTCTTTGTGGTTGAATCTGAACTCAGTGCTCAACCTTAGAAATAATTGTATGTTTTGGTTACAGAGATGAGGTAGTCATTCAACAATCATGTAAAACACTACTACTGCACTTGTTAAGCACATTTTTACTCCTGCTTATTTAGGCTTGCCATAACAAAGGGGTTGAATACTTATTCACCCAAGACATTTCAGCTTTTCATTTTTAATGAATTTGTAAATTACGAAAAACATAATTCCACTTTGATAATATGGGGTATCGTATGTAGGCCACTGACCAAAACATCTCAATACAATCAATTTTAAATTCAGGTCGTAGCACAACAAAAAAGTGGAAAAAAGGGGTGTGAATACTTTCTGAAGGCACTGCATGACATGCATTATCTGAATTAGGCCACAGAATCATACCTACGGAGGAACGGCTTCTATGGTGGAATTGTTTTGTGTCTTTGAACTTCCGAGTTGGTTTAACGTTAGACCAGAGCAAGCTAACAAGCTTGTGTGTGCAGAGCAGCACTATAATTAAAAACACATCTTACCTTTTTGTAGTTAATAAATCCAATGTGAAACGTGATACCTATAGTATCCCTACCAAGCACTGAAAAAGTCAATTCATTCTTCTTATTAAAACATCTCTCCCTAATTTCTGAATGACACTTGTAACGTTGTCAGTAGGCTATAGTTAACCTATGCTTCAGAGGGGAGGAGTAGGTAGACTAAACACACACACACCCACTGGCAAAGATTTCCAGCTGGCAGGCAGACGCTGGAATAAGTTTGAGTGACAGAGTGAAAGCTTTGCAAAGGCTTGTTATTGTGATTTTTGTGGGATTGGAAAAAAATGCCCGGAGCATAAAATAACGTTAGTAACTAGTGGCCAGCGAAGATTCCAAATCTGAATCACATCCAAACACTATGGCGAGAGCTGAAAACAGCAGTTGGCGGAGAGCATTCCTCAAACGTTGAAGAATTAGAGCAGTTTGCTGCTGAAAAGTAGGCCAAATTGCCAATAAAAAGGTGCAGTAAGCACATTGATGGGTACGAGAACCGTTTGTCTGTAGTTATCTTGGCCAAAACCTGTGCAACCAAATACTAGCTTGGGGACACCAATAATTCTGCCCATGATGTTTGTCTTTATTTTCTAAATAATAAATTGTAAACTTAAAAATGTACTAAAATACATTTGGTTCTGCAATGTTGAAAATCTAAAAGGTGTGGAGAACAAAAGTTCTCAATGTCAACTTATTTTTCAAGAAATGGGGAATTATATAATGTCCAGGTAGCAGATAATGGACCTTATTTGGTTCTAACTTGGAAAAGTCTGTTAATTTACAATTGTACAATTTATGCTCCCCGCATATAAAAACCACAAAGATAGTAATTTCTATGATTCACAAGGTGGAGGATCATACTGCCTGTAGCCTACTGTACATGGTAAGCAGGTGCGCACCAAAAAAGGCACTTCACTTTTTAGTATGGAAACGGCTGTGAGGATTTTTCCACAATATTCACATCAAAGACACAGAGAGCAATAGTTATGGTGTCTTTTTTGTAACTCTGCCATGGTTCGGTGGACAAAGCCTATGAGAGAAGGGAGGTTTTGTAGGGGTTTAAGATGAACGGCGAAAATAAGGTCTGTGGTAAACACAGGTTTAGGACGTCATACGTTTTGTTGATTTAAGAGTAAGTCATTTAGGAATGTTTTCTTGGGGTGCTCCAAGTTACTATTATATGCGTTTCTGGAATTAAGAAATAGGTAATAGGCTACCTTTAAGAAAAGTGCAAAGATGTCAATATATTTGGCCGCAACTGTATAAATGAACCAAACAGCGGCACCTGGTTTTCATGACCCCTGCTTGAACTTCGAGGGCCATGTCCCAAACAAAGATCAGGCCTAACAAGGCCTCCAGCATTTACGCCCCCCAGGCACGTTTGAAGTAGCCAAGGCTCAGCCTGCCAAATAAAGTTAATTACCACCGTTGCAGTGAGTGATCCTACATCTGCAATGCTTCTACATCTGCATTGCTTGCTGTTTGGGGTTTTAGGCTGGGTTTCTGTATAGCACTTCTGCTGATGCAAAAAGGGCTTAACAAATACATTTGATTGATTCCTCATTAAAAACTCACCTCACGTCTTTCCATAAGAAAGCTATGAAAAAGGAATTCTGTGGTCACTATACATTAAATGTAATCTTTTGAAGAAAATTCCTAGTTGTAATTGTTGATTAAGTAGATCTATAGCTGCATCTTCAAATCAGTTCTTCCAAGTATAGGAACAGGTTCTCTAAAACGCAGGTTATATCCTTACAAACCAAAGAAGAAAACACGCTGCTCTGAGAGCAAGCTTAACCAAAAAAAAAGTCAGAGCAACTGGGTGTCATAGTCCCACCTGCAATAACAGGAAAACTAAACACTAGCTCTTTCAGGTCCAGGAAGAAAGACAACTGCAACCTAGAGGGGGAAAAGGAGACCCTGGCCTGACGAAGCTAGAAAGTATTCAAGAGGTTCTGAGAGAGTCTCTCTCTACAAGGTCAGCATCCTAAATGGCACCCTATTCCCTATAGTGCACTACTTTTGACCAGAGCATCTACACAGGGAATACGTTGCCATTTGGTACTCAGCCTCCCTCTACAAGGTCATGCCGTTAAAGCCAATCCATTACATCGAAAGCGTTACACAAAAATTAAACATGAACTCATTTTGAAAACAAATAACATGAAACCCAATATCAATTTAGGTAATTGGTTTTAGTCATAAGGTTATTACAGCCAATGCCTCCCTCTCATCTTCCTGAATAGTGTAATCAATAATATATCATTGCAATCAGCCCTGTGCACAAATATAATATGAGTGCACTTAATGGGATTCCCATTTCACTCATTATCTGCTATCATCGCATGAGGTCAAGAGCTCCACAATGGAGCAGATTGAGCAATCCACCCGCCACCGCCCACCTGCCTCTATTGCAAAGGCACACCTGCAGTGTGCACACCCCCTCAAAATGTATGTGTGGGAGTCTAGTGAAGGCCCATGAACAGCAGCCCCCAGGCCCAGGACTCTGTCTTGTGTTGAGGGGAAAGGGATAAGGGCGTGGTGCTGGAGAGGCCTTGCTGTTCATCTGGTGTCTGGCCACCTCAGTCTTCAACACCTTCGGCCAGGGGAGAGAGACCCAACAAAGAGTTCCTGACCGCTGCTTCCTGTGGGCTACACTGCAAGGGTGAGGCCTCCAGTTAACCTACTTACCACACTAATGGTGGAAAAACGGACCCAGATGCCCCCCTGCTGCCCTGTCAGAACCACACCACGAGTCTCTCTTTTAGGCTCCATTGCAGCTCCCTTTACTTGTAGGCAATGACAACGGTGAACCAACCAGAACCAACGTGGGAGACAGAATTGCAAATGTCGGTGATAAATATGTGAGGTGTCATACTACGGATCCTAAAAATAATTGGACTGGTTGCAATAATGAAGGAAGAGTTGAGAAACTAGACCATAGTTAGCTTGCTCTCCCACAGAAGACAGCATAGAGAGCATGTACAGCGAGTCTGAGGAGAGCTGAGAGTGCGGTAGAGGTTGTCTGGCTGGAAAGGGAGTGGTTAGCGGCCCATATGGTTTTCCTGTGGGGGTTTAGCCTTGTTGGCTCAATGAGTTGACACTGGTGCCCTTTGTCCCTGTCTGGAGTCTGGTATGACACTTGGGTAGGAGTGAATGTGGAGGGGTGGGTCTTGGCCTGTGAACTGTTGGCACTCTGTATTGGGTCACTGCTAGACGGCTGTCTTGGCAGCACAGGGGCAGAGCAGATCCACTGGCTTTAGCTGTGCTCTGCGTGGGGGTCGAGCTGACAAGCTCCCCAAGGCAAGGAGTCTGGTGGTTGATAAGTGGAATACGGTATGAAACGAGAGCCAAGAACCTCCTCTCAGTCGTCCCCACCCAATACCTCAGAGACAGGTTGGCAAATTCGCTTCAGTGTGTTATCAAACCCTCTTCAAAATCTGTGACTGTGCGATATATTTCAAATGTAATATCTTGAGTGGGGATTTACACTGAGTACACAAAACATTAATAACACGTGCTCTTTCCATGACAGAGTGACCAGGTGAAAGCTAGGATCCCTTATTGGTGTCACTTGTTAAATCCACTTCAAACCAGTGAAGATGAAGGGGAGGAGACAAGTTAAAGAAGGATTTTTAAGTCTTGAGACATGGATTGTGTATGTGTGCTATTCAGAGGGTGAATGGGCAAGACAAAAAATGTAAGTGGCTTTGAACAGGGTATGGTATAAGGTGCCAGGTGCACCGGTTTGTGTCAAGAAATACAACGCTGCTGGGTTTTTCACGCTCAACAGATTCCCATGTGTATCAAGAACGGTCCACCACCCAGAGGACATCCAGCCAACTTGACAACTGTGGGAAGTATTGGGTCAACCCTGTTGAACATTTTCAATGCCTACCGAGCTGCAATAATAATAATAATAATAATAATAATAATAATTTGAGTTTAATCAATGCTACAAGTTGTGCTTTACACAAAGACACATACATGATTTGAAAAATGCTGCTCAAAAACGTGGTTAGAGAGGCGAGCCAACAACCAGCAAATCCTAGATGCCATTGCCTACCGTTGTGCCCTTAAGCAAGACACTTAACCCCCTACAACAGCAGCTCCCAGGGCGCACAGTGTGGCAGCCCCCCGCACCAATCCAAAACCTGAATATACTTTGTGTGCAATTGACCAATAAAGTGATCCTAATCATTATGGTGGCTTCAGAAAAGTAGAACTCTGCTGCCATCTGGTGGTTCATAGTATAGAACCACCACAGTATTTTAAACAGGTCATTATCATAAACTTCAACGTCTCTCAATCTTATAGATGTGGTCAAGCCTGATTTACCTCATCTCTCCTTGACGGCCCATCTGAGAACCAACTCTGGATCCTCTGTAGTACGGATCCCTGTAGTCCTCCTGCATACAAAGACAGAGCATGTGTTCAAATGTGTGTGAATAATACAAGACTGCCGAAAAAGACAATCTACTGATAATCAACATACATTCAACAGCTAGGCTACCACTTAAATGGTCCGTTTTAAATTAGTCCAACTGCAAAGAAAGTAAACTAAATCTTAGTTTTCTGAGA
The DNA here is from genome assembly GCF_965601325.2 of Salmo salar. NCBI lineage: Eukaryota > Metazoa > Chordata > Actinopteri > Salmoniformes > Salmonidae > Salmo > Salmo salar. The sequence continues at coordinate 6,591,655 of NC_138306.1, read as the reverse complement.
TCAATATGACAAAGGTCATTATAAAGCTTCACCAACCTGTCGGGGAGTTGGGGAGTTCCTCCCTCGGATGCTCCCGACAATGTCACCATGGTGTCCACGATCACTTCCTGCGTGAATGTTGTCGCTAGGGTATCCTCTATGGTCATCGTCATGGTAACTTTGAATGCCACCATACCGCTTTGTTTCATATTCAAATTCTCTGTCATATTCTTGCTCCGGTCTTGTCACAGCAGTTCTCCTGTCGACAACATTCACAACTCTCTGGTATGTTCCCTAAACAAGAAGCATTACCACATGGATAAGTTTCTTTCAAAAACACAAGTGCAGCGAGACAACATACTTCATGCATGAACGAATAAGTACTCCATGAAGGATGGTCGATGGCCTAATAAACACTCATGTAATGATAATATACACGCGAAAATAATCTTCACCGTCTGCCCAAAGAGTGGATTGTGCTAGAATGACCAGTCACTTACCGCTCTCTCTGAAATAAGCTCATCAGTGGCCTCTCTGATTCGGCTTCGGTCTCGCCTGTACGCCACTGCAAGTAAGGGACAAGCATACAATCACAGCCTTGACAATAATTAACACAAAGGGACGCAAACTAAAATGTGTTAATTGTCCACAAGTAGCTGACGTCTCAAACAAGTATGTACACTAATGCGGCGTTCACATGCTGTCGGAGTAATCGGAAGTTCGGAGCTCCAACTGGGAAGTTTCACTTGAACAACCCTCCAAGTCATAATTACAAGTGGGAAACTCAAAGAAAATGTTGTTACAAGAGTTGTCAAGTTGTGACGTTTCACCACTGACATTTCAACTTTTTGACCAAAAGAGGACAACAAACGGTTTGCGGAGCAGGTAAAAGTAAAATACTTGTCATTCCTCCTTCGTATGGCGGCGACTGCTAGTCAAAACAGTTATTTGGGCTCCACGGGAACATCCAGGAAGTTTGGGTGCAGATGGAGCGAGTGACGCAGATGTCACCTCACTGGCTGTGCTCTTGCGATGGGTTGTAAAATCATTGGCTGCAGAGCAACTCTGCTGTCCTCAGAACTGGATCATTATAAACTGATTCACATTTTCGCCTCATCCTCCCTTGTTAGGCCTAGGCTACTATAGGTGTTGTAGGTAGGTTGCATGTTGCTAGAATAATATGGATATAGGCCTAAGCCAACTACGCATAATTTCTTTCACAAGCTTTCCTCAGCTGTAGCCTAAGTTTTTTCTTTTTCTTCTCCTCATTAAATTATTCCATCTTGGTATTGTTTGCTCAATTTCAGTTCTTGTGGCTGAACATACAGTTGAAGTCGGAAGTTTACATACACCTTAGACAAATACATTTCAACTCAGTTTTTCACAATTCCTGACATTTCGATCCTAGTAAAAATTCCCTGTCTTAGGTCGGTTAGGATCACCACTTTATTTTAAGAATGTGAAATGTCAGAATAATAGTAGAGAATGATTGATTTCAGCTTTTATTTCTTTCATCACATTCCCAGTGGGTCAGAAGTTTATACACTCAATTAGTATTTGGTAGCATTGCCTTTAAATTGTTTTAACTTGTGTGAAATGTTTTAGGTAGCCTTCCACAAGCTTCCCACAATAGTTGGGTGAATTTTGGCCCATTCCTCCTGGCAGAGCTGGTGCAATTGAGTCAGGTTTGTAGGCCTCCTTGCTCTCTCACTTTTTCAGTTCTGCCCACATATGTTCTATAGGATTGAGGTCAGTGCTTTGTGATGACCACTCCAATACCTTGACTTTGTTGTCCTTAAGCCATTTTGTCACAACTTTGGAAGTATGCTTGGGGTAGTTGTCCATTTGGAAGACCCATTTGCGACCAAGCTTTAACTTCCTGACTTACGTCTTGAGATGTGGCTTCATTATATCCACATCATTTTTCCTGCCTCATGATGCCATCTATTTTTTTTAAGTGCACCAGTCCCTCCTGCAGCAAGGCACCCACACACTATGATGCTGCCACCCCCGTGTTTCGCGGTTGGGATGGTGTTCTTCGGCTTGAAAGCCTCCCCCTTTCTCCTCCAAACATAATGATGGTCGTTATGGCCAAACAGTTCTATTTTTGTTTCATCAGACCAGAGGACATTTCTCCAAAAAGTACAATCTTTGTCCCCGTGTGCAGTTGCAAACCGTAGTAGGGCTTTTTTAATGGCGGTTTTGGAGCAGTGGCTTCTTCCTTTCAAGTTATGTCGATATAGGACTCGTTTTACTGAGGAAATAGATACTTTTGTACCCGTTTCCTCCAGCATCTTAAACAGGGTCCTTTGCTGTTCTGGGATTGATTTGCACTTTTCGCACCAAAGTACATTCATCTCTAGACCGAACGCGTCTCCTTCCTGAGCGGTATGACAGCTGCGTGGTCCCATGGTGTTTGTACTTGCGTACTATTGTTTGTACAGATGAACGTGGTACCTTCAGGCGTTTGGAAATTGCTCCCAAGGATGAACGAGACTTGTGGAGGTCTACAAATTTGTTTCTGAGGTCTTGGCTGATATCTTTTGATTTTCCCATGATGTCAAGCAAAGAGGCACTGAGTTTTAAGGTAGGTCTTGAAATACATCCACAGGTACACCTCCAATTGACTCAAATTATGTCAATTAGCCCATCAGAAGCTTCTAAAGCCATTACATCATTTTCTGGAATTTTCCAAGCTGTTTAAAGGCACAGTCAACTTAGTGCATGTAAACTTCTGACCCACTAGAATTGCGATACAGTGAATTATAAGTGAAATAATTTGTCTGTAATCAATTGTTGGAAAAATGACTTGTGTCATGCACAAAGTAGATGTCCTAACCGACTTGCCAAAATCATAGTTTGTTAACAAGACATTTGTGGAGTGGTTTAAAAACGAGTTTTAATGACTCCAACCTAAGTGTATGTAAACTTCCGACTTCAACTGTATTTGTCATTCAAAATAAATCTGTGAATGAGTATAGCACAGAATCCAACTTTCATAATTATTCCCATAGAAAAGCTGCAACTTTAGGACAATAAACACCTTATAGGAATAATTTGGAAAATACTCTAAATAACTTTAATTTGTCTTAATGCTTTTAAGATATTTCAGTGAGTAGGGTTAGGCTTTTAGTCGTTTGGTTTGTAATGGCAAGGAGGGGATGATTATTATTATTTTTTATTTGAATGCATGTATCATTTGTTTTAATGCTTTGCTCAACTTTCAAGTTTGTTCAAACTTCTCACTAGATTTGTATCTCTCTCTCACTCATTATTACCGTAGGCCTCCCATGTTTATGGGTTATTCAAAAAAACAAACTTTCGGAGATTCATTCATTCACTCATTCGTTTGATCATGAATACGGTAAAACGGTCACCACGACAGCCCTACTTGTGTGACAAGAAGCTGCAATCCTACGGTCGGCAACTAAATCCTTGACGTTTCGCCTGTGAACTGTTAAATAGGAGACTGAGGTTGCGCTGAGATCAAGCTAGCTAAAATGCTATTGGTTGAAGTATTGGTCCGACTTCAAAAGCAACTAAACACAATCATGTTGGAATACCCAGTTTCCCACAAGCACATGAATGCCTCATTAGACAGTACACAGTGTAGTGTGTGCACTAGGGAGACTTAAGTAACGTTTATACTCTGACAAACAGAGATTGCACATCAAACTATTAAAGTATCTGAGCTAGGCATCAGGGTTACAGTACAACTGTCCCTTCATATTGTGCACACTGATTTTTCAGTTACTGTAGTGTGGTAGAGCTGTAGCTAACTTACTCCAAGTTGCTGAAGGGCTCCTCAATGTGGTGTGGGACGTGGAGAATGTAAAACCTGCAAATATTGATTAATATTTAGGAATTATCGAGTTGTCTATGGAGTGTATTGACACAAATGTGGTTGATATTCAAAAACTAGGATACAAGACACAGAAAGAAAAATTGCACATGTAAACAAAATCAACGGGGGCATATTCATTACATCTCTTAAACAGAAGAACCTACCTGAATTACACCACACAGTTGCTAACGACAGAATTCAGGCAGCTAGGGCCCTCAGTTTAATTACGTTTGCTTCCGTTTAAGAAACGTTTCGCAACAGTGTTTAATGAATCCGACTCCGATGATTAATAATGTTTCTATATGAACACCCCAAGTCAATTGCAATGATAGGGTCTCTCGCTAGTAATTTACAAACAATTGGATAGTTACTGAAGTTAGCCTAGCTAGCTTGCAAAGAGATGCTGGCCAATGCTAGCTAGCGTACACTGAAGCTGTTGTTGCTAGGAAAACCAACTTACCAGTTGAACGTGCTCTGTGTATTAGTATTAAAGGTAGTCTTGCACTTTTTGCGATAAAGTAGTAGAGTTTTTTTTATATAGTTCCAAACCTTTCTGCATGTGCAACATTTGACAACAAACACCACGAGCAAAATTCAACCTCTTCCTCGTCAGTGTTTGATTGGAGACGTGCAGTATGTTACGCGGAGTTTACCGCCGCCTATCTTCTTCTTCGACCTTTTTTTCTTCGGCGGCGGTTGGTATCCAACGTATAACTCTCTTCTACCTTGCTTGAATAAAAATATATATATAATAATAAAATAAACAAATACCCTACCATCTAACACTTATACTCACAAAAAATAAAATTATAATAAATAAATAAACATCATATTTCGGGCCAACAGCCTGAAAGGACGGGATACCGCCACTTAACACACCCGTCCGATGTCAAGTCTCGCACAACCAAATACCTCTCTGCAGCTGCCACCGCCACCTCAATTTTCAGAGACTTACGTTCCGTCCCTGCAGTACAGTTGATAACCTTTGCTATAAAAGCTAAAAATCCAATCTTACTGAAACATATACTGGGGTGGCAGGTAGCCTAGTGGTTAGAGCCTTGGGTCAGTAACTAAAAAGTTGCTGGATCGAGTCCCCGAGCTGACAAGGTAAAAATCTGTCGTTCCGCCCATGAACAAGGCAGTTAACCCAATGTTCCCTGGTAGGCTGTCATTGTACATAAGAATTTGTTCTTAACTGACTTGCCTAGTTAAATAAAGGTTAAAAAAAGCACTTGTTTGTTTATCCATCTGTACTGGTAGGATCCCTCCCATCTTCCTCTACATTCTTTTTTGCCTCAGCATATGAAAACTTCTGCACTACTTTAACCCTGGAAACCTGAACCTGAACATTTCTGATCCCCAGCCCCATGGGTATCCATATAATTAACACATACCACTACTTTCCCCAATGTTACACATTCCTTTGTCTCATGCTCTTCTGCACACTTCTCACACCTAGGAGATTCCTCCTACTCACTGCTGCCACATGCCCATAAGCTTGAAATTTACATTTAAGTCATTTAGCAGACGCTCTTATCCAGAGCAACTTACAAATTGGTGCATTCACCTTATGATATCAAGAGTGACATCATTGATGTATACAGAGAAGAGAGTCGGCCCGAGGATTGAACCCTGTGGCACACCCATAGAGACTGCCAGAGGTCCGGACAACAGGCCCTCCGATTTGACACATTGAACTCTATCAGTAGTTGGTAAACCAGGCGAGGAAATCATTTGAGAAACCAATGCTGTCGAGTCTGCCAATAAGAATGTGGTGATTGACAGAGTCGAAAGCCTTGGCCAGGTCGATGAATACGGCTGCACAGTAATGTCTCTTATCGATGGAGGTTATGATGTCGTTTAGGACCTTGAGCGTGGATGAGGTGCACCCATGACCAGCTTTGAAACCAGATTGCATAGCGGAGAAGGTACGGTGGGATTCGAAATGGTCGGTAATCTGTTTGTTATCTTGGCTTTCCAAGACCTTAGAAAGACAGGGTAGGCTAGATTTAGGTCTGTAGCAGTTTGGGTCTAGAGTGTCACCCCCTTTGAAGAGGGGGATGACCGCGGCAGCTTTCCAATCTTTGGGATTCTCAGACGATACGAAAGAGAGGTTCAACAGGCTAGTAATAGGGGTTGCAACAATTTCGGCAAATCATTTTAGAAAGAGAGGGTCCAGATTGCCTAGCCTGGGTGATTTGTAGGGGTCCAGAATTTGCAGCTCTTTCAGAACATCAGCTATCTGGATTTGGGTGAAGGAGAAATGGTGGGGGCTTGGGCGGGTTGCTGTGGAGGGTGCCGGGCAGTTGACCGGGGTAGGGGTTGCCAGGTGGAAAGCATGGCCAGCCATAGAGAAATGCTTATTGAAATTCTCAATTATAGTTGCAAATACATGCTAAAAAGCCCAAATAGGACCTCGCTAGCTTGTGCTTGGCTTTACCCACCTCCTCTCTTGTTCTGCCCAGTATGCTTTATTTGCTCCTACTGCGAACGACACCGATGAACTGTCTTGGGTTAGTTATAAACAGCTTTGGTACCGTCAAAAAGCAAACCCTCATCCGCACACCTATGGGTTCGTATCCCCCCCCACACACACACACACAGTTGCACACACCAACTGATTAAGGAATACCTGGGATAGGATAAAGTAATCCTTCTAACCCCCCCCCCCTTAAAAGATTTAGATGCACTTTTGTAAAGTGGTTGTTCCACTGGATATTATAAGGTGAATGCACCAATTTGTAAGTCGCTCTGGATAAGAGCGTCTGCTAAATGACTTAAATGTAAAATGTAAATGTAAATGATTAATGGAATGCTGAATGTTTTAGTTGTACTTTTAGTTGTACAATGTTTTAGTTGTAGTTAATACAAATATTGTTGTTGATCATTTTAATGTACGTAATGAAGGAGTAAGTCAATTTAAAAAGTGTCTACAGAAGACGCAAGACTCAGGAGTCATTTGGAGGGTTGCTGTCACAAAACCAAGTAAAGGACAGCATGTGCTTTTTAAAGTAAGGCCACATCAGGAACACTGTCATGTCACACACATACTCACTCACATACTCACTCACTCACTCACTCACTCACTCACTCACTGACACACACATTTCTTGTTTGTTTAGTCTCTTGCTATTTATGGTATCCTATGCAATCCCAGTAAATAGTTTTGCTGTTTTGAAGAAATTAAAAGAATAAACTCCCGACATTTTGTTCAGACTCATTGTAAGTGTCAATACAATGTTGCCGTCAGTTCCCAAACAGCCAATGACAGAAGACTGCCCATTATCAAACTAATTCATTACTGTATTTAATTATTAAAAAATATGTAACAACATTCCAAACTTGTTTAACATTTTCTAGTCCAAATATGGCATGAATACGCTCCATGTGTCGGTTTGCGACGCTTTCAATTGGGGACTTTTATTTTGAAGGCAAACCGCAAACTCCACACGGAGGACGACGATCACCGGTGACCATGGCAACGGAGTAAACAAACATTTTCAACGTGTGAAAAGCATGCATAAACGTTTTTACAGTCAACAAAAATGATTTACCCCAAAATAGATTAGAAAACAATAGTTTGTATTGTTATACGTTATTCTGTAAACCTGTAATGTAATGTTAGACTGTTAATTAGCTAGCTAGTGTGGCAAACTAGCATTTTTTTTTTGTCAAGCTGATACTTTTTTTCTTATTTTATGAAACTTTTAAAAGTGTTTAAAAATATATGGAATTGTAATTATACGTTCGAAATGCATATTTAGCTAAGTACATAACTCATGGCGCGTTCAAGATAACTGGGAACTTTGAAAAATACGAGGTCAAATTATGACTTCTGTGATTTTCAGGTTGGAGCTCGAAAAAGAGGCCCGAGGTCCGGAGTTGGAATTCCGAGTTGGATGACCATTTAAAACGAATTTTCGCAGTCGCAACTGTTTTTTCCCGAGTTCCCAGATGTCTTCAACAATTTGAATTCGGAAATCAGAGATTTCTGACTTCCCCGTTTTCGTGAACGCTGCAACAATGTTACGTTGTGTCGAGCGTGGGTAATGCGAATGCACCTCAACCAATAAAAACGTGTGATGGGCGGGACCGGGACGTTTAGTGTGCAGCGGCGAGGGGTACTTTGAGTGCCTAAAGAGAGTGATTGGGTAGGCGTTGCCACGTGATCATCATCCTTCCACTGGCGTTCTACGACAGCAGAGAGCGGCGTTGGTAATTTCCCCGTCAAATTAATCTATATTGAGTTCAAACAAATAAAGGTTTCATACGATGGGAGACAAGAAGAGCCCCACAAGGTAAAATTACATATTTATCTAGAAAAATTGCCAGAAAATGTGATGAACACTTGTAAACAGGGTGCGACCAATGGATGCGTAGCGCTAGCTACATTGTAGCTTCATGGCGGCTGACTGGCTCTTTTATGCCGGGGCCACCGTGTGTCAAATAGAAGAGTTTTACCTCGTAAATCTGACCATACGGCTCAAATAAGTGTCATTTGTATTGTTGTGTTTTTGTACAAATACACATCAATGACTGTTACCTAAAATGGCTATGCTGACAGTGACGCTCCCCTTATCGTGTGTGTGTGTGTGTGTGTGTGTGTGTGTGTGTGTGTGTGTGTGTGTGTGTGTGTGTGTGTGTGTGTGTGTGTGTGTGTGTTTTGTTGTTGTTGTGTTTGAAGGCCGAAGCGGCAACCCAAGCCCTCTTCTGATGATGCCTACTGGGACTGTAGCGTATGTACTTTCAGGAACACCGCCGAAGCTTTCAAGTGTATGATGTGCGATGTCAGAAAGGGAACGTCAACACGGTAAGAAGGGTTTCCACTAGATGCCACAAGTCTAAATTGTCTATATCGTAACAATTTATGAAAATAAACATTTGCTTTTTGGTCGTTATTTAAGGTTAGCAGTGTGGTTGAGATTAGGTTTAAAATCACATTTTAGAACATACATTTCAGAAATAGGCGGGGTTTATAACTTTGTGGCTGTGGTAACTAGTGATGATGTCCAGACAGTTTGACTTTTGGATGTAAACCTATCGTGCAGATTATTCATAAATCATTGTAATTGTAGCCTAAATTCAAGTGGTTATTTTGAGTGAGCCATTTCTATTATGGGGGCATTATTTGACAGATTATATGGTGTAGTTCGTCTGACAGATTGTGTCAAATGTGTTGTTTTTATCAATAAAGGGATAAAACAACAAGTTTGAACCCTTCTAAATGAACATTTCTGAAGATGTCCGGAGCCGTGCACAGAACTTAACCCACTGAGCACAAATGTCAGGTGTATGCATTCCTGTACCCTCAATATGTTGTCGCTATGCAGCATTTATCTATGTGCAGTGTGCTTCCTTATGATAGTCCCCCCCCCCCCCCCATACATGCATACAATTCATCATACACTAGAAATCTAGAAAAACAAGTCACAGGACCCCTGTATATTTTCAGTGTGCATAAATATGCAGTGCATATATGTATGTACCTGCTGCTCATGGCCTAATATCTAATATTAATAATCACTAATCTGTTTCTAGGAAGCCTCGCCCTGTCTCCCAAATGGTTGCCCAGCAAGTCACTGCACAGTTTGCTTCACCCACACAACCCAAAAAAGAGAAGAAGGAGAAATCGGAGAAAGAGAAGAGTGAAAAGGAACCAACACAGAAAAAGAACAGCCACAAGAAGATGAGGTAAGGATTGAACTGTTGGAACAACATATTCTTAGTTACTATGAAGGTTGGAGAACATCTGAATCATCTCATTTTATTATGATTATTACATTCTATCAAAATCATTTACAGGTTCCAAGTGACCCCCTCCTAGTATCCTACTAGCCATACTATTGACTCTCATCCTGTGCTATTAATGACAATATACAGTGGGTATCAGTATTCACCCCCTTTGTATTTTTTCACATTTTGTGTTAAAGTGTGATTGAAATGGATTACATTTTTTATTTATTTATTGATCTACACAAGATACACTAATGTTGAAGTGAAAAGAACATTCACAAATTTTTTATTTTTATAACAGAAATATAGACTTTGCTTAAGTATTCACCCTCTTTGTTTTGGCAAGCCTAAATTAGATCAGGATTAAACAAATGACATCCCGATACATATACTACTGTTCAAAAGTTTGGAAATGTCCTTGTTTTTGAAAGAAAAAAAACTTTTTTTTTGTCCATTTAAAATAACAGGAAATTGATCAGAAATACAGTGTAGACATTGTTCATGTTGTAAATGACTATTGTAGCTGGAAACGGCAGATTCTTTTTTGGATTATCTTCATAGGCGTACAGTGGCCCATTATCCGCAGCCATCACTTCTGTGTTCCAATGGCACGTTGTGTTAGCTAATCCAAGGTCATCATTTTAAAAGGCTAATTGATCATTAGAAAACCCTTTTGCAATTCTGTTAGCACAACTGAAAACTGTTGTTCTGATTAAAGAAGCAATAAAACTGTCCTTCTGTAGACTAGATGAGTATCTGCAGCATCAGTGGGTTTGATTAAAGGCTCAAAATGGCCCGAAACAAAGTACTTTCTTCTGAAACTCATCAGTCTATTCTTGTTCTGAGAAATGAAGGCTATTCCATGCGAGAAATTGCCAAGAAAATGAAGATCTCATACAACGCTGTGTTCTACTCCCTTCACAGAACAGCGCAAACTGGCTCTAACCGGAATAGAAAGAGTAGTGGGAGGCCCCAGTGCACAACTGAGCAAGAGGACAAGTACATTAGTGTCTAGTTAGAGAAACAGACGCCTCACAAGTCCTCAACTGGCAGCTTCATTAAATAGTACACGCAAAACACCAGTCTCAACGCACGTGAAAAGGCGACTCTGGGATGCTGGCCTCCTAGGCAGAGTTCCTCTGTCCAGTGTCTGTGTTCTTTTGCCCATCTTAATCTTTTCTTTTTATTGGCCAGTCTGAGATCTAGGCAGAGTTGCAAAGAAAAAGCCATATCTCAGACTGGCCAATAAAAAAAGATGGGCAAAAGAACACAGACATCAGACAGAGGGACTCTGCCTAGAAGGCCAGCATCCCAGAGTCACCTCTTCACTGTTGACGTTGAGACTGGTGTTTTGCGTGTACTATTTAATGAAGCTGCCAGTTGAGGACTTGTGAGGCGTCTGTACGAGATCCTTAGTTTCTTGGCAATTTCTCGCATGGGATAGCCTTCATTTCTCAGAACAAGAATAGACTGATGAGTTCAGAAGAAAGTTCTTTGTTTCTGGCCATTTTGAGCCTGTAATCGAACCCACAAATGTTGACGCTCCCAGATACTCAACTAGTCTAAAAAAGGCCAGTTTTGCTTCTTTAATCAGAACAACAGTTTTCAGCTGTGCTAACATAATTGCAAAAGGGTTTTCTAATGATCAATTAGCCTTTTTAAAATGATAACCTTGGATTGGCTAACAACATGCCATTGGAACACAAGAGTGATGGTTGCTGATAATGGGCCTTTGTACACGTATGTAGAGATTCCATAAAAAAATCAGCAGTTTCAGCTACAATGTTAACGTAAATGACTAATGTCTACACTGTATTTCTGACCAATTTGATGTTATTTTAATGGATCAAAAACGTGCTTTTCTTTAAAAAAATACATTTCTAAGTGACCCCAAACTTTTGAACGGTAGTGTACATCTGTAAGGTCCCTCAGTCTAGTATTGCATTTCAAGCAAAGATTAAACTACAAAGACCAGGGAGCTATTCAAAAGCCTCAAAGAAGGGCAGTGATTGGTAGATGGGTAACAATAACAAATCAGACACTGAATCTAAGCGTGGATGATGTATTAAACCACCCAGACAAATCAAAGATACAATCGAACTGAGCTGCAGGACAGGAAGGAGATTGCTCAGTTTTGACTTAAAATCTGCTATAACATCAATGTCAAGACTTAAAAATTGCTGTCTAGCTATGATCACCAACAACTTGGCAGAGCATGAAGAATGTGAAAATGTCTTAGATTTGGGGCTCACGTGCTGACCAGACCGGACACGTCGTGTGCGCGAGCGTCGCAAAATAAATGTAGAAATCCATGTTATTCAATTATTGCACCCACCCACACTGCTCGCGTGGGCCAACGAGCGTCTGCGATGCCAAGGGCTAAAATAGAACTCCTTTTTATTTCTGACGCAGATCGCGCTGAAAGTCCTGCCTCTTCCATCTCCTCATTGGTTATACCCACGTGGGTGATTGAAAGACGAACTGTTTTGCCGGTTGTCGTGGTAATACTATGAAAGTGTAGATGCCGATCACCATATAAGTTCAAAGATGAAAAAGCCTGGAAGGAGGAGAGATGACTAGAAATGATTCGGTTGGCCATTTTATTTGTGGATTAATTGTCGGAGTAGGGGACCTTGTGCATGTCAGGTAAAATAGCAACTCAACGTTTATATCCCAGGACAAATTAGCTAGCAAAAGCAAGTGCAAGGTAACTAGCTAAATTGCCATACATGTTTAATGCTTTTCGACCTGTCCCCAAATTAATGTCATTGGTTCAGAGTTTGTTTTGATATTTTAACCTGCGTTTGGTGTAGGGGGACAAAATAAATGTATGCACGATGGCGCACGCGCGCAGCCCGTTTGGGTTCCGTGTTAGACACACCAATAGCGTGTGTCTAACATCTGATTTTGTAATTTGTGCACCGATTTTACTAAGGCCAAACTTCTTTAAGAAAACAGCCCTAATGTTGGAAACAAACCTCATTATGTTGTCATCCAGAGTCACATTTATTTATTTTCTAAGCTATAGCTCAGTATCTTACAGCAGGGTTTTAAAGGACCCACCCAAGTTTGGTCTGCTTCATGCATTCATTTTTGTCATGGAAACAATATTGAAATACTAGTATTGTTCCGAGCTTAGATTTTACATGTAGGGGTGCGTGCGCGCAACTCAATATTAGGAAGATGTCTTTTAATATTTTGAGAGTATTTTGTGTAATCTTTGACAAACTACAATTAAATACATTCCAATCCCACTTTGTAAAACAGTAAAATGTGAATAAATCCAAGGGGATGAACACTTATGATACCTACTATATATCCACCCATACTTCTCTGTCCCCATCCCAGGCCCAGGTTAAAAAACGTGGACCGGAGCAGTGCCCAACACCTAGAGGTAACGGTGGGTGACCTGACGGTCATAATCACAGACTTTAAGGAGAAAACCAAGCCCGCCTCCACTCCTTCCAGTGCCGCCTCGGCAGACCAGCACAGCCAGAGTGGCAACACCAGTTCTGACAACACTGAAAGGGGGGTGTCCCGGTCGTCCTCGCCGCGGGGGGAGGGGTCCTCAGTTAACAGCGAGAGTCACTAATCTCCCTCCCTCTCCCATTTCCTCCCTCCTCACCTAACATAGTCTTGTGGAACCAGACAAGTGTGTCTCTGAATATTGCGTACAAGTCTGGCATGCAAGATTACACCCAACGCTACATACACCCTTATGTCTCCCCCATATCCATCACCCCACACGCCAACCCAACATTAACATGCACACATTGTATAATAATAAAATAAAACGTATGTATTATGAGGCTGGTGCTGGGAGGACGCTGTGTATCATCAACGAATTGGTTTCAGCCAATATCTGGGTCGTGTTCATTAGGCAGCAAGCAGAAGAAAATTGACAAACTGGAAGGTAATACCTGGACTTATCCAATAAATAAGAAACGATCATGTTTGTTTTCTGTTGCACAACGTTTTAAAACATTTTGTTATGGTGTGCCCTAATGAAAATGACCATGGCCTGAGTGAACTGAACTGAAGCTGGGTCTTGACTGTGTTGAATGAACCCTGCCTTGCATGCACAGCTAGCTGAGTGATGCCATGGGATCTGATGGTATTTACTTACAACACCTCAGTGTCATCCCTCATCACACACTTAGTGGTTGGTTGGTTTCTGTCTCTTACCGATGTGGACTATTGCAGAGTAAAAGAGTGCTTTAGCTACAGAGGAATACGAATATGCATTATGAGTAGGGTTGCAAAATTCTGGTAACTTACCCAAAATCCATAGGTTTTCCAGAAATCATCTGGATGATTCCCCGACTCAGAGAATAAGTAGGAAATTCAGGATTCCTCCAACTGGAAAACCTGGGAATTTTGGAAAAGTTACCAAAATTTGCAACAACCCTAATTATGAGAGAATAAATGTGAAGCGAGTGGTCCATCTCTTGATTGTAGATTGACAAAGATTCATTTTGTTAGCAGCAGATTGCACCTGCTGGCATATGGTGTGCATTAATTAATGAGAAGATATTGGACCAGTTTCCCAGATACAGAGTAGTCCTTGACTAATCACTTTGAATGGAGAATCTCCATTGAACATTTTTCTTAGTCCAACAGTAGGCTGAATCTGTGTCTGGGAAACAGGCCCATTGTTTTATAAAGCATTTCAGTTTGGCCAACATTTTACTGCACATGTTACTGAATCATATCACTGCTTTATGTTACTGGTTATAACCAGCCATGTTGTCATATGTACATCAATGAGCATCTCAATTATTGCGTTACTATTTAATGTTTGATTCACAATTGAGAATATTGTTATGAAGTATGCTTCTCTTCCACAAGTTTGTAGAGTCAAGCATGCTGTCATCCAACAGTGGTTTATATTGAAAATATGAAATAAAACTAAACTGATAGGTTCATCAGTCAGACTTGAGTTTCCTCCATTTGTGCTCAGTGGATGGCAGATGGGTCTTCACCATAGACTTTTATGGCTGCGTTTACATGGGTAACCAATTTCTGATATTTTTTTTCCCATGAATTGGTCTTTTGACCAATCAGATCAGCTCTGAAAAAGATCTGATGTAAAAAATATTTGTGGAAGAAACATCTGAATTGGGCTGCCTATTTAAATGCAGCCCAAGCTCCTCACACAGGAGACTGTATTTGGGATATTCATTTTTATAACCTATTTACAAGTACTGTATCTGCTAGAGTCTGGATAACTTGACATGTTTGGGAATTTTGTTAGAAATAGGTCTTTCTGGGCCTCCTGAGTGGCGCAGCGGTCTGATTCACTGCGTCACCGTGCTTGAGGCGTCACTACAGACCCGGGTTTGATCCCAGGCTGTGTCACAACCGGCCTTGACCGGGAGTCCCATAGGGTGGCGCAAAATTAGCCCAGCGCTGTCTGGGTTAGGGGAGGGTTTGGCCGGGGGGCTTTACTTGGCTCATTGCGCTCTAGCGACTCCTTGTGGTGGGCTGGGTGCCTGCAGGCTGACCTCCGTCGTTAGGTGAACAGTGTTTTCTCTGACACATTGATGCTTCCGGGTTAAGCGGCCAGGTTATTAAGAAGAGCGGTTTGGCGGGTCATGTTTCAGAGGACGTATGCCTCTCCCAAGCCTGTTGGAATTGCAGCAATGAGACAAGATCGAAAAAGGGGGTAAAATATAATGTAAAAAAAAATATATATGTATATATATATATATATATATATACTGCTCAAAAAAATAAAGGGAACACTAAAATAACACATCCTAGATCTGAATGAATGGAATAATCTTATTAAATACTTTTTTCTTTACATACTTGAATGTGCTGACAACAAAATCACACAAAATAATCAATGGAAATCCAATTTATCAACCCATGGAGGTCTGGATTTGGAGTCACACTCAAAATTAAAGTGGAAAACCACACTACAGGCTGATCCAACTTTGATGTAATGTCCTTAAAACAAGTCAAAATGAGGCTCAGTAGTGTGTGTGTGGCCTCCACGTGCCTGATTGACCTCCCTACAACGCCTGGGCATGCTCCTGATGAGGTGGCGGATGGTCTCCTGAGGGATCTCCTCCCAGACCTGGACTAAAGCATCCGCCAACTCCTGCACAGTCTGTGGTGCAACGTGGCGTTGGTGGATGGAGCGAGACATGATGTCACAGATGTGCTCAATTGGATTCAGGTCTGGGGAACGGGCGGGCCAGTCCATAGCATCAATGCCTTCCTCTTGCAGGAACTGCTGACACACTCCAGCCACATGAGGTCTAGCATTGTCTTGCATTAGGAGGAACCCAGGGCCAACCGCACCAGCATATGGTCTCACAAGGGGTCTGAGGATCTCATCTCGGTACCTAATGGCAGTCAGGCTACCTCTGGCGAGCACATGGAGGGCTGTGCGGCCCCCCAAAGAAATGCCACCCCACACCATGACTGACCCACTGCCAAACCGGTCATGCTGGAGGATGTTGCAGGCAGCAGAACGTTCTCCACGGCGTCTCCAGACTCTGTCACGTCTGTCACATGTGCTCAGCGTGAACCTGCTTTCATCTGTGAAGAGCACAGGGCGCCAGTGGCGAATTTGCCAATCTTGGTGTTCTCTGGCAAATGCCAAACGTCCTGCACGAGGGCCCACCTGTGGACGCCGGGCCCTCATACCACCCTCATGGAGTCTGTTTCTGACCGTTTGAGCAAACACATGCACATTTGTGGCCTGCTGGAGGTCATTTTGCAGGGCTCTGGCAGTGCTCCTCCTTGCACAAAGGCGGAGGTAGCGGTCCTGCTGCTGGGTTGTTGCCCTCCTACGGCCTCCTCCACGTCTCCTGATGTACTGGCCTGTCTCCTGGTAGCGCCTCCATGCTCTGGACACTACGCTGACAGACACAGCAAACCTTCTTGCCACAGCTCGCATTGATGTGCCATCCTGGATGAGCTGCACTACCTGAGCCACTTGTGTGGGTTGTAGACTCCATCTCATGCTATCACTAGAGTGAAGGCACCGCCAGCATTCAAAAGTGACCAAAACATCAGCCAGGAAGCATAGGAACTGAGAAGTGGTCTGTGGTCTCCACCTGCAGAACCACTCCTTTATTGGGGGTGTCTTGCTAATTGCCTATAATTTCCACCTGTTGTCTATCCCATTTTCACAACAGCATGTGAAATTTATTGTCAATCGGTGTTGCTTCCTAAGTGGACAGTTTGATTTCACAGAAGTGTGATTGACTTGGAGATACATTGTGTTGTTTAAGTGTTCCCTTTATTTTTTTGAGCAGTATATATATATATATATATATATATATATATATATATATATATACATACACATTTTAGTTCATGTATGTTAGAAACGTGTACACTGGTATACATGAGGCGGTATTGTATTGCAGATGTTTGTAAGGCTAATATTTCCTAATCTCTTTCCTTCATATCTAATTACTAAGGTATTTAGCTAGCTAGTATCTAGTAGGAAGCTAATTGATCATAGTTCAACTTGTCCTGCAAGCCAATGGGTGCTTTCCAGACACCCAGATACACATACTTTTGGCCATACTTTTTTTTTTAGTGTATTTGGACACCCCTTCAAATGAGTGGACTCGGCTATTTCAGCCACACCCGTTGCTGACGGGTGTATAAAGTCGAGCACACAGCCATGCAATCTCCATAGACAAACATTGGCAGTAGAATGGCCCGTACTGAAGAGCTCAGTGACTTTTAAATGTCTGCCCTGGTCAACTGTAAGTGCTGCTATTGTGAAGTGGAAATGTCTAGGAGCAACAACTGCTCACCACAAGGAGGTGTGCCACACAAGCTCACAGAACGGGCCCACTGAGTGCTGAAGTGTGTACAAATTGACTGTCCTTGGGTTTCAACACTCACTACTGAGTCCAAACTGCCCCAGGAAGCAAAGTCAGCACAAGAACTGTATGTCAGGAGCTTCAAGAAATGGGTTTCCATGTCCGAGCAGCCACACACAAGCCTAAGATCACCATGCTCAATGCCAAGTGTCGGGTGGAGTTGTGTAAAGCTCACCGCCATTGGACTCTGGAGCAGTAGAAACACGTTTTCTGGAGTGATGAATCATGCTTCGCCAACTGGCAGTACGATGGACAAATCTAGGTTTGGCGGATGCCAGGAGAATAAAGATTGGTGGAGGAGGAATTATGGTCTGGGGCTGTTTTTCATAGTTCGGGCTAGGCTCCTTAGGTCCAGTGAAGGGAAATCTTAAATGCTACAGCATACAATGACATTCTAGACGATTCTGTGCTTCCAACTTCGTGGCAACAACTTTGGGATGAATTGGAACGCCGACTGCGTGTCGGGCCAAATCGCCCAACATCAATGCCCGACCTCACTAATGCTCTTGTGGCTGAACATCCCGACAGCAATCTTCCAACATCTAGTGGAAAGCCTTCCAAAAAAAGTGAAGGCTGTTATAGGAGCAAAGGGGGGACCAACTCCATATTCATGCCCATGATTTTGGAATGAGATGTTCTATGAGACGGTGTCCACATACTTTTGACCGTGTAGTGTATGAAATGGATATCATAAGGTGAATGCACCAATTTGTAAGTCGATCTGGATAAGAGCGTCTGCTAAATGACGTAAATGTAAATGAAATAATATCTGGAACAGTAATTAGGGGTGTATTCATCACGCTTATTCTGTAGCAAAACGTTTGCAATAGAAACGGTTTACTCCAAACAGAAAACGTTACAACGAAGACGACAGTTTCTATTGGACAAATGCAGGTAAGTCCCTCCGTTTTGTCCCGTTTGCTTCCGTTTGGTTCTTAAACTGTAAACGATTCCCTTTGCGAGACGTAATGAATACACCCCTGTGCTTTGGTTTCTTGACAGAAGGTGGAGCTCAAAGTTGACGTAAACACAACGCTAGTTAGTCAATGTAAATCCATATCTGAAAGAATGTTACGGTAGTGCGGTTAAGTGCATTTTTTTTTCTCGCAAAATGCGATGTTATCTTCATGCACTTCTACTGTGCATGGTCTTTGCTGTCTTTTCGGTGCTGTATGTTTTTAATCAACTACCGGTAGCCTCGTCTTTTGAGTCGCAATACGAAGACGGATGGACCGACAGAAGAACAAAACAATCCAGTGGCAGGCAAACCCAATTTGGGGCCCAAGACACTGGGCACATAGTCAGGAAAGGTGGAGGAGTGCCAAGCCTTTTTGACCATCAAGAACATGACAGGACCAGGTAAAATAACAATTGATTAACTAACTAGGTAGTTAGTTGGCTACAGAAGTCAGCCAAGTCACTAGCTAACACGCTAAAGGTAGCCACACTTGTAAAATACTAGCCACAACTCTTCGCTAGCAGGATTACTAGCTAACGTTGGCTAACCAGCTAATCTGTTGACTTTACAGATAAAACATTGCCCCGTACCGTAAGGATGACGATGTACAACCACAGATCAATGAGCTAGTGGGTTAACTAACCCCCCATGTTACCAAAGTCATAATGCCATGGGGAAGATGTTGATCATCATTCCCTGCTAGAAATTCATTAACCTGCTAATTCACAATTATCCACATTGCAATTTGTTGTTTTTTCCCCCCCATGTGAGCTAACGTTACCTATCAAGAGATGTCCTGCTTAGTTCAAGAAGATGGGTACTTAACTAGTTAGGTATCTATTAATACAATTATTAGAGAAACTCAAGCAGTTGGCTAGATAATAAAGTAGCTCTCTAATCTACCCCATCAGGATTCAATCACCATGGAACCAAAAGGCATTCAACTTGTTGTTCTGTCTTGTGTAAGGCATTGTCAGTGTCTTAACTGGAATCCCAATTGTAAACTGCCTCCTGATGTTTGTGGAATGAACTGATTATTGGGACCTATGTATGCTTGGCTGGGGCAACCCCTTGAAAAGCAGACAGTGGCCACTTTACTATTTTTTTTAAAATCTGGCAGTAGCTGTGCGTGGGTAAAATCACTGGGGAAGCCAAGCCAGGAAAATAAGCCATGTTACAACCTAGTTGTGGTGTTTGCTCTATAACCTCTTAGTTCACATTACTTGCAACCGTGATATATAGGCCTAAGGCCGAGACAATAAGAAGACAGTGGCAGAATAAATGTTGTTTCATAACAAAACCGGTACCAAAAATAATGTAGTCCAATCAATGTAAGCTAAATATGATTTGGCTGTCTATGGTTCTGATTTGTGTGTGTTTGTGCAAGTAGAAAAACATTTTGACTCGCCCTACTTGTAGAGCAGGGATGGGCTACAAAATTCAAAAATCATGAATGGCTGCAGTTGTTCGTGGGAATCATGAGAAACGCCAATGCCTTCCTCTTTCATGTTGACTAAACGGTATATGACTTCATCATACAGTACGCTTTTAGTTTTTGTTGTCATAGGCTAGCGAGCAAGCATTTTATCCAGGTAGCCTAACTTCCTTTCATGGGCAACAATGAGCCAGCTAGTTTAGGAAAGGGCCTATTTTAGCTAGCTAGCCACCGGAGGACAACAACAACACAACGAGATGCAACAGTTCTAGTTTTTTCTGTAAATAACATTTTGCTCTAGATGGGATTGGTGTGAAGCCAAATCCAAACTGACTTCCCTCGACACCATTCACAGTTGAGCACACACAGTTTAGCTCAACGCTGATTGACTATAATTTTATACTTTTAAAAAAATGTATCAAGGGAGGCCAAATGTTCGCTGGCTTCCCTTGCATTCAAACCTACATGCTGCAACAATGTCCTACTCTTTTTGACCAGACAGCATCAGATAGATGGGCTACACAAACAGAGGCAGAGGGGCACTGTTTCGCTCGCTCTGATGCTTTCTCCGGTGAGATACATTCAGCCTCTTGCGAATTAAAGGAAAGTTATGAAACACATTTGAAAGATGAATTATGTTTTATTCTTTTTTGCTTGGTAAATGTTTTGGGGAAGCCTGGCTTCCCTTGGCATCCATGAATACACCCCACTGCAACCTGGACCCGGTTTCCCAAAAGCATCTTAAGGCTAAGGCATCGTTAGAAAAGAGGAGTGGGAGGCCCCGGTGCACAACTGAGCAAGAGGACAAGTACATTAGTGTCGAGTTTGAGAAACAGACGCCTCACAAGTCCTCAACTGGCAGCTTCATTAAATAGTACCCGCAAAACACCAGTCTCAACGTCAACAGTGAAGAGGCGACTCCGGGATGCTAGCCTTCTAGGCAGAGTTGCAAAGAAAAATCCATATCTCAGACTGACCAAAAAAAAATATTGAAATGGGCAAAAGAACACAGACACTGGACAGAGGAACTCTACCAAGATGGCCAGCATCCCGGAGTCGCCTCTGCACTGTTGATGTTGAGACTGGTCTTTTGTGGGTACTATTTCACGTATCTGCCAGTTGAGGACTTGTGAGGCGTCTGTTTCTCAGACTAGACACTCTAATGTACTTGTCCTCTTGCTCAGTTGTGCACCCCACTCCTCTTTCTATTCTGGTTAGAGCCAGTTTGCACTGTTCTGTGAAGGGAGTAGTACATAGCGTTGTACGAGATCTTCATTTTCTTGGCAGTTTGTCGCATGGAATAGCCTTCATTTCACAGAACAAGAATAGACTGAGTTCAGAAGAAGTTCTTTGTTTCTGGCCACTTTGAGCCTGTAATCGAACCCACAAATGTTGATGCTCCCAGATACTCAAATGGTCTATACAAGGTCAGTTTTATTGCTTCTTTAATCAGAACAACAGTTTTCACCTGTTCAAACATATTTGCGAAAGGGTTTTCTAATGATCAATTAGCCTTCTAAAATGATAAACTTGGATTAGCTAACACAACGTGCCATTGAAAAACAGGAGTGATGGTTGCTGATAATGGGCCTCTGTACGCCTATGTAGATATTCCATTAAAAATGTGCCATTTCCAGCTACAATAGTCATTTACAACATTAACTATGTCTACACTGTATTTCTGATCAATTTGTTGTTATTTTAATGGACAAAAAAATGTGCTTTTCTTTTAAAAACAATGACATTTCCAAGTGACCCTAAACTCTAGCATTAAGAGATTAGACTACATCTGAGCTGCTTCAATATTTATATCTATTAGGCCTATAGACTACAACTATCTAAAAGCTCACAGATTTCACTGTAGCCTAACCAATAACCTAAAGGTTACCATATTAGGTCTATGCCAATGCTGCTTGACTTGGTACTTGACGTTTTAATATTTAATTGTAGAATATCTGTAGGCCTACTTGAAGCCCAATTCCTGCCTGCCGTTAGACTACAGTGATTTGTTAAGCAATTGCGAAAACCATTGTCATCATTTTATTTTTAGGTCACATTGATATTTTCTATAGCAACGAGGGAACGAGCGATTGGATTTGGCTTTATTCATTCTTGCTCAGTTTGCACACTAAAGAAATACAGAATTTACTAAATCAAACATTGCATACAAAATAGCAGGATAAAATAGGGTTCATGGCAAACATAATAATACAAAAACATGAATGCATAATAGGCTACAGAACATTTCTTCCCTTGATGGGAAAACTGTATTGTAAAGCCATAAGTCATTTAACGGCTACACGGAGCTATTTAGTCTATATTTTGGGAAACGGGTGTGTCATTTTCAGCCGTTGTTATTACGATGCTGTATTGTTTTATCATTAAAACAATTGTAAATTCCATTGCTATCGGGAAACCTGGCCCTGTAGTGTAGTCTACCACAGTAGGAGTCATAATACCCATGAAACCTAGAGGTCAAACACAGAAATGGTTAATAAAAAAAAAACGTCCACCATTTATTTGATCCATTGTGGATTTTAGAAACACTTAAAATAAGGGCTGTGTTTCGTTTTACCCTGGCGTGATGTTTTGAAAACCGTGCAAATCTCTCTGACAATGTGACTTTTTTAAATAAATATATTTGCCTGCATTTACCCCGAAAATTGAAATGCTAATGTGGCTATAATACAGAACTACAAATGCCTGTGTCAAGCTTCACGTCACCCACCAGGGCTATGATGATCTGGACGAGACTGCCAAATCGAGGCAAAGGTAAGAATCTCTGGATTAACTGTCTAATGTTAGAAACATGTAGTAATTCATAAATTGGCTAAAGTTGTTTAAATGGACAATTCTGTTAACTATCTTGAGCAAGTTTTTAAACGGAAAATTCCTATTATCTATCGCTAGCTCATGGTTAGCAACATTATCCTGACTAGATGGCTGCGTTAGCAACATTATCCTGGCTACATTAGCCATATTTGTCTAGCCATTTAAATGCTTGAGAAATTCTTAAACGATTTATAGCTGTCTTTGGCCTTTACTAACCAACATTCTAGCTTGTTAGTTAATTCAATTTATCACAGGTGTTCTCCAAACAAGTTGTAGAAACGTCTCAAGGATGATCAATGGAAATAGGATGCACCTGAGCTCCATTTCTAGTCTCATAGCGTCATAGCAAAGGGTCTGAAAACGTATGTAAATAAAGGTATTTATGTTTTTTTCCCTTTGTCATTGTAATATTCATATGTGAATACATACTGAATTATAATTGGATGCATTTTACCGCCGTATCATACTGTGCGGTGATTGGTTAAGACCACCCAGACGGTTAGGTCATGGGCAGTTAGTTGATCGTGGTTGGAGATAGGCTAACATGTAGTTGTAGCTAGTTAATAAAGAGTTATGTTAAGAAACATCCTGTAGTTCTGCGTTTTATTATTTTGTACAAAGTGTACAAAACAAAAGTCATTATGGGTGTAAATTGATGAAAAAAATAATATAATTCCCAACGTCACCCACTGTATGTGCTTTCGGTAGGTAGCCTGATTTGCGTTCAGACAGGAGAAATCTGGTCATCCAAATCTAAACACAATCAGTCCACGAAGCGATTTTTGTGCGTCTAGACCCGTGTTTTCAATATGATCTTCGTATTCTGATAGCAGAAGTTGCATTGTAAGTGTCAAGTGTAGAAACCACTTCGGAATATGTGCAGCGTTTTTTATTTGTCTGTTATGACCAGCTATACTTTTTATTTTGTAAAACATTTTTTTGGAATGTCTGTGGTGGGGTAATTGGTATTCTAAAGAGGTTTATTCTTCTACCTGTAAGATTTATGGGAAGATTATTCAATTTAATTAGATCTGCTTTCATATTGTTGAGTAATAAATGCCGCAAAAAAATAAACTTCCTCTCACTGTCAACTGCGTTTATTTTCAACAAACTTAACATGTGTAAATATTTGTATGAACATAAGATTCAACAACTGAGACATAAACTGAACAAGTTCCACAGACAGGTGACTAACAGAAATTGAATAATGTGTCCCTGAACAAGGGGGGGTCAAAATCAAAAGTAACAGTCAGTATCTGGTATGGCATTAAGTACTGCAGTGCATCTCCTCCTCATGGACTGCACCAGATTTGCCAGTTCTTGCTGTGAGATGTTACCCCACTCTTCCACCAAGGCACCTGCAAGTTCCTGGACATTTCTGGGGGGAATGGCCCTAGCCCTCTCCCTCTGATCCAACAGGTCCCAGACGTGCTCAATGGGATTGACATCCGGGCTCTTCGCTGGCCATGGCAGAACACTGACATTCCTGTCTTGCAGAAAATCACATATAGAACGAGCAGTATGGCTGGTGGCATTGTCATGCTGGAGGGTCATGTCAGGATGAGCCTGCAGGAAGGGTACCACATGAGGGAGGAGGATGTCTTTCCTGTAACGCACAGCGTTGAGATTGCCTGCAATGACAACAAGCTCAGTCCGATGATGCTGTGACACACCGCTCCAGACCATGACGGACCTTCCACCTCCAAATCGATCCCTCTCCAGTGTACAGGCCTCGGTGTAACGCTCATTCCTTCAACGATAAACGCGAATCCGACCATCACCCCTGGTGAGACAAAACCGCGACTCGCCAGTGATGAGCACTTTTTGCCAGTCCTGTCTGGTCCAGCGACGGTGGGTTTGTGCCCATAGGCGACGTTGTTGCCGGTGATGTCTGGTGAGGACCTGCCTTACAACAGGCCTACAAGCCCTCAGTCCAGCCTGTCTCAGCCTATTGCGGACAGTCTGAGAACTGATGAAGGGATTGTGCGTCCCTGGTGTAACTCGGGCAGTTGTTGTTGCCATCCCGTACCTGTCCCGCAGGTGTGATGTTCGGATGTACCGATCCTATGCAGGTGTTGTTACACGTGGTATGCCACTGTGAGGTCGATCAGCTGTCCGTCCTGTCTCCCTGTAGCGCTGTCTTAGGCGTCTCGCAGTATGGACATTGCAATTTATTGCCCTGCCACATCTGCAGTCCTCATGCCTTCTTGCAGCGTGCCTAAGGCACGTTCACACAGATGAGCAAGGACCCTGAGCATCTTTCTTTTGATGTTTTTCAAAGTCAGTAGAAAGGCCTCTTTAGTGTCCTAAGTTTTCATAACTATGACCTTAATTGCCTACCGTCTGTAAGCTGTTAGTGTCTTAACGACCTTTCCACAGGTGCATGTTCATTCATTGTTTATTGTTCATTGATCAAGCATGGGAAACAGTGTTTAAACCCTTTACAATGAAGATATGTGAAGTTATTTGGCTTTTACGAATTATCTTTGAAAGACAGGGTCCTGAAAAAGGAACATAACTTTATTCTAAACTCTGCAAAAAAAGCATTCTTTATATATTTGTTTGTCAGATATTAATAATCCTAAGTATTAAATATTTGTTGTGGTCAACTTAAAGGATTGCTGTAGATTGAGTTATTTTTCCTATTTCCATTATTTAGTTTTTTTCCCACATTCATTTTATATCCTGAGATTTTTCAGTATTCTGAAAATAATTTTAGGAAGGGGGGTATTGGGATTTCAATACTGGTCAGGTATATCTGGAGATCATCTGCAGAACAGTTAAGTTTATATTCATGTTAACCAATACTGATACCTGTTACGTTTTGGGTCCTGTCTAATTCTTTCTGCATGCGGTAGAATTGCCAGTGCAAACAGGAGGGGGGTGAGGGGACATCAGTCTTCTGCCTCTTTGTAAAGCATTTTAATCAGATATTGTTTGTGTACATTTTAGCTTTAGGACATTTTATACAATATTTTTTATAAAATGTGTTATTTCATCTGGAAAGTTGAAAGCTTCCAAAGTTTTTAGTAGAAAAGGACATTCAGGATGGTCAAGGCTTTTCGGCATCAACAGCCATTATTGATTGATCTATATATATATATATATATATATTTTTTTTTGCATACTGTATTAAACTGAAACTTGCTCTTGGATGGAATTCTATGGGAAAGCCATCCATTCCTGGTATTTATTTCCGTGCAAATGTTTTAACAATATCGAATATTTATTCTTGGGTAATCTCTGTTTTTAGTGATTCATTTTTTTGTCTGTTGATAATTGCTTCGGAGTTGTTGAGATTAAACGATGCTCCTACAAAGGTTCTAACGATGAACGATGCTTTTGGGAAACCGGGCTCTGGTCTCAGTATGCCAACTCCTATGGTCAACGGGGTGACAAACAGTGACCATTTAGTAGTTTGGAAGATAGCATAAAAAATCAAATCAAGCTTTATTTATACAGCACGTTTTCGACATGGAATGCAACGCAATGTGCTTTACAGATAAAAACGAATAAAAATACAAAAATAAAAGCTGAAATATTTACTACACAACAAACATAAGATAAACAAAAGAGAACAAAAAATCAGGAAAATTAAAGCTAAAAATGTGTTTTAAGATCCGTTTTAATTATGTTTCAGCCTCCCTCAGGTTCTCTGGCAGGCTATTCCAGAGGCTGGGTGCATAATTCCTAAAGGCTGCCTCCATGCCTCTTTGTCCTAGGCTTTGGGATAGTTAAAAGACAGGTGCCAGAGGACCTGAGGCACCCACTGGGTACATAACTTAAAAGCATGTCTGACCTGTATTGGGGTACACAATCGTGGATTGATTTAAAAACCAATAGAAGACCCTCTTAATTCAAAAACTCACAGGCGGCCAATGCAGCGACCTTAAAACCGGTGTAATGTGTTCTCTCCGTCTGGTCTTGGTCAGTACCCGTGCTGCAGCATTCTGTATGTTTTTCAGTTGACCATGGCTTTCCTGGGTAGGCCAGACAGGAGAGCATTACAGTAGTCAAGCCTGTTTGTAATAAACGCATGGATGAGTTTCTGTATCAGCCTGAGAGAGAAACGGCCGCACCTTGGCAAAGTTCCTCAGGCGGTTAAAAAGCTATTTTGGTCACATTCCTGATGTGTGATTCAAAATTTTGTTCAGAATCTAAAATAACACCTAGGTGTTTTGCCTGGTGTTTTATCTTTTTATGGCCTGTGAATAAAAATTTGCAGCTAGATTCTCTCTCATTGCTTTGGCTCGAACAACAAGTACCTCGGTCTTGTCTTGATTTAGCTGAAGGAAGTTGCGAGCCATCCAAGTATTTAAATCCCCAATACAGTCTTATTTATCCGTGGAGCTAAAATCCTCTGGTGACACAGAAATGTAAAGCTGTGTATCGTCTGCGTAGCAGTGAAAATCAATGCTGTGCTTTCTGATAACGCTGCCAAGAGGTTTTATTTATATATAGATATACATTTACATTTACATTTAGATTATATATACATAGATATAGATAGATGGACCCAAAATCGAACCTTGTGGAACGCCACATGTAATATGTAGTTTCTCTAAGTTATGTTCACCAAAGTTTGACAAACTCTCGACCGGTTAAATGCATCCTAAACTAATTTAGAACTGGACCGTAGAGGCCAACCCACCTCTCCAGTCTGTCCAGAAGGACATCATGGTCAACTATGTTGAATGAAACTTAACTAAGGCTGTCTGTACTGTGGTGTGGACAAATGTAATTTTTTTTAAATAAAATGTTGCCACTTAAACAAATATTTTGTTTGAACAACAATTTCTCCAGAATTTTGCATTATTTCTCCAAAATTTTGCTTAGGAATGGAAGGTTGGAAGTTGCCCCCAAAAAATCTAGATTACATTGCTTCAGAAGGGGTTTCACCATAGCAGTTTTGAGTGATTTTTAACAATAGCTTGCGCTTCTTCAGATATACAATTAAAAACAGTTTTGATGAAGGTGGTGGGGATAGGATCGGGAAGGCAGGTACAAGGCTTAAGTTATGATATCACTTTCCTGAGCATGTCTGTGTCAACCAGGGAAAATAAATCCATAGTGGCTTTGCATGGTAGGCTAGGGCACATATCATCATACTTCTCATCAGGTCTTGCTTGAATGATACCCAGCCTAATGTTGGTTCTTATCTTATCTCTGAATATCATCATACTTCTCATCAGGTCTTGCTTGAATGATACCCAGCCTAATGTTGGTTCTTATCTTATCTCTGAATATCATCATACTTCTCATCAGGTCTTGCTTGAATGATACCCAGCCTAATGTTGGTTCTTATCTTATCTCTGAATATCATCATACTTCTCATCAGGTCTTGCTTGAATGATACCCAGCCTAATGTTGGTTCTTATCTTATCTCTGAATATCATCATACTTCTCATCAGGTCTTGCTTGAATGATACCCAGCCTAATGTTGGTTCTTATCTCTGAAATATGCTGCAAACTCATCACATTTAGATGAGGGAAGTCCACATAAATTGTACCCCGGCAAACCTATCAGGCCGTCAATGGTCGAGGAGCACTCTCAAATTATTCTGATTTAATAGTGATCCAAGTTCGAAAAAAGAGCTTGTCTGGCATTTCTAATTGCCTTGTTAAATATGCTAAGTTTCTCTCTTGAAATATCATAAAGGACCTGCAACTTGGATTTTCTCAAGTTCCGCTCTGCCTTTCTGCAATTTCTCTTTTTAATTGATTAGTTTCCTCACTCATCCAAGGGGCTCTCCATTTGGATGAGGTCCTTTTCAACTTTAATGGATATATGGCATCAATGGTAGCCCTTTTAATTTGCTATTAAAGTTATCAACTAAATCATCACAAGAGGAAGGCACAATAGGTGATGGAGTATTGTTCATACACTCTCAAAATCTGTAGCAACTTCAGGGGTAAGAGTGTTTCTTAATAATGCGTTCAGTATTAACCTGTGCTATGTGCCGCAAGGTAGTAAAAAATACACAGTGGTGATCAGATAAAGCAACCTCAACTATAGAGGATATGTCAATAGATAGCCCCCAGGTCCAGAGTATGGGTGGGCCCAGTAACAAGTTGGATAAACTTCATAGAGCTCCAAAGTTTAATGCATTCAATGGCCTTGGGGTCAATTTAACAATGTTGGGAATACCCACCATCCAATACTTACCCCAATCCAATGCTATTAAAACCATGACGGGGACTGTGCAAGTGGTGCCCTTCTTCCAACGTGCCCTAAGATGCTGCCCTCCTCCCTTTTTTTATCTCTTACTATCTCAGGGAGAAGCCAGCCTCCGCCAGCATCCAGGAGGCCACTAGAGATGAGCGGATCCATCTGGCTGTGGTGGCCTGTGGTCCCAGATTAGAGGAGACTCTCACCATGTTAAAGTCTGCTCTCCTCTTCAGCGCCAAACCGCTACACTTTCACATTTTCGCAGAGGACCATCTGCATGGCAGCTTTGGAGAGTCTGTAAGTATGGAGAACAGGAATTAGTGGCAGGATGAATATTGGTACTAAGTGATATGGCCCTAGCAGTTAAGAGGATGGAACTAGAAGAAAGAAACTGTTGAACTAGATATCTGTACCTGTGCTAGTGTGTGGTTGTCGATGTCAAAGCAAACCTGTTCACTTGTGTCTGTTCATTTACATTTACATGTGTATTTTCCTTCAGCTGGACTTGTGGCCCAGTGTCTTCCAGACCAGGTTTAACTACACCACGTACCCCATCACCTTCCCCAGTGAGAACGCCAAGGAGTGGAAGAAACTCTTCAAACCCTGTGCTTCTCAAAGGCTTTTCCTACCGGTGAGTCCTCAGGGTTTGATGAGACTGGCCATAATAAAAAATAAAATAAAACTGTTCAGTTTGCTGAGAACAATACACGTTTGTTTATGAGATATTGGACCCAGATTAAGCCCATTCCTGGACCTAAACAACTTTCATTGAAGATTCTCCATTTGAAATCTGGTTCAGGGAATCTGGCACATGGCGTGCTGTCAGAGTAATGTGTGTAATGTTTGACTATGTTCTTGGCCATTCTAACCTTTTTGTCTCCTCTCCAGTTGATCCTAAAAGATGTAGACTCTCTGCTGTACGTGGACACCGATATCTTGTTCCTTCAGCCTGTAGAGGAGATCTGGTCCCTGCTCTCATTCTTCAACTCCACCCATCTGGCAGCCATGGCCCCTGAGCATGAGGAGCCACGCATCGCCTGGTACAACCGCTTCGCACGGCACCCTTACTATGGAAAGACCGGGGTCAACTCTGGGGTCATGCTCATGAACATGACCCGGATAAGGGAGAAATACTTCAAGGTGATTGTGTCAGTGAGAATGAGCATCTTTGTGTGTTGGTGTATATGCTTGAGAAGAGGTGTCAGGATCTCTTGAACTTTCTCAGCATATTTGTTGGTATGTTCTGTAAAAGCATTTTGAGTCTAGAAAATTCCCAAACTGTTGAAGGTACAGTAGCAGCCAAAAGTTTGGACACACCTACTCATTCAATGGATTTCTTTATTTTAACTTTTTGCTACGTTGTAGAATAAGAGTGACGACATCAAAACTATGAAATTAACACATGGAATCATGTAGTAACCAAAGTGTTAAACAAATCATATTCTTCAAAGTAGCCACCCTTTGCCTTGATGACAGCTTTGCACACTCTTGGCATTGTCTCAACCAGCTTCATGAGGTAGTCACCTGGAATGCATTTCAATTAACAGGTGTGCCTTGTTCAAAGTTAATCTTTGGAATTTCTTTCCTTCTTAATGCGTTTGAGCCAATCATTTGTGTTGTGACAAGGTAGGGGTGGTATACAGAAGATAGCCTTATTTGGTAAAAGACCAAGTCCATATTATGGCAAGAACAGCTCAAATAAGCAGAGAAACGACAATCCATCATTACTTTAAGACATGAAGGTCAGTCAATCTGGAAAATTTCAGATCGCAAAATAAAAAGTGCTGTCGCAAAAACCATCAAGCGCTATGATGAAACTGGCTCTCAAGAGGACCGCCACAGGAAAGGAAGATCCAGAGTTACCTCTGCTGCAGAGGATAAGTTCATTAGAGTTACCAGCCTCAGAAATTGCAGACGAAATAAATGCTTCAGAGTTCAAGTGACACATCTCAACATCAACTGTTAAGAGGAGACTGTGCAAATCAGGCCTTCATGGTTAAATTGCTGCAAAGAAACCACTACTAAACGACACCAAGAAGAAGAAGAGACTTGCTTGGGCCAAGAAACACGAGCAATAGACATTAGACCGGTGGATGGTCTGATTTGAGATTTTTGGTTCTAACCACTGTGTCGCAGAGTAGGTGAACGGATGATCTCCGCATGTGTGGTTCCCACCATAAAAGGAAGTGTGATGGTGTGTGGGTACTTTGCTGGTGACACTGTCAGTGCTTTTATTTAGAATTCAAGGCACATTTAACCGGCATGGCTACCTCAGCATTCTGCAGCGATAAGCCATCCCATCTGGTTTGCGCTTAGTGGGACTATCATTTGTTTTTTAACAGGACAATGACCCAACACACCTCCAGGATGTGTAAGGGCTATTTGATCAAGGAGGAGAGTGATGGAGTGCTGCATCAGATGACCTAGCCTCCACAATCACCCGACCTCAACCTAAATGAGATGGTTTGGGATGAGTTGGACCGCAGAGGAAAAGCATCCTACAAGTGCTCAACATATGTGGGAACTCCGTCAAGACTGATTCCAGGTGAAGCTGGTTGAGAGAATGCCAAGAGTGTGCAAAACTGTCAAGGCAGAGGGTGGCTACTTTGAAGAATCTAACATTTGTTTAACACTTTTTTGGGGGGGGTTACTACCTGATTCCATATGTGTTATTTCATAGTTTTGATGTCTTCACTACTATTCTACAACGTAGAAAATAGTACAAATAAACTCTTCAATGAGTAGGTGTGTCTAAACTTTTGACTGGTACTGTCATTTGTACATTTATCATAGTTGTGTTCTTCAATTTGTAACGTTGGCTAAGGCATTTTCTGTAAGTCTTCTGCACCCCCAGTATTGACCAGAGGAGGTCACTGTTGCCATTCTTCTGCGTAGCTCACCAACTTTGTACTGCAGGGTTTCCCAAACTCTGTCTTCGGCACCCTTATCAGCTAATCGTCAAGCTTTGAATGAGCTCTGTAGGGTTAGGGCAAGAACCAAAATGTGCACCACTTGGGGTCCTGAGGACCAAGTTAGAGAAATATTGGTGTACTGTATTAAACATATCGCCATGCCTTAGACACAAAGGATGAAACAATTTGTTAATTGTTTGATGTCAGGAGTTTGGCTGTTTTAGTTTTCCATTTATATTGTGTCACATTACCCATGTAAGAATGAATGTGGTTCACACTGTCATTTAACATTTTTTGTTTCTTTCTTTACTATGACTTGTCGTAACAGAATGACATGACGTCAGTCCCCCTCAAATGGGTGGAGCTGCTGATGCCACTTCTCCAGAAATATAAACTCAACATCACCTGGGGAGACCAGGACCTACTCAACATCATATTCCATCATAACCCAGGTGAAACTCACCTTCATTAGGTCCCACCACCTCAAAAACCGTTGTGCAACCAAAACAAAAACGTGCATTTCTTATTGGACGGGTTCAGATAGTACTTCCATGTTTCTGATCTTTTTATTTAGTTTAATTCAAGTGAACATGATCCAGACAGACACATTGCTTTATTGTTGAAACTATTTTCTTTGTCTAGAGGAATAACTGTTTTCTGTAAGTATACAACTCTCATAATGGTGTAACAGAAATCCTCAGCTAACTCTCTCCCTCCTGTATTTCCTTGTGCAGAGAGCCTGTATGTGTTCCCGTGCCAATGGAACTACCGTCCAGACCACTGTATCTACGGCAGCAACTGTCTCGAAGCCGAACAAGAGGGCGTCTTCATTCTCCACGGAAACCGAGGCGTTTACCATGACGACAAGCAGCCAGCGTTCCGGGCCGTCTATGAAGCCATCCAGAAGGTAACCACATCATCAACTATGCCTGTAGCCTGGGAATTCAGACGGGGGGGATATTGAAGTAACGAACATCAGAACTGAGGGAGGATGTGCTTCCTGATGCATTTACCTGAACTCAGCAAAAAAATAAACTTAATCTCCCTGTCAACTGCGTTTATTTTCAGCAAACTTAACGTGTGAATATTTGTATGAACATAAGATCCAACAACTGAGACTGACACAAACTGAACAAGTTCCACAGACATGTGACTAACAGAAATGGAATAATGTGTCCCTGAACAAAGGGGGGGGGGTCAAAATCAAAGTAACAGTCAGTATCTGGTGTGGCCACCAGCTGCATTAAGTACTGCAGTGCATCTCCTCCTCATGGACTGCACCAGATTTGCCAGTTCTTGCTGTGAGATGTTACCCTACTCTTCCACCAAGGCACCTGCAAGTTCCTGGGCATTCCTGGTGGGAATGGCCCTAGCCCTCACCCTCCGATCCAACAGGTCCCAGATGTGCTCAATGGGATTGAGATCCGAGCTCTTTGCTGGCCATGGCAGAACACTGACATTCCTGTCTTGCAGGAAATCACTCACAGAATGAGCAGTATGGCTGGTGGCATTGTCATGTTGGAGGGTCATGTCAGAATGAGCCTGCTAGAAGGGTACCACATGAGGGAGGAGGATGTCTTCCCTTTAACGCACAGAGTTAAGATCAGTCAGGCTGTTTGTCAAATACCCTTACTGTGGGAGTTAACATTTCCTCTCCTGTCTTTCTGTCTTCTAGGCCCAGTGCAGTCAAACATGATTTTCCTATGTCTTATATACATTTCCACACTGAGGTTGAAATACTACTGTGAAATTGGGAAAGTTAATAATGCCTTTTTTGTGTAAGAGCTGTTTGAAAAGACTGCCTGAAATTTCATCCTGATTTGGTGCGATAGAGTTTTGGCCTGCCTGGTTTTCAGTTTTCCCCTCCACACTCAAACCACTCCCAGACAGTCCTAGCAAAATTCTAACTTGAGGTATCGCTTCTAATAAGCTATTTTTGTTTGTTTTGATTAAAATGGTCAAAAATAAGAATCCCAGCAAGGTACTTTAATTGTTACCCAAAAATGATTTCATATTGAGATTAAAAACTGCTGCATTGGACCTTTTAATAAAACAACCTATCCTCTAACATTTGCTCAATTCCATCATCAGGGCACTCCAGGCTATTGCTTTTTATTTGGTGGACTTCCATCCATCCAGATGAAAATGCTAAATTGATAGTCCCGTTAACTTCTCTGTAATTCTGCCTCAGGTCTCCCAAAGCCAGGCTAATCCCTACCTACCTACTGCCCAGACCTGCATCCACCCACCGATCACTCCTATTACTGGAATCTTTAGAGCAGGGTTCCCTAACTGGCGGCCCATGGGTGATTTTTATTTTTATTTTATATATATATATTTATTTATTTATTATTTAGCCCCAAAGTTTTCTGAGCAAAAACAAAATGACATAAAAGAATGTTAAAAACACCAGCAAATCAGCTCCATGTGATTTCTAATTGTGTTCATGTATTATTATAATCATACACACACAAAAGAGCATACACACACTCCTACAGCAGGGATACCCAGGTGTATTCTAACCCAGAGTCCACTCACAAACAACTGAGAAGGAAATGGTTCGATAGTGAAACATGCTGTGTGTTAAAACTTAAGCCAATAGTGCTCTTTAGGTTGAGAATTATTTCTCCGTTTTCTTACAGTGAAGCTGTGTTTAGTATTTAACCAGCCTTTCAACAGCTTGTGTTGCGTCTGTTGAGCATTTGGAAGAAGCTCTTACCAGTTCTTCCTTTGCTGCTGCTCTGTCTTTCATTCTCTTCTCTTCCTTTACACCTCTTTCAGTTTCCCCTCTCCCTGCTCCCCCCATTCCCTCCCCTCCCAGTCCTTTGAGGACAGCAGGCCTGAAGCCCATACTGTAGCAGGCATTTCTGGAGAACACTCTCATTCTCAGCTCACAAAGAACTCAGTCAGTGTCTCTCCCTAGACGACCTATCCCAGCTTGCACTGAGGCTACTTGGCAATAAACCCGGGCTCACCATTACTGATATGAGCCAAGCCCACAGAAGAGTTGTAAAAAGGTTAGTGCTGATGATGCTATGTTGAGACACAATGATGGGATGTTGTGGACAATGAACACAACACACACACACCAAGAAGACCACCATCACCAACCAACAGCATCCACATAAAAATCAATAGGAGACAGTTAATGCTGCTTTATGGCCTGCTGTTGTCTATGATAGATGATAAAGCAAGTGTGTGTGCATCCTTTGAGTGACCTAATGCTTAGCCAAACTGGGTTCCAATGAGCCCTCGTAAAAAGGTAATTTCCTCTTTACTGTGCCTGCTGTAAAAGTGCGGCTCACCCACGGAATGTAAAAAAAGCTTTATTCTTTATTCATGGATATGGCTGAAGAGATTGGGTCTGTAGTGACTGAGAGTCTTGGACATTTGTGTTGGGTTGTGGCATTTACATGACAAAACCAAACAACCGCCAACTCTTGAGTGCTTTGTCCATAGTTTTCCATAATGCTGCACAGTTTCTTAATCCCAGTGTCCTAAGAGCGGAGGGAGAGATGAGGTGGAGATACCGCGATGAGAGTAACAGAAGCAAGGGTCGAAAGCCTGATCTTTTGGGGCAATTTGTGGTCGTCCAGAGTTGACCGCAGAGGTGCTACCACTAGACCAAACTCCTGCACTGACATGTAATCATATATATGTTTTTTTTCCTCCACAGTACACATTTGGGGACAACCTAGTCCAGTCCCTACTCCTCCCCCTGGAGGCAAATCTTCAGGAGACCAAACACACCTACTGTGGAAGAGCCAGCCACATGTTTACTAAGAGGTTAAAACAGAGCATCAGCATACTTCAACAGGAAACCATAGAGGGAAGGTGATGTATACCACTAGACTACCACTCTCCTCTACCATCAATGGCTGACTGACACTCTGTGGCACACCTCTAAACTATGCCCCCAGGAGTACAGGGAGGGCATACATTACTGACATGTGTATATGATCCCGGGCGGGATTTAGCCCATGCTCTTCCCTCAACCGTCCATGCCCAAGTTAGATGAATCCGTCATCTGTTTACAAATGGGCAACAGCTACCGGTGCATCAACACTGCTCCAAAGACAATTTCCAGGGGAAGATGATCAGTGTAATACATTGTCTGTTTTCCTGTGGAACCATTGTTCCTCAAAAAGTTGTCCTGTGAACATGATAATCATCAGGTTAGGTAACTGCAGTCAATATGTGTGGGAAAGCACTGAAATTAAATCACTTTGCCCTCTACAGAATTGGACATTTCTATCATCTGACTGCAAAATGGTACAGTTCAATATCAGTTTGCTGTATGATTTTTCACCTGTGCTGAGAATGTCAGTCTGACATTCACATTGTAATCTTCAGAAGTATTCAAGGAAGAGAACCCATCACGGTTCTTTATATGCCCCGCATGATCAAAAAGTATACATTTTATTTAAAGTATATGTTAATATTATATCAATTAGATTTAAATATAAATCTGCAGTGTCATGAAGAATGACAACACATCGGTTAAAGTTTGTCATAACTATTCCATGAACGCAGTTTCATTTGTACAAAACTTGATTGTAAACAAACGCTAAAGGGAAGTGTTTTGAGGTTAGAATCTGAGGATATCAATATTGGTGTTATACAGTGCATTCGGAAAGTATTCAGAAACCTTGAATTTTTTCACATTTTGTTACGTTACAGCCTTATTCTAAAATGGATTAAATTGTTTTTTCCCCCTCATCAATCTACACACAATACCCCATAATGAGAGAGCAGGTTTTTAGATTTTTTTGGGCAAATGTATACAAAAATCAAAAACTGAAATATCACATTTACATAAGTATTCAAACCCTTTATTCAGTACTTTCTTGAAGCACCTTTGGCAGCGATTACAGCTTTGACTTCTTGGGTATGACACTAAATAAAAGCTTGGCACACCTGTATTTGGGGAGTTTCTCCCATTCTTCTCTGCAGATCCTTTCAAGCTCTGTCAGGTTGGATGGGGAGCATCACTGCACAGATATTTTCAGGTCTCTCCAGAGATGTTTGATTGGGTTCAAGTCCGGACTCTGGCTGAGCCACTCAAGAACATTCAGAAACTTGTCCCAAAACCACTGTTGCGTTGTCTTGGCTGTGTTCTTAGGGTCGTTGTCCTGTTGGAAGGTGAATCTTTTCCCCAGTCTGAGGACCTGAGCACTCTGGAGCAGGTTTTCATCAGTGATCTCTCTGTACTTTTCTCTGCTCATCTTTCCCTTGATCCTGACCAGTCTCCCAGTCCCTGCCGCGGAAAAACATCCCCACAGCATGATGCTGCCACCACCATGCTTCACCGTAGGGATGGTGCCAGGTTTCCTCCAGATGTGATGCTTGGGAGTCAGGCTGAAGAGTTTAGTCTTGGTTTCATCAGACCTGAGAATCTTGTTTCTCATTGTCTGAGAGTCCTTTAGGTGCCTTTTGGTAAACCCCAAGTGGGCTGTCATGTGCTTTTTACTGAGGAGTGGCTTCCGTCTGGCCACTCTACCATTAAGGCCTGATTGGTGGATTCCTGCGAAGATGGTAGAAACTTCCAGAAGGATAACCATCTCCGAAGAGGGACTCTGGAGCTCTGTTAGAGTGACCATTGGGTTCTTGGTCACCTCCCTGACCAAGGCCCTTCTCCCCCGATTGCTCAGTTTGGCCAGAAGAGTCTCGGTGGTTCCAAACTTCTTCCATTTAAGAATGTGTGAGGCCGTTGTATTCTTGGGGACCTTCAATGCTGCAGACATTTTTTGGTACCCTTTCCCAGATGCTTCTCGACACAATCCTGTCTCGGAGCTCTACGGACAATTCCTTCAACCTCATGGCTTGGTTTTTGCTCTGTCATGCACTGTTAACTGTGGGACCTTTTAAATAGACTGGTGTGTGCCTTTCCAAATCATGTCCAATCAGTTGAATATATCACAGGTGGACTCAAATCAAGTTGTAGAAACATCAGAAAGGATGATCAATGGAAACAGGATGCACATTTCTAAAAACCTGTTTTCGCCTTGTCATTATGGGGTATTGTGTGTAGATTGAAGAAAAAAATGTATTCATTCAATTTTAGAATAAGGCTGTAATGTAACAAAATGGCAAAAAGGGGAAGGGGTCTGAATACCTTACGAATGAACTGTAAATGAGATTACATCTATCAACAGTATGCACTTTTAATGTCTGCCATATTATAACTCGATAATGATTATAACTACTGAGTAAATGATCTGAGAATATGTCCATAGTCTCCATGTAAAGAGATAGATCTAATTCTATAATAACCATTAATCAATATTTGTGTGGAATTAGGAATGAAGGTTTACTGAAGAGATTTAATCATAACATGTTTGGTTTTAGCTAAAGTTTACATGTGATAGGTTGTTATGCTCTGTGCATTGAACTTATCCCACAGGTTTATGCTGTACCTGAAAAGTACGCACTGTACTTCATTATAAATAATTCATGTTTCTGGATTCACATGTGAATTTTATAGCTCCTATAGGTACTAAACAAGCAAACATACAATCAACTGAAAATACCTTTAATATGTATTGAATACATTTTAAATAACATACATTTTCTCCAATTGTACATTGACTTAACACAACCAAACTGTATTAAGAAGTGATTTGTCACTCTTTCCCTCCATTTAACTAATGCTAAAAACAGATTTTGCACTATTGATTGTACAAATCATGGATTATGTCTTAAAATATCAATGTTAAAATCTGACAGTGTATGAAATGTTTTGAGTATATCAAATCTATGGTAAAACAAGTTTGTTCATTGTGATGTTATAGCCATATATTGTTTATAATAAATATTACACTTAAATATTACACCTTGTTGTGAACTTGGCTGTGCTGCTTGACCTACAGTAAATATGCAATATTTCATATATAAAAGGCTACAATCGACAGAACAGTGTTGGTGGAATTAAGCATGAAAGCAGTGTCTTTTTGTAGTAGTAGTCTTGGAGTTTCGCAAACAGACTAAGAGAAATGGAAGGAGATAATTAGTTATGAATATGGTCTATTTTATTCATGGTATAGACATGGTATTTTTGTTAATTAAGTCTACCTCAAAGTTGATATCATGTGTATAGGCTACAGTCATTATATGGAGTATATACAGTGGCAAGAAAAAGTATGTGAAACCTTTGGAATTACCTGGATTTCTGCAAAAATTGGTCATGTAACTTGATCTGATCTTCATTTAAGTCACAACAATAGACAAACAGTCTGCTTAAACTAATAACACACTAACAATTATAGGTTTTCATGTATTTTTATTGAACACACCTTAAACATTCACAGTACAGGGTGGAAAAAGTATGTGAACCCTTGGGTTTAATAACTGGTTGACCCTCCTTTGGCAGCAATAACCTCAACCAAATGTTTTCGTAGTTGCGGATCAGACCTGCACAACGGTCATGAGGAATTTTGGACCATTCCTCTTTACAAAACTGTTTCAGTTCAACAATATTCTTGGGATGTCTGGTGTGAACTGCTCTCTTAAGGTCATGCCACAGCATCTCAATCGGGTTGAGGTCAGGATCAGACTGGGCCACTCCAGAAGGTGTATTTTCTTCTGTTGAAGCCGTTCTGTTGTGGGTCGTTGTCCTTTTGGCTTTTTTTTCTCCACACATAGTGCTGTGTGTTCCTTCCAAACAACTCAACTTTAGTTTAATCTGTCCACAGAATAACATCCAGGTGCTCTTTTGCGAACTACAGACGTGCAACAATGTTTTTTTTGGACAGCAATGGGTTCTTCCGTGGTGTCCTCCCATGAACAACATTCTTGTTTTGCGTATCGTACACTCGTCAACAGAGATGTTAGCATGTTCCAGAGATTTCTGTAAGTCTTTAGCTGACACTCTAGAATTCTTCTTAACCTCATTGAGCATTCTGCGCTGTGCTCTTGCAGTCATCTTTGCAGGACGGCCACTCCTAGGAAGAGTAGCAACAGTGCTGAACTTTCTCGATTTATACGCAGTTTGTCTTTTTTTAATACGGGAGGTAAAGGCAAAAAAGGCCATGGTGGCAAAGTAAATACAATATAGCAAGTAAAACACTGGAATGGTAGATTTGTAGTGGAAGAAAGTGCAAAGTAGAAATAATGGGGTGTAAACGAGCTAAATAAATAAATAAATGCAGTAGGGCAAGAGGTAGTTGTTTGGACTAAATAATAGATGGGCTATGTACAGGTGCAGTGATCTGTGAAGTGCTCTGACAGCTGGTACTTAAAGCTAGTGAGGGAGATGTGTTTCCAGTTTCAGAGATTTTTGTAGTTCGTTCCAGTCATTGGCAGCAGAGAACTGGAAGGAGAGACGCCCAAAGGAGGAATTGGCTGTGGGGGTGACCAGAGAGATATACCTGCTGGAGCGCGTGCTACAGGTGGGTGCTGCTATGGTGACCAGTGAGCTGAGATAAGGGGGGACTTTACCTAGCAGGGTCTTGTAGATGACCTGGAGCCAGTGGGTTTGGCAATGAGTATGAAGCGAGGGCTAGCCAACGAGAGCGTACAGGTCGCAGTGGTGGGTAGTATATGGGGCTTTGGTGACAAAATGGATGGCACTGTGATAGACTGCATCCAGTTTATTGAATAGGGTATTGGAGGCTATTTTGTAAATGACATCGCCAAAGTCGAGGATTGGTAGGATGCTCAGTTTTACGAGGGTATGTTTGGCAGCATGAGTGAAAGATGCTTTGTCGTGAAATAGGAAGCCAATTCTAGATTTAACTTTGGATTGGAGATGTTTGATGTGAGTCTGGAAGGAGAGCTTACAGTCTAACCAGACACCTAGGTATTTGTAGTTGTCCACATATTCTAAGTCAGAACCGTCCAGAGTAGTGATGCTGGATGGGCGGGCAGGTACGGGCAGCGATCGGTTGAAGAGCATGCATTTAGTTTTACTAGTATTTAAGAGCAGTTGGAGGCCACGGAAGGAGAGTTGTATGGCATTGAAGCTCGTCTGGAGGGTTGTTAACAGTGTCCAAAGAAGGGCCAGAAGTATACAGAATGGTGTCTGCGTAGAGGTGGATCAGAGACTCACCAGCAGCAAGAGCGACATCATTGATGTATACAGAGAAAAGAGTTGGCCCGAGAATTTAACCCTGTGGCACCCCTATAGAGACTACCAGAGGCCCGGACAACAGGCCATCTGATTTGACACATTGAACTCTATCAGAGAAGTAGTTGGTGAAACAGGCGAGGCAATCATTTGAGAAACCAAGGCTATTGAGTCTGCCGATAAGAATGCGGTGATTGACAGAGTCGAAAGCCTTGGCCAGGTCAATGAATACGGCAGCACAGTATTGTTTCTTATCGATGGCGGTTACGATATCGTTTAGGACCTTGAGTGTGGCTGAGGTGCACCCATGACCAGCTCTGAAACCAGATTGCATAGCGGAGAAGGTGCGGTGGGATTCGAAATGGTCGGTGATCTGTTTGTTAACTTGGCTTTCGAAGACCTTAGAAAGGCAGGGTAGGATAGATATAGGTCTGTAGCAGTTTGGGTCTAGAGTGTCCCCTCCTTTGAAGAGGGGGATGACAGCAGCTGCTTTCCAATCTTTTGGAATCTCAGACAACACGAAAGAGAGGTTGAACAGGCTAGTAATAGGGGTTGCAACAATTTCGGCAGATAATTTTAGAAAGAAAGGGTCCAGATTGTCAATCCCGGCTGATTTGTAGGGGTCCAGATTTTGCAGCTCTTTCAGAACATCAGCTGACTGGATTTGGGAGAAGGAGAAATGGGGAAGGCTTGGGCGAGTAGCTGTGGGGGTTGCAGTGCTGTTGACCGCGGTAGGGGTAGCCAGGTGGAAAGCATGGCCAGCCGTAGAAAAATGCTTATTGAAATTCTCAATTATAGTGGATTTATCGGAGGTCTTACCGTGGACTGATGATCATCAAGGTTTTTAGCGATACTTTTGTTACCCTTTCCAGCTTTATGCAAGTCAACAATTGGTAATCTTCAGTCTTCTGAGCTCTCTTTTGTTCGAGACATGGTTCACATCAGGCAATGCTTCTTGTGAATAGCAAACTCTCAAATTGAGTTTTTTATTTTTTATTATTGGGCAATGCAGCTCTAACCAACATCTCCAATCTTGTGTCGTTGATTGGACTCCAGATTAGCTGACTCCAATTAGCTTTTGGAGAAGTCATTAGCGTAGGGGGTCACATACTTTTTCCAACCTACACTGTGAATTTTTTAATTATGTATTCAATATAGACGAGAAAAATACAGTAACTTGTGTGTTATTAGTTTAAGCACACCGTTTGTCTATTGTTGTGACTTAGATGAAGATCAGATCAAATTTGATGACCAATTTATGCAGAACTCCAGGTAATTCCAAAGGGTTCACATATACTTTTTCTTACCAGGTGAAAGCTATAATCCCTTGTTGATGTCAATCAGTGTAGATGAAGGGGAGGCGATGGGTTAAACAAGGTTTTTAAGCCTTCAGACAATTGAGACCTGGATTGTGTGTGTGTGTGTGTGTGTGTGTGTGTGTGTGTGTGCGTGCCATTCAGAAGGTGAATGGGCAAGACAAAAGTTTTAGTGCCTTTGAATGGGGTGTGGTAGTAGGTGTCAGGCGCACCAGTTTGTGTCACAAACTGCTACGCTGCTGGGTTTTTCATGCTGAAAGGTTTCCCGTGTGCATCAAGAATGGTCCACCAGCCAAAGGACATCCAGCCAACTTGACACAACTGTGGGAAAAATTATGTGAATATGAAAAAGATAATTTATGTTTAAAGACTTACGGGTGTTTGGCTTGCTTGTATGACATCAAAGCGGTATTTATTATAATCCTCAAAGTTTCATCTCTCAAAATATAGTGAGTCTTCTTCATTTACAGCATTTTCCTCACTCAAGACAATAACAAATGTGGAAGAGTTTTCCAATTACTGCCGCTTTGAAATGCAGAGCCAGAGCTCTGACGTCATGTATATCCACTACGTTCCAATTTTAGGCGCTTATCAGTGCCCAAATCTGCAATCTTCATCCCGTATACGAGTACCAGTATAAAGGGTTTAAAGGTCAACTGCCCCTTTAGAACCGACTTCTCTGGTTTTAAAAAGACTGTTGCATCGATATGATTCCTGAAACATGAATTCTAGTGTCATAATTGACTACAAAG
This sequence comes from Salmo salar, assembly GCF_965601325.2. Classification (NCBI taxonomy): domain Eukaryota; kingdom Metazoa; phylum Chordata; class Actinopteri; order Salmoniformes; family Salmonidae; genus Salmo; species Salmo salar. The sequence continues at coordinate 6,548,808 of NC_138306.1, read as the reverse complement.
TGTAAATAGGATCATTTTCATTGTAATGTCAGTCTCTTCCAAAACAGAGTTTTGTAAATGAGTTCGTCACGACTTACTGGATTGTTGGGTATGGATAGCTTTTGCCAATGAGGCACAATTGCCCAGAGACGACACGTTGTGGTCCGCCCCCTGCCTGCCTCCCTTCTGCTCAATAGCACTTTAAAATCCCAGACATTAAGTCAGTATGCAGTAAATGGCCTAACACGGGTGGTAAGTATACTGGGGCCTCAATGTCAGCTGGTATATAATAACCTATAGCTATCATTCGCAGTTGTATGGGATCTCTCAATTTATATTTAACTAGACAAGTCAGTTAAGAACAAATTATTATTTACAAAGACTGCCTAGGAACAGTGGGTTTAACTGCCTTGTTCAGTGGCAGAACGACAGATTTTTACCTTGTCAGCTTCGGGATTCGATCTAGCAACCTTTCGGTTACTGGCCCAACGCTCTACCTGCCGCCCAGAATCTATCAGAAGGATATAATAATGAATCCTCATGCATGCTATTAGTTACCAATTGGGTACACAACAATGACTGTTGTTCATTTTACCTTTACCTTTACAAGAAAAGACTGAAAGGATCTTTGAATCTTTTAGGATCAAATAGTAAGGTCAAGAAAGTGTTGATGAAATGTGGATGTAATTCGGTAATGTCAGTTTTTTATTTAATTTTTTATCTTTGAGAGTCAAATAGAGCAAGGCTTCTGTAATGTGAAAACACCTTCCCCCATCTACCCAACAACACTTTTCTTTCTAGGAGGAGGATGAGTCTTGTTAGCTGAGAGAGAGAGCTCCCTGCCAGCCATGTGTCTTGTTGCGGTGTCAACTAGCTGAAGTGACAAACTGGAGATGAGGAAACACAGAAACTTTGTCACAGCCAGGCCTGGGAAGAGGACATTTGTTTTCTCAGCAGCACATCCGTCTCCCTCTTTCCCTTCTTTCCTTCTCGCTCCAGGCGAAGTAGGATATTTTTTGAAGAGCCAGACGTTTGATCAATAATACATTACTATAGCGCTGCTGAGACAGGTATAATTGTGCTGATATGTCAGGGCTTAGAACAATTAATATAATTTACCATGTACATTAGCTATGCATGGGTTGCGTCCCAAATGGCTACCTATTTCCTATGTAGAGCACTACTTTTGACAATAGCCCTGGGCCCGGTTTCCCGATAGCGATGGAACTTAATAAGCTTAGTGCGTTTCCCAAAACACCATGCATAGATAACGTTCACTAAGTGTGTCGTTGGAGCATACTGATACGATCGAAAGAAAGCTATCGCTGCTGTCAGCTCAGCTTTCTCCATTCAAATCTTACTTTTAACATTATAATTATTACACAATACTGACGATGGATCAGCTCCTAGAGAGATATTACCACCTATATTGAGGCGGCTTATTCCAAAGCTAACCCAGGAATAGTCACAGATTTGGCACAGCAATGCACACTTTAAACATAATGACATTTGTTGAGGCAAAAATTACAGTACGCTAGCCTGCAATTAGCTAAATAGATCTCAATTGATTCAACAATACATTTATTTTAATATTATTCAAATACACTGAGTATATCAAACGTTAGGAACAGCTTCCTAGTATTGAGTTGTGTTACAGCCTGAATTCAAAATTGACCAAATATTTACACATCTACACAAAATACCTCATAATGACAAAGTGAAAATGTTTTTATACATTTTTGCAAATGTATTAAAAATGAAATACAGAAATGTCTAATTTACATAAGTATTCACACTCCTGAGTCAATACTTTATAAAGCACCTTTGGCGGCGAATAGAGCTTTTGAGTTCTCTTGGGTATGTCTGTATCAGCTTTTCACATCTGGATTCAGGGATTTTCTTCCTTGCAGCTTTTCTCAAGCTCTGAGTCTAAGCCAGGAGGGGGGGTTCTACTAAACTAACATATGGAATTGTTATTAAGATGGTCATACCAAGGATCATTTAGCTATTTGAGTTTAAATTTTAGGACCCCTTTAGGTCTAAAAAAATATATATAGAAAAATGATTTGAAACATTGAATTTGACCTTACTGCTTATTAGCCCATAGAAACACAGTCAAAAAATACACCAAAGAAATTTGTTTTAAAGTGTCTGTCCTATATCTGAGAGATATCATTTGTTTGACCCATTTTTAACATTTTTTTTTGCCACTAAACTACTTCTATACACTTAATTTTTTTAGACTGGTACTGGGCTACCTTCAGACTAGTCTTGTGGCCATCCTAGAGCAAAGCTGACGTGTTCGTGAGAGTCTCACCTTTCCATAGAGTGGTCATATTACTTTGTAGGCCAAACCTTTCGGATGCCACAGACCTTTTCGTTAGAAGACCATTTTTCGTGATGTCTCATGGTCTGACAAACACCGCTGTAGCACGGCCCCCTTCCACGGCAGATGCGGAAGGCCGCCTAGCTTAAAATCTCTACTGGATCAGTGTCCCAAAATCCGGACAGTTGCTGCTAATATGTGATATTTGACTAGAATGGCATTGTAAACATTTTATCTCTGGGTCCCAGAGATAAAATGTTGCATAGTTTTGTTTCATAAAATCTATTTTTATATCCTAACACAATCCGACTCTTTCAATTTGCAACAAAACAATTTATGAAATCTAATCTGCTAAACCTTGTTTTACCAGGTCAAGTTCAGTTTCTATGCAATCCTCAGACACTCTAGAAGGCAACCAAACCTTGTTTCATTATTCTACGTTACACATCACGTCAATTAGCCCATGAAGGTCAGCTATCATTACGCACCAATGAGACGAGCATTGTTCACTTGATTGACAGTGTCTTGGTCCAATGTTTTGAAACGTAGCTAGCTAGATGGCCAATGAGCTGGGCTTTCCAAGAGTATGTGATCGCCCTTTGTAGGAGAAACGGCTGTTATGCTGGAGCTCTGCATAAGACATTTAATTCTCAATTGAAAATCGACAGGACGCAGGGATGTTTGCGTTAAGCAGTGGTTCGCTTCACAGAGTTTAAGTAACAGACACATCTCAACATCAACTGTTCAGAGGAGACTGCGTGAATCAGGCCTTCATTTTCGAATTTCTGCAAAGAAACCACTACTAAAGGAAACCAGTAAGATGAAGAAACTTGCTTGGGCCAAGAAACACGAGAAATGGACATTAGAGCGGTTGAAATCTGTCCTTTGGTCTAATGAATCCGAATTTGAGATTTTTGGTTCCAACTGCAATGTCTTTGAGATGCAGAGTAGGTGAACGGATGATCTCCGCATGTGTGGTTCCCACTGTGAAGCATGGAGGAGGTGGTGTGATGGTGTGGAGATGCTTTGCTGATGACACTGATTTATTTAGAATTCAAGGCACACTTAACCAGCATGACTACCACAGCATTCTTCAGCGATACGCCATTCCATCTGGTTTGTGCTTAGTGGGACTATCATTTGATTTTCAACAGGACAATGACTCAACACCTGGACTAGCCTGGAGGTGTGTTAAGAGCTATTTGACCAAGAAGGAGAGTAATGGAGTGCTGCATCAGATGACCTGGCCTCCTCAATCACCCGACCTCAACCCAATTGAGATGGTTTTGGGTAAGTTGGACTGCAGAGTGAAGGAAAAGCAGCCAACAAGTGCTCAGCATATGTGGGAACTCCTTCAAGACTGTTGGAAAAGCATTCCAGGTGAAGCTGGTTGAGAGAATGACGAAGTGTGCAAAGCTGTCATTAAGGCAAAGGGTGGCTACTTTGAAGAATCTGATTTGTTTAACACTTTTTTGGTTACTACATGATTCCATATGTGTTATTTCATAGTTTTAATGTCTTCGCCTTTATTGTACAATGTCGAAAATAGTAAAAATAAAGAAAAACCTTTGAATGAGTCGGTGTGTCCAAACTTTTGACTGGTACTGTATGTTTATAGATATTTGATGTACTGATGCAGGGCTCATCCCCTCCTAAAATAAAGATGAAATAAAATAAGTAAAAAGTACTTGTTCTAACTGAATTAAAAAAAAAAAATCCTCAATAGTCATAGAGACAGATGACATCTGGGAGCTCCAAAGAGACTACTTTCAAGTCCTCCAACCCCCACTCATTCAAACGTCGGAACGGGTTCCTCCAGTCTAACCCCTCTGCCGTCTCTGGCTCCACACCCACCTCCGCCCAGCCATCTAGAGGTGTGAAGGTTAGTACAATTTATGTAGGGAAGCTAATGATCTGTCAGTGTATGGCATTCCTGGGAGTGTGTAAACTGACATTTTATTATTTTGTATGTTCTCTGTAGTTATGTACTTGAAAATGTATCGACTGACCAATTCGGCCACTTGGCCGAATTTGGGAAAACTTGTGAGGGACACCTGGGAGACTTCATACAAAATATTATGTAGCTCTCGCATTCTTGAATGTATCAGTCTGAAACTTTGCACACACACTTGCCCTCTAGTGGACATCATCTAAATTAACCCCAGCTTCCCATCTCGATGGCCTTTTTTTGCATTTCAAAGATGATGCAATAAAAATCAAACGCATATTTTTTTGAATCTTTTACCAGATCTATTATGTTATCATACATTAATTTCACATATCCACAAACTTCAAAGTGTTTCCTTTGAAATAGTATGAAGAATATGCGAATCCTTGCTTCAGTCCCTGAGCTACAGGCAGTTAGATTTTGGTATGTCATTTTAGGCAGAAATTGAGATCAACGGTCCTATCTTCAAGAGGTTATTAAACAAACAGATTTTGATGGGGATTCTTTCATAATGCTAATTATATTTCCACGGGGGCACGGACATTGACTAATAGGGGGCTAAGTTAAATGGGGAGCGACGGTGAACAATAATCTTAGTCTTTCCACAGATTTTCAATGGGATTCAAGTCTGGGCTTTGGCATTCTTGTTCTGAAGCCATTCTAATGTTGCTTTGGCTGTATGCTTGGGTTCATTGTCCTGTTGGAATGTAAATCTTCGTCCTAGTCTGTCGTTTGTACTCTGAAACAGGTTCTCATGATGTATTTGCCTGTATTTGGCTTCATTCATTGTTCCCACTATACGTACTAGTCTCCCAGTCCATGCCGCTGAAAAGCATCCCCATAGCATGATGCTGCCACCACCATGCTTCACGGTAGGGATGGCATTAGATGGGTGATGAGCTGTGCCTGGTTTTCTGAAGACATAGCGCTTTGCATTCAGTCCAAATGTAGCATTTTTGTCTCATTAGACCACCTAATATTTTGCCTTATGATCTGAGACTTTCACGTGCCTTTTTGCAAACTCTAGACGTGCTGTCATGTGCCTTTTTCTCAAGAGTGGCTTCCATCTTGCCACTCTCCCATAAAGCCCAGATTGTTGTCCTTTTGGCAGGTTCTCCCATCTCAGCCAAGAAACTCTGTAGTTCTGTCAGAGTGGTCATTGGGTTCTTGGTCACCTCCCTGACCAAGGTCCTTCTTGCCCGGTTGCTCACTTTGGTCGGACGGCCAGCTCTAGGCAGAGTCTCGGTGGTTCCGAATTTTTTTCAATTTCCAAATGATGGAGATCACTGTGATCTTAGATACGTTAAACATTCTAGAAATGTTGTTTTATACCCTTCCCCAAATATACAGTTGAGGTCGGAGGTTTACATACACTTAGGTTGGAGTCATTAAAACTCGTTTTTCAACCACTCCACAAATGTATTGTTAACAAACTATGATTTTGGCAAGTCGGTTAGGACATCTACTTTGTGCATGACACAAGTAATTTTTCCAACAATTGTTTACAGATTATTTCACTAATAATTCACTATCACAATTCCAGTGGGTCAGAAGTTTACATACACTAAGTTGACTGTGCCTTTAAACAGCTTGGAAAATTCCAGAAAGTGATGTCATGGCTTTAGAAGCTTCTGATAGGCTAATTGACATCATTTGAGTCAATTGGGGGTGACCTCAGCCAAGACCTCAGAAAACAAATGTGTAGACCTCCAAGTCTGGTTTATCCTTGGGAGCAATTTCCAAATGCCTGAAGGTACCACATTCATCTGTACAAACAATAGTGCGCAAGTATAAACACCATGGTACCACGTAGCCGTCATACTGCTCAGGAAGGAGACGCATTCTGTCTCCTAGAGATGAACGTACTTTGGTGCGAAAAGTGCAAATCAATCTCAGAACAGCAGCAAAAGACCTTGTGAAGATGTCGCTCAGAAAGGAAGAAGCCACTGCTCAAAAACCGTCATAAAAAAGCCAGACTACGGTTTGCAACTGCACGTGGGGACAAAGATCGTACTTTTTGGAGAAATGTCCTCTGGTCTGATGAAACAAAAATAGAACTGTTTGGCCATAATGACCATTGTTATGTTTGGAGGAAAAAGGGGGAGGTTTGCAAGCCGATGAACACCATCCCAACCGTGAAGCACAGGGTGGCAGCATCATGTTGTGGGGGTGCTTTGCTGCCGGAGGGACTGGTGCACTTCACAAAATAGATGGTATCATGAGGTAGGAAAATTGTGGATATATTGAAGCAACATCAAGACATCAGTCAGGAAGTTAAATCTTGGTCGCAAATGGGTCTTCCAAATGGACAATGACCCCAAGCATACTTCCAAAGTTGTGGCAAAATGGCTTAAGAACAACAAAGTCAAGGTATTGGAGTGGCCATCACAAAGCCCTGACCTCAATCCTATAGACAATTTGTGGGCAGAACAGAAAAAGTGTGTGCGAGCAAGGAAACCTACAAACCTGACTCAGTTACCCCAGCTCTGTCAGGAGGAATGGGCCAGAATTCACCCAACTTATTTTGGGAAGCTTGTGTAAGGCTACCCAAAATGTTTGACCCCAGTTAAACAATTTAAAGGCAATGCTACCAAATACTAATTGAGTGTATGTAAACTTCTGACCCACTGGGAATGTGATGAAAGAAATAAAAGCTGAAATAAACCATTCTCTCTATTATTCTGACATTTCACATTCTTAAAATAAAGTGGTGATCCTAACTGACCTAAGACAGGGAATTTTTACTAGGATTGAAATGTCAGCAATTGTGAAAAACTGAGTTGAAATGTATTTGTCTACGGTGTATGTAAAACTTACGACTTCAACTGCATGCCTCATCCCATTCTCGGAGATCTACGGACAGTTCCTTGGACTTTATGGTATAGAGCAGAAGAAGGCACAGTGATGCCGAAATGGTGGTGGTTTACCCAATAAATGACTGGGAGTTTAGACATAGTGTGCAACTCTTTATTTGTGTGTCTCTCTAAATCATGTCCAAACAATTGAATTGGTCACAGGTGGACTCAGTTGAAGTTGTAGTGACATCTCAAAGTTGATAAAAGGAAATCGGATGCACCTGAGCTCAATTTGGAGTGTCATAGCAAAGGGGTGTGAATACTTATGTAAATTAGATTTCTGTATTTCATTTTCAATAAATTTGCTAACATTTCTAAGAACATGTTTTCACATTTTTAATTCAGGCTGTAACGCAACAAAAATGTTCAAGTCAAAGGGTGTGAATACTTTCTGAAGGCACTGTAGCTGTTCTAGTGGTCTCAGGCATTCGGTAAATAATGAGCGTTTTCAAGTGCGACTTTAGTAAGGATGGTTTTTGGAAACAGCTCCAAGATTTAATGATGCTCCTACGAAGGTTCTAATGAGGATCTTAGCCATAAGATGCTTTTGGGAAACTGGGCCCTGGTCAAAAGTAGTGCATTACATAGGAAATAGTAGCCATTTAGGACATATCGGTTATTTACCGTTAAGCATGGCTTATTCTTCTGTAATGTTGATCTGGGAATCTGCTACAGTAAGTAAGGAAATGTGTGAAATATGCATAATGCAAATGAGATGAAATGGCCAGTTCAGTGACAAGCATGGAGGCCGTGCAGATCTCATCTCACCATGAGCACTGGTTTGTGAACAAAACCGGGATCCCCTGCCCATTCACATCCCCTACCCATCTTTGTATGTTATTTAAAATGGAGTGGATGTTGTATTTGTATTGAGTTTAGTTTTACCTCACCTCTTGTCCTGGCGTGTTCAATTGTTCTTCATAAGGGTTAATGGCCAGTCTTTTTCACTTAACACAAGTTGTCACCTATCGACTGGTGTCCTTGCATTCAATGTTTTCATCAATGTGCAAGTTCTATTAATTTATTCCTGAAAGAACATTGGTGGGATAGATTAATGACAAATTGTTCAACAGCAACAAATAATCTATCCATGGGCTACCTGGGGGCACCAGTCTCTCTCCCTTGCTTTGGTTGGCCCCTGGTTTCATTTAAACACACACAAGACATGGAAAATGTTGTGGAATTGCAGGTAATTAGCTTTAAAACAGCAAAACAAGAGGTTGTGAACAGTTTGGGGTTGCAAGGTAGGCCTTTGTTACTACGACGATAAATGACAATATCCATCCGGACCTTTGCCACCTAGGAATTTTGTGTTACCGGACCTTCTCAAATTGTACTTGAGTACCCCTGCTCTATACCCTATACAGTGCACTACTTTTGACCGCAGCCCAATGGGCCCGGGTCAAAAGCAGCACACTATATAGGGAATAGGGTGCCATTGGGGACATAACTGCACTCTCACACTTTGGGTTTTATGGTCCAATTGTACCACATGTCAGCCTGATTCATCATACAGAATGCACCAAGTAATGCGCTGTCTATTACCACACGTAAGGGGTTATCAATCACTTCAATTGACCTTTTTTTTTCTTTTTTTTTTACTGACGAAGTGGCTTGTCAATAAGCCACCCCCAGTCCCAGAGCCTGTGGGGTAGAGACTATTGACTGGAATCAATGGCTTGTCAAGTGCTGTTAGAGAACAATATGCTCCATGATTTAACACTTGCTACTGTCTTGATTGCTTTGTCATTGTAGACTTGTACTGAAATACAACGCAAATATATGAATAACTTGAAATGACTGTGTGTGATGTATGCCTCTCACATGTTAGATAACCTGGTGTGTTTTATACCCCAGTGTCTAGCAGAGTTGGCAACAGAAGGAGATAAAATTGCATTGACTTGTCAAAATTCCAACTGGGTTTATTAGGCTATAGCACTGTGATTTTACAGAATGTGTGCGTGTGTGTGTGTACTGCATGCATACATGTGACCATGTGTATCTGTGTTTTGAGCTGTGGAAGTTTTGGCCCACATGCCTGTTTAGTTTGCTCGCCATTTTTAGCCAAACGTGGCGGCTGGTGGCTTTGGATGATGGGTGCTGTGGTTGGGCTGACCAGGAGTGAAGATTCACCATGGGCAAGCCAGAGTGTAGACTATATGGCTAGCCAGAGTGTAGACTATATGGCTAGCCAGAGTGTAGACTATATGGCAAGCCAGAGTGCAGACTATATGGCAAGCCAGAGTGCAGACTATATGGCAAGCCAGAGTGCAGACTATATGGCAAGCCAGAGTGCAGACTATATGGCAAGCCAGAGTGCAGACTATATGGCAAGCCAGAGTGCACACTATATGGCAAGCCAGAGTGCAGACTATATGGCAAGCCAGAGTGCAGACTATATGGCAAGCCAGAGTGCAGACTATATGGCAAGCCAGAGTGCAGACTATATGGCAAGCCAGAGTGCAGACTATATGGCAAGCCAGAGTGTAGACTATATGGCTAGCCAGAGTGCAGACTATATGGCTAGCCAGAGTGCAGACTATATGGCTAGCCAGAGTGCAGACTATATGGCTAGCCAGAGTGCAGAATCTTATAGGTCTGGACCATGAATGTGAACACTCTCCCTCGAGCCAGAAAGACCCTCTCCCTATGTCTGACCATGGGCAAGCCAGACTGGACTATGACTGGCCAGTGCAGACATGGGCTACCTAGAGTGGAGACTCTCCCTATTATCTGAGCACACAGGTTCCTTACCATATAATGATTTCATCAATTCTGAGACACTCTTTTGTGTCTATTATCTGTGGAGATAGGAAGGTAAACCCAGCATACCACCTTCACCATATTTGTTTTGCCAATCCAAATTGGAAACATATTAGATACAGCTCAATATCTCCCTGCTCTTCCAACATAGTCCCGTGAGTCCCTAACCTTCTCATATAGGTCATTTTAATTGTGTCTAGTCTACCACACATCCATCCCTCTCCTTCATCCCTGGCAACTCTTAATGAATCCATTGTTCACAGCACCGCACACAGACACTGCTTTCCAAATGGCACCCTATTGCCTATATTGGGCACTACTTTTGACCAGTGCCCATAGGGCTCTGGTCAAAAGTAGTGTACTACATAGGCAATAGGGTGCCATTTAGGACGCACTCAACCAACTGTTGCTTCATTGACTATCCGTGGAGCTCGACCTGTAAGGGGAACCTTTAATTGTTTTTCCTGTGAGCCTGACAGCTGTCTGAACATGATGGATTGGCCTCAATACTCATCTCCGATGCTCCGATAGGACAATCTCCTGGATACCTAGAACAATATTTACATTAAAATGAGACATTTCGGGATGCATGAGTGGTGGTCGCTGTGAGTGAGGTCAGTACACTGCAAAAAGTGAAATCTAAGCAAGTGTAAATATCTGATTGAGTGACGATTCACTTAACTAGATTTTTTTCTTGTTTTTCCGTACCAAGCTAAATTATCTGAAGTCACTGGCAGATCATTTTGCTTATTTTAACCTAAAAAAGACTTAATACCAGTGATTTATCTTATTTCAAGATATTTTTATCGATATTTTACCTTAATCATCGTATATAAATCTGTTTTCCTGTACCGTTGAAAACTGTTTTTACTGTGTGACCTAATGAATGCCATCTGCTTGTTCTATTATGGCTGGAGGAACAGAGAGTCCGAGACCATTTAAGCGATTTCAGTGAAACCCCTGCAGTGCTCTGTAGCTGACCTCCTGAACTGGTAGCATAATCACCCCACAGTCATTATGGCAGTCTACCGGGTGGCATGGCATCCTCTACAATAGGCAGAGACACACACACACACACAGAGAGAGAGCTGTTCTCGGGCTCTGTACAGGAAACAGGCAAGGCGCTGGATGAACTCTTTACAGTCTCCCGGGGTCCTGTGGTCTACGCAATGACTGCATATATGAATGGACATTGATCACGTGACACCATGCATTCCTATGTGAAGACTCAATAGTACATAGAAGCCAAATTAAGTTGGTTAAGATGGCCTCTCATGGAGACATAACATGCTCAGTTTGAGCTACTCCAGGAAGTGACTTGGCAGGCTAGCTGCCCTCTGTCATTGAGTAACTCAATTTGAAGGCCGACCAGGGTACTGCATGCTGCCGTTAGCAGCTAACTCATACTTAACTTTTTCTGTGTGCGATTTAAAAATAATCGTCTCAAGTACATACATCTGGTGGACCACTGGTCACTTGAATAATGTTTACATAGTTTCCCCCCCCCCCCCCATTTCATATGTACAAACTGTTGTAGTCAAGGCCATCCTATTTAACTATTGCTGTACATATACTATTCTATCCTACAGTATGTATTCTTCAGATATACTACATATTCTATCCACATACTGTCCATAATGTCTATACATCCCATCATATATATATATATATAAGAGAGATATAAACTCATTAAAAAAAGTCCCTTTTTCAGGGTCCTGTTTTTCAAAGACAATTCGTAAAAGCCAAATAACTTCACAGATCTTTATTGTAAAGGGTTTAAACATGGTTTCCCATGCTTGTTCATTGAGCCATAGACAATTAATGAACTTGCACCTGTGGAACGGTCGTTAAGACACTAACAGCTTACAGACGGTAGGCAACTAAGGTCACAGTTATGAAAATTTAGGACACTAAAGAGGCCTTTCTACTGACTCTGAAAAACACAGAAAGAAAGATGCTGTACTGAGGGCTTGTAGGCCTGTTGTAAGGCAGGTCCTCACCAGACATCACCGGCAACAACGTCGCCTATGAGCACAAACCCACTGTCGCTGGACCAGACAGGACTGGCAAAAAGTGGTCTTCACTGACAAGTCGTGGTTTTGTCTCACCAGGGGTGATGGTCAGATTCGCATTTATTGTCGAAGGAATGAGCGTTACACCGAGGCCTGTACTCTGGAGCAGGATTGATTTGGAGGTGGAGGTTCCGTCATGGTCTGGGGCGGTGTGTCACAGCATCATCGGACTGAGCTTGTTGTCATTGCAGGCAATCTCAACACTGTGCGTTACAGGGAAGACAACCTCCTCCCTCATGTGGTACCCTTCCTGCAGGCTCATTCTGACATGACCCTCCAGCATGACAATGCCACCAGCCATACTGCTCGTTCTGTATGTGATTTCATGCAAGACAGGAATGTCAGTGTTCTGCCATGGCCAGCGAAGAGCCCGGATGTCAATCCCATTGAGCATGTCTGGGACTTGTTGGATCGGAGGGTGAGGGCTAGGGCCATTCCACCCAGAAATGTCCGGGAACTTGCAGGTGCCTTGGTGGAAGCGTGGGGTAACATCTCACAGCAAGAACTGACAAATCTGGTGCAGTCCATGAGGAGGAGATGCACTGCAGTACTTAATGCAGCTGGTGGCCACACCAGATACTGACTGTTACTTTTGATTTTGACCCCCCCCCTTTGTTCAGGGACACATTATTCAATTTCTGTTAATCAGATGTCTGTGGAACTTGTTCAGTTTGTCTCAGTTGTTGAATCTTATGTTCATACAAATATTTACACATGTTAATTTTGCTGAAAATAAACGCAGTTGACAGTGCGAGGACGTTTCTTTTTTTGCTAAGTTTATATACAGTTGAAGTCGGAAGTTTACATACACTTAGGTTGGAGTCATTGCCAGCAGCATACCACCCTGCATCCCACTGCTGGCTTGCTTCTGAAGCTAAGTAGGGTTGGTCCTGGTCAGTCCTGGATGGGAGACCAGATGCTTCTGGAAGTGGTGTTGGAGGGCCAGTAGGAGGCACTCTTTCCTCTGGTCTAAAAAATATCCCAATTCCCCAGGGCAGTGATTGGGCACTGCCCTGTGTAGGGTGCCGTCTTTCGGATGGGATGTTAAACGGGTGTCCTGACACTCTGAGGTCATTAAAGATCCCATTGCACTTATCGTAAGAGTAGGGGTGTTAACCCCGGTGTCCTGGCTAAATTCCCAATCTGGCCCTCATACCATCACGGCCACCTAATCATCCCCAGCTTACAATTGGCTCATTCATCCCCCTCCTCTCCCCTGAAACCATTCCCCAGGTCGTTGCTGTAAATGAGAATGTATTCTCAGTTAACTTACCTGGTAAAATAAATTAAATTAAAACTCGGTTTTCAACCACTTCACATTTCTTGTTAACAAACTATGGTTTTGGCAAGTCGGTTACGACATCTACTTTGTGCATGACACAAGTAATTTTTCCAACAATTGTTTCCAGACAGATTGTTTTACTTATTATCACAATTCCAGTGGGTCAGAAGTTTACATACACTAAGTTGACTGTGCCTTTAAACAGCTTGGAAAATTCCAGAAAATGATGTCATGGCTTTAGAAGCTTCTGATAGGCTAATTGACATAATTTGACTCAATTGGAGGTGTACCTGGGGATGTATTTCAAGGACTACCTTCAAACTCAGTGCCTCTTTGCTTGACATCATGGGAAAATCAAAAGAAATCAGCCAAGACCTCAATTTTTTTTTGTAGACCTCCACAACTCTGGTTCATCCTTGAGAGCAATTTCTAAACGCCTGAAGGTACCATGTTCATCTGTACAAACAATAGTACGCAAATATAAACACCATGTGACCACGCAGGCGTCATACCGTTCAGGAGGAATACGCATACTGTCTCCTAGAGATGAACGTACTTTGCTGTGAAAAGTGCAAATCAATCTCAGAACAACAGCAAAGGACATTGTGAAGATGCTGGAGGTACAAAAGTTTGACCTAGGTACAAAAGTATCGAAATCCACAGTAAAACGAGTCCTATATCGACATAACCTGAAAGGCCGCTGAGCAAGGAAGAAGCCATTGCTCCAAAACCGCCATAAAAAACCCAGACTACCGTTTGCAACTGCACATGGGGACAAAGATCGTACTTTTTGGAGAAATGTCCTTTGGTCTGATGAAACAAAAATAGAACTGTTTGGCCATAATGACCATTGTTATGTTTGGAGGAAAAAGGGGGGAGGATTGCAAGCCGAAGAACACCATCCCAACCGTGAACCATGGGGGGTGGCAGCATCATGTTGCAGGAGGGACTGGTGCTCTTTACAAAATAGATGGCATCATGAGGTATGAAAATTATGGGCGATATATTGAAGCAACATCTCAAGATATCAGTCAGGAAGTTAAAGCTTGGACGCAAATGGGTCTTCCAAATGGACAATGACACCAAGCATACTTCCGAAGCTGTGACAAAATGGCTTTAGGACAACAAAGTCAAGGTATTGGAGTGGCCATCACAAAGCCCTGACCTCAATCCCATAGGAAATCCGTGGGCAGAACTGGAAAAGCATGTGTGAGCAAGGAGACCTACAAACCTGACTCAGTTACACCAGCTCTGTCAGGAGGAGTGGGACAAAATTGACCCAACTTATTGTGGGAAGCTTGTGGAATGCTACCGGAAATGTTTGACCCAAGTTAAACAATTCATAGGCAATGCTACCAAACACTAATTGAGTGCATGCAAACTTCTGACCCACTGGGAATGTGATGAAAGAAATAAAAACTGAAATGAATCAATCTATACTATTATTCTGACATTTCACAATCTTAAAATAAAGTGGTGATCCTAACTGACCTAAAACAGGGATTTTTTACTAGGATTAAATGTCAGGAATTGTGAAAAACGGAGTTTAAATGTATTTGGCTAAGGTGTATGTAAACTTCCGACTTCAACTGTATGTACACACACACATACACATACACATACACACACAGTACCAGTCCAAAGTTTGGACATACCTACTCATTCCAGGGTTTTTCTTTATTTTTACTATATTTTTACATTGTAGAATGAAGACATCAAAACTATGAAATAACACATATGGAATCCTATAGTAACAAACTGTTAAACAAATCTATATATATTTGAGATTCTTCAAAGTAGCCACCCTTTGCCTTGATGACAGCTTTGCCTACTCGCTCTGATGATTTCTCCGGTGAGTTTCAGCCACTTGCGAATTGACTGAAAATTATGAAAACACATTTAAATACTTTTATTGGTCAAATATTTGGGAAGCCTGGCTTCCCATGGCATCCATGAATACACGCCACTGCGCTGGCACAAATCACTGTCGGCCGGAATTAGCCAATCCAAAGCCTTCCAGGTTGGACAAACCGTTTTGCCCACTGTTTTCCTTGAAAACCATTTTATCCAGGAACATAAACAAGAAATACAACAAATACCTGACTCCTTTTATAAATGTTGACCTAATTGTCCTCCAGTCTCATCCATCCAGTTCTCATCAATCCATAAACTGGATTAAAACATGGACCTTCTGACTTTCCAAAATTGTCATTCATAGATTCTCTATAGAGATGCTGATGCACCTCTTTTCACTTAATATCTCAACTGCTTTCAAGGACATTTCTGATGCTTTTTTACCTATCCTCATTTTTATTCATGGATTGTGCGTTAGGGTAAAGCGGTAAGTCATGCATGACTTCACCAGACAATTCAGTGTTCATAACGCTAGGGTATTTAATCAACCTTTGAAGGATCCATCCATGCTCCTGGTCTGAAGTCAAATGATCTTTGAGCTACTTTGCAATATCTCAAACAGTATTTCTTTAAAGCTCAGGTATAATACATTATATATACAAAAGTTGGAAGTGTGCGCTTAGTATTTTTCTGCTTTTGTTTTGTGTAGCACTGTATTTTTCGTGGCGTCACTACGTGATACACGTATGCACGTCAGCTTTGACATTGGTTTTGCACATCGCTGTTAAACTAGACATGATTCCGATGTTGGCATTTTTAGCTGATATCGTCCGATTTCGATATGCTCACCGATATATCGTGCATCCCTAATAAACACTATGAAAAATGTTTGTTACCAAGATCTCATAATTTAATTATCCTGAGTTTAAACACAAAGTCGAAAAACTCCTCTCTATTTTCACAAAACTGGTGAAAATGGAATAAGTGCAAATAAACAGTTGACCTTTTAAGATCTTATGATTGATGTCCTCAAACAGTTATTAAAGGACATGTGAAGCTACACATTTCGTATGTGAGAAGACCTACATCCCACTTGGCACACACTGGTTGAATCAACGTTGTTTCCACGTCATTTCAATGAAGTTGATTAAAGGTCCCTCCGCACTTCAGAGGAGATCTCCTTATAGCCTCCTTTAGTCTAGCTGAACTTTGATCTGTAAGTAAACCAAATCCCCAGTCCTGACATCTTATGTAGATCTTGCTCAAATTACACAGTCCTAAGGAATGTAGTCCGGCATAGACAAATAATATATTGATATCTAAATATACTGCTCAAAAAAATAAAGGGAACACTTAAACAACACATCCTAGATCTGAATGAAATAAATAATCTTATTAAATACTTTTTTCTTTACATAGTTGAATGTGCTGACAACAAAATCACACAAAAATAATCAATGGAAATCCAATTTATCAACCCATGGAGGTCTGGATTTGGAGTCACACTCAAAATTAAAGTGGAAAACCACACTACAGGCTGATCCAACTTTGATGTAATGTCCTTAAAACAAGTCAAAATGAGGCTCAGTAGTGTGTGTGGCCTCCACGTGCCTGTATGACCTCCCTACAACGCCTGGGCATGCTCCTGATGAGGTGGCGGATGGTCTCCTGAGGGATCTCCTTCCAGACCTGGACTAAAGCATCCGCCAACTCCTGGACAGTCTGTGGTGCAACGTGGCGTTGGTGGATGGAGCGAGACATGATGTCCCAGATGTGCTCAATTGGATTCAGGTCTGGGGAACGGGCGGGCCAGTCCATAGCATCAATGCCTTCCTCTTGCAGGAACTGCTGACACACTCCAGCCTCCTGAGAAGGCCCACAGTCCGGAACCTCCTGAGAAAGCCCACAGTCCGGAACCTCCTGAGAAGGCCCACAGTCCGGAACCTCCTGAGAAGGCCCACAGTCCGGAACCTCCTGAGAAGGCCCACAGTCCGGAACCTCATGAGAAGGCCCACAGTCCGGAACCTCCTGAGAAGGCCCACAGTCCGGAACCTCCTGAGAAGGCCCACAGTCCGGAACCTCCTGAGAAGGCCCACAGTCCGGAACCTCCTGAGAAGGCCCACAGTCCGGAACCTCATGAGAAGGCCCACAGTCCGGAACCTCCTGAGAAGGCCCACAGTCCGGAACCTCCTGAGAAAGCCCACAGTCCGGAACCTCCTGAGAAGGCCCACAGTCCGGAACCTCCTGAGAAGGCCCACAGTCCGGAACCTCCTGAGAAGGCCCACAGTCCGGAACCTCCTGAGAAAGCCCACAGTCCGGAACCTCCTGAGAAGGCCCACAGTCCGGAACCTCCTGAGAAGGCCCACAGTCCGGAACCTCCTGAGAAGGCCCACAGTCCAGAACCTCCTGAGAAGGCCCACAGTCCGGAGCCTCCTGAGAGGGCCCACAGTCCGGAGTCTCCAGCGACGGTCCGCGGTCCAGAGTCTCCACCGACGGTCCACGGTCCAGAGTCTCCAGCGACAGTCTGCGGTCCAGAGTCTCCAGCGACGGTCGGCGGTCCAGAGCTTCCACCGATGATGGCGGATTCGCAGGATGAGAGGGTTCGTCGTCCTGCACCAGAGCCACCTCCTATGCTGGAGGGTCAGCAGGATGAGAGGGTTCTTCGTCCCGCACCAGAACTGCCTCCGATGCAGGAGGATCCGCGGTATGAGAAGGTTCTTCGTCCTGCACCTCAGCCGCCACCAACACTAGACACCCCCCCCAACCCTCCCTTTTGGTTTCAGGTTTTGCGGCCAGAGTCTGCACCTTTGGGGGGGGTACTGTCACGTCCTGACCATAGAGAGCTCGTATTTTTCTATAGTAGAGTAGGTCAGGGCGTGACTGGGGGGGTTGTGTCTAGTTTAATTTTTCTATGTTGTGTTCTAGGTTCTTTTTTCTATGTTGGGGTTTTCGTATGATTCCCAATTAGAGGCAGCTGGTCATCGTTGTCTCTAATTGGGGATCATATTTAAGTAGTTGTTTTTCCCACTAGTGTTTGTGGGAGATTATTTTGAGTTAGTGTATGTTGCACCTCTTCGTCACGGTTTGTTGTTTTTGTTTATAGTTTATTTGTATGTCTAGTTTCACATAATAATAAAGATGTGGAACGATACGCACGCTGCGCCTTGGTCTCCTTCATACAACGATCGTGACACCCTGTGCCCAAGAACACCAAGGTAACCTGTCTAAATGACTATAGCCCTGTAGCACTCACATCTGTAGCCATTAAATGCTTTGAAAAAACAACCCCAGGTGGTGAGGGTAGGCAACAACACATCCGCCATGCTGACCCTCAACATGGGGGCCCTTCAGGTGTGCGTGCTTAGTCCACTCCTATACTACTTGTTCACCCACGATTGTGAGGCTGTGCACGACTCCAACAACATCATTAACGTTGCCGACTACACGACGGTGATAGGCCTGATCATCAATGACAATGAGAACGCCTACAGGGAGGAGGTCAGATACCTGGCAGCGTGGTGCCAGGGCAACAACCTCTCCCTTAATATCAGCAAGACAAAGGAGCTGATCGTAGACTACCGGAAATGGAGGGCCGAGCATGCCCCCATCCACATCGACGGGGCTGTAGTGCAGCAGGTCGAGAGCTTCAAGTTCCTCGGTGTCCACATCACTAAGAATGTATCATGGTCCACACACACAAACACAGTCGTGAAGAGGGCACAACAATGCTTCTTCCCCCTCGGGAGGTTGAAAAGATTTGTCATGGGCCCTCAGATCCTCAGAAAGTTTTACAGCTGCACCGTTGAGAGTATCTTGACTGAGAGCATCTTGACTGGCTGCATCACCGCTTGGTATGGCAACTGCTTGACATCCGACTGCATGGCGGCTACAGATGGTAGTGCGCACGGGCCAACACATCACTGGGGCCGAGCTCCCTGCAATCCAGGACCTCTATACCAGGCTGTGACAGAGGAAGGCCCTAAAACCTGTCAGACTTCAGCCACCCAAGTCATAGACTGTTCTATCTGCTGTCACATGGCAAGCAGTACCGATGCACCAAGTCTGGAACCAACAGGACCCTAAACAGCTTATACCCCCAAGCCATAAGACTGCTAAATAGTTAGTTAAATAATTAACCAAATAGCTAACTGGACTACAATGCATTTGGAAAGTATTCAGACCCCTTCCCTTTTTCCACATTTTGTTACATTACAGCCTTATTCTAAAATGGATTGCATTATTATTTTTCCTCAGCAATCTACACATAATACCGCATATTGACAAATCAAAAACTGTTTTTAGACATTTTTGCAAATGTATACTGCTCAAAAAAATAAAGGGAACACTAAAATAACACATCCAAGATCTGAATGAATGAAATAATCTTATTAAATACTTTTTTCTTTACATAGTTGAATGTGCTGACAACAAAATCACACAAAAAGAATCAATGGAAATCCAATTTATCAACACATGGAGGTCTGGATTTGGAGTCACACTCAAAATTAAAGTGGAAAACCACACTACAGGCTGATCCAACTTTGATGTAATGTCCTTAAAACAAGTCAAAATGAGGCTCAGTAGTGTGTGTGTGGCCTCCACGTGCCTGTAGGACGTCCCTACAACGCCTTCCTCTTGTAGGAACTGCTGACACACTCCAGCCACATGTGGTCTAGCATTGTCTTGCATTAGGAGGAACCCAGGGCCAACCGCACCAGCATATGGTCTCACAAGGGGTCTGAGGATCTCATCTCGGTACCTAATGGCAGTCAGGCTACCTCTGGCGAGCACATGGAGGGCTGTGCGGCCCCCCAAAGAAATGCCACCCCACACCATGACTGACCCACCGCCAAACCGGTCATGCTGGAGGATGTTGCAGGCAGCAGAACATTCTCCACGGCGTCTCCAGACTCTGTCACGTCTGTCACATGTGCTCAGTGTGAACCTGCTTTCATCTGTGAAGAGCACAGGGCGCCAGTGGTGAATTTGCCAATCTTGGTGTTCTCTGGCAAATGCCAAACGTCCTGCACGGTGTTGGGCTGTAAGCACAACCCCCACCTGTGGACTTCGGGCCCTCATACCACCCTCATGGAGTCTGTTTCTGACCGTTTGAGCAGACACATGCACATTTGTGGCCTGCTGGAGGTCATTTTGCAGGGCTCTGGCAGTGCTCCTCCTGCTCCTCCTTGCCCAAAGGCGGAGGTAGCGGTCCTGCTGCTGGGTTGTTGCCCTCCTACGGCCTCCTCCACATCTCCTGATGTACTGGCCTGTCTCCTGGTAGCGCCTCCATGCTCTGGACACTACGCTGACAGACACAGCAAACCTTCTTGCCACAGCTCGCATTGATGTGCCATCCTGGATGAGCTGCACTACCTGAGCAACTTGTGTGGGTTGTAGACTCCGTCTCATGCTACCACTAGAGTGAAAGCACCGCCAGCATTCAAAAGTGACCAAAACATCAGCCAGGAAGCGTAGGAACTGAGAAGTGGTCTGTGGTCCCCACCTGCAGAACCACTCCTTTATTGGGGGTGTCTTGCTAATTGCCTATAATTTCCACCTGTTGTCTATTGCATTTGCACAACAGCATGTGAAATTTATTGTCAATCAGTGTTGCTTCCTAAGTGGACAGTTTGATTTCACAGAAGTGTGATTGACTTGGAGTTACATTGTGTTGTTTAAGTGTTCCCTTTATTTTTTGGAGCAGTGTATAAGGCTCTGTAGTCTGGGAGAACCATGTTTTGAAGTAAAGAGATGTGATCTTTTGAAGAGTTGAAGGATCTATAAGACGGAGTGAGATGTGATACCTGTTGACAGATAGCATCGTCATGGGGACACTGATGGCTGCCAAAGGAAAACCAATTATAATGTTGGGGCCACTCTCATCTCATTATTCTCACTGAGAAGGGTATTCACAAGAGTTTAAATTGCTGCCTGACCTCTATGTGCTGTTTCAGCACAAAACTGTTTTTCATTTTGTGGCAAATTGAAGAAAAATTTTCAACTTGCGTGTGTTTGTTTTGAAGATTGGTTTCGACAGACGTGTTGCACTAATCAGGATTCCAGCAGTGGTGTGCATGTGTGTAAAGTTAATACACATTCCCTAATTACGCATTACAATGCAGCAACAGTTGATCGTCCTTTAGTTTCCAGTCCTACTCACGCTGTCTGGTCAAAGACCCCTAATGAACAGGAGAGCATTTCAAGCATCACAGATGAAAGTCATAAAAGCATCATTTGGAATTTGTTTCCAGTTTGAATAGCCCTCATCGATGGTGTTCATCCTCTTAATTTAATTTAGAAATGGGGATGGCAAAAGGAAATAGAGTAACTCAACAGAGCCATCGACTTAATGTTCTTCACATTCAAATCAAATTAAAACCACCATGTCCTCCCTCCTCATAGTCATACACCAAACCACCACACCCATTTAGCATAGAGTTTATCATGACTCCAGACAAATTTTCGAATTCAATTAACATTTAAGGGAAAGTAGCTTCCTCCCTCACCATGATTATAGAACCTGGCAGTTACAAGGGTATCATGGCATAGCTGTAAAGTTCAATGCCCAGTTTAATCGGCAGCTGTACAGCAGGCTTATGAAAGTGCTTCGGGAACAGTTTAAAGGGGATATGTCTGATTGAGTGTGAAGTTAAAGGGGATGGAGTGTGATTCTTCTCTCTATCAGCAGGATTAAAGGTGTAACTCCCAGCGGTCAGGTTGAGTGGTACAGAGCTGATAGAAGGAGAGCATTAGATAATGACTGTCACTTATCAGAGGTTTAGTTCCATGTGAAATCCTAGCTCTCTCTAATGTTGCTACTACAGGACAGTAAAAAATAAATAGGCTCAGAACTATACATGGGAAGACAAACTGATGGCAATAATTAGCGGTCATTTCAGTGTACCAGTTAAATTGTCAGTTGAGGAGGGACACATTGAGCTACATGTGATGTAACTTAGGGTCAATGGGACCCTAAGCTGGTGACCCCCACTTATAAATTGTATTCCTCAACATTTAGAGCATTTAGTAATGAGATACATGCAACCATTTTGTGATTCTTCACTATAAAGTGTGTTAAATCAGACCTATATCTGTGGTCAAAAGTGTCTTTACTGAATCTAAATTCTTTCCTTTCCTCAAGTACTTCAGTTTAATTGGAGCACCACAATGGAAACCTTGGTTGTAGCCTATAACCACAATGGAAACCTTGGTTGTAGCCTATAACCACAATGGACACCTTGGTTGTAGCCTATAACCAACACTGAAGCATGCACGAGAGCACCAGCTGTTCTGGATGACTGTGTGATAACGCTCTCGGTAACCGATGTGAGCAAGACCTTTTAAACAGGTCAACATTCACCAAGCCGCGGGGCCAGATGGATTACCAGGACGTGTACTCAAAGCATGCACGGACCAACTGGCAAGTGTCTTCACTGACATTTTCAACCTCTCCCTGACTGAGTCTGTAATACCTACATGTTTCAAGCAGACCACCATAGTCCCTGGGCCCAAGGAAGTGAAGGTAACTTGCCTAAATGATTACCACCCAGTAGCACTCACATCGGTAGCCATGAAGTGCTTTGAAAGGCTGGTCATGGCTCACATCAACAGCATCCTCCCGGATACCCTCGACCCACTCCAATTCCCAACAGATCCACAGATGATGCAATCTCAATCGCACTCCACACTGCCCTTTCTCACCTGGACAAAAGGAAAACCTATGTGAGAATGCTATTCATTGACTATAGCTCAGCGTTCAACACCGTAGTGCCCACAAAGCTCATCACTAAGCTAAGGACCCTGGGACTAAACACCCCCGTCTGCAACTGGATCCTGGACTTCCTGACGGGCCGCCCCCAGGTGGTAAGAGTAGGCAACAACACGTCTGCCACGCTGATCCTCAACGCGGGGGCCCTCCGGGGTGTGTACTTAGTCCCCTCCTGTACTCCCTGTTCACCCACGACTGCATGGCAAAAAACACGACTCCAACACCATCATTAGGTTGGCTGATGACACAAAAGTGGTAGGCCTGATCACCGACAACGATGTGACAGCCTATAGGGAGGAGGTCAGAGAACTGGCAGTGTGGTGCCAGGACAACAACCTCTCCCCCAATGTGAGCAAGACAAAGGAGCTGATCGTGGACTACAGGAAAAGGCGGGCCGAACAGGCCCCTATTAACATCAACGGGGCTATAGTGGAGCGGGTCGAGAGTTTTCAGTTCCTTTGTGTCCACATCACCAACGAACTATCACGGTCCAAACACACCAAGACAGTCGTGAAGAGGGCACGACAAAACCTTTTCCTCCTCAGGAGACTGAAAAGATTTGTCATGGGTCCCCAGATCCTCAAAAAGTTCTATAGCTGCACCATCGAGAGCATCCTGACTGGTTGCATCACCGCCTGGTATGGCATCTGCTCGGCATCCGATCGTAAGGCGCTACAGAGGGTAGTGCGTACGGCCCAGTGCATCACTGGGGCCAAGCTTCCTACAATCCAGGACCTATATAATAGGCAGTGTCAGTGGAAAGCCCATAAAATTGTCAGAGACTCCAGTCACCCAAGTCAAAGACTGTTTTCTCTGCTACTGCACGGCAAGAGGTACCGGAGCACCAAGTCTAGGACCAAAAGGCTCCTTAACATCTTCTACCCCCAAGCCATAAGACTGCTGAACATTTCATCAAATGACCACCAGACTATTACATTGACATTGATTTGTTTTGTACACTGCTGCTACTCGCTGTTTATTATCCATGCATAGTCACTTCACCCCTACCTACATGTACAAATTACCTCAACTAACTTGTACCCCCGCACAATGACTCGGTACCAGTACCCCCTGTATATAACCTCGTTATTGTGTTACTTTTATTATTTTTTACTTTAGTTTATTTGGTCAATATTTTCTTAACTCTTCTTGAACTGCACTGTTGGTTAAGTAAGCATTTCACGGTAAGGTCTACACTTGTTGTATTTGGCGCACGTCACAAATGAAGTTTGATTTGATAACCACAATGGAAATCTTGGTTGTAGCTTATAACCACAATGGAAACCTTGGTTGTAGCCTATAACCACAATGGAAACCTTGGTTGTAGCCTATAACCACAATGGAAATCTTGGTTGTAGCTTATAACCACAATGGAAACCTTGGTTGTAGCCTATAACCACAATGGAAACCTTGGTTGTAGCCTATAACCACAATGGAAACCTTGGTTGTAGCCTATAACCACAATGGAAACCTTGGTTGTAGCCTATAACCACAATGGAAACCTTGGTTGTAGCCTATAACCACAATGGAAATCTTGGTTGTAGCTTATAACCACAATGGAAACCTTGGTTGTAGCCTATAACCACAATGGAAACCTTGGTTGTAGCCTATAACCACAATGGAAACCTTTTGTTGTGTGTACCCTGCTTAGCCATGGAAACAATGTGTTCATTTTTCAGCTGAGCTATCATGTCAACACATTCAGACATTTATCAGCTTCCATACTCATTTGTGTAGACTACATAAATAACATTGAATAGTTGAAAGGACCACCTAACTTTTCTTACAGAAGCTGTCATGTGAAAGTACATTCTGGAGTGAGGTCGGGTTTATGTAGGCTACATTGGCATCTGATTTGCCCAAGGTATGCTATCATTCGACCATGGTTGATTGAATCTTTGGAAGTTTAGAAGTAGTTACTGTACCTTTTAGCCCTATAAATATGATGCCAAATTCATGATACTAATAACACACTTTTAGCTTTGGATATTGTCTTGTATATGAAAGATGGTTGGTTGATTTCAAATTTAATCTACAAGATATGTCAAATTCACATCTCCATTGTAACCAAAAATCTAAGTTGAATAAGACTAAATCAAATCAAACTTTATTTAGTAAAGTTCATTTCTTGCAATTCTATAACCTAGATTTTGGGTTGCGATGGAGACGTGAATCCAACATATCAATCATTCATTTGTAGACAAACTAGATATTGAACTGTGAATGCAAACAAATGACAACATTTGAAGGAGATGTATGTTCTGCTTGGATAGAATATATACTGTACTACATATTATGAATAATATTAATAACATAAAAAATACTATCCAAAGGTAAAAGTGTATTATTAATATCATGAATTTCGTATCCTATTTCTAGGGCTAAAGGTAACTACTTCTAAACTTCCAAAGATCCAATCAACTATGGATAATTGATAGTATACCTAGCTACACATTGAAATTATGGTTTCCTTTGTTGGGAAAATCACATGTCAATGTAGCCTACATAATCCCAATCTCATGCCGAATTTACTTTCATACACAGCTTGTGTAAGAAATGTTAGTTAGGTCCTTTCAGCTACACTATATATACAAAAGTATGTGGACACCCCTTCAAATTAGTATATTCAGCTATTTCAGCCACACCGTTACTGACGGGTGTTTAAAATTGAGCACACAACCATGCAATCTCCATAGATAAACATTGGCAGTAGAATGGCCTTACTGAAGAGCTCAGTGACTTTCAACTTGGCACCGTCATCTGGGTTTGGCGGGTGCCAGGAGAACGCTACCTGCCCCAATACATAGTGCCAACTGTAAAGTTTGGTGGAGGAGGAATAATGGTCTGGGCTGTTTTTCATGGTTCGGGCTAGGCCCCTTAGTTCCAGTGAAGGGAAATCTTAATGCTACAGCATACAATGACGTTCTAGATGTTTCTGTGCTTCCAACTTTGTGGAAACAGTTTGGTGAAGCCCCTTTCCTGTTTCCCTGTGCACAAAGTGAGGTCCATACAGAAATCGTTTGTCGAGACAGGTGTGGAAGAACTTGACTGGCCTGCACAGAGCCCTGACCTCAACCCCATCGAACACCTTTGGGATGAGTTAGAACGCCGACTGCGAGCCAGGCCTAATCACTCAACGTCAATGCTCGACCTCACTAATGCTCTTTTGGCTGAATGGATGCAAGACCCCGCGGCAATGTTCCAACATCTAGTGGAAAGGGGAAAGCCTTCCCAGAGGAGTGGAGGCTGTTATAGGAGCAAAGGGAGGACCAACTCCATATAATGCCCATGAATTTGGAATGAGATGTTCGACGAGCAGGTGTCCACATACTTTTGGTCATGTAGTGTATTTAATGTTATTTACGTAGTCTATGGAAATTAGTATGGAAGCTGGTCAGTGTCTAAATGTGTTGACATGATACACAGCATGTTTCCAAAGCTAAGCAGGGTACCGCAGAGGTAGGCATCTGGATGGTGGACTTGTTCTTACTGAAGTGCATTACCCCTCATATACCAATAGGAGACACTATTCAGGCAGAAAACACTGGACTGTGGCTTCATATTTTATTTTAATATACCTCTTATTTAGGTTGATAGCATGACGTTGAAACGATGTACTTGGAAAACATACCATTTTACTATCAACATTGAAACAATGTCAAATAAATATGGCTAAAATTCAACGTAATTTTCGCCACCCAATTGAACATAGGGTTGAAAAATGATATGTCAACGTACACATAGTTGTGGTGATTGTTAAAATTTGACGTAACAACCTGTTAGTCAGGTTAAATCAATGTGTTTCAGTTGACATTTTTACACATGATAACGTTTACAGCGTTGGTTGAAATTAGATGAAAACAGTACTGATTGATGGCTGTGTTTTCCATGTTGATTCTACGTCACAATATGTTGACAAATCTCTCGCAGTTCTTTGCAACACTGATTTTCCCCCAATTGTATTTTTGATGACAAAGAATAACAAGCGCTGTCTGCTGTAATGCTCTCGTTCTGTCTGGTTGCATGTGCTGATGTCTCAGACTGTGTAGTTGTTGGGTAAAAATGAAAGGTCTTTCTCAGCTTTACAGTCTTGTTGTCACTGGGGACTTCACTGAGAGACGAGAACAGTGGATGTATTACAGTTCTCCGTTGGGAGAAGAGTGGTAAGCGAATAGCTCAACTCCCCGCCTACCTGAAGCTACTGTATAGTACATTGTTTTGCCTGCTGTCGAGGCTGCGGCTCATGTATTCTGGCTCAATGTTTTGGTTTGTTTCTGCTCTATATCATGTTTATGACTCCTATCTAGTGGAGGATGCACATAAAATAAGCGAAGCAAAAACAACACTTTTAGTGCTCTTAAATGATGTATCATTTCAAAACTGTAGAGCACCGGCAATGGGACATGAGTTTCTTTGTGCTCAGACAAGGTCCCATGAGGAACCAATACTGATCTGCATCTTTGGCAGCAGATGTTTTGATCCAAGAGAATCCTTTCTCCCCTCCCTGGCCAGTTAGTTTGGTGATCATCAATGACTAACACCTTGCAGCGTAAAGTACAACACTTACACTTCTGACTTCCTCCTCAAAAGCCCCTCTTTACAATAGTTTAACCAGAAAGTGTTACAAGCACTTGAAGATTTGAAAGGAAATAGTTATTCCTGTAAAGATGCCTGCAAGCCATGAGGTCTTTAGTGTTTCGTCTCTCAGACTTTGATGCTCCATTGGGGATAGGAGTGTGGAGGATACATTTGGAAAAATCCCTAACAAAAGACAACTGATATTTTAGACAAACAGACTTCTGGAATGTACTGTAGGTTATCTGGGGAGAGTGCCTATTAAACATGAAATGCACAAAGAGAGAACCCCACTCTGCACTAGGTTGCTAGACTAGACTGCAATACTCAAGGTAGATCCTGTTTCATCAATGTGTTCTTTACTGAAATAGTTATCTTCAGCTTTTCAGCCCATAGGCTATTTTAGTTGAAAACATGGGAAGGCAATGAAATGCAGAAATGCAACATTCTCAGCATCAATAGCACACAATAAACCAGATACTGAACTTTTAGATTATTTATGAAAAACGCTATTTAAATTGAATAAATTATTATTATTAGACTTACATAGCATATTTTCTCTGCCACTAATGTGTATTCCTTCCTCGCCAAATAAATGCATACCGATACAGTGCCTCTTTTGTTTGTGTGCCCATATGATTTTTCTTAAAATGTACTTGCAAATGTGTGTTAATTAGATCCCCTTCAGAATACATTTTAATGATATAACCATAAAGTTTTGGAGCGATGAAAAATGGACTACCCCATCGTCATATTTCAAGAGCACAGCAGAGGCTAATTAATTGTAAAGAGCTGCATAAACTAGACAGCCACGTTTCAATAACATTGATTATTTAATCAATCGCTGGATCGCTCCATCATTGCCTCAGCCATTCAGTGGAGTTCAGAGCACCCTCAGTCTGTACACTGGGCTACAATTAAACAAACAACATTAACAAAAAAATAAGTTCTATTTTGACAACCTCTGAGTTAGACAGAGCGACTGTCATGCCAAAAGATGACCGTTTGCCAAAAAGTGTCTGGGCTACGTAACAATGGCGTTTGAATGGCTGTTGGCGTGTAAACAAACACCAACCGTTATGTTGACAACCATTCATTTAGATTTAGACAGAGCCACTACCAGGACCACACACGCAGTGACTTTACCGCAATGCCTCGTTTAGTCATTAAACCCCTGTACTGGGGAAATCTCCAGACAGAGTACAACAGAACATATAGGCCTAGCATAGGATAGCACAAATCTTCCAAATCCAATATTTTGGAGCCTGGAGATCATGACGGTTTGGTTTTGAGCGACTGCACACATCATCAGGTTTGTAATTCCCACTGCTTGTGCATGTCACACTTTGGCTGATTTTGTTTACCATGAAGTCATGCTATGCACATGAACTTGACTCGCGACTGAGTTGCCAAGTACAGAGTTTCTATGCTTGAGTAAGCTGCCTGGCCGATACATTTGGAGTGGAATGAGTGACACCTGAAAATAAGCATGTAAGTCAAATCAATAACCCAACTAAATATATAGTATGCCTACATGGAATTTATACTTTATTGCCTTGCCTTTCCCCTGTTGACTATTTATTGGAATTGACTCAACGGAAGTGCATATTGTGGAAATAATGTATACCTATGCTTGGTTTATATTATATCAAAAAGGTGTTTTATTGAATAGCAAAACTTGACCTAACAAGTAAAAATCATATTCAGCGTTTGACCTGTTGATGTTTTCTGATTTGTTTTGCTAACTGCCCAGACCTTAAATTATTAACTATAATCTCACTTACAAGTGCGTCCAAAATAATTATTACTAAAGGGTGTTGGTAGGAAGAGTAGCAGCAGAAAAGAGCCTCGGCAAAGAAACCTTTTCACGTTGACCAAAAGTCTGGGCTCATATTCATAAAGCATCTCAGAGTAGGACTGCTGATCTAGATTCATTTTTTTGCCATTTAGATCATAATGAACAGGATTATATGGACAGTGGGGACCTGATCCTAGATCAGCACTCCTACTACTCTGAGACTCTTTATGAATATGGGCCCTGATGCTGCATGGTGCCTCTTCTCCAAAATCACATTAATTTGTTCTGCACCTCCAACTGATTAATTAGGATTAATAATAATTACCTCTTGAGCTTTTCCCTTCCAGCATGAAGAGTAATTCACAATCTAATATCACAAGACTTGGCATTAAACAATCCGAATAATTTATTATCAAGCCACCTTCTAATCTTTGTTCTGTGATGAAAACATTTAATCCTCCTTTGACAGAATTTAGTACCTTACCATACAATGCCTTCATTTTTTGGGTACTGTAGTCCCCCTGTTTATGCATTCATAATGCCTTTATAACAGCAACTTAAGACACAACTTCTGTCATAGGATATTTTTCTGTAATGCAGTTGTGGTTTTCTCAACAAATTCAATTCTACGTTTGTTTGAGTGGGTGTAGAAAGGTCAGAGATACAGGAAGTGAGCCAACTCAATACATCAGTCAAGTAATGACTGTCGATGTAGTCTTGAAAAACACATTGAAATGTCCTGCTATAAGTAATTTATTTACATTAGTTCCATTTAATGGTGACTTAAGAAATCAATTTCCTCCTTATTAAGAAAAGAATTACTCTTCCTCTTTATGAGTAGGTTTTATTCCCTGGAGTTGGTCTTAAATGGAATCAACAACTTGGAGGTCACAAAAGGTTAAAGTCTCTTATTGATTTGA
This sequence comes from Salmo salar, assembly GCF_965601325.2. Taxonomy (NCBI): domain Eukaryota; kingdom Metazoa; phylum Chordata; class Actinopteri; order Salmoniformes; family Salmonidae; genus Salmo; species Salmo salar. The sequence continues at coordinate 6,518,668 of NC_138306.1, read as the reverse complement.
AAGTAATTAACTTGTATAAATCTTTAGAAACACTTTTATAAGCATGAATCCACCGCCTATAGGTAGTGAGGACTGTTCAACGTTGATCTGACCAATTGGAATTCATGCTTCAGGATTGTTTTGATCACGCGGACTGGGAAATGTTCCGGGTTGTCTTTTGGAATAGTATCGACGTATACATTGAGTCAGTGACTGGGTTCATCAGGAAGTACATAGAAGATGTTGTTCCTACTGTGATGATTACAACTTACCCAAACCAAAAACCGTGGATAGATGGCGGCATTCACGCAAAACTGAAAGCACAAGCCATCGCATTTAACCACGGCAAGGTGACTGGGAACATGGACGTGTACAAACAGACCAGCTTTGACTTCCGCAAGGCAATCAGAGGCAAAAACAACAGTACAGGAACAAACTGGAGACGCATGTGGCAGGGACTCCAAACAATCACTGATAATAAAGGAAAAGATGGCCACGTCGCGCACACCAACGCCTCACTCCCGCACAAGCTAAATTCCTTTGCCCGCTTCGAGGAAAACAACACTGAGCCACCAAATTGGGCCCCGCCGTTTATGAGAACTGTGTCCTCCCGATCTCCGTGGCCAACGTAAGACATTCAAGCGTGTTAACCCTCTCAAGGCTGCTGGCCCAGACAACATCCCAAGCTGCGTCCTCAGAGCATATGCAGACCATCTGACTGGAATGTTTACGGACATATTCAATCTCTCCCTATCCCAGTCTGTTATCCCCACTTGCTTCAAGATGTTCACCATTGTTCCTGTACCCAAGAAAGCGAAGGTAACTGAACTAAATTACTATCATCATGAAGTGCTTTGAGAGGCTGGTTAAGGACCATATCACCTCCACCTTACCCAACACCCTAGATCCACTACAATTTGTATACCGCCCCAACAGATCCACAGACGACGCAATCGCCTTTGCACTGCACACTGCCCTATCCCACCTGGACAAGAGGAATACCTATGTGAGAATGCTGGTCATCGACTACAGCCAAGCCTTCAACACCGTAGTGCCCTCCGAGCTCACCACTCTAAGCTCAGGACCCTGGCTCTGAACCCCTCCCTGTGAAACTGGGTCCTCGACTTCCTGGCAGGCCAACCCCAGATGGTGAAGGAAGGCAACATGGGGCCCCACGGGTGCGTGCTCAGCCCCCTCCTGTACTCCCTATTCATCCATGACTGCGTGGCTATGCACGTCTCCAACTCAATCATCAACAACAACTAGACAGCCTACAGGGAGGAGGTGAGAGCATTGGCAGATTGGTGCCAGCAAAATAACCTCTCCCTCAACGTCAGCAAAACGATAGAGCTGTTTGTGGATGACAGGAGAATGCATAAAGAGAAAGCCCCCATCCACATAGACGGGGCTGCAGTGGAGAGGATAAAAGCTCCTCGGCGCGTACATCACTGAGGACCTGTGAAGAAGGCGCAACAGCGCCTCTTCAACCTCAGGAGGCTAAAGCATTTTGGCTTCACCCGTCAGATCCTCACAAACCTCTACAAATGTACTATCGAGAGCATTCTGCTGGGCTATTCACTGCCTGGTACGGCAACTGCACTGCCCGCAACCACAGGGCTCCAGTGGGTGGCGCGGTCAGCCCAACGCATAACTGAGGGCACAATGTCTCCCGTCTCAGGACATCTACAGCATCCGGTGTCACAGGAAGGCCATGAAGATCATCAAGGACATCAGCCACCTGAGCCACGGCCTAATCATCCTGCTACCATCTAGCAGGTGGAGAAAATATAGGTGCATCAAAGCTGGTACCCTGCCCTGCACCTTAGACACTATCACTAGCCGGCTAACACCCAGTGCTCTACCCTGCAGCTTAGACTGCTGCCCTATATAGATAGTCATTGAACACTGGTCACTTTAATAATGTTTATTGTTCTGAAGTCATTTCTATTGTTGGGAACAGATAAGATTACCATTCCTGCAACATTGTTATTTTTAAATGTAGGTTGATCTTTGAAGGATTAAACTTTGATTACTCACTTTATCTATACGGTATTCTCGAAATAGCTCATGCTATTTAACTATTGCGTTACATACCTTTTTCCTACTTACAGTATATATTGTCCATACTGTCTATACACACCACATATTTACAGTGCATTCGGAAAGTATTCAGACTCCTTGACTTTTTCCACATTTTGTTAAGTTACAGCCTTACTCTGAAATTGTTTTCCCCCTCATTAACCTACACACCATAATGACAAAGCAAAAATAGGTTTTTAGAAAAAAACGGAAATATCACATTTACATAAGTATTCAGACCCTTTATTCAGTACTTTGTTGAAGCACCTTTGGCAGCGATTACAGCATCGGGTCTTCTTGGGTACGACGCTACAGGCTGGCACACCTGTATTTGGGGAGTTTCTCCTATTCTTCTCTGCAGATCCTCAGGTTGGATAGGGAGCATTGCTGCACAGCTATTTTCAGGTCTCTCCAGAGATGTTAGGTCTCTCCGGGCTCTGGCTGGGCCACTCAAGGACATTCAAAGACTTGTCCCAAAGCCACTCATGCATTGTCTTGGCTGTGTGCTTAGGGTCGTTGTCCTGTTGGAAGGTGAACCTACGCCCCAGTCTGAGGTCCTGAGTGCTCTGGAGCAGATTTTCATCAAGGATATTTCTGTACTTTGCTCCGTTCATCTTTGCCTCGGTCATGACTAGTCTCCCAGTCCCTGCCGCTGAAACATCCCCACAGCATGATACTGCCACCACCATGCTTCACCGTAGGGATGGTGCCAGGTTTCATCAAATCAAATTGTATTTGTCACATGCGCCGAATACAACAGGTGTAGACCTTCCAATTTTTAGAGCCTTCCTCTGACACCGCCTGGTATAGAGGTCCTGGATGGCAGGAAGCTTGGCCCTGGCGATGTACTGGGCCGTACGCACTACCCTCTGTAGTGCCTTGCGGTTGGAGGCCGAGCAGTTGCCATACCAGGCGGTGATGAAATCCGTCAGGATGCTTTCAATGGTGCAGCTGTAAAATCTTGAGGACCCATGCCAAATCTTTTCAGTCTCCTGAAAAGGGGGAATAGGTTTTGTCGTGCCCTCTTCACGACTGTCTTGGTGTGCCAAGGAACTTGAAGCTCTCAACCTGCTCCACTACAGCCCCATCAATAGGGGTGTGCTCGGTCCTCCATTTCCTGTAGTCCACAATCATCTCCTTTGTCTTGATCATGTTGAGGGAGAGGTTGTTGTCCTTGCAACACATGGTCAGGTCTCTGACCTCCTCCCTATAGGCTGTCTCATCATTGTTCGGTGATCAGGCCTACCACTGTTGTGTCATCAGCAAACTTACTGATGGTGTTGGAGTCATGCTTGGACATGCAGTCTTGGGTGAACAGAGAGTACAGGAGGGGACTGAGCACGCACCCCGGAGTGGCCACTGTGTTGAGGATCAGCGTGGCAGATGTGTTGTTACCTACCCTTACCACCTGGGGGCGGGCCATCAGGAAGTCTAGGATCCAGTTGCGGAGGGAGGTGTTTAGTCCCAGGGCCCTTAGCTTAGTGAGGAGCTTTGAGGGCACTATGGTGTTGAACGCTGAGCTGTAGTCAATGAATAGCATTCTCATATAAGTGTTCCTTTTGTCCAGGTGTGAAAGGGCAGTGTGGAGTGCAATAGAGATTGCATCATCTGTGGATTTGTTGGTGCGGTATGCAAATTGGAGTGGGTCTAGGGTTTCTGGGATAATGCTGTTGTGAGCCATGACCAGCCTTTCAAAGCACTTCATGCCTACAGATGTGAGTGCTGCAGGTCGGTAGTCATTTAGGCAGTTTACCTTAATGTTCTCGGGCACAGGGACTATGGTGGTCTATGGGGGCGAGCGTAGAAGTTATTTAGCTCATCTGGAAGGCTTGTGTCACTGGGCAGCTCTCGGCTGTGCTTCCCTTTGTAGTCTGTAATAGTTTGCAAGCCCTGCCACATCCGACGAGCGTTGGAGCCGGTGTAGTACGATTCAGTCTTAGTCCTGTATTGACGCATTGCCTGTTTGATGGTTTGTTGGAGGGCATAGCGGGATTTCTTATAAGCTTCCAGGTTAGAGTCCCGCTTCTTGAAAGCGGCAGCTCTACCCTTTAGCTCATTGCGAATGTTGCCTGTAATACATGGCTTTTGATTGGGGTATGTACGTACGGTCACTGTGGGGATGACGACCTCGATGCACTTATTGACAAAACCAGCGACTGATGTGGTGTACTCCTCAATGCCATCGGAAGAATCCCGGGAACAAATTCCAGTCTGTGCTAGCAAAACAGTCCTGTAGTTTAGCATCTGCTTCATCTGACCACTTTTTTATAGACCGAGTCACTGGTGCTTCCTGCTTTAATTTTCACTTGTCAGAAGGAATCATGAGGATAGAATTATGGTCAGATTTGCCAAATGGAGAGCAAGGGAGAGCTTTGTACGCATCTGTGTATGCAGTAAAAGTGATCTAGAATTGTTTTCCCTCTGGTTGCATGTTTAACATGCTGATAGAAATTAGGTAAAGCTGATTTAAGTTTCCCTGCAGTAAAGTCCCCCGGCCACTGGGAGCGCCACCTCCAGACGTGACACTTGGCATTCAGACCAAAGAGTTCAATTTTGGTTTCATTTTGGTTTCATAGATCTGGGTACCCTTCCCCAGATCTATGCCTCGATACAATCCTGTCTCGGGGCTCTACGGACAATTCCTTCCTTGGTTTTTGCTCTGACATGCACTGTCCACTGTGGGACCTTATATAGAAAGACGTGTGCCTTTTCAAATCAGGACCAATCAGTTGAATTTACCACAGGTGGACTCCAATCAAGTTGTAGAAACATCTCAAGGATGATCAATGGAAACAGGATGCATCTGAGCTCCATTTCTAGTCTCATAGCAAAGGGTCTGAATACCTGTGTAAATAAGGTATCTTTTTTATTTTTAAGACGTGCAAAAATATCTAAAAACCTGTTCTCACTGTCATTATGGGGTATTGTGTGTAGATTTGCTGAGGATTTCTTTTTATTTAATCAGTTTTAGTATAAGGCTGTAATGTAACAAAATGTGGAAAAAGTCAAGGGGTCTGAATACTTTCCGAAGACACTGTATATCCCGGACTCTGACATTGCTCGGTCTGATATTGCTTCGTTCTGTTATTTCTTCTCTTGTTTCTTCTTCTGTGACAAATAAACTTTGATTTGATTTTGATCCAACTCAAAAAAACGAATTGTTATTAGATACAATACTTTTGCAAAGTGTGAGTTACAACTTTTATTTTTGCAAGATATATTTATAATATTTTTATTTTCAGATTGGATTCAATTCAACATTGAACCCCATCAACCACCCACTCTCCGATTTCCCTCCTCTTTCCTATTCCCTCCCCGACCCGGGGCAGACATATTAATATTTATAGTTCTAGATCATTTAAAGGAAGGATGTATACCACCAGGCAGGTGTTTAAGTACTAATAAAATACATATATTATGCAGTTAAGGGAACAAGGTTCTGGGCATTTTTGCATACATTAAAATAAAGTAAAAACCTGATGAAATCATATTCAAAAGTTTTACCGATATGCTCCCAAATAACACATTATCACCAAAAACATAATCTCTCATTGTACAGTATTGGTGTTTTTGGTAAAACCTTGAAAGCGCTAACAAAAAAAACTCCCTTAAACATCTTAAAATTGTATAATTGAGAGTTAAGGGTTACTGGTTGTCCCAATATCTGCCAAACACACCAACTCACAATGTCATCTCTTTCACTAGGTGGTCTGTACCTCTGGACCTCCCAATCGCACCACTTATCCCATGTCTCCTCTCCTCAGCATCTTAACCAAAGCGGCTTTCCCCGCCCAATTCCCATTCCCAAATCCCCTAACCCAATTCTCCACTGGACTCCCAAAAATGTGCAGAAAAAGCATTCCCAGTAGGAAGCCAACTCTTTCATCTTACCAGGAAGTCTTATATACAACGTCATAGACACACTGCACACTCAACATCTTATCCATGCTATTTTTGTTCAGCGCAACAGTATGTGATCATTAAAGTTATCTTTTTGTCCACAGACCAGCAGCTTACCAAAGGGTTAAATGCTAGTTCTAAGCTTAGCTAACATAGTTCTGAGTCAGTAGATTTAAAATAAGGTACCAGACATAGCTGACATCTTACATTCATGTCTTTTAAAGTTGTCCACCAGATAGACAAGATGCAAGTTGATCACTGCACAGGCAAATCAATGGTGTACATTTAACTCGGGAAGTGTAAAATGTACACTATTTTCAGTGAACATATGAGTCCCACTGTACTGGTGTTAACATAACACATAAAAGTGTTTAACTATGTTGCAGTGTTCCCCATTCAACTCTTAAAGTGTTCAAGTTAACACGATTGTGGTGTTTGCATAGCTCTACTGTAGAGTAATACGCAACACCTGCAGTGTAAAACATAACACTTGACTTAAAGTAAACGGAACTCACTTTGCTTAGTGCTAATGCTGTAGTGTTACAGTACTGTAAATAACACCTGTAGTGTTACAATAAATCATTTTAGGGTCTTGTTTTAACAATGTATGATGTAAAGCGTAATTTGCATATTTCCCAGGGTGCCCTTTCTTTTAGAGTTAATTGTAGATTTACCACCCATGGCTGTATTTGTGAGTGACAGAGACCTGGTTATTAAATTCTTTCATCTTAAAGGTCTGTGGATTTAACCAAGTGAGTACCTAGGCAAATGCTATCACTGAAATTAACTCTGAAAATACTATACATTTATCATAAGGCCTTACTTTGATGGTCTAGTTTTACCTTAACGCAGTGGTGTCAGGAAACTCCTGGTTTACAGGCCGCATCAGGCCTGCAAGTGACATTATGCTGGCTTGCAAAGTGATATGTAATTCCTATTGGTAGTGACGGGAAACCAAGGCTTTCTGAAGGCTTTGGTGCTTTCACCAAATTGTGCCTAAAACCGGTTCATTACTCGGCGCTTAATTATCTGCTCACAATGCACATTAGTGACATTTGCTGGTCAGCAATAAATAGCAGCGTGTGATTGAGTTTTTTTTTTTCTCTCCACTGTTTCATCAAAACTCTGTGGCGCAATGATAAGTCGTTGACTTTAAATTTATAATCAGTTGGAATACCATGTTTGCATCATCCTTACCTTTTTTTGCCTTCAAGTTTACCATTTTTTAAAAACAATCTATGGCATTAATTAGGATGCTTAAGACAGAAGCTTATACAATACAAAATAAAACAAATTGTTTGAACAGGAGTGCAGAAAGTGTGGTTTCACAGAACTATTTTCAAATGATTGTGTCTTCAATGGGATACTCGACCTGCTAAACTACCAGTAAGGATATCGAACATGTAGTTTCACCTAACTATATTTGTAAGTACAGTGTCCAGTAGAGGTCAGAGTTTGAAAGGAGCTTGGAATCAAAGAAAGCACCGGAACCATGCCGAAATCAGTGGGATCTCATTTTGCAACACACGGTTTGAAAAAGCACATGATCAAACAAGGCTTCGGATATCATTGATGACGTACTTCTGATAAAGTGATACACACATCAGCAAACCGCTTTGAAAGTTAGCTGCTTAGCGATTTCGACTCCTGCCTCGGAGCTCCGGTATCTAACATCACTACCTATACCTATTGGAATCCAGACAGATTTAGGATATCCAACATTTGGAATTTGTATTCACCCGCAACCTGCATTCAGAATGATTGTCAAGCTTAGTCTTCCTATCCAATTTCCGAAGCTAAACTGGAACAACCATTTCAGTAATGGTGCAGTAAATCTAACTAACTGGTTGGATCAGTTTAGAAAAATATATGTTAGTTATCAATGTACAGTGGCAAGAAAAAGTATTTGAACCCTTTGGAAATACCTGGATATCTGCATAAATTGGTAATCAAATTTGTTCTGATCTTCATCTAGGTCACAACAATAGACAAACACAGTCTGCTTAAACTAATAACACACAAACAATTATACATTTCCATGCCTTTATTGAACACACTGTGTAAACATTCACAGTGCAGGGTGGAAAAAGTATGTGAACCCTTGGACTTAATAACTGGTTGACCATCCTTTTGGAAGAAATAACCAATATTCTTGGGATGTCTGGTGTGAACTGCTCTCTTGAGGTCATGCCACAGCATCTCAATCGGGTTGAGGTCAGGATCAGACTGGGCCACACCAGAAGGCATACAGTGCCTTGTAAAAGTATTCATCCCCCTTGGAGTTTTTCCTATTTTGTTGATTACAACCTGTAATTTAAATTGATTTTTATTTGGATTTCATGTAATGGGCATGCACATAATAGTCCAAATTTGGTGAAGTGAAATGAAAACAATTACTTATTTTCGAAAAATAAAAAAAATGTAAATAAATGGAAAGTGGTGCGTGCGTATGTATTCACAGCCATTGCTACGAAGCCCCTAAATAAGATCTAGTGCAACCAATTACCTTCAGAAGTCACATAATTAGTTAAATAAAGCCCACCTGTGTGCAATATAAGTGTCACATGATCTCAGTATATAACCACCTGTTCTGAAAGGCCCCAGAGTCTGCAACACCATGAAGACCAAGGAGCTCTCCAAACAGGTCTGGGACAAAGTTGTTGAGAAGTACAGATCAGGGTTGGGTTATAAAAAAATATCAGAAACTTTGAACATTTCACGGAGCACCATTAAATCCATTATTAAAAAATGTAAAGAATATGGCACCACAACAAACCTGCCAAGAGAGGGCCGCCCAACAAAACTTATGGACCAGGCAAGGAGGGCATTAATCAGAGAGGCAACAAAGAGACCAAAGACAACCCTGAAGGAGCTGCACAGCTCCACATCAGAGATTGGAGTATCTGTCCATGGGACCACTTTAAGCCGTACACTCCACAGAGCTGGGCTTTACGGAAGAGTGGCCAGAAAAAAAAATTGCTTGAAGAAAAAAATAAGCAAACACGTTTGGTGTTCACCAAAAGGCATGTGGGAGACTCCCCAAACATATGGAAGAAGGTACTCTAGTCAGATGAGACAAATTGAGCTTCTTGGCAATCAAGGAAAACGCTATGTCTGGCGCAAACCCAACATCTCTCATCACCCCGAGAACACCATCCCCACAGCGAAGCATGGTGATGGCAGCATCATGCTGTGGGGATGTTGTCTTCACCTTCCAGCAGGACAATGACCCTAAGCATACTGCTAAAGCAATACTCGTGGTTTAAGGGGAGACATTTAAATGGCTTGGAATAGCCCAGTCAAAGCCCAGACCTCAATCCAACTGAGAATCTGTGGTATGACTTAAAGATTGCTGTGTATCAAAGGAGCTGGAGCAGTTTTGCCTTGAAGAATGGGCAAAAATCCCAGTGGCTAGATGTGCCAAGCTCATAGAGACATACCCCAAGAGACTTGCAGCTGTAATTGCTGCAAAAGGTGGCTCTACAAACTATTGACTTTGGGGGGGATGAATAGTTATGCACACTCAAGTTCTGTTTTTTTTGTTGGTCTTATTTCTTGTTTGTTTTGCAATAAAACATATTTTGCATCTTCAAAGTGGTAGGCATGTTGTGTAAATCAAATGATATAACCCCCCCCAACATCCATTTTAATTCCAGGTTGTAAGGCAACAAAATAGGAAAAATGCCAAGAGGGGTAATTACCTTCGCAAGCCACTGTATTTTCTTCTGTTGAAGCCATTCTGTTGTTGATTTACTTCTGTGTTTTGGGTCTTTGTCCTGTTGCATCAGCCAACTTCTGTTGAGCTTCAATTGGTGGACATATAGCCTAACATTCTCCTGCAACATTTTTTGATAAACTTGGGAATTCATTTTTCTGTCGATGATAGCAAGCTGCCCAGGCCCTGAGGCAGCAAAGCAGCCCCAAACCTTGATGCTCCCTCCACCATACTTTACAGTTGGGATCAATCAAATTTAATCAATAAAATGTATTTATAAAGCCCTTTTTACATCAGCCAATGTCACAAAGTTTTGATGTTGGTGTGGTGGCCTTTTTTTCTCCACACATAGTGTTGTGTGTTCCTTTCAAACAACTCAACTGTAGTTTCATCTGTCCAAGGTATATTTTGCCAGTAGCACTATGGAACATCCAGGTTCACTTTTGCAAACTTCAGATATGCCGCAATGTTTTTGTCAAGGCTGTCAAAAGGAGAGGACCAAGGTGCAGCGTGTGTGTAGTTCCACATTTTTATTTACTCTGTGAAACTATGCAATACATCAAATAACGGCATAGACAAAACAACAAACCGTGACGCAAAGGAGAAACAAACACTACTCAAAAATAATCACCCACAAAACCCAGGAAGAAAAACCCCTACTTAAGTTTGATCTCCAATTAGAGACAACGAGGACCAGCTGCCTCTCATTGGAGATCATCCCAAACAAACCAACATAGAAATACAAAAACTAGAACCTAAGAACATAGAAATAGAACACATAGAATAAACCCCCCTGTCACGCCCTGACCTACTCTACCATATAAAATAACAGCTTACCATGGTCAGGACGTGACAGTTTTTTTTTGGACAGCAGTGGCTTCTTCCGTGGTGTCCTCCCATGAACACCATTCTTGTTAAGGGTTTTACGTATCGTATACTTGTCAACAGAGATGTTAGCATGTTCCAGAGATTTCTGTAAGTCTTTAGAATTCTTCTTAACCTCATTGAGCATTCCACGCTGTGCTCTTGCAGTCGTCTTTGCAGGACGGCCACTCCTAGGGAGAGTAGCAACAGTGCAGAACTTTCTCCATTTATAGACAATTTGTCTTACTGTGGACTGATGAACATCAAGGCTTTTAGAGATACTTTTGTAACCCTTTCCAGCTTTATACAAGTAAACAATTCTTAATCTTAGGTCTTCTGAGATCTCTTTTGTTTGAGGCATGGTTCACATCAGGCAATGCTTCTTGTGAATAGCAAACTCAAATTTTGCGATCGTTTTTTATAGGGCCAGGCAGCTCTAACCAACATCTCCAGGTTAGCTGACTCCTGACTCCAATTAGCTTTTGAAGAAGTCATTAGCCTAGGGGTTCACATTATTTTTCCGACCTACACTGTGAATGTTTAAATGATGTATTCAATATAGACGAGAAAAATACAATAATTTGTGTGTCATTAGTTTAAGTGCACTGTTTGTCTATTGTTGTGATTGAGATGAAGAGATGAAGATCAGATCAAATTTGATGACCAATTTATGCAGAAATCCAGGTAATTCCAAAGGGTTCACTTACTGTGCTGCCATCCTGTTAGAAGGTAACAAATCATTTTATTACAATGGTTAATAAGATGGATTTTCATTGTGTTCCATGGTGTTATTTTCCCCCTCGTGGAGCTTTCTGGTACTTAGACTGTACGCAAACAGGAAGGAGAGAATTCGCTCTGCACGCATAGAAGCAGCTAAAAACAACGCTACGGTGCAGGTCTTTCAGTGTAGCTATTTCTTGTCACGCTTCAGCCTCGGAAAATATTTGTTTGTAAGTTCGATTCAAGCATTTAGCTAGTGATGATAATCTTGTTATTGATAGAGTTGCTTACATATCAATGTTGGTTGGTTGTATTTACTCACACAAATTGCAATGCCTTTCATGTATGTCGTCAGCTGTATTACTTTGCTCGTGCGTCATGCAAACGAATTGTAAAACATACAATACTGAAGTTTTGTTACTGTTTCTAGTGTAATATGCTTTGTTATTCTACAGAGATGGTTGTACATTATTAGAGTAATGAAAGGAGTTAGCCAATTACCATATGAGTAACAATTAGCTACATGGTTTGACGTCATGCCAGATGCATGGTACCCTCGGCACGTGTTTTGTTTTTTCATGCAACTTCAACTTGAAATGTATAATGTACAGCTACAGTATGTCGATTTGAGTTGAATACTAAAGTATATTCTTTTCTGTATTTTGCAGTTTCACAACATCAACGTTTTCAATATTCATTCAAGAAAAGTCACGCCTTGGGAGTTTTATTGAAGACTTAGTAGTTAGCTATCTGTCTAGTTTTGCATGGGAACGCAATTCAAGGGCAGTATACTTACTTTTTCTTGCCACTATACATGCAAAAACACAGATAAAAAATTCTAAAATATCTATTTACAGTAGAGCATGCTGGAAAATATGAAAATCATGGGCATGGTCTTGATGGCACAGCAAAGTTGCCCGTGTTACTTAGTGTAGATTTTTCAATGTGACACTTCTAGTGTAGATTCAGGTGTTACATTAACACTCATTGGTGTAAAAGATCCCTGGTGTTGGTGTTAATAACTAGTGTTAAACCAAAACCACGCCCATCATTATATTTCCCAGCATGCTCTATTGCAGATTGATTTTTCGAATTGTTTGTTTCAATATCTATGTTTTTGCATGTACATTGATTTATTAATTCATCTTATGCTGCTCAAATATAAATAACATACATTTTTCTAAACTAATCCATATGTTACTTATTGCACCTGTTACTGACATTGTTGTTCCAGTTTAGATGGTTTAGTTAATCTCATATTTTTGGGTTGTTTTACACACAGTTCTGAGCTATAGTTCAAATCAGTTTGATGTTGTTGCATTGTATTTTTTTCAATTTGTCTGGTTGGTTTCACATTGCCAAATGTCAAACTAAATAAATTACTAAACAAAACCATGTGTCCATGCAAGTCATTTGTTAATTGGACCAGAATTTGCACATTAAATCCCTTTACTATTATCATGAAGCATCACTTGTGTGTCCCAATCTTCATATTCATTTTGCTTTGGTATTCCAACAACATGCGCTAATAAATGTGCTGCTACTCACAGGAAGTTTCAGAGAACTCAAATGATATGATGCTTTGTGCATTTCATCAAATGCTCACAGTCAAACCACCAATAATAATGTGTGACTGGTTATTTTCCTGTGTTTGGACCGGACTGCGTTCTCACCTGCAGTGAACCACACCATGGTACGAATTGAATAGGACCGAGACCACCCTTTTAGAGCGAACCACAGTGCATTGTTTAGTGCGCTCCTGAGAGCGGATAGTGTTCACACCAGTCTTCTCAAACCGGCAGTCATTCTGAATGCATGTTGTGGGTGAATACAAATTTAAAATGTTTGTTATCCCCACTCTGGAAAGATTCTGATTGGAATTACACATACTGTTTCAAGCTAGCTTAATATGACTTGCAGGCCATATGTGGCCTGTAAACCACGAGTTTAAGGCCACTGTATTAGGGTAAAGCTAGGCACTCAGAATAAGGCCTGAAATGATAACAATATTTAATAGAAAATGTATTTGCTTAGGATCTCACTTGATGAAAGCCAGAGAGCTGAAAATGGATGAATGCAACAACCATGTCTCTGTCACTAACAAATACAGTCATGGGTGGAAAATCTACAATTCACTCGAAAGGCAAGGCACTCTGGGAAATATTCAAATAAGCCTTTACACTAAGCAGTTTGTTAATTCCTGTATAGACACTGGATGAGTGTTAAATGTAACACTCAGTGTTGAGTCAACACTGGATGATTTGCTGTTTATAAAACAATAACTCTGGTTATTAACACCAACAGTGGAGGTTGTTTTACACCATTGAGTGTTATTTTCACTCTTACAGAGTGAATTGAACTCCTGAATCAACACTCCAAATGTTACATTGAAAAATCAACATTGGCCAATTTGCTGTCTGAGTGCTAGGCTCTGTAAAGAGCAAGCCTGATCCAACCAAGAGCAATCCTGAGACCAGGGCCTGTATTCATAAAGCTATATCCTACATCAGCACTCCAACGCTGAGAAACAATGCCCAGAATCAGCACCCTAAGAATTAAGGGGCTACTGTACAATATATACAGTATGTTGGTGTGGATTAGTCCTATCCTATAAAGGTACACCTTTTTTTCCCAATCACACATACATTATCTTAGGCACAAACACGTTCCCAGCTTGCCGCCTCAATAAGGTAATTCTGAGAATGATACTCAGAAAAGGAAATGTTCAATTCAAATTCTATATTATCTTAGAAGAACTGTATTCAGCCAATGTCCTAATAGCTCTACAACATATAGTGTGTTTTGGATCCACTCAAGGCATTGTTACGCAGAATGTTATATTGGTTAAATTCTTATGTGGGGCAAAATACTGCTTGAGAGAAGAAAGTGGAATATATATTGACTTTGGGGAAAATGTAGCACTTATTGAAAATAAGCACAAGGCCCATAACAATGTCAGAAAACCATTTCTCTCATCGGTATTTCTACTATGCGATAGGACCAACTAATGGATGTTGGAACCCTTAAAATAACTGATAATTATCATTTTTCTTACCTCTCTCAACTTGAAAAAAAGATCTACTCTTCAAGGACCCTTTTTTTTTTTTAGAGCACTTTGATCATTATGAAAGGCACTCTGACTTGGTAAATGCCTTACATTTTAGCACAGGGGTATTGTCATTAAAACCCTACCGGCTCTGAGCAGAGATCTTGAGTTTTTTTTAATAAAAAACGGATTAAAAGTCAACCTGACTGGTCTCTGTTGCTAAGGATCTCTGATGGTATGTAAATTATCATGTGAAGGGAAGTTTTGTCTCTAACTAATTGTGTACTTCCATGACCAGTCTGTACTGAACATGAATTCCTGTTCCTGTCAAGAACAAGTTAAATCAGAACAGTAGTGAAGTTTTCAGGCACTTTGATAACTGGGCCAGCCGCTAGTTCTGAACTTTTACATCACCAATGGGATTATGGGAACTGTGGTACATGATCATCCTCCCACATGGGTTCTGCTCTGCTGCTTGGTGGATATCAACTACATACAGATGCCCTAAGGGGCAAAGTAGCTTTAAAATGTACGTCTTGAAACAGCTGAAATACAATATTTTTGGTTGTAAAGATATTTCACAATGGTTTAGACGGTACTATGATTCTCTACACTCTGAGTGCTTGTTTTGTCTCGCAAACTTAAATTAGGTAAACTATGTTCTCCATATTGCACTTTTAAGTAACTGGTTCCACAGCATTTTTTAATGAACTGAACTTTTCGATCAAAGTGTTAACTGAATATAACATGTTTAGTTGGCCCAGACTTAGCTTCAACTTGAGAAAAGTTCAGTCAACTTAAAATGATGTGTTTGCTCAACTTGTCTTTATACAGTGTTCTCCTTAATTATTGGGACAGTGAAGCATTTTATCTTCTTTTGGCTCTATATTCCAAAAGTTTGGATTTAAAATCAAACAATGACAAGTGCACACTGTCAGATAATCCTGAATGAATTGAATTATAAGGAATTATAATGAGTGGGAACGTTACAGATAAGCAAATATCATACCCCCAAGACATGGTAACCTCTCCATTACAATGGTGGCAGGTAGCCTAGTGGTTAGAGCGTTGGGCTAGTAACCTAAACCTAAAGAATGCTGGTTTCTAATCCCTTAGCTGAGAAGGTAAAAATCTGTCTTTCTGCCCCTGAACAAGGCAGTTAACCTACTGTTCCTCCGGTAGGCCATCATTGTAAATAAGAATTGTTCTTAACAGACTTGCCTAGTTAAACAAAGGTTAAATAAAAACAAATAAAAGAAAACCCATAACGGGAGGTTAGAATTATTTTGGGGGTATGATATTTGTGCATCTAACGTTCTCACTCATTATTCATGATTCATTCAGGGTGATCTGTAATCATGTTAGCATCCACATTCATGTAGAAGTGTTTAGAAACATATTCTATCCTTATTTACAGTAAAAGTTACTCCAAAATGACACAATACCCTATTTACCATTCATTTCTATTGGACACAAAATAATCTGGTTCAGGGCATAGCGATCTTTCTGCTACGCCACCATGTCTGTGTCAATGACTGATTTGGCCTCTTTTGCTTCACTTTGCACTCAGCTCAGCTCTGTTAAAATAGTTTTACTTGAGTGTACTTTTATTTATCATTGTGATTAAGGAGTAAAATGAAAAAGAGTATTATGCCCCACCAACATTAGACAACTATACAGAAAACCCTAGAACAATGTAATCATGTATGTCAACATGTGTCAAATATGTAAGTTGAAAACAAAAGCACCATGTGTGTGTGTGTGTGTAACTAGTTCCAACACCTTTTTTTTTGTGTGTAAAACAAATAGTAATTTCTAGTTGAATGAACATATTAGACAATTTGAGCCAACACATCATTTTAAGTTGACAGAATTTTTGCCTAACCTTTCAAGTTGGAGCTAAATTTGGGCCAACTTAAAATGTTAAGTTCAAGTAACACTTTGACAGAAATGTTGAGTAAGCCATAAAAAAAGAAAGCCTGTGCAACCAGTTACTTCATAATAATTTGTTGAAACAACTAGAATTTGTTTTTCAGTGAAGGACTTTAATAAAATCACAGGACTGATCAGTCCAATCAAACAAGAACATGGTCACAGTGTTGACAGTGGCTACATCCCACGTGGCACCCTAATCCCTATATGGTGCACTACTTTTGACCAGGGCCCATAGTGCACTACTTTTGACCGGAGCCCTATGTATGGAATTGAGTGCCATTTGGGACGTAAGCAGAGTCAACGGCTTCGTTCATTCCCAGACTTCACCTATATTCAAGCCAGACACGACAGGATGATCCTACCTCCCAGTCCCACCAACCCCAGAGGCACTAAGTGACAATAATAACAGGCTTGGTGGATGTAATGCAATTTATACTATTTGATTATGGCTCATCATTATCTCATTCCCAATGCCTAATAACAACATGCAAGCTATTATGCTGAAAGGAATAGTGCCAAAGGACAGCACTAGCAACCCACATGGCACACTATTCCCTATGTATTGCCCCATAGGGCTCTAGTCGATAACTTTCTACGGAACACGGTGCCATTTGGGACTCAGCCTAAAACGAGGATGGATGATAATTCACCATTTGCATTTAGATTATACCTCTTTACACTGACACATGAATGGACTTCTTTGGTGTTTTTCTGTTAGGTTCATGTCAAAGTGGATGATTGTATTCATGGTAATACCTACATTTCTACTGGCTTTTAGACTATCTCACAAGGAAAGAGAGACAATAGTGGGGAATGCCGCAGGCTTATAGGCATGAAATGTATGGAGTATTCTCCAAAGACTCAACCTACATAGCTGGATGTTCTGTACTTAATTGCACACTTTTAGCTTCAAAAGGCTTCAGGAAATGTATATTCCAGTGTTCTCTCATGGATCAAATGTGTTTTAGTGCTAGGTATCTCATTGCAATAGAAGTGTTACTGTACGTTAGTGCAGATGTATATTTTTGTTATTCCACACAATCAAAAGGAGTGTTGGTGAGAATAAAAATGGAAAATCTTTAAAAAAAAGCAAAGGTCTGCTCTGAGTCATATCATCTGTCTGAAGTTGATGAGTTTATTCCAGTGGGGTTGCAACTGCCATCCTATTTTTTACTGTGTGGTGCAGCTCCTTGACTTTCATTGTGTCTTCAGAACATGTTAGAGAGAAAATCATTTTGGTGAATTCTAGGATTTTACATTGGTGTGTTCCCAGGTGGTTTTTACCTTCCAATCACATCGCTTATTCAATTGCATCACTTAGGAAAATTACCTTTTCTTAATTCCACCCCTGTATTCAATATTTTATTGTAGTTTAGCTCTGCCTGCTGTATTCTGCTGGCACCATGGGGCCTTCATTCCATTCTGGCCTTCTTCCTGGAGGTTTTGCTCCTTGATTATAACTATTGATGAGAAACGGTTGGTCAATCAGGGCGAGTGGACTCAGCCATTCATTTTCATTAGCAACTCACGTCTTATGGCTTCATGGTGATTGAGGGGAGCAACAGACCATCTGTGAGGCTCTGTGAGATCATCAGTAACCCCTCTCTCCAGAGCTTAGGGCTTGGCTTATGTATGAGCAAACCCAACTGAATCTAAGACCAATTCATTAAATGCATCAACATTAAAAAAAAAAATGTGCTTAACATTTTGAAGGGTGTTGTTGATATTGCTGTGAAATGTAAACACCAACACACATGAATCACATGGAATAACTTGTATCTTAATTAAAACATAGTAAACCATTTCAGTCACAGGTAATACAGTGCCTTCAGAAAGGATTCATACCCCTTCACTTATTCCACATTTTATTGTGTTACAGCTGAATTCAAAATGGATTAGATTTTTTTTTCTCACCCATCTACACACAATACCCTGTAAATAAAAATTCACATTTACATAAGTATTCACACCCCTGAGTCATTACATGTTAGAATCACCATTGGCAGCGATTACAGCTGTGAGTCTGGGTAAGTCTCTAAGAGCATTCCACACCTGGATTGTACAATATTTGCACATTAATCTTTTTTAAATTCTTCAAGCTCTGTCAAGTTGATTGTTAATCATTGCTAGACCGCCATTTTCAAGTCTTGCCATAGATTTTCAAGCTGATTTAAGTCAAAACTGTAACTAGGCCACTCAGGAACATTCCATGTATTTGTAAGAGACTCCAGTGTATATTTGGCCTTTTGTTTTATGTTATTGTCCTGCTGAAAGGTGAATTTGTCTTTTGGAAAGCAGACTGAACCAGGTTTTCCTCTAGGATTCTGCCTGTGCTTAGCTCTATTCCATTTATTTTTATCCTAAAAAAAACCCTCTCTATTCCTTGCCACTAATTACAAGCCTACCCATAACATGATGCCGCTACCACCATGCTTGAAAGTATGAAGAGTGGTACTCAGTGATGTGTTGTGTTGGATTTGCCCCAAAGTATTCAGGACATAAAGATCATTTCTTTGCCACATTTTTTTGCAGTTTTACTTCAGTGCCTTTTTGCAAACAGGATGCATGTTTTGGAATGCTTTTATTCTGTACAGGCTTCCTTCTTTTCACTCTGTCATTTAGATTAGTATTATGGAGTAACTACAATGTTTTTTCCTATAAGTCGTTAAACTCTGAAACAGTTTAAAAGATACTATTGGCTTCATCCCCTCCGGCAGCTGAGTTAGGAAGGCCGCCTGAATATTTGTAGTGACTGGGTGTATTGATACACCATCCAAAGTGTAATTAATAACTTTTCCATGCTCAAAGGGATATTCATTGTCTGTTTTATTTTTATCCATCTATCAATAGGTGCTCTTTGCGAAGCATTGGAAAACCTCCCTGGTCTTTGTGGTTGAATCTGTGTTTCCACTGCTCGACTGAGGGACCTTACAGATAATTGTATGTGTGGAGTACAGACATGAGGTAGTCATTCAAAAATCATGATAAACTATGTTATTGCACACAGAGTGAGTCCATGCAACTTATTATGTGTCTTGTTAAGCACATTTTTACTCCTGAACTTATTTAGGGTTGCTATGACAAAGGATTTGACTACTTATTGACTCAAGACAGTTCAGCTTTTCATTTTTAGTTCATCAGTAAAAAATGTGAAAAGAATATATATACTTTGATGTTGTGGGTGTTGTGTGTAGGGCAGTGACACAAAATCTAAACGTAATCATTTTTTAAATTCTGGCTGTAACACAACAAAATGAGGAAAAAGTCAAGGGGTGTGAATACTTTCTGAAGGCACTGTATCGATCTTATTGTGGTATAAATGTAATTTGACAGAAAATACCAATATGGTTTATTCTCGTCACTTTCTCTGGACGAGGCTTCTGTAATTTCCCTCCTCCGACACATGTACGTATCCTTTCTTCCCCTCCTGAGGTTTTCTGAATAAGAATACACTGGTTGAATGAAATGATGATATCTCTGGATCCTGCCTCATTCTCCTTCACTGGGCCTCAGCTGACAACAAATGAAAGCTCATGTCTCGTCGGAATTTCAATAGGCTCACAATGGGCTCATTATTTACCACATGCTTTACTTTTCTTCATCTCTCCCTGCTTATTCCTTATTCAGAATGTATATTTTGGCTGTCTGACAGTCACTTAAATTAGTGGAACATGTAGGCCTATTCATGAGAGTTTTAATATTTCTCTTTCATTTTCCAGTTGGTAAATCCAGTTCAGAGAGATTGTTAATGGGATAATGAGGTTGTAATGGGCCTTACACACTGTACTAACACTGGCTGCGCATCACTCAGACAGACCGCCGAACAGGAGATCTATTGAGGAACTTGTTATAAATGGTACATAAAGGCACTTTTGTGAGTAAAAACACACATTGGTCTCGATATGCTTTAATGTAACAACGCAGAGGCTGATGCGGTGGAAAAGGTGTCAGAAATACATATTGTAAAACCGTAATGAAAGTGAATAATTTATCCCTGATGTAAATAAATGTTTACTTGTTAGTCAGTGGATGTGGCGTTGAGTGATGGGTGTTTTCCAGTTTTCACCAGCAGAGGAATATATTATGTCTAAAGTATTATCTACACCAGGGCTGTCAAACTCATTCCATTTCCATTTACATTTACGTCATTTAGCAGACGCTCTTATCCAGAGCGAGCCTAGTGTCTGCAGATTTTTGTTTTTTTGTTTTCAATTAAGAACTATACAACCAGGTGAGGGGAGTTCTTTAATAATCAGTGACCTTAACTCATCCATTAAGTACAAGGGAGGAGCGAAGGCACTCGGCCCTCCATGAAATGAGTTTGACACATGATCTACACTGTCAATTATGAGAGAGAACTAAGTTTACACTTCCGTCCTCATGCTTTCAATCATTTATCTTCTGAAGAGGCCCATTTACCTGAGGCTAACTTTCACACATTCATGCCCTCATATGTTTTTAAAAAAATGCATTAAATGTACTATTATGGGTGTCATGGAAAGTCTTACCCAAAGTATTTTGCCTCAAGGTGAACAAAGGAACAAAGGGCAAAGTGCTACCCAGTGTAGCAGTGAAAGAACCCAATTCATGTATTCCAGCAGGCTCCATCTGTCTCCAGGTTGTTTGCAGAGCTGTGTAGTCACATGTATAATTCTGACTGGTGCCGTTCCCTGTCCCTGTGCCCCAGCTGCAGAGGGCCCTGTCAGTAAACAGAGTAAACACAGGAGCAGCGTACAGCACAGCTGGCATGTGCCGAATTACAGGCCCACAGAACAGCCCACCCAGATCCCCGATGGAACATGCCACAACCTCTGCCATAGACACAGAGGCAGAGACACAGCCATCACCACAGCCACTGCCTCTGCTTCTTTCTCTGCCTCATCCACAGACACAGCTTCAGACATCCCCCCCCCCAACATCTCAGACCTGCAGCCAACACCATTGGTGACCAGTCCAGGTAGAAACCAGGTAAAAAATTATGATGGCGCTGGAGGGAATAGCAGCTGTTAAAGAACAATGAGACAGATATTTCACCGGATGTATAAATGTGAAGCATCCGGTTGGCGTTTCCACTCACTACCAAATATGGTGATGATAGGAAGCCCAGTGGTCGGCAGTGGGAGAAGATGGATTGAGACGGATTTTGGAAACATTCTACACATTTCGATTTAAACATTCGATCTCCATACAGTTTTCTGTTTCCAAAACTAGAATCTGTAACAGAGTGGACTACGTTTTGTAGACTTTACTCTTTGCCAAAGTTTTAAAAAATTAGAGTGCAAGGGTGAATTGAGTTATTGCACACGTGCACTTCACAGTGTAGGTGTTCCCTAATGGAAATATGCAAATAAATACTAGAACGCGCCAATAGGATCTCACCAGCTCGTGCTTGGCTCTGCCCACTGATTAATTTGCTCCCATTGTAAGTGACAGGCTCTGGCCTATCTTGGGCTAGTTATAAAAAAAGAAAATCACCCAGTAAAATACTACTTGAGTAAAATTCTAAAAGTATTTGGTTTCAAATATACTTAAGTAAGTAAATGTAATTGCCAAAATATACTGGAGTATCAAAAGTAAAAGTGTAAATCATTTTAAATTCCTTATATTAAGCAAGCCAGACGGAACAGTTTTCTTATTTGTTTACGAATAGCCAGGGGCACTCTCCAACACTATAATTTATAAACAAAGCATGTGTGTTTAGTGAGTCTGCCAGATCAGAGGCAGTAGGGATGATCAGGGATGTTCACTTGATAAGTGTGTGAATTGGACCATTTTCCTGTCCTGCTAAGCATTCAAAGTGTAATGAGTACATTTGGGTGTCAAGGAAAATGTATGGAGTAAAAAGCACATTATATTCTTTAGGAATGTAGTGAAGTAAAAGAAAAAGGTGTAAAAAATATGAATAGTAAAGTAAAGTACAGATAGCCCAAAAAACTAATTAGGTACTTTACACCACTGCCAGCATATCACCTGTGCAACTGGAGGCAAAGAAACTCTAGATCATCTTTACTCCACACACAGAGACGCATACAAAGCTCTCCCTCGCCCTCCATTTGGCAAATCTGATCATAACTCTATTCTCCTGATTCCTGCTTACAAGCAAAAACTCAAACATGAAGTACCAGTGACACGCTCATTACGAAAGTGATCCAATGAAGCGGATGCTAAGCTGCAGGACTATTTCACTAAGACAGACTGGAATATGTTCCGGGATTCATCAGATGACATTGAGGAGTGTACCACATCTGTCACCTGCTTCATTTATAAGTGCATTGACGTCATCGTCCCTACGGCGACAATACGTACATATCCCAACCAGAAGCCATGGATTACAGGCAATATCTGCACTGAGGTAAAGGCTACAGCTGTCGCTTTCATCTGGATGCTTAAAAGAAATCCTGCTATGCCCTCTGTCAAACCATCAAACAGGCAAAGCATCAATACAGGATTAAGATCGAATCCTACTACACCAGCTCTGACGCTGGTCGGATGTGGTAGGGATGCAAACTACCACGGATTACAAAGGGAAACCCAGCTGTATGCTGTACAATGACACAAGCCTACCAGACGAGCTAAATACCTTCTAGGCTCGTTTCGAGGCCACCAACACTGAACCATGCATGAGAGCATCAGCTGTCCAAACGACTGTGATCACACTCTCCATGGCCGATGTGAGTAAGACCTTTAAACAGATTAACATTCACAAGGCCACAGGGCCAGAAGTATTACCAGGACGCATGCACAGAGCATGTCTTCAATTACATTTTCAACCTCTCCCTGGCTCAGTTGTTAATACCTAGATGTTTCAAGCAGACCGCCATAGTCCCTGTGTCACGTCCTGACCATAGAGACCTCGTATTTTTCTATGGTAGAGTAGGTCAGGGCGTGACTGGGGGGTTGGGTCTAGTTTCACTGGAGACTCTGGACTCCAGTCCAGAGCTTCCGTCGACAGTCCCCAGTCCAGAGCTTCCGGCGACAGTTCCCAGTCCAGAGCTTCTGGCGACAGTTCCCAGTCCAGAGCTTCCGGCGACAGTTCCCAGTCCAGAGCTTCCGGCGACAGTTCCCAGTCCAGAGCTTCCGGCGACATTTCACAGTCCGGAACCTCCAACGACGGTCCACAGTCCGGAACCTCCAACGACGGTCCACAGTCCAGAACCTCCTGAGATGGTCTGTAGCCCAGAGCCTCCTGAGACGGTCCACAGTCTGGAACCTCCTGAGAAAGCCCACAGTCCGGAACCTCCTGAGAAAGCCCACAGTCCGGAACCTCCTGAGAAGGCCCACAGTCCGGAACCTCATGAGATGGCCCACAGTCCGGAACCTCCTGAGAAGGCCCACAGTCCGGAACCTCCTGAGAAAGCCCACAGTCCGGAACCTCCTGAGAAGGCCCACAGTCCGGAACCTCCTGAGAAGGCCCACAGACCGGAACCTCCTGAGAAGGCCCACAGTCTGGAACCTCCTGAGAAGGCCCACAGTCCGGAACCTCCTGAGAAAGCCCACAGTCCGGAACCTCCTGAGAAGGCCCACAGTCCGGAACCTCCTGAGAAGGCCCACAGTCCGGAACCTCCTGAGAAGGCCCACAGTCCGGAACCTCATGAGAAGGCCCACAGTCCGGGTTGTGTCTAGTTTAATTTTTCTATGTTGTGTTCTAGGTTCTTTTTTCTATGTTGGGGTTTTCGTATGATTCCCAATTAGAGGCAGCTGGTCATCGTTGTCTCTAATTGGGGATCATATTTAAGTAGTTGTTTTTCCCACTAGTGTTTGTGGGAGATTATTTTGAGTTAGTGTATGTTGCACCTCTTCGTCACGGTTTGTTGTTTTTGTTTATAGTTTATTTGTATGTCTAGTTTCACATAATAATAAAGATGTGGAACGATACGCACGCTGCGCCTTGGTCTCCTTCATACGACGATCGTGACACCCTGTGCCCAAGAACACCAAGGTAACCTGTCTAAATGACTATAGCCCTGTAGCACTCACATCTGTAGCCATTAAATGCTTTGAAAAAACAACCCCAGGTGGTGAGGGTAGGCAACAACACATCCGCCATGCTGACCCTCAACATGGGGGCCCTTCAGGTGTGCGTGCTTAGTCCACTCCTATACTACTTGTTCACCCACGATTGTGAGGCTGTGCACGACTCCAACAACATCATTAACGTTGCCGACTACACGACGGTGATAGGCCTGATCATCAATGACAATGAGAACGCCTACAGGGAGGAGGTCAGATACCTGGCAGTGTGGTGCCAGAGCAACAACCTCTCCCTTAATATCAGCAAGACAAAGGAGCTGATCGTAGACTACAGGAAATGGAGGGCCAAGCATGCCCCCATCCACATCGACGGGGCTGTAGTGCAGCAGGTCGAGAGCTTCAAGTTCCTCGGTGTCCACATCACTAAGAATGTATCATGGTCCACACACACAAACACAGTCGTGAAGAGGGCACAACAATGCTTCTTCCCCCTCGGGAGGTTGAAAAGATTTGTCATGGGCCCTCAGATCCTCAGAAAGTTTTACAGCTGCACCGTTGAGAGTATCTTGACTGAGAGCATCTTGACTGGCTGCATCACCGCTTGGTATGGCAACTGCTTGACATCCGACTGCATGGCGGCTACAGATGGTAGTGCGCACGGGCCAACACATCACTGGGGCCGAGCTCCCTGCAATCCAGGACCTCTATACCAGGCTGTGACAGAGGAAGGCCCTAAAACCTGTCAGACTTCAGCCACCCAAGTCATAGACTGTTCTATCTGCTGTCACATGGCAAGCAGTACCGATGCACCAAGTCTGGAACCAACAGGACCCTGAACAGCTTATACCCCCAAGCCATAAGACTGCTAAATAGTTAGTTAAATAATTAACCAAATAGCTAACTGGACTACAATGCATTTGGAAAGTATTCAGACCCCTTCCCTTTTTCCACATTTTGTTACATTACAGCCTTATTCTAAAATGGATTGCATTATTATTTTTCCTCAGCAATCTACACATAATACCGCATATTGACAAATCAAAAACTGTTTTTAGACATTTTTGCAAATGTATACTGCTCAAAAAAATAAAGGGAACACTAAAATAACACATCCAAGATCTGAATGAATGAAATAATCTTATTAAATACTTTTTTCTTTACATAGTTGAATGTGCTGACAACAAAATCACAGAAAAATAATCAATGGAAATCCAATTTATCAACCCATGGAGGTCTGGATTTGGAGTCACACTCAAAATTAAAGTGGAAAACCACACTACAGGCTGATCCAACTTTGATGTAATGTCCTTAAAACAAGTCAAAATGAGGCTCAGTAGTGTGTGTGTGGCCTCCACGTGCCTGTAGGACGTCCCTACAACGCCTTCCTCTTGCAGGAACTGCTGACACACTCCAGCCACATGTGGTCTAGCATTGTCTTGCATTAGGAGGAACCCAGGGCCAACCGCACCAGCATATGGTCTCACAAGGGGTCTGAGGATCTCATCTCGGTACCTAATGGCAGTCAGGCTACCTCTGGCGAGCACATGGAGGGCTGTGCGGCCCCCCAAAGAAATGCCACCCCACACCATGACTGACCCACCGCCAAACCGGTCATGCTGGAGGATGTTGCAGGCAGCAGAACGTTCTCCACGGCGTCTCCAGACTCTGTCATGTCTGTCACGTGCTCAGTGTGAACCTGCTTTCATCTGTGAAGAGCACAGGGCACCAGTGGCGAATTTGCCAATCTTGGTGTTCTCTGGCAAATGCCAAACGTCCTGCATGGTGTTGGGCTATAAGCACACCTGTGGACGTCGGGCCCTCATACCACCCTCATGGAGTCTGTTTCTGACCGTTTGAGCAGACACATGCACATTTGTGGCCTGCTGGAGGTCATTTTACAGGGCTCTGGCAGTGATCTTCCTGCTCCTCCTTGCACAAAGGCGGAGGTAGCAGTTCTGCTGCTGGGTTGTTGCCCTCCTACGGCCTCCTCCACGTCTCCTGATGTACTGGCCTGTCTCCTGGTAGCGCCTCCATGCTCTGGACACTACGCTGACAGACACAGCAAACCTTCTTGCCACAGCTCGCATTGATGTGCCATCCTGGATGAGCTGCACTACCTGAGCCACTTGTGTGGGTTGTAGACTCCGTCTCATGCTACCACTAGAATGAAAGCCCCGCCCGCCAGCATTCAAAAGTGACCAAAACATCAGCCAGGAAGCATAGGAACTGAGAAGTGGTCTGTGGTCCCCACCTGTAGAACCACTCCTTTATTGGGGGTGTCTTGCTAATTGCCTATAATTTCCACCTGTTGTCCATTCCATTTGCACAACAGCATGTGAAATTTATTGTCAATCAGTGTTGCTTCCTAAGTGGACAGTTTGATTTCACAGAAGTGTGATTGACTTGGAGTTACATTGTGTTGTTTAAGTGTTCCCTTTATTTTTTTGAGCAGTGTATTAAAAATAAAAACCGCATTTACATAAGTATTGAGATCCTTTGCTATGAGACTTGAAATTGAGCTCAGGTGCATCCTGTTTCCATTGATCATCCTTGAGATGTTTCTACAACTTGATTGGAGCCGGCTGTGGTAAATTCAATTGATTGGACATGATTTGGATAGGCACACACCTGTTCATATAATGCCTCACAGTTGACAGTGCATGTCAGAGCAAAAATCAAGCCATGAGGTCAAAGGAATTGTCAGTAGAGCTCTGAGACAGGATTTTGTCGAGGCACAGATCTGAGGAAAGGTACCAAAAAATGTCTGCAGCATTGAAGGTCCCCAAGAACACAGTGGCCTCCATCATTCTTAAATGGGAGAAGTTTGGAACCACCAAGACTCTTCTTTAAGCTGGCCGCCTGTCCAAACTGAGCAATCGGGGGAGAAGGGCCTTGGTCAGGGAGGTGACCAAGAACCCGATGATCACTCTAACAGAGCTCCAGAGTTCCTCTGTGGAGATTTGAGAACCTTCCAGAAGGACAACCATTACTTCAGCACTCCACCAATCAGGCCTTTATGATAGCGTCGCCAGATGGATGCCACTCCTCAGTAAAAGGCACGACAGCCCGCTTGGAGTTGCAAAAAGGTAAGGACTCTCAGATCGTGAGAGACAAGATTCTCTGGTCTGATGAAACCAAGATTGAACTCTTGGTCTGAATGCCAAGTGTCATGTCTGGAGGAAACCTGACACCATCCCTATGGTGAAGCATGGTGGTAGCAGCATCATGCTGTGGGGATTTTTTTCAGTGGCAGGGACTGGGAGACTAGTCAGGATCGAGGGAAAGATGAATGGAGTAAAGTACAGAGAGATCCTTGATGAAAATCTGCCCCAGAGTGCTCAGGACCTCAGACTGGGGTGAAGGTTCACCTTCCAACAGGACAATGACCCTAAGCACACAGCCAATACAATGCAGGAGTATTGTCCTTTAGGGGCCCAGCCAGAGCTCGGACTTGAACCCGATCGAACATCTCTGGAGAGACCTAAAAAAAAACAATGTGCAGTGACGCTCCCCATCCAACCTGACAGAGCTTTAGAGGATCTTCAGAGAAGAATGGGAGAAACTCCCAAAATACAGGTGTGCCAAGCATCATACCCAAGAAGACTCGAGGCTGGAATCGCTGCCAAAGGTGCTTCAACTAAATACTGAGTAAAGGGTCTGAATACTTATGTAAATGTTATATTGCCAGTTTTTTTTGCTAACATTTCTAAAAACGTGTTTTTGATTTGTTATTACGGGATATTGTGTGTAGTTTGATGAGGGGGGAAGAAACACTTTAATCCATTTTAGAATAAGGCTGTAAAGTATTTTTTTGTTGTTGAAAAAGTCAAGGGGTCTGAATAATTTCCGAATGCACTGTATCTGCATTGACCTTTTTTGTACTAACTCTTTTGAGTCATCACATACGCTGCTGTTACTGTTTATTATCTATCCTGTTGCCTCGTCACTTTATCCCTACCTATATGTACATACATATCTAACTCAATTACCTCGTAACCCTGCACATCGACTCTATATTGGTTCCCTGTTTACTGTATATAGCCATGTTATCTTTACTCATTGTGTATTTATGCCTTGTGTTATTATTTTTCTATTATTTCTATTTGTTTCTCTCTGCATTGTTGGGAAGGGCCCATAAGTAAGCATTTCACTGTTTGCGAACCATGTGAAAAATAAAATGTCATTACATTTTTATTTGAAATCCCTGTGATATCACATTAAAGGGCCTGATTGACAGGACAAAACACAGATACAGAGGGTCAGTAGGGAAGTAGGGCAAGAGAGAAAAATCAGCTTAGTGGATTTTCTCAAGGGCTGCTTTGTACTGTACTGTACTGTACTGTACTGTACTGTACTGTACTGTACTGTACTGTACTGCACTGTACTGTACTGTACTGTACTGACACACACACACACACACACACACACACATACACAAAGCGTGTTGTGATCCATTAGGGGAATGATGAGAGGAATGTCTGGTAGAGGGAAGCCTGTAGATCTCAATGCAAATTTTCCTCTATCTCCTGACAGAATGAAAATACTATTCTTTAGGGGAAAGCGTGTGCTGTGCGGCAGCTTAACCAGGCCAAAAGAGGAAGATGGTAAACAAGAATTAAATGATGCCGTGGAGGAGGCTGCCGGAGCCGAGACGACGACATGACATTTCCGCTGTGTGAGATTAATAATGAAGGAGATTACACAGACACCTCGACAGGGATGTGTGTGAGTGTGCGTGTGTGTCACAAATGAGACCAACCCAGGAAGATTATTAGAAGACCGGCAGACAGACAGGGAAGCAACCCACGCCAAATACCAAAGAGGGCCAATGCAGGCAGCTGTTGTGAAATTCATATTTTATGTCCTTCCATCAAAGAGCCACAAGAAGGAATCTTTTCTTTTCATGACGTGCTTGACTTTATAAAGTATAGACAAAACTGTGTTGTGTATGGTAGGCATGTGCCAGGATCTATTTCACCAGATAATGAGCGAGAAAACCCCCTATGGAGAGAGGGGAAACATAACTATTGATGTGGAGATACAATGACCTATATTACTTTCTGCATTTGACGTTCTTCCCCATCTGAACCGATTTTTCTATATTTTGAACCAAACGCTGAACCGTGTTTGTCACCGAAACTCTGTTCCTTTCATTTTCCAGACATGGCAAGATGATAGCCTATCACGCGAGAAGCCAAGAAGCCAGGGGAACACCGTACAGTAATTGAAGGTTGAGAATGGCTCTTCGTGGTATTCTGTGTGTAAAGGACAGTCGATGAGGAGACTTTTATGTTTTCAATGATTTGACTTCAGTATGCTTGATTGACTTCCCAAGTACAAGTGGGCCAAATGAGAATACTGAGCCACGGATTTGGCTTTTAACCCAAAATGATAGTTCACCATCATCCCTTCTGGTAAGCTCATTATTGTAACTTACCTGGTTAAATAAAGGCAATAAATAAATACATTACTAGTATCGGTAAAAAGCTAAGGGCACAACTCAAACACAGTAGCCAGCCTCCCGAGATTCACCAAAAACAGCAGGACCCTAATTATTATGACAAGCACTGTTATTCAGGTTGACAGTGACATAGGATCAAACACAACTGGATGGGCAGGTGAATATCATTTGCAAGCTTTGCTCGTTTAGCTCCAAATGTGTTTTGATTTTCGGAGCGACATGACAGCACTCGCTGTCTCCCCTGCGTCCCCAAAACAGACGGGGAGCTCCAGCTGAGAGTATCTGACCCTGTTTAATCTTGAAGAATGTCTCTCGCAGACAAACATAGCACGCCAGTGTTTAAGAGAAACCCCAAAAGGTGTCACAGAGGACAGGAGGAGCAGTGTTAACATGTTTGTTTTCTGCTCCCTTGGGGGATGAGCTGTGTTTGACAACCCCATCCCTATCCTAACCAGTGGAAATAGACACCACGGCTGAAAAAAATAAATAAATAAACGCTCCATTCTCTGAGGCTGTGGTGGTAATGTTAATAGTACGCGACAGCCAGCTGAAATGTGTAAGCCATTTTTTTGAGTTAGCGGTTGCAGTTAACACATCACCATATCTGCAGCCCAAATGGCACCCTATCCTCTATATAGTGCACTACTTTTGACCAGGGGATGCAATTTGGGATGCATACCCATGTGTTGGAGTAGCGGAGAGGCCACATGCAAATAGCTCCTGACTGCTTCGTGATGTATAGCCATGTCATACACAACCTCAGTGTAGCAGAAGGTCACCGTGCAGTGAGGCCTGTGTCCCAAATGGCACCCTATTCTCTATTTGAGCGCACTTCTTTTGACCACGGACCATAGGGTGCCATTCGAAAGTAGTGCACTACATAGGGATTAAGGTGCCATTTGGGATGCAGATATGGAGATAGGCCAGGGCTGTCCTATATCACCCCTCATGTTCAGATTGTCACACTGGGAAATAGGATTCATTACTTTTATTTTGCTGGATGCATTTCATTAGCCTAGACTAACCCCCACACGGTGTTGTGGCATCCTGGGCAGCAATACAACATACCGCAGATGGGAATGGTGTAGGAGGTTTAGAAGTATTATAATACCGCACAGGGAGCATCAATGTTTAATAGGAACAGTCCAATATAATATGAGTTCTTCATTAGATCTCAACTAAGATTATACAGCTGTTGTCCCTAATGTATACAAGCACTGAATGAATATATGTATGAATATATATTTGAATGTATGTCTATGTTTGTCCCCGTTGACTCTGAAAATAGGGAAAACCTGGATGGACTTCCTGGTCTTAGATGAGGCTGATCGTGATGCTTTTTGATTCCGTGAATTAATATCTAACACAATGAGAGAAAATACAGATTTCTAATTGTAACATCTTAAAATATGATAGTATGTATGGTAATCTGGAGTGCACACATCAAGGCAGATTCATGTCATCCATGAGTGGACTTTCGCTTCATGGATGGAGCCCCAATTGCCAACATTTATGCTAGAAAAGACTGGTTGAGAGGTGGGAGTCAACTGCTTGTATACGCTTGGGTTCCCCCAGAGAGCCTCAATAACATAATGTCTCCTTCCTTCTCCATAGATCTTATCACACCTTTTATTGTCCATCTTATTATATCCGTTTCACTCCGATAGTTCTTGAAGTGTTATTACCTATTTACATACATTTACATTCAAATTCAGTATTTTTTCATGACCTGGTTTGGATGATTCCAACCAATGTGTTATCAATCTGTCATGCCTTGTCCACAATATGTTTTTGACAGTTTACATATTTGGATCATTCAAATTTGACATCCAATTGCCATCGAGGCATGAGGAATTGGTTCTGTATGGAAGTCTATGGAATGGATACTGACACTTGTGACTGAATGTGAACGAAACTTTAACAAAGAGGGCACAGAAATCTCCACTATAATGACATCAAACTGCAACGAGAGGTTTGTTTACACGTTACTAAGATAAAGCAATGCAATCGACAACAAACATAACAGTTTTCCTGCTAAATTACCTTTATCTAAGCTGGTCGAGGAATACTTCTCTTGGAAGAATTCCAGGAAGTTTACCGCTGACACCGATTTACGTTTATTCTTATCAACATGTCGGAAAGGTTTCCCTCTTCTCTACCTGTGTGTGTGAAGATCAGAGGCAGCTTGCCGAAAAAGAACCCCTCCTTTTATCTCTTCAGAAAGCTGAGGATCAAGAGGAGCCGTCATATTTAATGAGGAAACTAAATGGCTGGAGATTTGATCAAGGTCTCGCGGACAAAACGAGTTAGCAGTGAGCCCAGAGGAGCCCAGAGGAGGGAGTTTAAGAGAGTACAGATTGACTGGCATCAAATGGGTCAGAGAGAGAGAGAGAGAGAGGGCAAAGAGATAAAGAGAGGGAGCAGAGAGAAAGAGAGGGCAAGTTTCAGGCAGAGCGGCGGCTCAGAAAAACTTTTACATTAACAGGATGAGAATGATTCAAACATCTCTGGAAAGATAATGATAACACGAGCTGTATTATAGATATGAAAGGTACAACAGAGGTTATATTAGTATATTGGTATATTTGATACTTTGATGTTTGAAACAAATGTATTTACACTTGACAGTGTAAGGCAGTGGTCACCAACCTTTTTTGAGTGGTGATCACTTCGCAGTCAAAAAGCATGCCTAGATCTACAGCCTCAGTTACGTAGGAATGAGGTTTGTGCAGTAGGACTAATACATTATCACAGCATATTGGCTATATGCCTGGCCTGCCAATATCGTTCTTCTCAGACCATATTACACTGAACAAAAACTATAAATGCAACATGTAAAGTGTTGGTCCCATCTTTCATGAGCTGAAATGAAAGATCCCAGAAATGTTCCATACGCACAAAAAGCTTATTTCCTTCAAAGGTTCTGCACAAATGTGTTTACATCCCTGTTAGTGAGCATTTCTCATTTTCCAAGATAATCCATCCACCTGACAGGTGGGGTATATCAAGAAGCGGATTAAACAGCATGATCATTACATTGTGTGGGGGACAATAAAAGGTCATTTTAAAATGTGCAGTTTTGTCACAGAACACAATGCCACAGATGTCTCAAGTTTTGAGGAAACGTGCAATTGACATGCTATCTGCAGGAGCTGTTGCCAGATCATTTAATGTTAATTTCTTTACCATAAGCTGCCTCCAATGTCGTTTTAGAGAATTTGGCAGTTCGTCCATCTTGCCTCACAACCGTAGACCACTTGTAACCACACCAGCCCAGGACCACCACATCCGGCTTCTTCACCTGCGGGATCGTCTGAGACAAGCCACCTGGCCAGCTGATGAAACTGTGGGTTTGCACAGCCAAAGAATTTCTTCACAAACTGTTAGAAACCGGGAAGCTCATCTGCTTGCTCGTCATCCTAACCAGGGTCTTGACCTGACTGCAGTTTGGCGTCGTAACCAACTTCAGTGGGCAAATGCTTACCTTCGATGGCCACTGGAATGCTGGAGAAGTGTGCTCTTAACTGATGAATCCTGGTTTCAACTGTAGCGTGCAGATAGCAGACAGCATGTATGGTGTTGTGTGGGCGAGGGGTTTGCTGATGTCAACGTTGTGAACAGAGAGCACCATGATGGCGGTGGGGTTATCTTATGGGCAGGCATAAGCTACGGACAACGAACGCAATTGCATTTTATCAATGTCCATTTGAAAGCACAGAGATACCGTGACGAGATCCTGAGGCCCATTGTCGTGCCATTCATCCGCCGCCATCACCTCATGTTTCAGCAGGATAATGCACAGCCCTATGTCACAAGTATCTGTACACAATTCCCGGGGCTGAAAATGTCACAGTAGTTTCATGGCCTGCATACTCACTCACCAGACATGTTACAGATTGAGCATGTTTGGAATGCTCTGGATCGACATGTATGACAGCGTGTTCCAGTTACCACCAATATCTAGCAACTTTGTATAGCCATTGAAGAGGAGTGGGACAATATTCCACAAGCACAATCAGCAGCCTAATCAACTCTATGTGAAGGAGATGTGTTGCACTGCATGAGGCAAATGGTGGTCACACCAGATACTGACTGGTTTTCTGATCCACGCCCCTACCTTTTTGTAAGATATCTGTGACCAACAGATGCATATCTGTATTCCCAGTCATGTGAAATCCCATAGATTAGGGCCTAATGAATTTATTTAAATTGATTGATTTTCTTATATCAACCGTGACTCTGTAAAATCTTTGAATTTGTTGCATGTTGTGTTTATATTTTTGTTCAGTGTATATTGAAACAAAAAATAGCTGAGCATAAATTTAAATAATATGCACTAAGTAGCTTTATTATTTTACTGGACTGATTTGTAGGCTACCTGCATCTGATGGTCACGGTGCTTTTAAGACAACTAAGAACTCTGGGAAAAAAACTAGGTCAAATCATAACGTCAGTGATCTTCAGGTCGGAAAGTCTAGAAAGATACCAGAGTTTCTAACTTGGAAATCCGAGTTGGATGACCGTTCAAAACTATTATTCCCAGTCGGATCTACTTTTTTTCAGAGTCCCGGTTGTCTTCAACAACGCACTGAAGTCAGAAGTGGGAGATTTCCGAGTTCCCAGTTGTTTTGAACATGGCATTAGTCTAAGCGGAAAGAGGGAGAGAGCAGCAGACGGTCCGCCTCTCATGGTCCCTACTCTTTCCTTCCTTTCCTCAGTTGAGACTGACCAGAGAGAGGGGACACCGTCTTCCACCTGATGGCGAAACTGGAGTCGCACCGTATCCGCCTCAGTCATGCTCAAATTCATGTTGTTCCTGTGACCAGAGAAAGTGAAATATTCCTCTAAATTAAAATATACACGACGAACTGCTAATAATAATAAAAACGCAGGCCTATTGATACACATGACTACTCATCCATTGCAGCGGCAACGCGATTAGAAGTAGGGAGAAATGCGTTTGATGTTTTCTAATAGTGTTGAATAAAAACTGTTGACTGTGCTAAATAAAAGCACTGAACTCACTCATAAAAACAACAGCTCTTTGCTGTATTCTTTGACAGTCTCGTACTGGTCATGGTTTTAAAAGTTATGAAATCTCACGTAGGCTAGTATCAAACTTTGCTGTGGCTTAGGTCTTGGAAGCTGTAGGCACGGTGATTTGTGGTATCCGGTTGGCCAGCTCAGTAGCCGCACTAGATTTAGCCACAGATCTCCCGGTCCGGTCCGCATGGCTTCTGCATAAAGTGCACCTAACACAACAGCGTAACACGAATCAAAAAAACAGCGCAAGCTTCTATCGTTGGCTTTTCTGCTGAAATGTTTTGTGATCGATTTGGAATACCTTGAAGATCGACCAGTCGATCGCGATCAATTGGTTTGCTGACCACTGCTGTAAACTGTATGAAGGTCATTACATAACGTCCAGGTTATGTGTTGATACTCTTTAAATAAACATAGGCATTGCATGCACCAGCATGGTTAGCACCATATAATATAAACAATCCTGATCAAAATGTCCCACCCTTGCAGAAAAGTTAACGATGGTGGCTAGTCCTGCTTTTTGAGTAAATTGATGCCATTTACGAGTGATGCCCTCATTAAAAAGTACCATATAATCTTATGAGCAGCGGCATTAAACAGCAGAACGTCATATGTACCTCTCAGTTGGTGAAGCATGGCGCTTGCAACGGCAATATTGGATAAAAGCATCTGCTAAATGGCGTATATTATTATTATTTATTATCAAGGTCTGAAAGGGAACAGGCAGTTCATGCCTAATATAATGGGTGATATATTGCTCCCAATATAAGTTTTAGGACCCTGAAGTTGACCTGTGGGAAAAGGATGTGGTATTGTCTTCTTTGATGAAGCAGTTATTTGCATCTTTCTCCTGGCAGCACAGCATGGGATGAACGTCTATCAGTTGATTCAGGTCCCGGTCCGTTTCTTATTAAAAGAAGAAATATTAACCCACCCATTCTGCTTCCTCCCTTTGTTGAATGGAATCTAATTTACATTATGCCTGCCCTTTCCTTTTACAGGACCCCTTTGTATGTGGGTAAGCGGAGTGTGTGTACACATGAGAGAGATAGAGAGAAGGGGGATGAGAGAGAGGGAATATTGGAGAGGAGTGCCATTCATACGGATGGTTCTGTGCAGAGTGCATCATTCCTTCTATAATAATAGGATGCTGCTCTAAGAAATGACAGTGATAGACAAAGACAAACTGTGTCGTGAAGTCTGTGACGATGGCACCTCTCATTTGGGTTTTGTCTGCAGGCTATATACACCAGCATTAAGGTCTTCCATCTCTCTTGGAATATAATTGTTTCTTAGGGGTTCTGTGTTAAATAATCTCTGTAAAGCTGAGACAGACCAGAAGATGGAAATAATACAACTTCATTAAGGATAATGCATGGACATGGATTTTTACTCTAAGGATTTTAACGTCTCCCCCCCGTCTCTCTCTCATATAACCAAGTCAATAGTTTGATGTCAAACAATGTCAAACATGACACAGAATAAGATAACCGTTGGTGGCAAACAAGCTGTATATATTTGACAAACAAGGTGAAACAAGGTCTAAGAAGAATCACTAACACATGTAAGGGGTTGTTGCTATTGTTATGGATGGCATCTTTGATATGGTCTAACTTCTTGACGTTGAACCTGAGCATCCACTTTTTAGAAGTTCTTGAAAAAGACAATGTCACATTTTAAATGCTGCCTGGTAACTACCGCTGCTTTGTTAGGACGCTGTGTCTCTCCAGCGCTCTCTTATGTGACAGCCATTGAAAGATGTGTAAAAAGCTCCGCTTGATGCCACAACAAGTCTTTCTTCTTGACATTTGTTCTAGGTGGTGCGTTATCAGGAAGTGGTAACTATAGAAGGACAATGGACGTATTGTAGCTGGCTTGCACTTTGACTTCGCCCTTTGACATGATGTCTAAATGTGTTGTCTATAGTGTTTGTCTAAATGTTAAACTAAGAGAGATCACTAGCCTTATAAAAGCCAGACATTCTCAGCGCCTTCATTGTTTTTGTTTTTATCTGTCACTTCCTTCTTTCACTGATATGACTACCAGGCCTTTTGTTCTGACAGAATTACACATTTGACATACTGTAGCTACATTTTGGGAACATATACTCTCCGTCTGGCTGATTGACATTGGCTACCTTATCCATATGGCTAGCCCACACCAAGCTCATATCAAGCCCACACCAGCCAAACATGGGCTAGCCCACACCAAGACCAGTTATGTCATAATGTACAGGAAGGGGCTCTTTCGAAGATTTGCGGGCGTGGTTTGCAAATACCCCAATTCATGTTGTTAAGTAAAAAAATAATACAAGATCAAAAATTGCTGACACCATTCAAACCAAGGAGGGTTCGAAGCTTCAAAGCCGCTACTGAGAATGTCGTTCCAGTTTAACGTGAACATGTTTGCGGCGTAACTACACTGGGTGCTGGAGGCAAGCCTTCACTCACCTCCCTATAATGCCACCATACCGAAGCAAAGCAGCCCACCCACAGCTAATCCTCGAATGCCAGTAAACAGATAAACATCTGCCCTTTCCAGATGTTTCCTGCCTCTTCTCCCATCCCTCCATCTCTCTAGCTTTCCACCCTCTCAATATCAGATTGCTGCCCTGATAATGCTCGCCCAAATGAAATCACTTGCACTTAGGCTAATGACAATAATCCTATTCTGTCCTTTTGTCATCGTAGGACAAATCCACTGCCTGCTTAGTGCTTGGATTGTAAATAATGCTATGTTGCTTCCATAAGCAGATTTCAATACTAACCCTTCATTCTAGAATATAATGTTCATAACTTTACATACTTTATGAGATTCCTTTGTTCTTTCTGTGTCTGTGTTCATGTCCTTAGGTAGATTGGGAGCAGAGGGCACACCTGAGGAATACAGTGCTCAAGGGTATCATAGACAAGCTAATTATCTTTCTGCTGCATAAAACATACAGCACCAAAATCTGCAAAGCAACGCCGCAGATTCTAGATTAGATTTTACATTTTTGCATCTATGATATCCATTTCATTTGCATGTTTGTCGAGACGCATGCCTTCCAGTTTCAAATTGTGATGAGCACGTTATTTTGTCCCCAAAAAAAACGTAAACACAACTCCTCATAGCAGAAATGGAAACGTATCTATGATGGCATTGGTGAACAACAGATAACAAGAGTCTTGAGTTATCAAAGTTAGCGGTAGAACTTGTCTCCTTCACCTAGTTTACTAACAAATGAACACAATTACCTGGAAAGTCACATTTACACGTCTACGTTGATGAATGTCTACTGACAGTTATTGCAATCTGCAGGAGACAAACATTATACCACGTGTGGACCGGTGGCGCGTGGCGGTACCGTATGAAAATACAGAAATGAGGATGATTGTTATGACAGTGATGTATAGCCTGTGTGCAGATGTAGGCCTTAGTGTGTTTAGATTTGTGGTGCATGCTACTCTCTGCGAGGGAGAGGGAGATTCTTAACTGCTCTACTTTTTGAATATAGATTCTACACCATTAGCGAGATACGAAGGAAGGACACAAAGTTATAGCGTGTGTTTGTAACAGGATCGTTCCACAAAATGAGTCCCTTTTATGTCCCTGATATTTTAAGTAGAAATTGTGCGTAATTGTGATTAGTGATTCGTTTTAAGGAAGAAAAAAACACTTGGCCTCATTTTGAGGTCAACCCTGTTCTGTGGACTGAACTCTCGTTTTAATACGGTGAAACTATTCCTTTTTTAAATAATTGGGGTCAACTCAAGTTTATTTGTGGTACACGGTGCAATTAAATTCTTACTTGCAAGTTCCCTGTCAACAATGCAACATAATACGAATAATAAAAATAATAATAAAATAAGCTCAATGGAATAAAAGAAAAGCCAGCCTTATTCTATATACAAATACAGTACTTGTATAGCTATTCTGTATTGGGCCTTATATCCCTAGCCTGGTTGAACCAGACTGAACGCTGTGATCAACATTGTTTCATGAGGAGCACAGTATTCAGTCTGGTTTAACCAGGCAATTTTTTCACTGGCTTGATCGACCCTAATGGTCTGTAGGACCCTGTGAAACCAGTGGCTATGAATCATAAAAATGAACCGAGTCAGAGATCTGTCACCTAATAAAGAATAATGGCCATAAAATCTTCAAGGTCATCAGAGAACGTGTCCAGGCCTGAGTCCCAAATGGCACCCTCTTCCCTATGTATTGCACTGCTTTCTCCACTGCTACCTTTGGCCCTGGTCTGAAGTATTGCACAACATAAAGAATAGGGTGCCATTTGGGACTCAGCCAGCCCATGTTCTGTAGTCACTGTGTTCAGTGGACTGGGTCGTCCTACTTTCCAGCTCTGCATTCTGTTCATCATTCTGTTGTTCAACCATCATCCTTGCATGTACAGGCTGTGTGGTACATCTCACCTTGGTCTATTCACTTTAAGAAAACTAAGAGAGGGAGAGAGAAAGAGAAAAAAGACAAAGAGGGATTGAAAGATAATAGTCAAAGAGCTCATCAGAGGAATTCAGTTCTCTTTTGGTCTAATACAAGACTTGAAAGGACTTGAAAGCGAATGATTTGTGTGCATGACATAATAGAAATGTGGTTGTGGGCATGAGTATCCCATGTTTATTGACTGAAAGTCAAAAACTGATAGTACATTAGTGCAGAGATATGAGTACCTACCTAGCCAAAACGGTGCTATTATGGTGTCAAGATACAATCACCGTACGCTCCCTTAGGATTGTGAGAATCCTTGAAGCAACGTTTAGTTTGGCTGTTATTGTGAGGAAATTCATTCTTTCCACTTGAGAGGTTATTGAAGTGACACTAACCACCTAAGGGCTACAGGTTGACATAACAATTATTTGAACCAAGTTCTCATTTTCACAGCTTTCGTTTCATCGGTAATTGCAAATTACTATAACTTTGGTCTTTCACAGTTCATTTTTCTCTCAGGCAGAGAAAGGACAACTTTCACATGGACAAATGCACTATTATTTTGGTCCTACCCTTCTTAGTAGTGTAAAAGATGTAAAATAAACAAAATGAACACAGGATGTGTACCAAGGTGACCAAGAGCACTTTTTAGTGAACTATAGTACCCTAGAAATTTCAGAAGTATCATCCCCTAGCGGTGTTTGGTATCTCAGGCCTGTGATGTGAGCTGCTGAGCTTTCAGAACCCAGGACACCTGGCTAGATTCTCCTTACATAGCACAGGTGTTTGTATCATCAGCTCAAAATCAATGCACCTGAAAAAGCAACAGCTTTAGTACACAGATGCACACACACACACACGCACACACACAAACAGACACAGACTCACTGCTCTTGCTAGATTTCATTAGGAAGCATGAACGAGGCAATTATGACCGTGCAAGTCTAGATCCAGTGTGATTGAAATGTTCCCACGTTAGCGTTAGAGACTGCATTCACGGTAAACACTGCATATGCCGGTTCAATCGGAAATTACCTTTCAATTTCTATTGTGCAATCTGTAACGCTTCGGCGATACAGATCGGACAGACCCCTAAGTCTTCGTCCCAAATGGCACCCTATTCCCCATAGGGCTCTGGTCAAAAAGTAGTTCACTACACTCTTACACCCTTTAAGGTTTTAGATAGCACCTTTGTGTATGCAGGGAATAGAGTGCCATCTGGGACGCAACATAAAACAATTATAGACTAACCCGCTATGACTAATGAAATGGAACTCACTCAGTTCACTCAGCACTGACTATGATACTGCCAACGATATAATGAGGAAGGGTAGACAGTGTTTACACTGTGCAATAAATGTAAAACCAACCCTATGTGCACACAGGGTATCAGTGTCAGTGACAGACATAATTTATTAATTCCAGTGTTCAGTGAGGCAGATGCAGGCGGAATGAGACGGCTTGTTCTTATTGGACATGGACTGTGTCCCAAATGGCACCCTATTCTTAGGTGCCCACAGGCCTCTGATCAAAAGTAGTGCACTATGTAAGGGATAGAGTGCCATTTGGGATGTATTCGTGGAATCTGACCTAGATCTCATGAATAAGGAAATAAGCAAACTTTACAAGAATGTCAGTGAAATGAATATAGGAGACAAATACAGAGAGCGCAAAGAAGTATGTACGTGAACAACTTGGCTACCAAGCATGTTGATTATTTGATTTCCGCTGTGAGAATAACAGTGGTTTATATTGTACAGATTCTCAGCATTAAATTGCATCAGTATGCAGACATTATATTTGCTGTCTTCATTAAGGCATGTCATGAGTAGGGTACACTATGTCCAGCAACTTAATGCGCCAAGCTTTGACTAGTATTCTATAATAATGTAAATGGAGATGAAATACTGGACCTTTTTACTGGTACTTGTTGGTCTCACATCCTTTGAACACTCTAGACACATTAATACAATTGACATTTGGAGCTATCTTAAACTTTTCACAAAATGCACGTATTCAAGGTAACTAAGTATTCTAATTAAAATCCAAATAAATAATACATGGGCGATATTTTTTACCACTGCACTTTGGAATGGAGGTTCAACACATTTTATAAATAATTCATTGTAATTACGACCTTAATTACATTCTAAAATATTGACATGTTTCTCCCTAATTGGAGTCTTAACGCTTTCGTTCGTTCAGGGTGAAATCAAAACAACAAATGCCACATGAAGCATTGAGAGCAAAAAAAATAAAAATAAATAAGAAGCTGAATATTACAAAAAAGGATAACAGCGTTCTACCAATAATGAATCATAAGAACAACAGTAACAGAACAATTATTTCTGAAACAGTTTGTGTATTTAGAAAGTTATGATAGTCTTCTTGGCGGGATCCCAGACCATCACATCGGAAATAGACAAAACCAATGCCCAGAGAACTGTAACTGAACTTCTTGAATGACCTTAATGCAACACACTGGCTAGTGGCTAGTAGTTGTTCAATACTCAGTATTGACAACTGTTACAGTCAGTGGAGGCTGCTGAGGGGGAAATGGCTCACAATAATGACTGGAACGGAGTAAATGGAATGGCAGCAAACACATGGAAACCATGTGTTTGTTGTATTTGATACCATTCCACCAATTCTGCTCCAGCCATTACCACGAGCCCATCCTCCCCAATTAAGGTGCCACCAACCTCCTGTGGTTACAGTGTGTGTACAGCTGGATAGTGTGTGTACATGAGGTAAGCAAAAGAGGTAATATAGGACATGGGATACATTTCTATACAGGCGTTAACATGATCATCTTAAGGAAGGTTGGTGAGATGGGTGTTGCTGTTTGTTGTCCAACAACTGAAACAGTCTAGTTCTTGACCGTTGGATATACCCCATCTCTGCTTACACTGAGAGACTTTCCAGACGCCTGTCAGGCGGTGGGTAACTGGTGCAGTGAATCAGGCGCAGGAGAGCAGAAATGAGTGTACAAGGTATTTCATTCCACGACAGAACCAGTATACAGACAATACTCAAGGTGCGGAGAAATACCGGTCACTCGAAAATAACAGGCGTAAATACATAACCCGGCAAACATAACCAGCCGACAAGTACCGACATGGACAATCAATAAACACGCACACTAACATGTGGGAAACAGAGGGTTAAATAATGAACATGTAATTGGGGAATAGAAACTAGGTGTGTAGAAAACA
Source organism: Salmo salar (assembly GCF_965601325.2). NCBI lineage: Eukaryota > Metazoa > Chordata > Actinopteri > Salmoniformes > Salmonidae > Salmo > Salmo salar. The sequence goes on along the minus strand of NC_138306.1, from coordinate 6,476,309 downwards.
AAGACAAAACAAATGGAAAATGAAAAGTGGATCGGCGATGGCTAGAAGACCGGTGACGTCGACCGCCGAACGCCGCCCGAACTAGGAGAGGGACCGACTTCGGCGAAAGTAGTGACAACGCCATAAAAGACCACCCATATTCTACCGCATAATATGATTAATGTTGCTGCTGCGATTAATAAAACCATCCTACTGCTGTGATTTAAATACAGTAGAATTAGACCTCTTTATTATACAAGACTTCACATATTCCAAATCCTCTATCGAGCAATTGGCACACAATGATACTTGTATAATTACTTGTAGGGTAAGAGTTGAATACCTCTGGTCTATCCTATTGTCTCACATGTCAGGATCTGCATCAACATCTAGAAATCCAAGTCTTTCTCCATGGGATAATGAGGGGGAATTTGTAGTTTTTTCTGTTCAGGTAATCCTAAAGGTTATCAGCAATCATTCATAATAGATCCAGGAGGCTGTGTGCCAAGTAGGGACGGATTGGCCATCTGGCAAATATGGCTGATTCCAGATGGGCTGGACAATTTTTCAGGTGAGTGGGCTGGTCGAAATTGAAAAAATGATATTGTTTATTTGGCCTGTTCTTTTTAATATGTTTTTTTTGTAGCCTAGGCTATACCTTTTTCTCTGTTAACATAATCTATCAGCTTTCTCTATTGGGCCTTTGCGGTGGGAACAGCCCCCCTACTCGATGGGCTGGCCCGGTTAAGTTCAAAGTCAAACCTGCCATCAGTGAGCCAGCCGATATTCCTACTGAAGTTGCCAAAATGACCAGTAAAAAATGAAAAGAAAATACATATCAGGCACTTATTTGCAATACTATATGGTGTCTATTTAGGCTGCAACATTCATTAGCTAAATGTAGGCCTATTCAACTCACTAGAATTCATTCATTTGCACAAGTTTCAAATACGACATGGAATATTAACATGAACTCAGGACATCATTATCTATAAAGCAGTGTGGCTGGGGCCGGTCTGGCTGAAATACCAGAGCCTAATTTCATTCCCAGTCCGTGTGTGTATGTATTATAGCTGAGGAGATGGCAGTGAGGCCGTGTCGGTGGCGCTGCTATCTGTTTGACATTTCTGGTATTTGAACCGCTGGATGGGCTCTGACAAATGCCAGTGCTGTCACTAGACTCAAGTTTTAATTACACCTGAATGTTAGTACGTCCCAAAGGGCACCCTATTCCCTTTATAGTGCACTCCTTTTGACCAGAGCTTTGGTCAATAGTAGTGCACTTCATAGGGATAGGGTGCCATTTAGAATGCGGACCGGGTCTTTCAGGAGGCTTCTTCGCCCATGAAGTTAATTAGCAGGTTTCCAAAGGACCGATTTCGGCGGCCCTTGCCAGTTGGTGCAACCCACACGGCTTTTCAGTGGTGTTTCGATGGCATTTTAATGGTCTCTGTCTGTATAGACAATGTGAATTAACAAATGAGAGATGGGGAATGGGAAATGGGCTTTAGGGTTGGTGCGAGGGAGTGTAAATTTCAACCCAGGGTCTGGAGCTTAACGTTCAGTCATTGTGTAAATGGTTTTTGTGTGTGTGCCCGGACGGACCGGTGTGGGTTGGAATGGCCGGTATTCATTATGAGGGAGGACAGACTTCATCTCAAAGTCACCCTGAATGTGATGGTGTGATGTGCTCTCAGCTCAGCATCATACTGTGGCTAGTGTACTACTTAAAATGAAGCAGTGTATTGGGCGTTATAATGGTGGTCCTATGTCCACCGTCACTTTATCTAAAGCCTTGCCTATTACTATAGTAAACACACAATGTTCACGAAACTGTTTAAGAGAAGAACATGTATTGAATATTTATGTATGGATAGCGTTGTCCTTTTGATTGTTAATCACCTGGAAAGATAAACATCTAGCCTATTAGAGTTGTGGTCGCATGCCGACAATTAGTTCGGGCATGCAAAACCTGTTGTTGTACTTGGCCCAGTATATAGCTCTTTATGTTCACGTTTTCATCGATCAGAGGTTACAACTACAATGTCATCAAGATAATTAATTACAATGTGTATGCTAATCAAAATAAATGTACATGCTTACCTTGTTATTTCCTCGTTGATCGAAGAGGGTTTTGTTCATTTCCTGATTTGGGTTTTATGGTAAATGGACAGAGGGTGCGTTTTCCAAAGCGCCTGGGTTAATCAGTAGTATGGGTATAGCTAAAGTTGATCATTTCCGGGGGGGAAGTTCATGTTGGAAGCCCTATGTGTATTTATGCTGAAAGCATGGTAAGCACATTTATTGATATGAGTACTGTAATGGAGGTATGTTGATGAGCTGAAGATCTGTCGACTGGAATTCCAGCCGGTTTAATGTTAATTGTTCCTTTATAGACAAGTCTTCTTCCTATTGGTTAATTGCATTCTGGGTAATGAAAACCCTGTAAATTCTTTGTTTCAGGTTTCAGGTTGCTTATTATTGTGTTCTATTGGTGTAGGCCTACTTCTATGCAACTTCACTCTGGTCAGGTAAAATGCCAGCAAGGTCCTGTGCTGATTAAAGTACCTTCAGCCAGGTTATACAGGGGCGAAAATCTGATATCCACTTTGGAGGGGACAATTACATGAAATTTTCTCAAGAGAAATTCCTGAGGGGGACACCAAAAGTAGTGCTGTAACACATAGCCTACATTGTAATATGGTAAATGTATATTGAGGAACCAAAGAAATAAGGTGTTTGCCGTACTCCTAACTACCGGTACCCAAAACTACACAACTAATCACAACAGCAATACCATTGCCTTTAACAAATCTTAGTTCAGTCACCAGTTTAAGTTGAGAGTGGGGGTATCCATGGCATTTTCCAATTATGTTCCTATTTTACAAGTCAAAAAAATGGAGAACCTTTCATAATGTTGCCAAACAAAGACTCAACAAACTTACCTGAGACTCCCTGTCTCTGCCAGTCTGTCCCTGCATATCTGTCCCCAACTCTGCTGTCTGTGTGCCATCTGTTGCCTGCTCTGCCTAATGACATCATTGTGAAACATTTCCATTAGAATTTCATTTCTTTCTTATGAACATTTTATCAACTAGTCTTTGAGATATTAGGCTACTAGGGTTCTTACTATGCGTTTTGGTGTATTGAAAAATACTCTGATGTCCGTCTTTTATTTTTCTGCCATTTTTCTACCTGGCTGGCTACACACACAGTGTGTAGGATATTTACAGTAGGAGATGGGCTTCTATCATCTTCAATCATTCTATTTGGGCTTCGATCTAAAAGGTAGCTAGCAAATGTGAAACGGATTAAAATGACAAGAGTTGACAGCTGTATGAGTTCACCATTTACACAACATATGCTGCAACCTTTTGTAATTTTAATAGTTTGTTTCATATTGGCTGGCTTCCAACAATAGCTGAATTTGCAAAGCTAGCGAGCACCAATTCAGTTTCAGTGGTGTTTGCTATAATCTTTGCTACCCGGGTTAAATAAAGGTGAAATAAAATAAATAAATAAAAGTTCCCTTGCGACAATTTAGCTTTTGCAACGAGACCATTAAATATATTTAAGACAATGGTAGAAGAGAGTGTAGTTCTGTTCAGTTTGGACTTCAGTTTATTGCTAACCTTATCACAGGGACTTTGAAGCACTAACTTACATCATCTGCATGTTGATTCCATCTTTGACGACGCCACATAAATGGAATAGGTACTAGCTAGCTTAATAGTTAATATTTGCGCGCTAGCTCTGCATATTCAGCTAGTGTGTGTGTGCGCGATTGACTGGATGAACCTCACGGCAGTTACGTGCAAACTAAGGAACTGGCAGTGGATCAAACCATTGTAAGTCAAAGGGCGGGGGGGGTCGCAATCTTTTGAAACTTAAAAACGCGCTATTAAGTGTCTATAATCAGCACAATTGCTTTCATTGCGTATTATTAATATTATTTAAATTACATAGTTATGTTTCAGTGATATATTGGGGGGGACAAATCATATTTTTCCAAGGATGGGGGGGTTGTGTCCCCCCCGTCCCCCCCGGGATTTCCGCCCCTGAGGTTATACTGATGCAAAACCTCTGTATTTGTGTTTAAATACTTTTGATAGCCTACGCTTCAAGGAAGGTGGTAAACCTAGAACTGTGAAGTGCTTTTCCTCTGCACTTCCATCACATATACTGTTGCTGTTTGAAACCCTATACTTGAACAGTCATTTCACACATAATTGGCTTCCAAGCACTGTGATGTGTTGTGAATAGAAAACCAGAGTGAAGGACACAGTCAAAACATTACTGCAAACGTTCCATTTAGAAAAAAAAAAGTTTTTTTCTCATGTCATTTTTCAATGATCACAATTAAACCACAAGTTTACCTGGCTACAAGTGTGCCAACTACATATTACTCCTCCACACTGCTTGCGTCAACGAGAAGGTCGAGGAAATGTGTTGGTTGTCCTATGTCCTCCGTCACTTTATCAAAAGCCTTGCGTATTACCATAAACGACCAATGTTTTGCAAAACTGTTTATGAGAAGCACATTTATTTATTGAATATCTATGTGTGGATAGTGTTGTCTTTTTGTTTGTTGATCACCTGGAAAGAGAAACATGTAGCCTGTTAGAGTTGATAGACAAGGCTGTGCACTATTGCCGTCTTTTTTTTGTAAGAACGCAATGTTCATTAATTGGTAATCTTCTTGGTTCAAGTCTTCGATATTAGTGACAAGTGTTGAGAAAGTGTCAACAGGAAGACGTATGTCCAGGACAAGTGCCACTAATGAAGAAAGTAATGGAAGGAGGGAAGAAAAACGAGTGTCAGGGTAAATGTCCGTAGAGAAATAAGGGAGAGTTTAGACTTATATGCTTGTGAGTAAATGAAACTCCTTTCCTCTAGACAGTCATTTAACTTCAGGGGAGACTTATGTCTTTATTGTACCAATATGGATAGCTCAGTCTCTAAAAACGATAGAGGGTTTCAATTAACTGCAAAACCCATGAGTATAAAGTAAGTCTTGAGGCGGGTATGCGTGACACTTCAATTTCAACCATAGACGACAAACGGCAAAAAAGATAATTTGAGGAATGTTGGAGTATCCCAATGCGTTCCCCTTATACTTCATGACAGGCCATTGAAATGATTTAGTGGTTGATATATTTCAATGCACTCTGAGCCATCTGAGTGGAAGGTGATTTTTTTAATTGTTAATATTAAACAAAAGGAGAGATCTATTTCAGGGGGGGAATTTGAGGTGTAAATGAGTCCAATGAACAAGCCTGTTCTTTTCCAAAAACAATTTGTCAGACTGTTCTCATGTGAAATAATCTCTTGACAATGACTTCCCAAGAAATGCAAGATGCATGAAGATACTCTATTTTCATTATAAACTGAATATCTCAGTAAAACTGCAAGAGATAATGATGCTTGAAGATTCTCAACTTAATTTATGAATGTGACATAACGTTTCAATTTGAGTTAACCAAGAAAACTAAAAGCAATTTTAAAGTCTAAAGTCTGGATTTTCTGCTTGTTAGAGCTCAATCACATATACTGTTGCTGTTTGAAACCCTATACTTTAACAGTCATTTCACACATAATTGGCTTCCAAGCACTGTGATGTGTTGTGAATAGAAAACCAGAGTGAAGGACACAGTCAAAACATTACTGCAAACGTTCCATAAAGAAGAAAAAAAACTATAATTTATTCTCATGTCATTTTTCAATGATCACAATTATACCACACATTTACCTGGCTACAAGTGTGCCAACTACATATTACTTGAAATAAGACCATTGACATTGACTTGAAACAAATACAGGAGTTGGTTTCAAAGTTCACATTTACAATATTTAAACTGAAAATGATGTGTTTGAAACAAGTATGTATTCTACTGTACACAGAACCAGACTGAAAAGTATGCAGTTATACATATGTAAAACCTGATTTCACAATTGGAAAATGTACTGCCAAGTTATGAGTCCTGCTCACTGGCAATCATCCAATCCATAACTAGTTAAGTACAAGCATACAGAGTATGTGTGGGCACTGAAATGAGCCGGCATTGTTAAAACATGAAATGAAGCCTGAGCTCAAGTTTGAACAATTTTGAGCTGCAACAGAGAACTATAGACAGCTCATAACAAATTTCTTGCCACAACAAAGTTACATGAATCTAATTGGAAACTGTTTAAGGCTTTTGTTGAGAAACGTTAACATTGTACAATACCTAATGTGTGGAAAATAAAGGATTATGTAAACATAAATATGCAAAATCTTATGAAAAAGGGTTTACCAGTATTACATTGGAAGAACTCCTGATGCATTGCAGAGTAAATGTTGGCTGCAACATATCACAGCTTGTCTTCATAGCCTCTTGGAATAAAATAATCCTTTGCAACTAAAATGATGGCAAAGGAAACTGCAAATGGTCCTTTGTTTTGGAATGGTGATACAATCTTGGCTTTAAAAGCTTAGATGATCCATACTGTAAACGGTATAGGTCAGGTAGTCCAGTCCTTAGCTAATGTATCGATCTATCTCAACATTGGTTCCCTTAGAATATGCAGGTAGAAGATGTATGCATTCAGTCCAAGTTATCTTTATCAAATGCCACTTCACCATCTTGTTTTGAAGGAATGTGTCATTATATTTGGTAAATCAGTGGTTGTAGTTGAAGTCGTATGTGCATGTGTGGAATTTGCCGTAAGTTCTGAATGTATCTGTGACATTTGTAGAAAGTCCTGAACAATAAATCTAATGGCTGGTTTATCAAATCTAGACCGGCAAGAAGTAGGATTACAATACATTTCTGTACTGTACATTCAATTCAACATGTCTTCCCCTGAGGGAGTCCAAGTATCCTGATCTGCATGGGTTGGAATCACTGCATAACAGAACAGAAATATGAAAATAATTGAACATTTTCACAGGGTGAACTAAGAAAACTAGGAACTAAGAAAGATAATTGCACAGTAATCTCATACAAAAGTGCTTCTGGATCTGGAAGAGGGTGACATCATGAAAAACAGATGAAAAAAATATAAACAAAATTGACATTGGTTAAAATTCTTTACAAAATGCTATTTGTTCGGGTAACAAAGTTGTGAAAAATATTCCTATCGTCCTCATAAAAATGCCACATTGAACGAGGCAAGTATATTATACCACATGGGGTACTGTAGCTAGATCAGTATTTCTCAACCTCTGGTCTAAGGGCCAGGAACAGTCCCTGGGATGTTGCTGACCGGTCCCTTTGATGTTTAATAACTGAAACTCATTTTAGTCAGTTCTCATTTTAGTCACTTTTAATGTAAGCTGCCTTCCAACAAGGTAAGAACCATAGCTTGCTGGCCCCTGGTATGAATAAGGTTGAGAAACACTGCTGTAGATTGTGTTAGTTGTATATTATACAGTGGTGACCGACAGGAAGGCGTTATGTACTTTGGCCCTGGGGTCATCAGGGGTTTTGGCCCCATGAGTCATCAGTTCCTGAATGGTCATCCAGTTGTCCAGGATCTTCTTGTTGCGCTTCTTCATCATCTTCCTGTGGCTCAGTTCGATGATGCTGACCTCCTTGCGTCCTTCGCTGCTGCTCTGAGGACTCTCCCTCAGGCTTTCCAGCCTGCTCCGCTGCATGAACTCCCGTCTCCTCCGCTGTTCTTTAGCCCTGACCAGATGCTGCTTCCTCTCCTCTTTACTCCAGTACCGCCCCATCTTCATCTCAGACATAGCGTCGTCGTCCGTGGTCATCCCGCCGCTGCGCTCCTCCTTGATCTTGAGGGCGCGTTCCCGCAGGATCTTGTCCCTGATGGGTCTCTTTGTGATGTAGCGTGTGCCATCTGAACGGATCTTGACCTTCCACTCCATCTTGGGCTCGTTGGCGGGGATCAACTGGGGCTCCTTGACCACGCTGAGCAGGCTGAGCTGGCTCTGAGCGTACTCCACGGCCGAGCGCTGCTGGATCAGCTGCATGTAGCTCTGGTAGTGGTGGGCGTGTGCCGGGATGTTGGTGTTGGGCTGCCTATGCTGGGAGCTACGGGACGGGGAGAGGTAAGGGATCTGGGAAGCCCTGGGAGGATGCTGAGGCTTCACTTTCCCATTCCCACTCCTTTCATCGTCTGCCAGGGCAGTCTGGTCCGACTCGTAGCGGTTGGGGCTGTGGTCGGGGCTACTGGCCTTGCCTGGGATGGGGGCTCGGTGGAGCGACCGTTGTGTTGGGCTGGGGCTAGGACTGGGGCTGGCTGTGGCATGAAGGCTTGCCAGGCTGCTGTGGAGGTTCCTCTGGTTGGTGATGGTGACCATCCTCCTCTGGAGGGAGTGCTCGGGGGAGCGGTCCATGGCCAGCGGCGTGCTGCGCGAGCTCTCCGCCGTGTTGTAGGCGCTCGAGCTGTCCTTGTCTGACTTCTCCGGTTTCTCTTGGCGCTCGTTGATGTCAGCCAGCTTGCCCCTGCTGGGCGAGTCCCTGCTGCCTCGGAGGAAGCTTTGGTCCTTGGGCACGGGGCGGCCGGTTATGGGAGACACCTGCTGCACCTGGTCTCTCTGGGTCCCCCCCGGTCCCTTGCGGAGCTTGTGGGCCTGCATGATGTTCTGGCACTCAAGCTCAATGCTGCAGAGCTCCTCGTTGAGCATGCGGAGCTCATGCTGCACACCGCCAGCCGGCTCTCCCAGACTACACTCGATGGTGCTGTGTCTGCTGTAGAACAGGTCGTACTCCCCGCTGTTACGGATTTGACACTTCAGCTCCAGGAGCTGCTGGAAGCGGTCACCCTCCTCCACCTCCAACTCCTCTTCCTCATCTTCTTCATCCAGACGATGATGTCCAGTGTCCTGTCTATCCCTCAGGCACTGGGACAGTCGTCTCTGGATGTGGGTTAGAAGGGCATTGTGGTCAGACATCCCCAGTTCACTGTCCTTGTCCTGAGTTAGGGAGGAACAGGTGGCAGTGATGTCATCCTCTTCTGTTCCTCTGGGCTGAAAGAAAAATGTATATCACAAGTTTTTCAGTAAAAAAAGCTAAAAGACGGTCTACATCAGGGGTATTCAACTCTTACCCTACGAGGTCCGAAGCCTGCTGGTTTTCTGTTCTACCTGATAATTAATTGTACACACCTGGTGTGCCAGGTCTAAATTGGTCCTTGATTAGATTTTAAAAAGCAGTGAAACTGACTTCGAGGTCCAGAGTTGACTGCAGGAAAACTATCTGTGTCAACAGTGTGATAAAATTAACATACTACTGTGTCTGTAAAAAAATATCTGTAAAAAAACAACTTGAAGTGCATAGGTCTCTTGTGTACAACTTTGTGGAAACTGGGAATTTTAGAACAAAGGAAATGATATTCGTAACTATTTGGCAGTTTCTGAAATTTCTGAAGTCTGAAATAGTTTTGAAAAAGTCAGTGCTTTGGGTTCTCCACTGGGATTCCCTCCATTCTTGTGGAGTTCTGTACCACTACTCTGCTACGCTGGGAATTGTTGTTTCTTCCCCATGCTTTGCAGTCTTTTGAACTTCCCTATCTACACATTTACATATTTGCTCATCTCAAAACAAAACCTAAGATTTTAAATTGTGGTCACCAATCTTTGGGGTTCAAAATGCTCCTCACCCTCTTCCTTATTAATACAGCTTTCAAACTATATTATTAGATATTGCCATCAGATTTGAAAGAACCTCAATACACAGTTTGGTATAATCTCATCCGCTCCACCTAACGTTACTGATTATCTCAAGCTACAACAGCCTTTCTCTTATAACCAGTAATGACCGTCATACAGTCAGTCTTTTCATAGTCATGTAGCAGCCTTATGCCTTAAGTATACACTCTGAGATTGTTGGTTACCATGGTCTACTCTTTGGTTTGACCCTATGTTTGACCCTATGGTTGTGGGACCTTACCTGTTCCTCAGGTAAAAGCTCTGTATACAAAATGAGAGAATAAACCCTTTGGTCTGTCCCTGTGGGTCTCACCTGCTCCTGTTCCTCCTGTAGTGCTTCCAGCTCCATCTCTTCTCTCTGCTGCTCCTCCAACATCTCCATCTTCAACTGCTCCAGGAACTCACTGTGTTCATCATCCAACCACGCCTCCTCTAGCTAGAGATAGAAAGGGAGAGATGGGGGGGATAGAGCAAGGGAGAGTGAAATAAAGATGGAGAGAAAAGAGAGAGAAGGATTAAAACCAGAATATGAGAAGCCCTGGCTTACACCAACTGGCCAATCGAGATCCACAATAAGACACACGTCATGGAGTTTGTGTTGCAATAGCTGAAAGCATTATAAAACTGTTGATAGATCATTAACAACGTCCCCATCAAGTATCCCTTCCTGACCTTACATATAGATGAAGTCAATATATTTCAATGAACAGAGGATCTTGACCTCTGATCTGGTTCCTCAATGTCATTCATCAGCTCTTTGTCTGCTTGTCTCAAACCAAATGGGATCCATATCACAGCCAAGACTTTAGATGTATTATGAGAGGCGTATTAAATTACCAAAAGGGGAAGGTAGAGAGTCTATTATGGCTCATTGCTCATCTGCCGTACTTAGTGGCTCATACCCATAAGTGTGCACGCACGCATAGGGCTGTTACGGTGACCGAATTATCGCCACACCGGTAGTCACAAGGCAGTCACGGTAACTAGGCTTTTCCAGAACTGCGCTCTGATGCCGCTGATGTATGTAAACTTCTGGAATTGTGATACAGTGAATTATAAGTGAAATAGTCTGTCTGTAAACAAGTGTTGGAAAAATTACTTGTGACATGCACAAAGCAGATGTCCGAACTGACTTGCCAAAACTATAGTTTGTTAACAAGAAATTTGTGGAGTGGTTGAAAAATGAGTTTTAATGACTCCAACCTAAGTGTGTAAAATTCTGACATCAACTGTATTTAATACATTTTAGAATAAGCCTGTAATGTAACAAAATGTGGAAAAAGGGAAGGGGTCTGAATACTTTCCGAATACACTATACCTTACGAAACGTAACATAATAGGAGTGTCCCTGATTTACTTTTACTATGTTATAACTACCCCTGAGTCCAGGTTGCACCCGTTCCCGACAGGTGCATGATAATGGAATTCTAAATCAAAACTAATTTCACATACAGTATATATTATTTATGTAAAGACTAGATTAAATTGAGAATAGTCTGATGTAGGGCTGGGCAGTATAACGTATTTTAGTATATACCGGTGTTGACGCATGGACCAGTTTGGGTTTTTACTTCACCTTCTATAATGGTATTTCAATGTTTGGTTTGTTAAATGTGATACGCAATTCATTCGGGTGTAATGTTTGTTTTTATAGTTTACTCTGTTTGCTACTTGAGTTGCCTTTCTTCCTCCTCCTACTGCATACCACTTCCAACTCCAAGCCCTGCCCCGTCACTCAAGGAGAGAGCAGTTGCTCGACCACGGAGTCACAAACACTTTCTTGTCATTCACTCTGCAGTCTGCATTGTCAGATGGATGCAACAAGATGTTGAATACAATTGTCACGACTTCCAGCGAAGTCGGCTCCTCTCCTTGTTCTGGCGGCGTTCGGTGATCGACGTCACTGGCTTTCTAGCCATCGCCACTCCATTTCTCATATGTCCATTTGTTTTGTCTTGTTCCATACACACCTGGTTTTCATTCCCCAAACAATCTACATGTATTTAGTCCTCTGTTCCCCATCATGTCTTTGTGTATAATAGTTTGATTGTTATGTCGTTGTTGTTACGCGCTTTACTTTTTTTTTGCTATGTTCCGTGTTTTGGGTACGTTTGATTGTTTAAGTGCTTCTTTTTGGAAAGGAATAAAAAGTGCCTGTTACTACACTCTGCTCTCCCGCACCTGACTTCGCCTCCAGTACACCCCTTAACAACAATGCTGCTTTCTACAAGCGTTCTACAATTACACTATAGTTTTGTGTATCTTCCTGTCAGCTAAATGTACTAAGAGTCATAGCAAATGTAGATAGCTAATACAGCAGCGCTTCCCATACTAGAGGTTGCGACCCCATGTGGGTTCGCCTGATATGAAATGGGGTCGTGGGACACTCTCCGAAATCCTGGATAATGAAAAATATACATACAAAAAAAAATTGTCGGAAGTTTACATACACTTAGGTTGGAGTCAGTAAAACTTGTTTTTCAACCACTCCACAAATTTCTAGTTAAACAAACTATAGTTTGGGCAAGTCGGTTAGGATATCTACTTTGTGCATGACACAAGTCATTTTTCCAACAATTGTTTACAGACAGATTATTTCACTTATAATTCACTGTATCACAATTCCAGTGGGTCAGAAGTTTACATACACTAAGTTGACTGTGCCTTTAAACAGCTTGGAAAATTCCAGAAAATGATGTCATGGCTTTAGAAGCTTCTGATAGGCTAATTGACATAATTTGAGTCAATTGGAGGTGTACCTGTGAATGTATTTCAAGGCCTACCTTCAAACTCAGTGCCTCTTTGCTTGACATCATGGGGAAATCAAAAGAAATCAGCCAACACCTCAGAAAAGAAATTGTAGACCTCCACAAGTCTGGTTCATCCTTGGGAGCAATTTCCAAACACCTGAAGGTACAACGTTCATCTGTACAAACAACAGTACGTAAGTATAAACACCATGGGACCATGCAGCTGTCATACCGCTCAGGAAGGAGACACGTTCTGTCTCCTAGAGATGAACGTACTTTGGTGCGAAAAGTGCAAATCAATCCCAGAACAACAGCAAAGGACCTTGGGAAGATGCTAGAGGAAATAGGTACAAAAGTATCTATATCCACAGTAAAACGAGTCCTATATCGACATATCCTGAAAGGCCGCTCAGCAATGAAGAAGCCACTGCTCCAAAACCGCCATAAAAAAGCCAGACTACAGTTTGCGCATGGGGACAAAGATTGTACTTTTTGGAGAAATGTCCTCTCGTGTGATGAAACAAAAATAGAACTGTTTGTCCATAATGACCATCGTTATGTTTGGAGGAAAAAGGGGGAGGCTTGCAAGCCGAAGAACACCATCCCAACCGTGAAGCACGGGGGTGGCAGCATCATGTTGTGGGGGTGCTTTGTTGCAGGAGGGACTGGTGCACTTCACAAGATAGATGGCATCATGAGGTATGAAAATGATGGGGATATATTGAAGCAACATCTCAAGACATCAGTCAGGAAGTCAAAGCTTAGTCGCAAATGGGTCTTCCAGAAGGACAATGACACCAAGCATACTTCCAAAGTTGAGGCAAAATGGCTTAAGGACAACAAAGTCAAGGTATTGGAGTGGCCATCACAAAGCCCTGACCTCAATCCTACAGAAAATGTGTGGGCAGAACTGAAAAAGCATGTGCGAGCAAGGAGGCCTACAAACCTGACTCAGTTACACCAGCTCTGTCAGGAGGAATGGGCCAAATTTCACCCAACTTATTATGGGAAGCTTGTGGAAGGCTACCCGAAATGTTTGACCTAAGTTCTTAACCTGTTGGGGCTAGGGGGCAGTATTTGCACGGCCGGATAAAAAACGTACCCGATTTAATCTGGTTACTACTCCTGCCCAGTAACTAGAATATGCATATAATTATTGGCTTTGGATAGAAAACACCCTAAAGTTTCTAAAACTGTTTGAATGGTGTCTGTGAGTATAACAGAACTCATTTGGCAGGCCAAAACCTGAGAAGATTCCTTACAGGAAGTGGCCTGTCTGACCATTTCTTGCCCTCCTTGATCATCTCTAACAAATACAGGGGATCTCTGGCATGACGTGACATTTTCTAATGCTCCCATAGGCTCTCAGAAGGCGCCAGAACGATGAATGGTGGCTTTGCAGGCCCTGGCTGAAAAACATTAGCGCATTTGGATAATGGTCGATCTGAGGACAACGAGACTGGAGGCGCGTGCACGAGCCGACACCATGTTTACTTTCTCTCTCTTTGAACGAAAACAACGACTCCCGGATGGAATATTTTCGCTTTTTTACGAGAAAAATAGCATAAAAATTGATTTTAAACAGCGGTTGACATGCTTCGAAGTACGGTAATGGAATATTTTGAAATTTTTTGTCACGAAACACGTCGGGCGCGTCACCCTTCTTTACCCTTCGGATAGTGTCTTGAACGCACGAACAAAACGCCGCTATTTGGATATAACTATGGATTATTTTGAACCAAACCAACATTTGTTATTGAAGTAGAAGTCCTGGGAGTGCATTCTGACGAAGAACAGCAAAGGTAATCAAACTTTTCTAATAGTAAATCAGAGTTTGGTGAGTACCACACTTGGTGGGTGTCAAAATAGCTAGCCTGTGATGGCCGGGCTATCTACTCAGAATATTGCAAAATGTGCTTTCACTGAAAAGCTATTTTAACCTCTATGGGCTAGGTGGGACGCTTGCGTCCCACCTACTCAACAGCCAGTTGAATCCTGTGGCGCGTTATTCAAATACCTTAGATATGATATTACTTCAATTTTTCAAAAATATGACTATTTTACACATTTTAAAGATAAGACTCACGTTAATCTAACCACACTGTCCGATTTCAAAAAGGCTTTACAACGAAAGCAAAACATTAGATTATGTCAGCAGAGTACCGAGCCAGAAATAATCAGACACCCATTTTTCAAGCTAGCATATAATGTCACATAAACCCAAACCACAGCTAAATGCAGCACTAACCTTTGATGATCTTCATCAGATGACAACCCTAGGACATTATGTTATACAATACATGCATGTTTTGTTCAATCAAGTTCATATTTATATCAAAAACCAGCTTTTTACATTAGCATGTGACTAGCATTCCCACCGAACACTGCCGGTGAATTTACTAAATTACTCACGATAAACGTTCACAAAAAGCATAACAATTATTTTAAGAATTATAGATACAGAACTCCTCTATGCACTCGATATGTCCGATTTTAAAATAGCTTTTCGGTGAAAGCACATTTTGCAATATTCTCAGTAGATAGCCCGGCATCACAGGGCTAGCTATTTAGACACCCAGCAGGTTTAGCACTCATCAAAGTCAGATTTACTATAAGAAAAATGTTCTTACCTTTGTTGTCTTCGTCAGTATGCACTCCCAGGACTTCTACTTCAATAACAAATGTTGGTTTGGTCCAAAATAATCCATCGTTATATCCAAACAGCGGCGTTTTGTTCGTGCGTTCTAGACACTATCCTAAAGGCTAAATCAGGGTTACGAGCATGGCGCAATTCGTGACAAAAGAATTCTAAATATTCCATTACCGTACTTCGAAGCATGTCAACCGCTGTTTAAAATCAATTTTTATGCCATTTTTCTCATAAAAAAGCGATAATATTCCGACCGGGAATCTGCGTTTAGATAAACAGACAAAGGAAAACAAAGCATTCGGTCGAAGCGGGCACGCGCCTAAGACCATAGTACTCTGAGTGGCCACTTGCCAAAAGCGATAAAGTGTTTCAGCCAGAGCCTGCCTCGATATCGTTCAACGTTTTCCCGGGCTCTGAGACCCTATGGAAGACGTAGGAAGTGTCACGTTATTGCACAGATCCTGAGTCTTCAATAAAAAGAGCCAAGATGAAACACTACTTCTCAGACAGGCCACTTCCTGCTTGAAATCTTCTCAGGTTTTGGCCTGCCATAGGAGTTCTGTTATACTCACAGACACCATTCAAACAGTTTTAGAAACTTTAGGGTGTTTTCTATCCAAAGCCAATAATTATATGCATATTCTAGTTGCTGGGCAGGAGTAGTAACCAGATTAAATCGGGTACGTTTTATATCCGGCCGTGTAAATACTGCCCCCTATCCCCAACAGGTTAGGCTGTTTTCTTGTTATCCAGAGGTAAAAAAATCATCGGCCAGAGCGTCAAGTGTGCGTTCTGAATGCTCCGAGAGCGAAACGAGATTGGTGGGGCTAAAGCTTAAGAACGATGGTGAATGGTGTAGACTCTTCACTAGATACCAAAACATTCAAGGGCCATTTTCCAAAAGTGAGGTTGCAAGTTTATCAACTTTCAAAGCAGAATTACTTTCTCATTGTTCCAAAAAAAATGCAGTGTATGAAATACCATTTGTAGCGCTGAGTCTCTACTTTTATCCAATGTAAAAAACACAATTTCAAATTTTGCTACGTAAGACCGAATCCGGGTGGTGAGCCACACATTGTTCAATCTCACGATTCCCGAGCATGAAAGGGCACAGGGGATGTTCAGTGCGCTGCGTGGCTATAATGAAGAAAATCCGATTCCATGGGATTGAATGGTGGGCTTTTGCATCGATGGGGCTCCATCTAAAGCGGGACAGCGGGCAGGCCTCTGCACTCTATTTATGAATGTGTCTCCCTCTGCCATATGGACACATTGTATGATACACCGAGACCAACTGGCTGCAAAAGAGCTGAGCACAGAACACAGAGATATACTGCAGCAGGTAACTTTGAATGTAAAATGGATGTAAAAAAAGACAGAATTGGTTGACTTTCTGTGTAATGAAAAGAAAATGTGCCTCCTTGCCTATGTAACAGACATATTTGGGAAACTGAAAGAACTGAACTCAAGCATGCAGGGGAAATACAAAAACGTTGTATAACAGAGAACCGTTATTGGAGAGAGAGTCTTTCAAAAGTGAACCATGCCCCCATCCCTCGGCTGTGCATGTTTCTAACAGAAAACAGCATCAGTAACTGTCCCACACCAGTGATGACTGCTCACCTCCAACGCTTGGAAGAGCACTTTGTGACCTACTGAATGTGATCCTGGCTCAGTTGACATGCCGGTAAGTGAAATCGAACAGCTGATTGAGCTGTCATGTGAACGAATGTATTCACGGGTCACTACGGAGGAGTTTTGATTCTTAGACTCAAAGGGAATACCCTGCCGTCTCCCTCTGAGCATTAATGCTCCGTTCAAAACAACTGGGAACTCGGAACTGGGAATTCTGAAATCTCCTACTTCCGACTTCAGTGCGTTCAAGACAACTGGGAACTCTGAGAAAAAAATGAGATCTGACTGGGGAACTCATGTCTCTTTCTAGAGCTCCGACATTCTGACCTGAAGATCCACTGACGTCATGATTTGACCTTGTATTTTTCAGACTTCCCAGTTGTCTTGAAATCACCATAAAATTCATCATACCCTTCGCCAGCTCATATCTGTGTGAAGCTGGATTCAGTGATCTTGTCTACATTAAAACCAAATATCGATCAAGGTACGATGTGACCGCAGAGATGAGGTGCGCATGACCAAGCCCCCTGACTTTGAGAAGCTCTGACGCGACATGCATCAAGCACACCCATCTCATTAGTGTTGGTTAGATAAGATACATTATGTTAGACTAATTTGCAATGACTGCCATAGACCCAAATTAAAAGATAAACATTGGCTGTTAATTACATCCTCATTTTTTTCACATGGTTTGGGTTTTCAGATATCAAAATGCGCTTGTGGGACAAAAGGTTTGGGAACCCCTGTAATATAGCCTGGTAACAGTGCTGGTGTAGGCCTAGATAAGCATATTGTTTGTGCAACGGTATCTTAAATGAGAGAGGAATAGGTGAAACATGAATATTTTTGCTAGCTGGCTAGATACATGAGGTAAGAAAACAACATGGGATGTAACATCTAATTAGGGTCCCCTGGAAACATTGACCAACACTTTGGTTCCAACCCTGTCAATAATTCCTCCTTGGCTTTTTCATTCATTGTCATAAACATTCAAGGTGCTGCCCACTATATTACAACTATGAAATTAGAATAGTCCCGTGTATCTCAGTTGGTAGAGCATTGCGCTTCCAATGCCAGGGTTGTGGGTTTGACTGCCACAGGGGGACCAGTATTATTATTTTTTTATTTCACCTTTATTTAACCAGGTAGGTTCTCATTTACAACTGCGACCTGGCCAAGATAAAGCAAAGCAGTGTGACAGAAACAACAACACAGAGTTACACATGGAATAAACATGCGTACAGTCAATAACACAATAGAAGAAAAATAAAGTCTATATACAGTGTGTGCAAATGGCATGAGGAGGTATGGCAATAAATAGGCCATAGTAGCAAGTAATTACAATTTAGCAGATTAACACTGGAGTGATAGATGAGCAGATGATGATGAGCAGATGATGATGTGCAAGTAGAAATACTGGTGTGCAAAAGAGCAGCAAAGTAAATAAAAATAATATGGGGATGAGGTAGGTAGATTGGGTGGGCTATTTACAGATGGACTATGTACAGCTGCAGTGATCGGTAAGCTGCTCAGATAGCTGATGTTTAAAGTTAGTGAGGGAAATGTAAGTCTCCAGCTTCAGCAATTTTTGCAATTCATTCCAGTCACTGGCAGCAGAGAACTGGAAGGAAAGGCGGCCAAAGTAGGTGTTGGCTTTGGGGATGACCAGTGAGATATACCTGCTGGAGTGCGTGCTATGGGTGGGTGTTGTTATCGTGACCAGTGAGCTGAGATAAGGTGGAGCCTCACCTAGCATAGACTTATAGATGACCTGGAGCCAGTGGGTCTGGCGACAAATATGTAGCGAAGGCCAGCCGACTAGAGCATACAGGTCGCAGTGGTGGGTGGTATAAGGCGCTTTGGTAACAATGGCACTGTGATAGACTGCATCCAATTTGCTGAGTAGAGTATTGGAAGCTATTTTGTAGATGACATCGCCGAAGTCGAGGATCGGTAGGATAGTCAGTTTTACTAGGACAAGTTTGGCGGCATGAGTGAAGGAGGCTTTGTTGCGAAATAGAAAGCCAATTCTAGATTTGATTTTGGATTGGAGATGTTTGATATGAGTCTGGAAGGAGAGTTTATAGTCTAGCCAGACACCTAGGTATTTGTAGTTGTCCACATATTCTAGGTCAGAACCGTCAAGAGTAGTGATGCTAGTCGGGCGGGCGGGTGCGGGCAGCGAACGGTTGAAAAGCATGCATTTGGTTTTGCTAGCATTTAAGAGCAGTTGGAGGCCACAGAAGGAGTGTTGTATAGCATTGAAGCTTGTTTGGAGGTTAGTTAACACAGTGTCCAAAGAAGGGCCAGATGTATACAGAATGGTGTCGTCTGCGTAGAGGTGGATCAGGGAATCACCCGCAGCAAGAGCGACATCGTTGATATATACAGAGAAAAGAGTCGGCCCGAGAATTGAACCCTGTGGCACCCCCATAGAGACTGCCAGAGGTCCGGGCCAGAGGTCCGGACAACAGGCCCTCCGATTTTACACACTGAACTCTGTCTGAGAAGTAGTTGGTGAACCAGGCGAGGCAGTCATTTGAGAAACCAAGGTTATTGAGTCTGCCAATAAGAATACGGTGATTGACAGAGTCGAAAGCCTTGGCCAGGTCGATGAATGCATGCCACAGTGTGGAAATGATGACACAATTCCCAGAACTACAGAAATTGTATAAAATTATGAAAATGATTTTTGTTTGAAGTTGGATTGAACAGTATAAAACAGTCAGAATGTAGAAAGCCCTATTGAAATCACTTATTTATGTGTTGCCACCCTAGGGTCATGAACTACTCATAAAGCATATATATAACTTTTATTAATCAAAAACATAAAATACTGTCAAATATCACTACACTGTATTTTTTTAATTTGTATATCGTGATATGATATTTTGGCCATATTGCCAAGCACTAGTCTGATGGGTTTATCATGAATGATGCCCAGCATGTGCTGTCTACGGCAAAAAACAGCGTTTGCATTGTTTTGCGACTTTTTTAAATCATAGTCACAAGCATCATGTAGCCTAGCCCATAGGCCTATATGTTTTGATAAGGTTTGTAGCACAACTAAAGTGGCCAAATCACTCTAAACTTAGCCTATAGGCTTAGGATCCCTGGAACAGGGTTGGAGAGCCCATAGCCTGCAGAGCCTAGTGAAACATATGTTCTTACAAGCCTAGTCATTGCGCAATCGCATGTGAAAACAGGGTTTTGACTGGTCACTACAGTATTTAAAAGAGGACCCCAGCTTTCTCATGTTGTTGTTCTTAAATTCTTAATTCTAAATTCAAAAAATGAAGCACTTTAATCCACTTTACAACCGGTGTAGCCTACCTGGCACAGGAAGCGCTTCCTCCATTCGCTATTTGACTGCAGGCTACGGATAACATGTTTTTTAAAATAAAATATTATTACACACATATAGTATATTAGTAGGCTATACGTGAAGCCCAAATTAAATTGAGAATAGTCTGATGGGTGAGAATATTTTCAAGTGCTTGTCAAATTGTGAACGACAGACTAATGAAGCGGGTGCAGCCTGCGTAAGAAACAGAGCAGAGCACATGCCTTCCATGCAACTTTTTTCAAATCATCCTTTGAGTCACATCATGCTGCCTTAGAATGTGTTAGATATCAAATCAAATAAACAATGGATTTGTAGTGATGGTGTAGGCTATATTAAATAGATTTATCCGACTTCTTAAAATGTAGACGTTTCAAAGGTCCGCATCAGTGGCTTGTAGGCCATGCGTGGAAGCCCAGAGATGCTAAACAAGTTTATGTTAAGTAACGGTCAATTACTGTGAGACCTGGAGTTATTCACTTGACAGTTACCAGCTGACACAAACTTCATGACCGCCACAGCCCTACGCACGCACGTGCACGCACACACACCATTCGCCATGGCCTTGGGCCTGAACTCACTGCATATTAGCATGCCATTAGTTTTTATGGCGTACTGTTGGAAGTCAATTACAGCGGCCGGCACTATATAAAAATAACACATGATGTGAGGTGGTGTTTATACAGGGACATGTAGCAGCCTTGCAATGTTTCATCTAAGAAACATAAGTGGTATATTTTCAGCCTTAGGGCTGTGTTTTTGGGTGTTACGTATGTTAACTCAGGATGTCATGAATAAAAAGACCTCTAATGACTGGTGTATTGATCCTATGGACCTACAGTATGGACCTGTGCTTACCGTTAAAGGAATAGTTTACGATACATTTCTCCGGATTAGTAAACTATTAGGATTGGGGTAAAAAAAAAAACTGAAAACAATCCCATCAGTGGATGTAAGCTCAACTGTATCTCAGGTCTGGCGACCAGCACGATGTTCCTACAGTAGTGCGTGTGTGTGTGTGTGTGTGTGTGTGTGTGTGTGTGTGTGTGTGGTGTGCACGTGTGAGAGCTCACCTGTATCTCGGGCCTGGCGACCAGCAGTACGATGTTCCTTGTGTCTTCACTGGAGAGCACAGCTACAGCCTCCTCTCTGTCCTGCACATCCTGACCATTGATCTGTGGAAACAACACACACTGTTATTCATACACAAACACACTGGAGAGACACTGCCGTAGAGAGAGAGAGAGAGAGAGAGAGAGAGAGAGAGAGAGAGAGAGAGAGAGAGAGAGAGAGAGAGAGAGAGAGAGAGAGAGAGAGAGAGAGAGAGAGAGAGAGAGAGAGAGAGAGAGAGAGAGAGGAGAGAGAGAGAGAGAGAGAGAGAGAGAGAGAGAGAGAGAGAGAGAGAGAGAGAGAGAGAGAGAGAGAGAGAGAGAGAGAGAGAGAGAGAGAGAGAGAGAGAGAGAGAGAGAGAGAGAGAGAGAGAGAGAGAGAGAGAGAGAGAGAGAGCGCAGTTACAACCTGAAGTGGAGGCAGGAGTCACAATATACAGTATATCACACACTGTCCTGTTATAACTCGCACGCGCAAATACACGCGCTAGAACACACACACACACACAAAGGGAAGGGCCACTTTCCTTTTTGTTTTCTTTTTTTATCTCAGTCGAACACTGTAGAAAGAGCCCAGCTGGCAGACAACTAAAGGCACTGCAACACAAGACAGTCTCCTCCTTCCTGTGGATCTGCACCCTATGGGTCCAATCAGTATTTCATAGCAGGTCAGGCTGGCTGGATTGATCGTGAATGGGACAGTGGTCTATGGACCGATCGTCTGCACTAGAAATGCTCTGCTCCTGAAAGCAACACACATTCATACATACAGACGCCCCACACAATTAACTGAGCCGTGCCAGGGGGGCATCCGTCTTCCTCTGACCAGAGTAATGGCCTTGTCAGCATGGGATAATAGTAAAGGGTGCTTGGGGTGGAGGCATGGATCACAACCACTAACCCGAACCCCTCGCTTTGCCTCGTAGCTCAATACAATCACACAACGCATTATGACCTGCACCGCACGAAAGACACGTGCACACACATGGACAAGGCGCCATGCGGCAGACAATTAGGGAAGCAGCTAGCCCCGGCCGTACATTATCTCTCACCAAACCGTCCAACAACAACAAAAACTGTGCTTACCCTATGCTTTCTTCCTCTCATGACTGCACTGTCTGTCTGTCTGTCTGTCTGTCTGTCTGTCTGTCTGTCTGTCTGTCTGTCTGTCTGTCTGTCTGTCTGTCTGTCTGTCTGTCTGTCTGTCTGTCTGTCTGTCTGTCTGTCTGTCTGTCTGTCTCTCTCTCGCTCTCTCTCGCGCTCTCTCTCTCGGACTCATTAAACCTTATTCAGAAACACATCACTCTGTTGTTCTGAGAGTTCACTCTGACTGAAAACAGACCACTCTCTAAAAGACATTACCGTCTACTGCCATTCTCCTCAAAAGCATTTCTCCACTCTCTCCAGCACTCTCACTCACATTACTGTAACAACCTTGTGCCTCTGCCTCCCAAAACCATTACTGCTCTCAGTCTCTACAGAACACTTACACTTAATACCAGTGATCACCAATCTTCCCGAGCCGAGATCCCATTCTGAGATCTACCGCTCAGATTTTGATTTTTAAACATGACTTAAAAAACGTAAGCCTATACAACCTTAACCTCCCAAAACATGACTATCCCTCTCTCTCCACGAAGCCCTCAATCTGCCTCTCCCCAAATATATGACCTTACTTTATCCCTACCTCCCAAAACACCAACCTCTCTAGGATCCTGCACTCGATTACACCTTAAAACATCCCCCTTTTCCACCCTTCACCTTACAAGAGAGCAAAGCTCACAACCCCCCTCCCTCTCCAATAACATCATAATGGTCCATACAGCTCCACTGACTCTGCTGTTTGTGTCTCTAACCCCACCAGAAGACTGTCTTTGGAGGGAGTACTAGTAGCCTCCAGGGTCCACCAACCCTCCCTGGCCCAGAGATGGAGCTGAGGGGTAATAACATGGAGAGCCTCTCAGTCTAACTCAGGGGTGTGCGTGTGCGTGTGTGTAGAAAGGGAAGAGATCTGGTGTGTGTGTGCATTCTTGTGGCTGTGTGAGTGTGTTACACAGAAGCAGGTGGGGGGTATATCTGGAGCACGGTGCATCCTTAAACTGCTCTTACGGCTGTTAAAAAGCCCAGTCGGATGCTGAGTCGGTAACTAAAACAGCCAGAGGGACATTTCCTCCCCGCTAACCGTCACAGAGGGGGTGAGTTTCTCTCTTACTATGGCACCATTAAAAATGAATGGGTTCTCGTGTTGGGAGACAATGGCAGAGGGAGGTGAAATAAAAAAGTGTTTATGTCACCTCTGATGAGAAATGAGAGAGAGAGGAGACAAGAGAGAGAGAGAGAGGAGAGAGAGAGAGCGAGCAAGAGAAAACGAGAGAGAGAAAAGAGGGGCTGAGGGTCAAGATAGAAATAAATAGTTTCCTACCTGTAAAATGTGGTCTCCTTCTCTGATGCGGCCGTCCCTTGCAGCGATGCTGTTTGGCCCAACCTGATGGGGAGAGACTGTTTGAATCAATGCACAAAGGGAACACAAAATTGCCTTTTGGAAGTTTGCCAAAATATCTCAACATCACAAAATATATAACCTTTTGAAAATACACTATATATACAAAAGTATATGGACACCCCTTCAAATTATTGGATTCGGCAATTTCAACCACACTCATTGCTGACAGGTGTATAAAATCGATCACATAGCCATGCAATCTCCATAGACAAACATTGGCAATAGAATGGCCTGACTGAAAAGCTCACAGACTTTCAATGTGGCACCGTCATAGGATGCCACCTTTCTAACAAGTCAGTTTGTCAAATTTCTGCTCTGCTAGAGCTGCCCCGGTCAACTGTAAGTGCTGTTCTTGTGAAGTGGTAACGCCTAGGAGCAACAGCGGCGCAACGTCAAGGTGGTAGGCCACACAAGCTCACAGAACGGGACCACCGAGTGCTAAAACGCGTAGCACGTAAATATAATCTATCCTCGAGTTACAAACTGCCTCTGGAAGCAACGTCAGCACAATAACTGTTTGTCGGCAGCTTCATGAAATGGGTTTTCATTGCTGAGCAGCCGCACACAAACCTAAGATCACCATACGCAATGCGTCACGCTTCACCATCTGGCAGTCCGACGGACAAATTTGAGTTTGGCGGATGCCAGGAGAACACTACCAGTCCAAATACATAGTGCCAATTCTAAAGTTTGGTGCAGGAGGAATAATGGTCTGAGGCTGTTTTTCATGGTTCGAGCTAGGCCCCAATCACATTCTAGACGATTCTGTGCTTCCAACTTTGTGGCAACAGCTTGGGGAAGGTCCTTTCCTGTTTCAGCATGACAATGCCCCCGTGCACAAAGTGAGGTCCATACAGAAATCACTTGTCGAGATCTGTGTGGAAGAACTTGACTGGCCAGCACAGAGCCCTGACTGCAACCCCATCGAACACCTTTGAGATTAATTGGAACGCCGACTGCGAGCCAGGCCTAATCGCCCAACATCAGTGCCCGACCTCACTAATGCTCTTGTGGCTGAATGGAAGCAAGTCCCCGCAACAATATTCCTACATCTAGTGGAAAGCCTTCTCAGAAGAGTGGAGGCTGTTATAGCAGCAAAGGGGTGACCAACTCCATATTAATGCCCGTGATTTTGGAATGAGATTTTCGACGAGCAGGTGTTCACAAACTTTTGGTCATGTAGTGTACCTATACAACTTTACAGAGACCACTGACCTATAAAAGCATTGTCAAATTGTTTTATGACATCCAATAATCATTTAGTCCCCAATATAAGTCTTGAACACCTCTGTAGGTTTGAAGTAACAACTGTTATACAACAGTTCTAGACAAAGGACCTCTTTCAACCCCATCTGGTGATTGTTTGAAGCACCTGCTGCCAGAGGAAGGCCTTAGCTGTCAGAATGTGTTATAGCATTTGTCCAGTCCAGATATCAAGGCCACTTTACCCTACTGCTGAAGCAGCTAAATGAACAGCGCTACAAACCTGTCAGGACATGTGTCTGGGGAAAGTACAATAAAGTATCACAATCAGGGAATACTGTGTGTGTGTGTGTGTGTGTGTGTGTGTGTGTGTGTGTGTGTGTGTGTGTGTGTGTGTGTGTGTGTGTGTGTGTGTGTGTGTGTGTGTGTGTGTGTGTGTGTGTGTGTGTGTGTGTGTGTGTGTGTGTGCTCTGCTTCTTTATCTGTTGATTTCCCTGTTGGCCTAACCTGCACCCTCCTGTTGTGATTGGTAGATGTAACATACCAGACACAGAGAGACATAGTATCCATACAAGGCCCATCCATGCCTCTTCCTTCCCATGATTCTCCCTGACTAATGATACTGAGCGAAGAGGGCAGGCCACTCTTTCAACGGCCAATCAATTACTGCCGTCTGGGGCCATTTGTTTTACTCTATCCAATCAGACGGGATCTCCTGAGATGGCTCTGCCGGCCTGAATGTTCCATCTTCATGATGGTCCGGTGTGTGTGTGTATGTGTGTCACAAAGGAACATTCCTTAAAAAGGGCTGCTCTGAGGTTACTGGGGATGGGGAGGGACTCTGCTCTCAGCTCCGGCCTGTCCTTGATTTCTCGTGTCACGCCTTCTCTCCTTTCGTCCCTCTTGAAAATGTTTTAAGGAGAGGAGTAGAAAGGACCGAGGAACGGAGGAAAGGACTTTTGCGATTCACCCACTGTCACAACATGTGGAGTGATACCCAGAATGATAATGGTGCCGGAGGCGATGGCTGCCGTTTCACGGGCTCTTAACCAACTGTGCTATTTTCTTCATTTTTTTTGCAATGTTTGTAACTTGTTTTGTACATAATGTTGCTGCTACTGTCTCTTATGACTGAAAAGAACTTCTGGACATCAGAACAGCAATTACTCACCTCGAACTGGACAAAGATTTTTTTATTTGAGTCCAACACAAAGGATATACTGCTTTGTCGAGACAAGGCCCAAATCCCTGTCATTCGTGTGAAGAAAAGACGTAGAAAAAGGGGGAGGAGGCCGATGTGCCTTGTAAGTATTCACCGATGAGTAGGTCAACCACCACTACCCTCTGTATAATTGGCCAACGTGCAATCATTGGAAAACAAACTGACAAACATCGGCAGGACAGAGCAGGTATGTCTGGTAAGATGTGTGTGACGTTCGTCGTTAGGAGTAGACCAAGGCGCAGCGTGAGTTGGGTTCATCATATTTATTTAAATGTGAACCAGCAAAACCAATAAACAATACAACGAATGAAAAGCTAGGTGTGCAAACACATGCAACACAAAGACAAGATCCCACAACTGACTGTGGGGAAAAAAGGGCTGCCTAAGTATGATTCCCAATCAGAGACAACGAATGACAGCTGCCTCTGATTGGAAACCATACTCGGCCAATCAAAGAAAAAGACAACATAGACATACAACACATAGAATGCCCACCCCACGTCACACCCTGACCTAACCAAACAGAGAAAAACGGCTCTCTCAGGTCAGGGCGTGACAACGTGGGGCAGGGTTGTGTGTCTATTTGTCAATAACTGCTGGTGCGCGATGTCTAATATTAAAGAAGTCTCGAGGTATTGCTCGCCTGAGGTAGAATAGGTAAAATACCTCATGCAGTAAACTGTAAGCCACACAGTCTATATTATTCGTGGCCGTCTATTTACCACCACAAACCGATGCTGCCACTAAAACCGCACTCAACGAGCTGTGTAAGGCCAAAAGTAAACCAGAAAATACTCATCCATAAGCGGCGCTCCTAGTGGCCGGGGACTTTAATTCAGTCAAACTTAAATCTGTTTTACCTAATTTCTGTGCAACCAGAGGTAAAAAAACTCTGGACCACCTTTACACCACACACAGAGACGCATACAAAGCTCTCTCTCGCCCTCCATTTGGCAAATCTGACCAGAATTCTATCCTCCTAATTCCTGCTTACAAGCAAAAACTAAAGCAGGAAGTACCAGTGACTCGCTCAATATGGAAGTGGTCAGATGATGCGGATGCTACACTACAGGACTGTTTTGCTAGCACAGACTGGAATATGTTCCGGGATTCATCCAATGGCATTGAGGAGTATACCACCTCAGTCACCGGCTTCATTAATAAGTGCATCGACGACGTCGTCCCCACAGTGAACATACGTACATACAACATCCGCACCGAGCTAAAGCCTAGAGCTGCCGCTTTCAAGGAGCGGGACATTAATCCGGATGCTTATAAGAAATCTTGCTGTGTCCTCCGACGAACCATCAAACAGGCAAATGGTCAATACAGGACAAAGATTGAATCCTACTACACCGGCTCTGACGCTCGTCGGATGTGACAGCGCTTGAAAACTATTACGGACTACAAAGGGAAACCCAGCAGCGAACTGCCCAGTGACGTGAGCCTACCAGACGAGCAAAATGCCTTTTATGCTCACTTCGAGGCAAGCAACTCTGAAACATGCAAGAGCGCACCAGCTGTTCCAGATGACTGTGTGATCACATTCTCCGTAGCCGATGTGAGCAAGACCTTTAAACAGGTCAACAAAGGTTCACAAAGCCGTGTGGCCAGACGGATTAGCAGGACGTGTACTCAAAGCATGCGCGGACCAATGGGCAAGTGTTTCTACTGATATTTTCAACCTCCCTGACTGAGTCTGTAATACCAACATGTTTCAAACAGACTGCCATATTTCCTGTGACCAAGAAAGCAAAGGTAACCTGCCTAAATTATTACCACCCCGTAGCACTCATGTTGGTAGCCATGAAGTGCTTTGAAAGGCTGGTCATGGCTCACATCACCACCATCATGCTGGAAACCGTAGACCCGCTCCAAATGACATACCGCCCCAACAGATCCACAGATGACGCAATCTCAATCGCACTCCACACTGCCCTTTCCCACCTGGACAAAAGGAACACCTAAAGTATGTGAGAATGCTGTTCATTGACTACAGCTCAGCATTCAATTCCATGGTACCCACAAAGCTTATCACTAAGCTAAGGACCCTGGGACTAAACACCTCCCACTGCAACTGAATCCTGGACTTCCTGACTGGCTGCCCCCAGGTGGTAAGGGTAGGCAACAACACATCTGCCACGCTGATCCTCAACACTGAGGCCTCTCAGGGGTGTGTGCTTAAACTCCAACACCATCATTAAGTTTGCTAACAACACAAAAGTGGTAGGCCTGATCACCGACAACAATGAGACAGCCTATAGGGAGGAGGTCAGAGACCTGGCTGTGTGGTGCCAGGACAACAACCTCTCCCTCAATGTGAGCAAGACAAAGGAGCTGATCATGGACTATAGGAAAAGGATGGCCGAACAGGCTCCCATTAACATCGACGGGACTGAAGTGGAATGGATTGAGTTTCAAGTTTCTTTGTGTCCACATCACCAACGAACTATCATGGTTAAAACACCCCAAGACAGTTGTGAAGAGGGCACAACAACACCTTTTCTTCCTCAGGAGACTGAAAAGATTTGTCATGGGTCCCCAGATCCTCAAAAAGTTTGACAGCTGCACCATCGAGAGCATCCTGCCTGGTTGCATCACTGCCTGGTATGGCAACTGCTCGGCATCTGACCGTAAGGCGCTACAGAGGGTAGTGCGTATGGCCCACTACATCACTGGGACAAAGCTTCCTGACATCCAGGACCTATATACTATATACAGTCACCCATGTCATAGACTATTCTCTGTGCTACCACAAGCGGTACCGGAGTGCCAAGTCTAGGACCAAAAGGCTCCTTAACAGCTTCCAACCCAAGCCAAAAGACTGCTGAACAATTAATCAAATGGCCACCCAAACTATTTACAAGTGCCCCCCCCCCCAATTTGTTTATACACTGCTGCTACTCGCTGTTTATTATCTATGCATAGTCACTTTACAAATTACTGTACCCCCGCACATTGACTCGCTACTGGGACCCCCTGTATATAGCCCCGTTATTGCTATGTAATTTTGTTGTGTTATTTTTAGATTTTTTTACTTTAGTTTATTTAGTAAATATTTTCTTAACTCTATTTCTTGAACTGCATTGTTCGTTAAGAACTTGTAAGTAAGCATTTCACGATAAGGTATACATACACCTATTGTATTCGGCGCATGTGACAAATACAATTTGATTTGAAGAACCTGAACTCTCATGGAAGTTTAGCTTGTATTTTGCCTGAGGGTGTTGTAATAGATGCAATATATAATGAAACTAATCTATAGGCAAATCTATAGTGATAGTGTATTACACAGAACTGTAGGTTTATAGTGTTCAGAGTGTGTTTAACTAACACATATTATTCTAGTAAGAAAATAAATTCAAATCAAATGTTATGCAAACAGTCTGGGTTGCCATTTGATCAGATGTTCAGGAGTCTTATGGCTTGGGGGTAGAAGCTATTTAGGAGCCTCTTGGACCTAGATTTGGCGCTCCGGTACCGCTTGCCGTGCGGTAGCAGAGAGAACAGTCTATGAATAGGGTGGCTGGAGTCTTTGACAATTTTTAGAGCCTTCCTCTGACACTGCTGGGTATAGAGGTCCTGGATGGCAGGAAGCTTGGCCCCGGCGATGTACTGGGCCGTACGCACTACCCTCTGTAGTAACTTGCGGTCGGAGGCCGAGCAGTTACCATACCAGGCAGTGATGCAACCCGTCAGAATGCTCTCGATGGTGCAGCGTAAAACCTTTTGAGGATCTGAGGACCCATGCCAAATGTTTTCAGTCTCCTGAGGGGGAATAGGTTTTGTCGTGTCCTCTTCTCGACTGTCTTGGTGTGCTTGGACCATGTTAGTTTGTTGGTGATATGGACGCCAAGGAACTTGAAGCTCTCAACCTGCTCCACTGTAGCCCCGTCAATGAGAATGGGGGTGTGCTTGGTCCTCCTTTTCCTGTAGTCCACAATCATCTCCTTTGTTTTGATCACGTTGAGGGAGAGGTTGTTGTACTTGCACCACACGGTGGTTGATGATCCTGGCGTACCACTGTTGTGTCATTAGCACACTTAATGATGGTGTTGGTGTCGTGCCTAGCCGTGCAGTTATGAGTGAACAGGGAGTAAAGGAGGGGACTGAGCACGCACCCCTGAGTGGCCCCCGTGTTGAGGATCAGTGTGGCGGATTTGTTGTTACCTACCCTTACCACCTGGGGGAGGCCCATCAGGAAGTCCAGGATCCAGTTGCAGTGGGAGGTGTTTAGTCCCAGGGTCCTTTGCTTAGTGATGAGCTTTGAGGGCACTAAGGTGTTGAACGCTGAGCTATAGTCAATGAATAGCATTCTCACATAGATGTTCCTTTTGTCCAGGTGTGAAATGGCACTAGAGATTGCATCATCTGTGGATCTGTTGGTGTGGTATGCAAATTGGAGTGGGTCTAGGGTTTCTGGAATAATGGTGTTGATGTGAGCCATTACCAGCCTTTCAAAGCATTTCATGGCTACAGACGTGGGTGCTACGGATGGGTAGTCATTTAGGCAGGTTACCTTAGTGTTCTTGGGCACAGAGACATGGTGGTCTGCTTCAAACATGTTGGTATTACAGACTCAGACAGGGAGAGGTTGAAAATGTCAGTGAATACACTTGCCAGTTGGTCAGCGCATGATCGGAGTACACGTCCTGGTAATCCGTCTGGCCCTGCGGCCTTGTGAATGTTGACCTGTTTAAAGGTCTTACTGACATCGGCTACGGAGAGCGTGATCACACAATTCCAGTTGTCATTGTGTTTTATAATGACGCTGATAACTAATATTGATCCCACAATGAACACACTACAACTGGTCCCGCTGTAAATGACTTTCAACATATAAAAGCTTCATAAAGCCTTCATAATGCCTTCAAAAGCACTACATAAATTTGTTGCAAGGCATCTATAACCGTATGTCATGCTTTATAAAGGGTTCATAAATGTGGCAACTGTGTGACAATCACCAATGTCAAAAATGACATTAAAAAATCGTATTGGTCACATACACGTGTTTAGCAGATGTTATTGCGGGTGTAGCGAAATTCTTGTGTTTCTAGCTCCGACAGTGCAGTAATATCTAACAAGAAATATCTAACAATTTCACAACATATACCGATTACACACAAATCTAAGTAAAGGAATGTAATTAAGAATGTATAAATATATGGACGAGAAATGTCAGAGCAGCATAGACTAAGATACAGTGGAATAGTACAGATACAGTATTTACATATGAGATGAGTAATGCAAGATATGTAACATTATTAAAGTGACTAGTGTTCCATTTATTAAAGTGGCCAGTGATTTCAAGCCTATATACAGTTGAAGTCGGAAGTTTACATACACTTAGGTTGGAGTCATTAAAACTCGTTTTTCAACCACTCCACAAATTTCTTGTTAACAAACTATAGTTTTGGCAAGTCGGTTAGGACATCTACTTTGTGCATGACACAAGTAATTGTTCCAATAATTGTTTACAGACAGATTATTTCACTTATAATTCACTGTATCACAATTCCAGTGGGTCAGAAGTTTACAAATCAAATCAAATTTTATTGGTCACATACCCATGGTTAGCAGATGTTAATGCGAGTGTAGCGAAATGCTTGTACACTAAGTTGACTGTGCCTTTAAACAGCTTGGAAAATTCCAGAAAATTATGTAATGGCTTGAGAAGCTTCTGATAGGCTAATTGACATAATTTGAGTCAATTGGAGGTGTACCTGTGGATGTATTTCAAGGCCTGCCTTCAAACTCAGTGCCTCTTTTCTTGACATCATGGGAAAATCTAAAGAAATCAGCCAAAACCTCAGAAAAATAATTGTAGACCTTCACAAGTCTGGTTCATCCTTGGGAGCAATTTCCAAACGCCTGAAGGTACCACGTTCATCTGTACAAACAATAGTACGCAAGAATAAACACCATGGGACCACGCAGCTGTCATACCGCTCAGGCAGGAGACGCGCTCTGTCTCCTACAGATGAACGTACTTTGGTGTGAAAAGTGAATATCAATCCCAGAACAACAACAAAGGACCTTGTGAAGATGCTGGAGGAAACAGGTACAAAAGTATCTATATCCACAGTAAAACGAGTCCTATAATGACATAACCTGAAAGGCCGCTCAGCAAGGAAGAAGCCACTTCTCCAAAACCGCCATAAAAAAAGCCAGACTACGGTTTGCAATTGCACATGGGGACAAAGATTGTACTTTTTTGAGAAATGTCCTCTGGTATGATGAAACAAAAATATAACTTTTTGGTCATAATGCCCATCGTTATGTTTGGAGGAAAAAGGGGGATACTTGCAAGTCGAAGAACACCATCCCAACCGTGAAGTACGGGGGTGGCAGCATCATGTTGTGGGGGTGCTTTGCTGCAGGAGGGACTGGTGCACTTCACAAAATAGATGGCATCATAAGGTAGGAAAATATGAGGATATATTGAAGCAACATCTCAAGACATCAGTCAGGAAGTTAAAGCTTGGTCGCAAATGGATCTTCCAAATGGACAATGACCCCAAGCATACTTCCAAAGTTCTGGAAAAATGGCTTAAACACAACAAAGTCAAGGTATTGGAGTGGCCATCACAAAGCCCTGACCTCAATCCTACAGAACATTTGTGGGCAGAACTGAAAAAGCGTGTGTGGAGGCCTACAAACCTGACTCAGTTACACCAGCTTTGTCAGGAGGAATCGGCCAAAATTCACCCAAATTATTATGGGAAGCTTGTGCAAGGCTACCTGAAATATTTGACCCAAGTTAAACTATTTGCTACCAGATACTAATTGAGTGTATGTAAACTTCTGACCCACTGGGAATGTGATGAAAGAAATAACAGCTGAAATAAATCATTCTCTCTATTATTATGACATTTCATATTCTTAAAATAAAGTGGTGATCCTAACTGACCTAAGACAGGGAATTTTTACTTGGATTAAATGTCAGGAATTGTGAAAAACTGAGTTTAAATGTATTTGGCTAAGGTGTACGTAAACTTCCGACTTCAACTGTCAGTACATTTGAGCAATTATAACGTGGGTCGTATAAAGGGGACCAAGGCGCAGCGTGTAGAGTGCTCATATTTACTTTTATGAATATACTTTTTAACAAAACGACCGACAACAGTTCCGTCAGGTGACATACACTAAACAGAAAACAACCACCCAGAAAACCCAGGAAGAAAAACCCCTATTTAGATATGATCTCCAATCAGAGGCAACGAGGATCAGCTGCCTCCAACTAGAGATCAACCCAAACAATCCCAACATAGAAACAGAAAAATAGAACTAAAACATAGAAATACAAAACATAGAACAACCCAAAACACCCCCCTGTCACACCCTGACCTACTCTACT
This sequence comes from Salmo salar, assembly GCF_965601325.2. NCBI lineage: Eukaryota > Metazoa > Chordata > Actinopteri > Salmoniformes > Salmonidae > Salmo > Salmo salar. The sequence goes on along the minus strand of NC_138306.1, from coordinate 6,442,906 downwards.
ATAGAAAATGACATCTTACTAGGGTCAGGACGTGACAGCAATTCCATTTACTTTTGGTACTTAAGTTTATTTAAAACCAAATACTTTTACTCAAGTAGTATTTTACTGGGTGACTTTCACTTTTACTTGTCATTTTCTGTTAAGGTATCTTTACTTTTACTCAAGTATGACAATTGAGTACTTTTTACACCACTGCATATAGCCAACGCCGGACAGGAGAGCAGGTACGGGGAGTCAGACATTTATTCGGGAACAGACATAGAACAAGACAGGAGCAGCGTCAGCACACGGGTAACACAGACATATGACAAACAATGCAGCAGCAGGGATCAGAGCTAGGGAACTGACAAATATAGGGGAGGTAATAAACAGGTGATTGAGTGAGTCCAGGTGAGTCCAATATCGCTGAAGCGCGTGACGAGGGAAGGCAGGTGTACGTAAATGATGGTGGCAGGAGTGCGTAATGCAGGGCAGCCTGTCGACCTCGAGCACCGGGGGGGGGGGGGGGGGGGGGGGGGAGCGGGAGCAGGCGTGAAACATTCTACAGACCCTACTGTGTATTCCCTACAATACTTTCACAAAGCTGATTTCTTTTGATTTTCCCATGATGTCAAGCAAAGAGGTACTGAGTTTGAAGGTAGGCCTTGAAATACATCCACAGGTACACATCCAACTGACTCAAATGAAGTGAATTAGCCTATCAGAAGCTTCTAAAGCCATGACATAATTTTCTGGAATTTTCCAAGCTGTTTAAAGGCACAGTCAACTTAGTGTATGTGAACTTCTGACCCACTGGAATTGTGATACAGTGAATTATAAGTGAAATAATCTGTCTGTAAACAATTGTTGGAAAAATTACTTGTGTCATTGTCACGGTTGTCGTCTGGAATGGAGGACCAAAACGCAGCAGGAATGTGGATGCTCATCTTGATTTATTTTAAAATAAAGTGAACACCAAAATAACAAACAACAAAGAACTAACGATCACAGTCTTGTCATGCATAGACACGCAAAACAAGAGACAATCTCCCACAAACACTAAACCAAACACATACCCATATATAGGACTCTCAATCAGAGGCAACGAGAAAGCACCTGCCTCCAATTGAGAGTCCAAACCCCCATTAACCTAAACATAGAAATACAACTAACTAGACATAGAACTACATTAACATAGAACTGCGCCCAAAAACCCCGGAATACATAAATCAAATACCCTTCTACAAAACCACCACCCCGAACCACATAAAACAAATACCCTCTGCCACGTCCTGACCAAACTACAATAACAAATAACCCTTATACTGGTAAGGATGTGACAGTACCCCCCCTAAAGGTGCAGACCCCGGATGCACCTCATAAATAAACAAACCCCCCCCCAAAAAAAAAAATCCTCCTAAACTAAAGGGAGGGAAGGGAGGGTGGCTGCCGTCACCGACGGCACTTGTGCTACACCCCCCCTCCCAAACCCACCTATACAGGTGGTGGTTCAGGCTCCGGCCTACTGTCCTCCAGAATGTAGACAGACTTAATCAGTTTCGGGCCGTAGGCAGACTCCCCTCGTTCCGGATCGTAGGCAGAACTCTTCCATTCCACACTGTAGGCAGACTCATTTGAAACACAGTTACTTATATTTAGTTCTGGATCATCAATAGACTTACTCAGTTCTGGGTTGCTGATAGACTCCCTTGGTTCCGGGTCATAGGCAGACTAACCCGGTTCTGGGTCACAGGCAGACCCCTTCGTTCCGGGTGACAGGCCGACCCCCTCGGTCCCGGGTCGCACGGTCCCGGGCCGACCCCCTCGGTCCCGGGTCGCAGGCAGACCCCTTTTGTTCCGGGTCGCAGGCAGTCTCCCTCGGTTCCGGACTAGACACAGGTGCCGGATACTCTGGGCTGCACCCTGGTGCCGGATACTCTGGGCTGCACCCTGGTGCCGGATACTCTGGGCTGCAGACTGTTGCCGGATACTCTGGGCTGCAGACTGTTGCCGGATACTCTGGGCTGCAGACTGTTGCCGGATACTCTGGGCTGCAGACTGTTGCCGGATACTCTGGGCTGCAGACTGTTGCCGGATACTCTGGACTGCAGACTGTTGCCGGATACTCTGGACTGCAGACTGTTGCCGGATACTCTGGACTGCAGACTGTTGCCGGATACTCTGGACTGCACACTATTGCCGAACTCTCGAGGCTGGGCTGACACACTGGAAGCCTGATGCGTGGTACTGGATGTGCCAGTCTGGAGACACGCACCTCAGGGCTAGTGCGGGGAGCGGGAACAGGCCGAGTCGGACTGAGTTGACGCACTGGAAGCCTGGTGCGTGGTGCTGGTACTGGACGTGCCAGACTAGGGGTTCGAACTTCCGGGTCAGCACGAGAGGCAGGAATTGGAAAAACTGGGCCATGAAGGCGCACAGGCGGTCTTGAACGCACCTCCTGCACAACCCATCCTGGCTGGATGGAACTAGCAGCCCTGTACAAGCGGGGTGCTAGTACAGGGTGAACTGGGCTGAGCAGGGGCCTGATGGTTGCCGTGCGTAGAGCGGGAGTAGGGTAGCCTGGTCCCAGGAGGCGTACCGGCGACCAGCCGCGCTGTGCAGGCATCCTCCTACCAGGCTGGATGCCCACTCTAGCACGGCATCTGCGAGGGGCTGGAATAACTCGGACTGGACTATGCGTGCGTATGGGCGAGATTGTGCGCACTTCAGCAAAACATGGCGCTCTCCACTCCATACGATCCTTCCTATAAGCACGGGTAGCTGGCTTAGGGCTCACCATTGGCCCAGCCAAACTACCCGTGTGCCCCCCCCAAAAAAATTATTGGGGATGCCTCGCGTGCTTTATCGGCGCGTACAAGGCCTCGTACCTCCGCCTCTCCGCCTTGGCTGCCTCGATTTCCTCACGTGGGCGACGGTATTCCCCAGCCTGGTGCCAAGGTCCAGCCCCGTCCAGAATTTCCTCCCAGGTCCATTTCACCCGCCAGTCCATCTCGAAATCCCTTTGCTCCTTACTCTGCTGCTTGGTCCATTTGTGGTGGGAGATTCTGTCACAGTTGTCGTCTGGAATGGAGGACCAAAACGCAGCAGGAATGTGGATGCTCATCTTGATTTATTTAAAAATAAAGTGAACACCAAAATAACAAACAACTAACGATCAACACAACAGTCTTGTCATGCATAGACACGCAAAACAAGAGACAATCTCCCACAAACACTAAACCAAACACATACCCATATATAGGACTCTCAATCAGAGGCAACGAGAAAGCACCTGCCTCCAATTAAGAGTCCAAACCCCCATTAACCTAAACATAGAAATACATTAACATAGAACAGTGCCCCAAAACCCCGGAATACATAAATCAAATACCCTTCTACAAAACCACCACCCCGAACCACATAAAACAAATACCCTCTGCCACGTCCTGACCAAACTAGAATAACAAATAACCCTTATACTGGTCAGGACGTGACAGTCATGCACAAAGTAGATGTCCTAACCGACATGCCAAAACTATAGTTTGTTAACAAGAAATTTGTGGAGTGGTTGAAATACGAGTTTTAATGACTCCAACCTAAGTGTATGTAAACTTCCAACTTCAACTGTAAGTATCAAAAGTAAAAGTATAAATAGTTTCAAATTCCTTATATTAAGCAAACCAGACGGCAACATTTTCTTGTTTGTTTTTATTGACGGATAGCTGGGGGAATGCTCCAACACTCAGACATAATTTAGTCTGCCAAATCAGAGGCCGTAGGGATGAACAGGGATGTTCTCTTGATAAGTGTGTGAATTGGACTATTTTCCTGTCAAAATGTAACTTTTGGGTGTCAAAATTGTACTTTTGGGTGTCTGTGAAAATGTAAGAGTAAGAGTAAGAAGTAAATGATTTTCTTTAGGCATGTAGTGAAGTAAAAGCAAAAGTTGCCAAAAATGTAAATAGTAAAGTAAAGATACCCCAAAAAACGACTTAAGTAGTACTTTAAAGTATTTTTACTTAAGTACTTTGTCATTTCATGGCGTTCTGAATAATACGGAGTGTTGCTGGCCTTTTTTTTTTTCTCTTCACCTTTATTTAACCAGGTAGGCCAGTTGAGAACAAGTTCTCATTTACAACTGCGACCTGGCCAAGATAAAGCAAAGCTGTCCGACACAAACAACAACACAGAGTTACACATGGAATAAACAAACATACAGTCAATAACACAATAGAAAAAGTCTATGTACAGTGTGTGCAAATGAGGTAAGATAAGGGAGTTGAATGTGCAAGTAGAGATACTGGGGTGCAAAGGAGCAAAAAAATAAAATAAATAAATAACAGTATGGTGATGAGGTAGTTGGATGGGCTGTTTACAGATGGGCTATGTACAGGTGCAGTGATCTGTGAGCTGCTCTGACAGCTGGTGCTTAAAGTTAGTGAGGGAGATATGAGTCTATAGCTTCAGTGATTTTTGCAATTCGTTCCAGTCATTGGCAGCAGAGAACTGGAAGGAAAGGCGGCCAAAGTAGGAATTGGCTTTGGGGGTGACCAGTGAAATATACCTGCTGGAGCGCGTGCTACGGGTGGATGCTGCTATGGTGACCAGTGAGCTGAGATAAGGCGGGGATTTACCTAGCAAAGACTTATAGATGACCTGTAGCCATTGGGTTTGGCGACGAATATGAAGCAAGGGCCAGCCAATGAGAGCATACAGGTCGCAGTGGTGGGTAGTATATGGGGCTTTGGTGACAAAACAGATGGCACTGTGATAAACTGCATCCAATTTGCTGAGTAGAGTGTTGGAGGCTATTTTGTAAATGACATCGCCGAAGTCAAGGATTGGCAGGATAGTCAGTTTTACGAGGGTATGTTTGGCAGCATGAGTGAAGGATGCTTTGTTGCGAAATAGGAAGCCGATTCTAGATGTAATTTTGGATTGGAGATGCTTAATGTGAGTCTGGAAGGAGAGTTTACAGTCTAACCTGACACCTAGGTATAGTTGTCCACATATTCTAAGTCAGAACCGTCAAGAGTAGTGATGCTGGACGGGCAGGCAGGTGCAGGCAGCGATCGGTTGAAGAGCATGCATTTAGTTTTACTTGCATTTAAGAGCAGTTGGAGGCCACGGAAGGAGAGTTGTATGGCATTGAAGCTCGTCTGGAGGTTAGTTAACGCAGTGTCCAAAGAAGGGCCAGAAGTATAAAGAATGGTGTCGTCTGCGTAGAGGTGGATCAGAGAATCACCAGCAGCAAGAGCGACATCATTAATGTATACAGAGAAAAGAGTCAGCCCGAGAATTGAACCCTGTGGCACCCCCATAGACACTGCCAGAGGTCCGGACAACAGGCCCTCCGATTTGACACTCTGAACTCAGTCATTTGAGAAACCAAGGCTGTTTGAGTCTGCCGATAAGAATGTGGTGATTGACAGAGTCAAAAGCCTTGGCCAGGTCAATCAATACAGCTGCACAGTATTGTCTCTTATCGATGGCGGTTATGATATCGTTTAGGACCTTGAGCGTGGCTAAGGTGCACCCATGACCAGCTCGGAAACCAGATTGCATAGCGGAGAATGTACCGTGGGATCCGAAATGGTCAGCGATCTGTTTGTTAACTTGGCTTTCGAAGACCTTAGAAAGGCAGGGTAGGATAGATATAGGTCTGTAGCAGTTTGGGTCTAGAGTGTCTCCCTCTTTGAAGAGGGGGATGACCGCGGCAGCTTTCCAATCTGTGGGGATCTCTAATAGGGGTTGCAACAATTTCGGGTGATAATTTTAGAAAGAGAGGGTCCAGATTATCTAGTACTGCTGATTTGTAGGGGTCCAGATTTTGCAGCTCTTTCAGAACATCAGCTATCTGGATTTGGGTGAAGGAGAAATGGGGGAGGCTTGGGCAAGTTGCTGTGGGGGGTGCAGGGCTGTTGACCGGGGTAGAGGTAGCCAGGTGGAAAACATGGCCAGCCGTAGAAAAATGCTTATTGAAATTCTCAATTATCGTGGATTTATCAGTGGTGACAGTGTTTCCTAGCCTCATTGCAGTGGGCAGCTGGGAGGAGGTGCTCTTGTTCTCCATGGACTTTACAGTGTACCAGAACTTTTTGGAGTTTGTGCTACAGGATGCACATTTCTGTTTTAAAAAGCTAGCCTTTGCTTTCCTAACTGACTGAGTATATTGGTTCCTGACTTCCCTGAAAAGTTGCATATCGCAGGGGCTATTGGATGCTAATGCAGTACGCCACAGGATGTTTTTGTGCTGGTCAAGGGCAGTCAGGTCTGGAGTAAACAAAGGGCTATATCTGTTCCTAGTTCAACATTTTTTTAATGGGGCATGCTTATTTAAGATGGTGAGAAAAGCACTGTTACAGAATAACCAGGCATCCTCTACTTACGGAATGAGGTCAATATCCTTCCAGGATACCCGGGCCAGGTCGATTAGAAAGGCCTGCTCGCTGAAGTGTTTTAGGGAGCGTTTGACAGTGATGAGGAGTGGTCACAGACCCATTACACACGCAGGCAATGAGGCAGTGGTCGCTGAGATCCTGGTTGAAGACAGCAGAGCTGTATTTGGAGGGCAGGTTGGTTAGGATGATATCTATGAGGGTGCCCATGTTTACGGATTTGGGGTTGTACCGGGTGGGTTCATTGATAATTTGTGTGAGATTGAGGGCATCAAGCTTGATTGTAGGATGGCCGGGGTGTTAAGCATGTCCCGGTTTAGGTCACCTAACAGCACGAGCTCTGAAGATAGATGGGGGGCAATCAATTCACATATGGTGTCCAGGGCACAGCTGGGGGCAGAAGGTGGTCTATAGCAAGCGGCAACGGTGAGAGACTTTTTTCTGGAAAGGGGGATTTTTAAAAGTAGAAGCTCAAATTATTTGGGCACAGACCTGGATAGTAAGACAGAACTCTGCAGGCTATCTCTGCAGCAGATTGAAACTCCGCCCCCTTTGGCAGTTCTATCTTGTCGGAAAATGTTATAGTTAGGGATGGAAATTTCAGGGTTTTTGGTGGCCTTTCTAAGCCAGGATTCAGACTCGGCTAGGACATCCGGGTTGGCAGAGTCTGCTAAAGCAGTGAATAAAACAAACTTAGGGAGGAGGCTTCTAATGTTAACATGCATGAAACCAAGGCTTTTACAGTTACAGAAGTCAACAAATGAGAGCGCCTCGGGAATGGGAGTGGAGCTAGGCACTGGATTAACCTCTACATCACCAGAGGAACAGAGGAGGATTAGGATAAGGGAACAGCTAAAGGCTATAAGAACTGGTCGTCTAGTACGTTTGGAACAGAGAGTAAAAGGAGCAGGTTTCTGGGTGCGGTAGAATAGATTCAAGGAATAATGTACAGACAAAGGTATGGTAGGATGTGAATACAGTGCAGGTAAACCTAGGCATTGAGTGACGATGAGAGAGGTATTGTCTCTAGAGACACCATTTAAACCAGGTGAGGTCACCGCATGTGTGGGAAGTAGAACAAAAGGGTTAGTTAACCTGTTGGGGGTAGGGGGCAGTATTTACACGGCCGGATAAAACACGTACCCGATTTAATCTGGTTATTACTACTGCCCAGTAACTAGAATATGCATATAATTATTGGCTTTGGATAGAAAACACCCTAAAGTTTCTAAAACTGTTTGAATGGTGTCTGTGAGTATAACAGAACTCATATGGCAGGCAAAAACCTGAGAAGATTCCTTACAGGAAGTGCCCTCTCTGACCATTCCTTGAGCTTCTTGACTCTGTTTATTGAAGACTGAGGATCTTTGCTGTAACGTGACACTTCCTACGGCTCCCATAGGCTCTCAGAAGGCGGGAAAAAGCTGAATGATGTAATTCCAGCCCCAGGCTGAAACACATTAGCGCTTTTGGCAAGTGCTCTATCAGAGGACAATGGGCTGAGGCGCGTGCATGAGTCGACCCCATGTTTTTATTTTCTATCGTCTTTGAACCTAAACACAGATTCCCGGTCGGAATATTATCACTTTTTTACGAGAAAAATGGCATAAAAATTGATTTTAAACAGCGGTTGACATGCTTCTAAGTACGGTAATGGAATATTTAGAATTTTTTTGTCACGAAATGCGTCGTGCGCGTCACCCTTCTTTACCATTCGGATAGTGTCTTGAACGCACAAACAAAACAGAGGATATTTTAACATAACTATGGATTATTTTGAACCAAACCAACATTTGTTATTGAAGTAGACGTCCTGGGAGTGCATTCTGACGAAGACAGCAAAGGTAATAAAATGTTTCTTATAGTAAATCTGATTTTGGTGAGTGCTAAACTTGGTGGGTGTCTAAATAGCTAGCCCTGTGATGGTGGGCTATCTACTGAGAATATTGCAAAATGTGCTTTCACCGAAAAGCTATTTTAAAATCGGACATAGCGAGTGCATAGAGGAGTTCTGTATCTATAATTCTTAAAATAATTGTTATGTTTTTTGTGAACGTTTATCATGAGTAATTTAGTAAATTCACCGGAAGTTTGCGGGGGGGTATGCTAGTTCTGAACGTCACATGCTAATGTAAAAAGCTGGTTTTTGATATAAATATGAACTTGATTGAACAACATGCATGTATTGTGTAACATAATGTCCTAGGGTTGTCATCTGATGAAGATCATCAAAGGTTAGTGCTGCATTTAGCTGTGTTTTGGGTTTATGTGACATTATATGCTAGCTTGAAAAATGGGTGTCTGATTATTTCTGGCTGGGTACTCTGCTGACATAATCTAATGTTTTGCTTTCGTTGTAAAGCCTTTTTGAAATCGGACAGTGTGTTTCGATTAACCTCTATGGGACCGGCGGGACGAATTCGTCCCACCTACGTAACAGCCACTGCCAGCCTGTGGCGCGATTTTCAAAATCTTCAAAATCCTATTACTTCAATTTCTCAAACATATGACTATTTTACAGCCATTTAAAGATAAGACTCTCGTTAATCTAACCACACTGTCCGATTTCAAAAAGGCTTTACAACGAAAGCAAAACATTAGATTATGTCAGCAGAGTACCAAGCCAGAAATAATCAGACACCCATTTTTCAAGCCAGCATATAATGTCACCAAAACCCAGAAGACAGCTAAATGCAGCACTCACCTTTGATGATCTTCATCAGATGACAACCCTAGGACATTATGTTATACAATACATGCATGTTTTGTTCAATCAAGTTCATATTTATATCAAAAACCAGCTTTTTACATTAGCATGTGACGTTCAGAACTAGCATACCCCCCGCAAACTTCCGGGGAATTCGCTAACATTTTACTAAATTACTCACGATAAACGTTCACAAAAAGCATAACAATTATTTTAAGAATTATAGATACAGACCTCCTCTATGCACTCGATATGTCCAATTTTAAAATAGCTTTTTGGTGAAAGCACATTTTGCAATATTCTAAGTACATAGCCCAGGCATCACGGGCTCGCTATTTAGACACCCGGCAAGTTTAGCACTCACCATAATCATATTTACTATTATAAAAATGTCATTACCTTTTGTTGTCTTCGTCAGAATGCACACCCAGGACAGCTACTTCAATAACAAATGTTGGTTTGGTCCAAAATAATCCATCGTTATATCCGAATAGCGGCGTTTTGTTCGTGCGTTCCAGACACTATCCGAAATAGTAAAGAAGTGTCACGCGCTTGGCGCAATTCCTGACAATAAAATTCAAAGTATTCCATTGCCGTACGTCGAAGCATGTCAACCGCTGTTTAAAATCAATTTTTACGTCATTTTTCTCGTAGAAAAGCGATAATATTCCGACAGAGAATCTCCTTTTCGGCAAACAGAGGAAAAAATCCCAAAGGCGGGGGCGGTCGGGGTCACGCGCATAAGCTAGTGTCTCTTGATGGGCCACTTGAGAAAGGCGATAATGTGTTTCAGCCTGGGGCTGGAATGACGACATTCTGTTTTTTCCCGGGCTCTGAGAGCCTATGGAAGACGTGGGAAGTGTCACGTTAGAGCAGAGATCCTTAGTAAATGATAGAGATGGCAAAGAAGTTCCAGAAATGGTCAGACAGGCCACTTCCTGTAAAGGAATCTCTCAGGTTTTGACCTGCCATTTGAGTTCTGTTATACTCACAGACACCATTCAAACAGTTTTAGAAAATGTAGGGTGTTTTCTATCCATATGTAATAAGTATATGCATATTCTAGTTACTGAGTAGGAGTGGTAACCAGATTAAATCGGGTATGTTTTTTATCCAGCCGTGTCAATGCTGCCCCCTAGCCCTAACAGGTTAACAAGAGTCTTGTCTTTAAAATGCTGTAAAATAGTCATATGTTTGAGAAATTGAAGTAATAGCATTTCTAAGGTATTTGAATAACGCGCCACGGGATTCAACTGGCTGTTGAGTAGGTGGGACAATTTCGTCCCGCCGACCCTAGAGAGGTTAAGGCATATTGAGCAGGGCTGGAGGCTCTACAGTGAAATAAGACAGTAATCACTAACCAAAACAGCAATGGACAAGGCATATTGACATTAGGGAGAGGCATGCGTAGCCGAGTGATCATATGGTCCAGTGAGTAGCTAGGCGGGCTGGAGACACAGCGATTCAGACAGCTAGTGGGCCGGGGCTAGCAGGCTAGCAGAAGGGCCTTAGAGGGACGTCGCGACGGAAGAAGTCTGTTGTCGCCCCCTCGTGCGGTTACGTCGGCAGACCAGTCGTGATGGATCAGCAGGGCTCCGTGTTGTAAAAGGCTCCAGGCCAATTGGCAAAATAGGTATAGAAGCCTAAGAAATTGGCTGATGGACCTCTTCAGCTAACAGTCCGATATGCTCTAGACAGCTAGCGGGCCGCGGCTATCAGGCTAGCAGATGGGCATTCAGGCGACGTCGCGACAGAGGAGCCTGTTGAAAAACCCCCTCGGCGAGTTACGTCGGTAGTCCAGTCATGATGAATTGGCGGGGCTCTGTATCGACAGTAAAAGGGGTCCAGGCCAATTAGCAAAATAGGTATTGTAGCCCAAGGAGTGGCTGATGGACCTCTTCAGCTTGCCGGGAGATGGGTCTAGCATAGGCTAGCTCCAGGCTAATTGGTGCTTGCTTCGGGACAGAGACGTTCTGTAACAAGTGTTGTTTTTGTGCTCAATGGTGGATCTATTCATAATTATTTAAGAGTTCATCTTCAAATAATATTTTTGCAGGAATCTCCTTGCGAATGATTTTGCCGAAGATTGTATCTCCGCCGGCCTGGGCAACCTGAGCTTTTGCTAAAATATTTGATACATTATGAATATGGTATTCAGGTGAGGTTATCTATGAGATTATCTGTTTACTGTTGTGCGCATTCAGTTTTCCTACTCGGATAGCAGCTAGCTAGCTGTGATGATCCAGGTGAAAAGGTTCAGAGCTTGCGGTAGGAATCCGGAGATATGGAGAAGAAGAAGTCCGATATGCTCTGGGTTGAATCACACTGTGCAGACTGGCAGGAGTTGTCACAGGCTAAAGGTTAGCTGATGACCGCTAGCAGTGGCTAGCTGACTACTAGCTAGTAGCTAGTTAGGCTGGCTAGCTTATGTTGGGGGTTCCGGTTCTAAAGTAAAGAAAATAGCAGATCCATACCACATTGAGTGAGGCGGGTTGCAGGGGAGTATGTTGAGGTTGAGGTTAAGAAAAAGGTAAAAAAAATATATGCGAAGAAAAAAGATATAAAAATATATATACACGGGACACGACAAGATGAGGACAAAGACGCCTGACTGCTACGCCATCTTGGATTCTTGGACTTTTACTCCACCCATTCCATTGGCAGCCAAATCACATCACGTGTGCCTTGCACTACAGAAAACCCGCTAACCAAACAAAAGTACAGTGCATGCTCACTGAATTAATTAAAGGGCAACCACACAAAAAATGTACGTCATCCCCTGATTTAGTTTAAGCATTGTTGTGAACACTCAAAATCCAATTTAGTTGTTTTCTATTTAAAAAAAGTGTAAAAAAAACTGGAGTAAACCAGAACAAATGGAGACATCCAAAACCTGGAAAAACAAAAACCAAGAAAATGGAATTTGGGAGAAAAAAAATTTAACTGATTTTTAAAAGGCTCTACCAATGTTTTTTTAGCTGTGCATGACTGAACTTTAGAATGTATGTCATCCTGCAACACAGCATTTTAAGGGAAGTTGAGGTCAGGTCCAATATTGACTATATGCACCCAGGAGGGAAAGAGGTTGGGCCATTCTAGCAATGTTTTAGTGTAATATAATATATACAATTTTGCCAACGATTTTATCCGAAGCGACTTATAGTCATGTGTGAATACATTTTTACATATTGGGTGGTCCCTGGAATCGAACCCAATATCCTGGATGCACGACAGGGTTATAAATGCTTTGTGAAGCCTTCATTTAATATGATTTATAAGGCCTTTATTAAGAGGTGCTTATGCCACCCTTTATAAAGCCCAGGTTTATGGGGCGGCAGGTAGCCTAATGGTTAGAGCCTTGGGCCAGTAACAGAAAGGTTACTAGATCGAATCCCCGAGCTGACAAGATAAAAATGTGTTGTTCTGCCCCTGAACAAGCCAGTTAACCCACTGTTCCTAGGCCGTCGTTGTAAATAAGAATTTGTCCTTAACTGACTTGCCTAGTTAAATAAAAAAAAGTCATATTTTACATAGTGGGTTATGTCAGATTTGACATTGGTGGTTATGTCACACAGTTAAGCCACATTTATGAACCTTTTATAAAGCAGGACATTCGGTTATATTGATTCATAACACATTTATGTAGAGTTTATGAAGGCTTTATGAAGCCTTTATAAGCTGCACGCCATTTAAAGCAGGACCCTACAACATAAAGGCTTTATAGAGCATTCATAAAGACTTCATAAACACTACATAGCTTATTCTCAAACCATTTTTAAGCAACGTCATACTACACAAAGCGTCTTTGGCCTGAATGCCAAGCGTCACGTCTGGAGGAAACCTGGCATCTTCCCTATGGTGAAGTACGGTTGAGGCAGTATCATGCTGTGTGGGATGTTTTTCAGCAGCAGGGACTGGGAGACTAGTCAAGTTTGAGGGAAAGATGAACAGAGCAAAGTAAAGAGAGATTCTTGATGAAAACCTGCTCCAGAGCACTCAGGACCTCAGACTGGGGCGAAGGTTCACCTTCCAACAGGACAACGACCCGAAGTACACAGCCAAGACAATGCAGGAGTGGCTTCAGCACAAATCTCTGAATGACTTGAGTGGCCTAAGCAGAACACGGACTTGAACTTGATTGAAAATCTCTGGAGAGACCTAAAGATAGCTGTGCAGCAACGCTTCCCCTCCAACCTGACAGAGCTTGAGAGGATCTGCAGAGAAGAATGGAAGAAACTCCCCAAATACAGGTGTGCCAAACTTGTAGTGTCATACCCAAGAAGAATCGAGGCTGTAATCACTGCCAAAGGTGCTTCAACAAAGTACTGAGTAAAGGGTCTGAATACTTATGTAAATGTATATATATATATATATATATATATTTGCTAACTTTTCTAAAAACCTGTTTTTGCTTTGTCATTATGGGGTATTGTGTGTAGATTGATGAGGGGAAAAAACAATTGAATAGTTTTTAGAATAAAGGCTGTAACGTAACAAAATGTGGAAAAGTAATGGGTTCTGAATACTTTCGGGAATGCACTGTATTTACTATGATCCACAGTGATTGTAGTCCATAGTAATATGGTAGTACAATTATGTTAACCTATTTTACATAAAATGCACATGAAACCTCAAAGAACCGATAAACACACAGGACTGGTGGAAATGCATGCATACATTTTTTATCAAGTTGATTTACATTTTCTTTTATCAACAACTATAAATAGTAGCTGTTATTTTGGTGTTTGTTCAAGAACTCTGAGGAAAGGAAAGCATTTGTACACTGCTGAGTGTTGTGACATTAGACGTGTAGGTGAAGTGAGAGCTTCAAAAATACCGATTTCTGAATAAGTGTGGCGCATATAATAGCGTTTTCTAAAGTGAAAACTGTAAGGATGGAGAGAGAGAAGAAGAAGAACGAGAAGAAGAACAGCAGCAGTTCCCTAGCTACCCTCAGTCCCACTCCTGCTGTCTCACCTCACTGACATAGATAGCCATGTCCTCCTCCTCGTCTGTCCTGTAGCACAACGTCAGGCCCAGCTTCTCCTGACTGTTCAGTCGACACAGCTCCACCTCCTGCAGACATACAGAGAACGGAGGTCAACAAACCGCACATGGATAACAACACTAACCAGCTTCTCTTGGCTGTTGAGTCGACACAGCTCTATCACCTATACACACAGAAGGGACAAGAACACACCACCTGTGTTGTGTCATTAGAGCAGATACGGTGGCAATAAATTGAGAGATTGCACATTTTTTGGGGTAAAGAATATTAGTCTACTTTGAGACAACATCAACATCCACATGTTGCTTTTGAGAGTTTGACCTTGGCTTCAAAAGTATATTGAGATTTATATTGAGAGATGCAGATGCAATATAAAGTGCCATGAGTCCTAATGAATGCAATCCATTACATTCAATAGCATAATTAGATACAAAAGAGCAACGGTGACCACATAAAAATTAAGTTGTAGGTGTGCCAAGTACATCAATGTATAAAAAATGCAGTTATTGAAGCTGTAGCCACATACATCATACCCTACTTGTTATCAAACTGCATATTGACTTTGGCTGGGTAGAGGAGCTTGTCTTAACTGTTTGAGTGTGTTTGATTAAAGCTGTTCTCTAAACGTTCAGTGAACGGCTTGATCAGTCATGTCTTTGATAACTGTCAGAAGCTCTCAAGTGTTTTTACCAAGCAGTTACAGCCTAATATTAGATTATTAGTTGGTAAATAAACTCATATAATTATGCTAATATAGTGAATATATTCAGAGTTGCACGACCCGCCACTGAAGTATTCCTCATCTCTGAAGAGTCCTCATGGAGAGACAACCCACAAACCAGGAACATTCCCAGAACATTAGCTAATATTCCCATTAAGTTCTGGTTTTATCAAACATTAGGATGAGAACATCCCCAAAACATTCAAAGAATGTTTTTGATAACAATATGTTTTAGTTTTTTTCAATTTTTTTTTTTTTAATAATGTTTCCAGCAAACCAAAATTGGTGAAAGTTCACAGAACAATTGTTAGGTTGCTGCAAATGTTCTCATAACACAAAAACTGTCTAGTCATGCTGATGATTGTATAAAACATTTGCCTGATGTTGTAGGAATGTTCCGATAACACATTTTGTCTGTTCTTTAAAGGTTCCCAAATGTTTGTCGAAACAGTATGGTGGGATCATTGTTGGGACATCACAAAAGACGAACTATCCAGTTGTGCAGATGATTATACAATGTATATCTTACAATGAAAAAACATTCACCTGATGCTAGAAGAACATTCCCAGAACACATTTTTTATGTTCTTTAAAAGTTCCTAAAACATTTCTTTAGGTTGTGGGAACATTGTTGGGATATGACAAGAGATAGGTTCATAAAACACTAGAACTGTCCAGTTGTGCAGACATTCAGAGAATGTTTGTATCATGTTGCACAACACATTCATTGGATGATGCAAGAATGTTGACAGAACAGCCTTTCTGAGTTATTTAAAGGTTCCCAAAACATGTAATTAGGTTGTGGTAACCGTGTGGACACATTACAAGACATATGTTCCAAAAGCACTAAATATGTTCAGTTGTCATGACATTCATACAATGTTTAAGTTAGGATGCACAGGACATTCCTTTAATGTTGTAAGAATGTTGACAAGAATATTCTTGTAACATCCCAGACTCCCAAAACTTAATAAAATGTTCTGGAAATCTTTAAGAGTTTGCACAGAACATTCCTACAATGTTCCACAATTTCCAAATAAGTCTGTTTTAATTGTATTTATTTCACCTTTATTTAACCAGGCAAGTCATTTAAGAACAAATTCTTATTTACAATGACGGCCTACCAAAAGGCAAAAAGGCCTCTGCGGGGACAGGATTTAAAACATTTTCATAAATACAATGTAAATATAGGACAAAACACACATCACAACAAAAGAGACAACACAACACTACATAACGAGACCTAAGACAACAACATAGCTAGGCAGCAACACATGACAACACAGCATGGGGTCACGGGTGTCGTCGGGTGTAGACCAAAACGCAGCGGGAAAATGTATACTCATCTTCTTTTTATTTAGTGAAGAAGGAAAAACACAAACAACGTATACAAAAACAAACGAACTAGACAGTCTCGTCAGGCACACAGCTAAACAATAAACAATCTCCCACAAAATCCCATGACAAACACATTCCTATTTATAGGACCTTCAATCAGAGGCAACGATAGACAGCTGCCTCCAACTGAAGGCCCCAACACCAATAGCTAAACATAGAAATACAAATGACCAGACTGAACATAGAAATAAACTAACATAGAACAATAACCAAAACCCTGGACTAATAAATCAAATACCCCGCTACATACACAACCACCCCGAACCATATAAACCAAATATCCCCTCTACATGAACACATACACAAACACACCCTGAACCACATAAAACAAATACCCCCTGCCACGTTCTGAACAAACTATAAGAACAAATAACCCCTTTACTGGTCAGGACGTGACACATGGTAGCAACACAACATGACAACATGGTAGCAACACAACATGGCAGCAGCACAACATGGTAGCAGCACAAAACATGGTACAAACATTATTGGGCGCAGTCAACAGCACCAAGGTCAAGAAGGAAGAGACAACAAAACATCACACTAAGCAGCCACAACTGTCAGCAAGAGTAGCCATGATTGAGTCTTTGAATGAAAAGATTGAGAAACTGTCCAGTTTGAGTGTTTGTTGCAGCTCGTTCCAGTCGCTAGCTGCAGCAAACTGAAAAGAGGAGCGACCTAGGGATGTGTGGTCTTTGGGGACCTTTAACAGAATGTGACTAACAGAATGGGTGTTGTATGTGGAAGATGAGGGCTGCAGTAGATATCTCAGATAGGGGGAGTGAGGCCTGAGAGGGTTTTATAAATAAGCATCAACCAGTGGGTCTTGCGATGGGTATACAGAGATGAGCAGTTTACAGAGGAGTGTAGAGTGCAGGGATGTGTCCTTTAACCTCTCTGGGCTAGGTGGGACGCTTGTGTCCCACCTACTCAACAGCCAGTGTAAAATCGTGGCGCGATATTCAAATACCTCAAAAATGCAAAAACATAAATTTTTCAAACATATGACTATTTTACACCATTTTAAAGACAAGACTCTCGTTAATCTAACCACACTGTCCGATTTCAAAAAGGCTTTACAACGAAAGCAAAACATTAGATTATGTCACCTTCCCCCCCTACTCACAAGGCAGGCAATACGCTTGACCTCATCTTTACTAGATGCTGTTCTTCCACTAATCTCATTGCAACTCCCCTCCAAATCTCCGACCACTACCTTGTATCCTTTTCCCTCTTGCTCTCATCCAACACTTCTCACTCTGCCCCTACTCGGATGGTATTGCGCCGTCCCAACCTTCGCTCTCTCTCTCCCGCTACTCTCTCCTCTTCCATCCTATCATCTCTTCCCTCTGCTCAAACCTTCTCCAACCTATCTCCTGATTCTGCCTCCTCAACCCTCCTCTCCTCCCTTTCTGCATCCTTTGATTTTCTCTGTCCCCTATCCTCCAGGCCGGCTCGGTCCTCCCCTCCTGCTCCGTGGCTCGACGACTCACTACGAGCTCACAGAACAGGGCTCCGGGCAGCCGAGCGGAAATGGAGGAAAACTCGCCTCCCTGCGGACCTGGCATCCTTTCACTCCCTCCTCTCTACATTCTCCTCTTCTGTCTCTGCTGCTAAAGCCACTTTCTACCACTCTAAATTCCAAGCATCTGCCTCTAACCCTAGGAAGCTCTTTGCTACCTTCTCCTCCCTCCTGAATCCTCCTCCCCCTCCCCCCCCCTCCTCCCTCTCTGCGGATGACTTCGTCAACCATTTTGAAAAGAAGGTTGACGATATCCGATCCTCGTTTGCTAAGTCAAACGACACCGCTGGTCCTGCTCACACTGCCCTACCCTGTACTTTGACCTCTTTCTCCCCTCTCTCTCCAGATGAAATCTCGCGTCTTGTGACGGCCGGCCGCCCAACAACCTGCCCACTTGACCCTATCCCCTCCTCTCTTCTCCAGACCATTTCCGGAGACCTTCTCCCCTACCTCACCTCGCTCATCAACTCATCCTTGACCGCTGGCTACGTCCCTTCCGTCTTCAAGAGAGCGAGAGTTGCACCCCTTCTGAAAAAACCTACACTCGATCCCTCCGATGTCAACAACTACAGACCAGTATCCCTTCTTTCTTTTCTCTCCAAAACTCTTGAACGTGCCGTCCTTGGCCAGCTCTCCTGCTATCTCTCTCAGAATTACCTTCTTGATCCTAATCAGTCAGGTTTCAAGACTGGGCATTCAACTGAGACTGCTCTTCTCTGTGTCACGGAGGCTCTCCGCACTGCTAAAGCTAACTCTCTCTCCTCTGCTCTCATCCTTCTAGACCTATCTGCTGCCTTTGATACTGTGAACCATCAGATCCTCCTCTCCACCCTCTCCAAGTTGGGCATCTCCAGCGCGGCCCACGCTTGGATTGCGTCCTACCTGACAGGTCGCTCCTACCAGGTGGCGTGGCGAGAATCTGTCTCCGCACCATGCGCTCTCACCACTGGTGTCCCCCAGGGCTCTGTTCTAGGCCCTCTCCTATTCTCGCTATACACCAAGTCACTTGGCTCTGTCATATCCTCACATGGTCTCTCCTATCATTGCTATGCAGACGACACACAATTAATCTTCTCCTTTCCCCCTTCTGATAACCAGGCGGCGAATCGCATCTCTGCATGTCTGTCAGACATATCAGTGTGGATGACGGATCACCACCTCAAGCTGAACCTCGGCAAGACGGAGCTGCTCTTCCTCCCGGGGAAGGACTGCCCGTTCCATGATCTCGCCATCACGGTTGACAACTCCCTTGTGTCCTCCTCCCAGAGTGCTAAGAACCTTGGCGTGATCCTGGACAACACCCTGTCGTTCTCCACTAACATCAAGGCGGTGACCCGATCCTGTAGGTTCATGCTCTACAACATTCGCAGAGTACGACCCTGCCTCACACAGGAAGCGGCGCAGGTCCTAATCCAGGCACTTGTCATCTCCCGTCTGGATTACTGCAACTCGCTGTTGGCTGGGCTCCCTGCCTGTGCCATTAAACCCCTACAACTCATCCAGAACGCCGCAGCCCGTCTGGTGTTCAACCTTCCCAAGTTCTCTCACGTCACCCCGCTCCTCCGCTCTCTCCACTGGCTTCCAGTTGAAGCTCGCATCCGCTACAAGACCATGGTGATTGCCTACGGAGCTGTGAAGGGAACGGCACCTCCATACCTTCAGGCTCTGATCAGGCCCTACACCCAAACAAGGGCACTGCGTTCATCCACCTCTGGCCTGCTGGCCCCCCTACCTCTGAGGAAGCACAGTTCCCGCTCAGCCCAGTCAAAACTGTTCGCTGCTCTGGCACCCCAATGGTGGAACAAGCTCCCTCACGACGCCAGGACAGCGGAGTCAATCACCACCTTCCGGAGACACCTGAAACCCCACCTCTTTAAGGAATACCTAGGATAGGATAAAGTAATCCTTCTAACCCCCCCCCCCCCCCCTTAAAAGATTTAGATGCACTATTGTAAAGTGGTTGTTCCACTGGATATCATAAGGTGAATGCACCAATTTGTAAGTCGCTCTGGATAAGAGCGTCTGCTAAATGACTAAAATGTAATGTAATGTAATGTCAGCAGAGTACCCAGCCAGAAATAATCAGACACCCATTTTTAACGCTAGCATATAATGTCACATAAACCCAAACCACAACTAAATGCAGCACTAACCTTTGATGATCTTCATCAGATGACAACCCTAGGACATTATGTTATACAATACATGCATGTTTTGTTCAATCAAGTTCATATTTATATCACAAACCAGCTTTTTACATTAGCATGTGACTAGCATGTGACTAGCATTCCCACCGAACACTGCCGGTGAATTTACTAAATTACTCACGATAAACGTTCACAAAAAACATAACAATTATTTTAAGAATTATAGATACAGAACTCCTCTATGCACTCGCTATGTCCGATTTTAAAATAGCTTTTTGGTGAAAGCACATTTTGCAATATTCTCAGTAGATACCCCGGCATCACAGGGCTAGCTATTTAGACACCCAGCAAGTTTAGCACTCACCAAAGTCAGATTTACTATAAGAAAAATGTTATTACCTTTGCTGTTCTTCGTCAGAATGCACTCCCAGGACTTCTACTTCAATAACAAATGTTGGTTTGGTCCCAAATAATCCATTGTTATATCCAAATAGCGGCGTTTTGTTCGTGCGTTCAAGACACTATCCGAAAGGGTAAATAAGGGTGACGAGCACGGCGCATTTCGTGACAAAAATATTCTAAATATTACATTACCGTACTTCGAAGCATGTCAACCGCTGTTTAGAATCAATTTTTATGCAATTTTTCTTGTAAAAAAGCAATAATATTCCGACCGGGAAAGCGTGTATACGTACAAAGAGAGAGAAAATAAAAACATCTCGTGCCCTCGTGCACGAGTCTGAGTCTCAGAGTACTCTGACCGGCCACTATCCAAACGCGATAATGTGTTTCAGCCTGGGGCTGCCTCGATATCATTCAGCTTTTTCCCGGGCTCTGAGAGCCTATGGGAGCCGTAGGAAGTGTCACGTTACAGCAAAGATCCTCAGTCTTCAATAAACAGAGACAAGAAGAACAAGATCTTGTCAGAGAGGGCACTTCCTGTAAGGAATCTTCTCAGGTTTTTGCCTGCCATATGAGTTCTGTTATACTCACAGACACCATTCAAACAGTTTTAGAAACTTTAGGGTGTTTTCTATCCAAAGCCAATATTTATATGCATATTCTAGTTACTGGGCAGGAGTAGTAACCAGATTAAATCGGGTACGTTTTTTTATCCGACCGTGTCAATACTGCCCCCTAGCCCTAACAGGCTAAGTAGCATTGGTGGCAAATCTGATGGCCGAATGGTAAAGAACATCTACCGCTCGAGAGCACCCTTACCTGCCGATCTATATATATTATGTCTCCATAATCTAGCATGGGTAGGATGGTCATCGGAATCAGGGTTAGTTTGGCAGCCGGGGTGAAAGATGAGCGATTACGATAGAGGAAACCAAGTCTAGATTTAACTTTAGCCTGCAGCCATGTGCTGAGAGAAGGACAGTGCACCGTCTAGCCATACTCCAAAGTACTTGTATTAGGTGACTACTTCAAGCTCTAAACCCTCAGAGGTAGTAATAACACCTGTGGGAAGAGGGGTATTCTTCTTACCAAACCACATGACCTTTGTTTTGGAGGTGTTCAAAACAAGGTTAAGGGTAGAGAAATCTTGTTGGACACTAAGAAAGATTTGTTGTAGAGCATTTAACACAAAATCCAGGGAGGGGCCAGCTGAGTATAAGACTACCATCTGCAAATAAATGGATGAGAGAGCTTCCTACTGCCTGAGCTATGTTGTTGATGTAAATTGAGAAGAGCGTGGGACCTAGGATCGAGCCTTGGGGTACTCCCTTGGTGACAGGCAGTGGCTGTGACAGCAGATTTTCTGACTTTATACACTGCACTCTTTGAGAGAGGTAGTTAGCAAACCAGGGCAAAGACCCCTCAGAGACACCAATACTCCTTAGCTGGCCCACCAGAATGGAATGGTCTACCGTATCAAAAGCTTTGGCCAAGTAAATAAAAATAGCAGCACAACATTGCTTAGAATCAAGGGCAATGGTGACATCATTGAGGACCTTTAAGGTTGCATTGACACATCTATAACCTGAGCGAAAACCAGATTGCATACCAGAGAGAATACCATAGACGTCAAGAAAGCCAGTCAGTTGATTATTGACAAGTTTTTCCAACACTTTTGATAAACAGGGCAAAATAGAAATAGGCCTATAACAGTTAGGATCAGCTTGATCT
The DNA here is from genome assembly GCF_965601325.2 of Salmo salar. Classification (NCBI taxonomy): domain Eukaryota; kingdom Metazoa; phylum Chordata; class Actinopteri; order Salmoniformes; family Salmonidae; genus Salmo; species Salmo salar. Next base: position 6,420,893 of record NC_138306.1, on the reverse strand, counting down.
CCCCCTTTAAATATAGGACGAACTGTGGCTGCCTTCCAAGCAATGGGAACCTCCGGAGAAAGGAGAGACAGGCTGGGCGATGATAGGGGCAGCAACCTTAAAGAAGAAAGGGTCTTAACCATCTGACCTAGATGTGTTTTGGGGTCAAGTTTAAGGAGCTCGTTTAGCACCTCAGACTCAGTGACTGCCTGCAGGGAGAAACTTTGTTGCGGTACAGGGGAAAAAGAGGGAGAAGCATCAGGGATAATCGTATTAGAAGGGGTGGGAGATGAGGAAATGTTGGACGGGCAAGGAGGCATGGCTGAGTCAAAAAGGAATCCTGAATTAATGAAGTGGTAATTAAAGAGCTCAGCCATGTGCTTCTTGTCAGTAACAACCACATCATCAACATTAAGGGACATGGGCAGCTGTGAGGAGGAGGGTTTATTCTCCATGTCTTTAACCGTTTCTCCAGAACTTCTTGGGGTTAGACCCACAGAGAGAGAACTGCTCCTTAAAGTAACTAACTTTGGCCTTCCGGATAGCCTGAGTGCACTTGTTTCTCATTTCCCTGAACGATAGCCAGTCAGCTTGAGTATGCGTGTGCTGAGCCTTTTGCCATATGCAATTCTTGAGGTGGAGTAACTCAACAAGATCACCCTCGAACCAGGGGCTGAACCTGTTTTTAATTCTCATTTTCTTCACGGGGGTGTGTGATATTTATGACATTCATAGGATATTTGTTTTAGGTTTAACATAATATTCCATTGATGGCCAACCTAATTAAATGTTCTGGGAACCTTTAAAGAACTAATAAAGGCTGTTCTGTCAACATTCTTGCAACATCAAAGGAATGCTTTGTGCACCCTGATACAAACATTATCTGAATGTCAGCACAACTGGACAGTTTTAGAGTTTGTGAAAATGTATTTTGTGATGTCCCCACAATGCTCCCACTAGACTGTTCTAACAACCTAACATTTTGGGAACTTTTTGCATGAAAGGGGGCCAAAGCCATATCAATCATATGACTTAGAATTTGTGGACAACTACAAATACCTAGGTGTCTGGTTAGACTGTAAACTCTCCTTCCAGACTCACATCAATCATCTCCAATCCAAAGTTAAATCTAGAATTGGCTTCCTATTTCGCAACAAAGCATCCTTCACTCATGCTGCCAAACATACCCTCGTAAAACTGACCATCCTACCAATCCTCGACTTCGGCGATGTCATTTACAAAATAGCCTCCAATACCCTACTCAACAAGCTGGATGCAGTCTATCACAGTGCCATCCGTTTTGTCACCAAAGCCCCATATACTACCCACCACTGCGACCTGTACGCTCTCGTTGGCTGGCCTTCGCTTCATAATCGTCGCCAAACACATTGGCTCCAGGTCATCTACAAGACCCTGCTAGGTAAAGTCCCCCCTTATCTCCGCTCACTGGTCACCATAGCAGCACCCACCTGTAGCACGCGCTCCAGCAGGTATATCTCTCTGGTCACCCCTAAAGCCAACTCCTCCTTTGGTCGTCTCTCCTTCCAGTTCTCTGCTGCCAATGACTGGAACGAACTACAAAAATCTCTGAAACTGGAAACACTTATCTCCCTCACTAGCTTTAAGCACCAGCTATCAGAGCAGCTCCCAGATCACTGCACTGTACATAGCCCATCTATAATTTAGCCCAAACTACTACCTCTTCCACCTACTGTATTTATTTATTTTATTTATTTTGCTCCTTTGCACCATATTATTTATATTTTAACTTTGAACTTTCTTCAAATAACAAATCTACCATTCCAGTGTTTTACTTGCTATACTTTATTTACTTTGCCACCATGGCCTTTTTTGCCTTTACCTCCCTTATCTCACATCATTTGCTCACATTGTATATAGTCTTATTTTTTTCTACTGTATCATTGATTGTATGTTGTTTTACTCCATGTGTAACTCTGTGTTTTTGTATGTTGTCGAACTGCTTTGCTTTATCTTGGCCAGGTCGCAATTGTAAATGAGAACTTGTTCTCAACTTGCCTACCTGGTTAAATAAAGGTGAAATAAAAAAAATAAAAAAATATATCAATACCATATAATCATATGAAACAAAACACAATTGGCCTTGTATACCATACACTTTTAGATTAATAGCTATTTTCTGGACCTAATGTACATAAACAGCAGGACATTGATAACGGAAGGAAATTACATCTCAATCATCACTTTCAAAATACATTACACACATACAGTAGGGTAGGCTACAGTACCAACAACACATACTACTAGAAAAACAACAAATAGTCCAGCTGGTTGTGTCCCAATGTTATAACACGTCAGGGGTGTTGAAGGGAATCGAGTGTGAAATGGCCTCTCCACAAGGCCTTCATTAGCGCGCCACAGACTCCTCTAGACATTGTGTATGTGTGCGTGTGTGCTTGCATGTGTGTGGTTGTGTGTGAGTGTGCGTGTGTGTGTGTGCGTGTGTGTGTGTGTGTGTGTAGAAAAGGGGCAAAGGGGCAAAGGGGGCTCAAATGGGTTTGGGAAGAAGAAATAAAAGAAATTGAGAGATTCATTTTCTCCGTGACATCTGTAGGTTGGCTGGTTACACGTGTCAGACACTTTGGGAGGAGGGGAGAAGAGGGGGATCAGAGACCAAAGGCTGGAAGACGAGAGAGCGGAAAGTGGGAGCAAATAGAGCTGCCACAGACAGCCACCTGGTGCCTCTCCACTCCAGCAATACTGTACATCCCCTCATTGAGACACTCTCTCCCTAAGGCTTCCTAATCTACCACAGCCCCCGTCCACCCCATTTACTCTCCCATCACAGCCCTCCGCCTCCTTCCCATCCTCCCCTGCTCCACCCTGGCCATACTGTATATGCCCCCATCCCCTTCTAGCCACTGACTCCCCCAAGGCTCTCCCCCTCCTCCTCCCCCTTTATCCCCAGCCTTCCCACTGTGACAGACCATCAAAGAGACCCGGTGTCCATTGACATTTAAAAAAATATTTATTTAACCAGGTAGGCTAGTTGAGAACAAGTTCTCATTTACAACTGCGACCTGGCCAAGATAAAGCAAAGTAGTGCGACACAAACAACAACACAGAGTTACACATGGAATAAACAAACATACAGTCAATAACACAATAGAAAAAAAAGTCTATATTCAGTGTGTGCAAATGAGTTAAGATAAGGGAGGAAAGGAAATAAATAGGCCATAGTGGCGAAATAATTACAATTTAGCAATTAAACACTGGAGTGATAGATGCAGAAGATTAATGTGCAAGCAGAGATACTGGGGTGCAAAGTAGCAAAAAATAAATAACAGTATGGGGATGGGGTAGTTGGATGGGCTATTTACAGATGGGCTATGTACAGCTGGTGCTTAAAGTTAGTGAGGGAGATATGAGTCTCCAGCTTCAGTGATTTTTGCAGCTCGTTCCAGTCATTGGCAGCAGAGAACTGGAAGGAAAGGCGGCCGAAGGAGGAATTGGCTTTGGGGTTGACCAGTGAAATATACCCGCTGGAGTGCGTGCTACGGGTGGATGCTGGTATGGTGACCAGTGAGCTGAGATAAGGCGGGGCTTTACCTAGCAAAGACTTATAGATGACCTGGAGCCATTGGATTTGGCGATGAATATGAAATGAGGGCCAGCCAACGAGAGCATACAGGTCGCAGTGGTGGGTAGTATATGGGGCTTTGGTGACAAAACGGATGGCACTGTGATAGACTGCATCCAATTTGCTGAGTAGAGTGTTGGAGGCTGTTTTGTAAATGAAGGATCCTGCGCCTGTCTCCCGATCCTTCACACAACGTGACATATATGTGAGCCAAGCGCAAAATAAACATGAATTAAAATATTGATTGTGCTGTTATACAATACATAGCCTACCACATATCATGCATGGCAGAAAAACTGACCTAAATGGTCTAGCCTTCTGTATACTCCAAAATTAAACAAATTCAGAGTTAGCCTACAATTATAGTGAATTTGTATTTGATTTTGAATTAATAGGCTGACACATTACCTTTTAGCTACAGCATATCTTACCACCATGCTTTTCCATCTCCTCGACTCTCTTTCATTCCTTTCTCGAGCATGCAGAGAGAGGGGCTGTCAACAGTTTAATGAAATATGTTTAGTTGTGAAAACATACTATCTATGTTCCCGAACAGATTATACTTGGTTCCCAAATTAAGAACTGGGTAGCTACAGTACCAGGGTTGGAGAGCCTATGGCATACAGAGTTTTGATCTGTCACACAGCTAGAGGCTGCATGCTCCTCAAACAGTGGTTGATGTGTGGAGTGAAATCACCGGAATAACCTACGAACCAGCGGGAAAGTGGCTTCCATTCGCTATTCGAGTGCATACAGTGTGCAAAACTAATTTTACATCGTAAAGACGAGATTACATTTAGAATAGTATGACGGTAGAAAGAGTGACCAGCGTGTGCATCTGCGTGCTCATCGTCCTAACCAGGGTCTTGACCTGACTGCAGTTCGGAGAAGTCTATTCTTCATGGATGAATCCCAGTATGAACTGTACCGGGCAGATGGCAGACAGCGTGCATGGTGTCGTGTGGGCGAGTGGTTTGCTGATGTCAACGTTATGAACGAATTGCCCCATGGTGGCAGTGGGGTTATGGTATGGGTAGACATAAGCTACGGACAACAAACACAATTTCATTTTATTGATGGAAATTTAAATGCACTGAGATATCGTGAAGAGATCCTGAGGCCTATTGTCATGCCATTCATCTGTCGCCATCACCTCATGTTTCAGCATAATAATGCACTGCCCCATGTCGCAAGGATCTGTATACAATTCCTGGAAGCTGAAAATGCCACAGTTCTTCCATGGCCTGCATACTCACCAGACGTCGCCCATTTGGGATGCTCTGGATCGACGTGTACGACAGCGTGTTCCAGTTCCCACCAATATACAGCAAATTCGCACAGCCATTGAAGAGGAGTGGGACAACATTCCATGGGCCACAATCAACAGCCTGATCAACTCTATGTGAAGGAGATGTGTTGTGCTGCATGAGCAAATGGTGGTCACACCAGATACTGACTGGTTTCCTGATCCCGCCCCTATGTATCTGTGACCAACAGATGCATATATGTTTTCCCAGTCATTTGAAATCCATAGATTAGGGCCTAATGAATGTATTTCAATTGACTGATTTCCTTATATGAACTGTAACTCAGTAAAAATGTTTAAATTGTTGCATGTTGCATAAAATAATGGCATGGGACTTAAGCGTATCTTGTCTGCTAAGCCTACACCCTATGGTATGATGCATAGACAGATAACGTACAATAGGCCAATTTATATTCTGTTCTTCTGAAATCCATTTTCTTCATATCATAATGTTTCTTTAAACCTACCTAAAATAAGTTTACATACACTCAATTAGTATTTGGTTTCATTGCCTTTAAATTGTTTAACTTGGGTCAAACGTTTTCCAAGCTGTTTAAAGGCACAGTCAACTTAGTGTATGTAAACTTCTGACCCACTGGAATTGGGATACAGTGATTTATAAGTGAAATAATCCGTCTGTAAACAATTGTTGAGAAAATGACTTGTCATGCACAAAGTAGATGTCCTAACCGACTTGCCAAAACTATAGTTTGTTAGCAAGAAATTTGTGGAGTGGTTGAAAAACGAGTATTAATGATTCCAACCTAAGTGTATGTAAACTTCCGACTTCTACTGTAGATGTTCCAAAGGTGCGGATCAGCGGCTAGTATGTGTGGATGCCTGGAGATGCTAAACATGTTTATGCAAATTAGTGGGCAATTACCGTGACACTGTCAGTCTTTTGCATGACAATAACCAGCTGACAAATTTTCATGACCACCACAGCCTTAGTTAGGGTTGAAGTCAGGGTCATGGTTAGGGTTAACGTTAGGGGAAATGTATTGGTCACATACACATATTTAGCAGATGTTATTGCAGGTGTAGTGAAATGTTTATGTTCCTAGCTCCAACAGTGCAGTAGTATCTAACAATTCACAACAATACACACAAATCTAAAAGTAAAATAATGGAGTTAAGAAATATATAAATATTAGGACAAGCAATGTCGGAGTGGCATTGACTAAAATACAGTAGAATAGAATACAGTATATACATATGAAATGAGTAATGTGTTATGTCTACATTATTAAAGTGACCACAGTTCCATTATTAACCTTCGGTTGCGAGCAGTGCAGTTGATGTACCAGGCGGTGATATATTTATTCAGCCTCCTGAGGTTAAAGAGACGCTGTTGCGCCTTCTTCATCACACTGTCTGTGTGGGTGGACCATTTCAGATCGTCGATGATGTCTATGCGGAGGAACTTGAAGATTTTCACCTTCTCCACTGCGGTCCCGTCGATGTGGATAGGGTCGTGCTCCCTCTGCTGCGTGCCCTCTCCATGATCAGCTCCTTTGTTTTGTTGACGTTGAGGGAGAGGTTATTTTCCTGGCACCACTCCACAAGGGCCCTCACCTCCTCCCTGTAGGCTGTCTCATCATTGTTGGTAATCAGGCCTACAACTGTTGTGTTGTCTGCAAAGTTGATGATTGAGTTGGAGGCGTGCGTGGCCAAGCAGTCATGGGGGTACAGGGAGAACAGAAGGGGGCTGAGCACGCACCCTTGTGGGGCCCCTGTGTTGATGATCAACGTAGCGGAGGAGTTGTATCCTACCTTCACCACCTGGGGTTAGCCCGTCAGGAAGTCCAGGACCCAGTTGCACAGGGCGGGGCTCAGTGGTGGATGCTGAGCTATAGTCAATGAACAGCATTCTTACATAAGTATTCCTCTTGTCCAGATGGGATAGGGCAGTGTGCAGTGCGATTGTGATTGCATCGTCTGTGGATCTATTGGGGTAAGCAAATTGAAGTGGGTCTAGGGTGTCAGGCAAGGTAGAGGTGATTTAACTAGCCTCTCAAAGCACTTGATGATGACAGAAGAGAGTGCTACGGGGCGATAGTCATTTAGTTCCGTTACCTTAGCTTTCTTGGGAACAGGAACAATGGTGGACATCTTGAAGCAAGTGGAGACAGCAGACTGGGATAGGGAGAGATTGAATATGTCCACAATTGTTCCTGTACCCAAGAAAGCAAAGGTACTTGAACTAAATGACTATTGCTCCGTAGCACTCACTTCTGTCATCATCAAGTGCTTTGAGGACGCGGCTAGGGATGCCGTCTGGGCCGGCAGCCTTGCGAGGGTTAACACGTTTAAATGTCTTACTCACGTCTGCCACGGAGAAGGAGAGCCCACAGTCCTTGGGAGCGGGCCACGTCGGTGGCACTGTGTTACCTTCAAAGCACGCAAAGAAGGTGTTTAGCTTGTTTTGTATACTCAGTATCTATTGTCAGAGCTCTCTGGTCTTCATTTCTTTTGACAGACTCCACCTGCTGACACCTCAGATCTCTGACTGACTGTTTCTTATTGAAATTAATGTGTCCCAAATAGCACCCTATTCCCTATAGGCCCTGGGCAAAAGCAAATCACTATATAGTGAAATTATTGCCTTTGGGGATGCAACCTATGACAACTTAAAAATCCCCATCACTGAATGAAAGAGGATATGAAAGGAAAAGGGATGAAAGGATTTACAGCTAAAGAGATATGAAAAGGAAAATAAAAATATCAGTCAAACAGTGATATTATAACTACTACTAATGGTATATCGTTTGACATCATCATTGGAAGCGTTAGACACAGTGACTGAGACTACTGAGGGTTTCATGACGCAATAAAGGAGTCATGAAGGAAATAGAGATTCTGTGTGGTGTCAATGTAGATGAGAGGAATTAATTGGTAACAGACGTTTTTTTTTTCTGTAAAATATCCTCGAAAAACAGTATAAGAAAATCTAGAGGAATGTCTAGATGACGTGATGGATGTTCAATAGGAAGAGTTTTTGATGTCAAATATCTGCCTGATCCATGGGGTTGTCTCGAAGACATTCTCGCTAAAAATATACCACACAACTGATCAAATGAAACCGAAGGCACAAGTGAAAGTGTGTGATGTTTTAACGTCTTTCCCCATCTCGTTGAGTGGAAAAAGCCTGAACAAGTTAGTATAATTAATGACTATGTGGTGGTAGAGTGGAGAGGACCCGTGGCTAAATAAACAGGAAAAACAGATAGACGTGATTAGAAGAAGTTGGATAAAACATTGTGGAGTGTGTGTGTGGAATGAGAAGTGTTCTGGCAGCCCTGTTTCCTTTCTCATATGTCCCCCCCCCCCCCCCCCCTACACACACACACACACTGGTGTGTAAATCCTTGATAAGGCAAAGGGCCCCTTCTCCTGATCCATCACATACACTCTGTGTTCCCTGTCTCTCCCTCTTTTCCTTTCCGTTTTTCCATTTTCCGGGCGAGCTCTCAGCCTCTCAGGCGGGAGATTGCGATGTAGTGGCTGCAGAGCGGGGACGGGGGACGATGGCCTGACAGTAAATTAATGACTGCGATGGCGTGATTAGAAGGAACTGCCGCCCACCGTCAGGCTGCATTGGATGCTGTCATAATAATCACTGCCTTTGATTACCAGTAATTGAAAAAGTTGTCTGTGGATGGCTGCCACCGGTACAGGCAGAGCAGAGAGGGGAGAGCTCCTCTCCTATCAGGGAGAAAGAGAGGGAAGATGACGAAGTGCTCCTCTCATACTGGAGAGGAACGCGGCAAAACACTTTCCTGCTAAAAGCTTAAGATATAGCCTAATACATCTGGTGAAGAAATGGCCCTATGGTCTACCGTGTATATTGTATCAGGCCTACCTATACAATCAGAACTTTGGAGGATATGAGGGTCCATGCCAAATATTTTCAGACTCCTGAGGGGGAAGAGATGTTGTCGTGCCTTTACTACCGTGTTGGTGTGTAGACCATGTTAATTCCTTAGTGATGTGGACACGAAGGAACTTCAAGCTCTCGACCCGCTCCACTATAGCCCCATTGATGTGGGCGGTCCATGATCAGCTACTTTGTCCTTCTGACGTTGAGGGAGATGTTGGTGTCCCCTCACCACACTGCCAGGTCACTGACCTCCTCACTATAGGCGGTCTCATCGTTGTTGGTGATCTGGCCTACCACCGTCGTGTCGTCAGCAAACTTAATGATGATGTTAGAGTCTTGCACGGCCATGCCGTTGTGGGTGAACAGGGAGTACGGGAGGGTACTAAGCACGCACCCCTGAGGGGCCCCCATGTTGAGGGTCAGCGAGGTGGATGTGTTGTTGCCTACCCTCACCACCGGCTCTTCAGGAAGTCTAGGATCCAGTTGCAGAGGGAGGTGCTCAGTCCCAGGGTCCTGAGCCTAGTGATTAGCTTTGTGGGTACTATGGCGTTGAATGCTAAGTTGTAGTCAAGGAACAGCATTCTCATGTAGGTGTTCCTCTTGTCCAGGTGGGAGAGGGCAGTGTGGAGTGAAACAGAGATTGCGTAATTTGTGGATCTGTTGGGGCGGTATGCGAATTGGAGTGGGTCCAGGGTGTCTGAGATGATGGTGTTGATGTGAGCCATGAACAGCCTTTCAGAGCATTTCGTGGCTACAGATGTGAGTGCTATGGGGTGATAGTCATTTAGACAGGTTACCTTGGCGTTCTTGGGCACAGGGACTATGAGGGGCCTGCTTAAAACATATACGTATTTCAGACTGGGTCAATATTCAAACCTTGTCTCTGATTTACAAACAAATTTAAGTCAGGATTGAGACTGGACCACTCAGGAACACTCTACAGGAAAGCCACTCTGGTGTATTTATTTTTTGTAATTGTCCCGCTTCAGATTTCTAGGGTGAGTTTTCCTCTAACATCATGCTGCAACCACAATACTTGAAAATACAGAGAGTTTCCCTCGATGTTGTGTTGTATTGGATTGAACCAGACCAATAGTTATTCATTTATTATTTTTCTTTCATTCTGAAATGTGGAGTAAGTTGTATAGATTGGCAGGGGAAAAAAAATCTATGTAATCGCTTTTTAGATTACATTTTAAAAGCAGCACAATTTTAAGATGTCCACTCTCTGAGAAGGCATCATCACCTGTTCCCATTAAGTCCTTATCTTGGGTTATAAACAGTATACAGATTGTATACAGTGTAAAGAAAACATGGAGGCTAAACAAGACAGACATACTGCACAAGAGTTTTTAATAATGAATCTTTTGATGGCTCTTTTCCTCCCTAACCCAACACCTTGTCTCTCACTACTCAAGCCATTGTCCTAAAGGAAATCATCAACATACTTGCTTGATGAAATGGTGAGCCAACATTTCATTATCTGTATTATATTTCCGCTGTGATGTAATGGCAGGGTGCCCACATTATGATTTTTCATCAGACTGAGGTAATTTCAGAAATCTCTCTCTCATTTTGATAAATGAAGGAATAAACCTCACTCTGAAATAGAGGCATTCAGCTGTGAACTATTGACGTACGTTAAGTGAAGGTGGGTTAGCGTGGAATATACCTGCTCCCAAAGCATCAAATAAAAAAGGGTGCAGGCAGGCTGCAAAGCACACACAATATAATAGGATTTGTTAATAGAAATGAGGCATAAAGAAAAGAGGCTTAATATATTATACTTGCGTTGCCTCTAATGCCAAGGCTGAAGCAGAGGCGACACAAGTGGATGAGCAAATCACTTTAGAGAAGAAGGGTGAGAAATAACTCGAGCTTAGTGAATGGAAGGAAGGAAGCTTTCGAAACAATATCAAATGAAACAAAAGAGAAAATGTAATCATCATACATCACTCAAAGCAAAGCCAGACTGGCAGCACAGTTTACCTGGTCTTCAATGATGTGGAATAAAGAATATTAGTACAGGAGGAAGATGAGAGGAGGAGTGGGGGCCTGGTGGATTGAGACAGCCAAGTGTCGACATGAAGCCAGTTTATCATCGCCTCCTGTCTCATCTGCATCTAGATCAGTGTCTGTGTGCGTGTGTGTGCGTGTATCTGTGTGTGTGTCTAAATTATAGGCTTAAATCAGCATCTGTCAAACTAACTCAGGAATCTGCCCATGCACCTGTGGGTTAGTTCAGCACAAACAAAGACGGAAGAGGAGGATTGGTTTGACTTGACACCTTGCTGTATTTATGGAGAAAAAAAAACAGAAGCTTTTTACGCTTTATTTTAACAAACCTAACGCAGTGGTAAATCTTAGTGCTCGCGGTAGTGTTATAGGTTCAGGGGTGAGTCCAAAATATTTTAGCTATTTTCACAACCGGGAAAGGGCAGGGTTTTGATGAATAAATAAGTTGTGGGTGAGTCGAGGCTTGGCCCCTCACTGGCCAATCAGAACGTGCTCCTTGGCTAAATATGTGGTTGCTTCAAGTTGTGTATTTACGGTCTTTTGTATATTGTGTTCTCATCAACTCCAATTACAATGTTAGTCCATTATAGCCTGGTTCGTTAAAGGAATACTTCAGGGTTTTGGCAATGAAGTCCTTTATCTACTTCCACAGAGTCAGATGAACTCATGGATAAATGTTTTATGTCTGCATTCAGTACGCCAGAAGTTCAAACGTCGTTTCGCGAGCCAATGCTAACTAGCGTTAGCACAATGACTGGAAGTCTATTGTATCTACTAGCATGCTAGCAGTTAACATACACTTCCAGTCATTGCACTAACGCTAGTTAGTAATTGCACTGACGCTAGTTAGCAACGTCCTTTAAAAACGTCATTGCCAAAATCCTGAAGTATCCCTTTAAATAGCCTGCCCCCTATTTGCTCAATATGTTTTAACATATTTACAATTCCCATTGTTCTAGTTGCTTTAATATGGAAAAACATTGTTAAACATAGGCTATAGCATTCACACTGATATAGGGACTAGGCCTACTGTTAATTGTAGTCTGGACATGGACATGCCAAACGTAGTCAATAAGCAAGATTACATTCACTAGGCTATTGATAAGACCTAAAAAGACAGTGTATAATTATAATAAAAACAAAACAACAACTTGTTTTAAATAGGCTATGTGCAGGGTTGGGTAGGTTACTTTCTAAATGTAATCCGTTACAGTTACTAGTTACCTGTCCAAAATTGTAATCGGTAACGTAATTTTGGATTTCCCAAACTCAGTAATGTAATCTGATTACATTCTGTTACTTTTAGATGACTTTCCCTTTAAGAGGCATTCGAAAAATGTATGTTACCAATTGAACGACATCTATTGCAGGATAAATCAATGCTAAAGTTTACATAGCTGGCCATATATGGATGTTACATTTTACTTTATGGGTTGGTTATGTAGGCTTCGCTTTCTACTACATATAATTATATGACTAAATTATATCTTTACATTAAAAACAAAGTCTATGCAAATTCCAGTCATTCCAATAAATGTACTACCCCTTGATCTTCAAGAATATGACTTGGAAATATGGAAGTTTAGATTAGCCAAATTGTTATACCTGATTTTTTATGATTTTGTTGTCATGGAGGACTGTTTGGGCTCATTGATTCAAGTTGAAAATAAATCCTGCGCTCATGGAAGGGCATGCTTTGAGCACTGCTGAAAAGTACTATTTACATGTGAAAAATGAATGCCATATGCTGCATTTGCTATAGGCCTATTGTTTACCTTTTGTTGCTGACACTTTGATATCGTGATAATATGCAGTTGTTTAAAGGGCAAATCTACAGATTAAACAATAACAAAACAGGTACCCCGCCTCTGTTTTGGTAATAGCTGAGGGATGTGCCTGGAGAAATGTAACCACTCTCAGATTAATAGACAGAGCTTTGGACGCAAGGACTGACCATCCATGATATAAAAATATATAGCTTATATTTTGGGTTCTCATGGAGTGTGACAGTTGAGTGTGACAGTAAGCTCATGAGGCATTTATAACTTATACTTAAGCAATAAGGCCTGAGGAGGTGTGGTATTGCTGTTGCTATTATAAACTGGTTACCAATGTAATTAGAGCAGTAAAAATAAATGTTTTGTCATACCTGTTGTTTACGGTCTGATATACCTTGGCTGTCAGCCAATCAGCATTCAGTGCTTGAACCACCCAGTTTATTATCTTCAAGAATTAATGGATTCGGAAAGTATTCAGACCCCTTGACTTTTTCCACATTTTTTTTAACGTTACAGCCTTATTCTAAAAATGATTTTCCCTCATCAGTCTACACACAATACCCCATAATGATAAAGTAAAAATAGGTTTTTAGATATTTTTGCTAATTTATTTAAGACAAAAACCAGAAATATCACATTTACATAAGTATTCAGTCCCTTTACTCAGTACTTTGTTGAAGCCCTTTTGGCAGCGATTACAGCCTCGAGTCTTCTTGGGTATGACACTACAAGCTTGGCACACCTGTATTTGTGGAGTTCCTCGCATTCTTCTCTGCAGATCCTCTCAAGCTCTGTCAGGTTGGATGGGGAGCGTTGCTGCACAGCTATTTTCAAGTCTCTCCAGAGATATTTGATGGGTTCAAGTCCGGGCTCTAGCTGGGGCACTCAAAGACATTCAGGGACTAGTCCCGAAGCCACTCCTGCGAAGTCTTTGCTGTGTGCTAAGGATCGTTGTCCTGTTGGAATGTGAACCTTCACCCCCAGTCTGAGGTCATGAGCTATCTGGAGCAGGTTTTCATCAAGAATCTCTCTGTACTTTGCTCCGTTCATCTTTGCCTCGATCCTCACTCGTCTCCCAGTCCCTGCCTCTGAAAACATCACCACAGCATGATGCTGCCACCATCATGCTTCTCCGTAGGGATGGTGCCAGGGTTACCCAAGACATGACGCTTGGCATTCAGGACAAAGTTTCATCAGACCAGACAATCTTGTTTCTCATGGTCTGAGAGTCTTTAGGTGCCTTTTGGCAAACTACAAGCGGGCGTTCATATGTCTTTTACTGAGGAGTGGTTTCTGCCACTCTACCATGTCTACCAGTACAAAAAAAAAAAATGCATGAAATGAAATGTATGCACTCACTACTGTAAGTCGCTCTGGATAAGAGCGTCTGCTAAATGACTAAAATGTAAATGTAAATAAAGGCCTGATTGGTGGAATGCTGCAGAGATGGTTGTCCTTCTGTAAGGTTCTCCCATCGCCACAGAGGAACTATAGAGGTCTGTCAGAGTGACCATTGGGTTCTTTGTCACCTCCCTGACCAAGGCCCTTCTCCCCCGATTGCTCAGTTTGGCTGGGCGGCCAGCTCTAGGAAGAGTCTTGGTGGTTCCAAACTTCTTCCATTTAAGAATGATGGAGCCACTGCATTCTTGGGGACCTTCAATACTAAAGGAATGTTTTGGTACCCTTCCCCAGATCTGTGCCTTGACATAATCCTGTCTCGGAGGTATACAGGCAATTCTTTCGACCTCATGGCTTGGTTTTTGCTCTGACATGCACTGTCAACTGTGGGACCTTATATAGACAGGTGTGTGCCTTTCCAAATCGTGTCCAATCAATTGAATTTACCACAGGTGGACACCAATCAAGTTGTAGAAATTCTCAAGGATGATCAATGGAAACAGGATGCTCAATTTCGTGTCTCATAGCAAAGGGTCTGAATATTTTTACAAAAATTTCTAAAAACCTGTTTTCGCTTTGTCATTATGGGGTATTGGGTGTAGATTGCTGAGGAATTATTTTTATTTAATCAATTTTAGATAAGGCTGTAATGTAACAAAATGTGGAAAAAGTCAAGGGGTCTGAATATATATATATATATAAATGGATCAAGCAACTACAGATTTCCCCTTTTAAGTCTATCAAAAGTGTGCGAGTTTGAGAATGTGTCCATTAGGCCTATGGATTTTTTAAATTAGATTGAGCAATAAAAGCCCCACTTTTATTCCAGAGGCTGGGATCCGCACTAAGCAGCTGTTGCAAGAGTGCATTTTTCACTGGCTGTCCATTGGTTTAAAAAACAATGATTGATAGGCAGCTTAAACTTCTTGAATTCAACCATTATTGGGTTCAAATACACATTTAGATTTGTGAACAGCCATCCACAACAACCACAATCTGTAAGGTGCAAATAGTGATGAGAGAGCAGCAGTGAAATTCACATCAATAATAAGTGATATCCGTATGGCCGTAGACTACACCACTGCTGTCATCCTTACCTCCAAGCGTTTACTCAAGTTGGATAATCTTTGGATGTCAACAGCAGTCGCACCATTTGAAGACATAGCTTGGACTGTAGCCTACAAAAGCCTATTTCTGCTCTTTTCCTGTGATCCATCAAAAACATTTGGTGTGTCATCATTGTAGTCTCTGACTTGTGGTCAGACTCGCTCAGGTGGAACCAATTTAAACTTGCACCTTTTTTCAATGCTGATTTGAATGTCATTGAGAAAACAGAAGTGTAAAACATTTTTTTCGCAACATCCTTTAGGAATTTTAAAATAATCCTCTAAGTAATGATCTAGTTTTTCAAAAGTATCTATAATCTGATTACAATATTTTTGCTGGTATTGTAACGGATTACAGTTACCGTTTTGTTTTGTAATCCCTTACATGTAACAGATTACATGCAATCCATTACTCCCCAACCATGGCTATGTGTAAATACAGTTACAGGCACCATAACTGCTTCCTGCTGATGTATAACACAGACAAGGCATTTTAGACTATGGAGGGTTTTACGGACATCCACACTTTTCAAAGGAGCTGGATAAAGATTCAATATACAGAGAAAGGTAGAATGTCCACTCACCGTTACACTGCTTACAAATGTAATATTTTATAAACATCATGGAACTATCTTACAGATAATATTTGCACTTCTCCAGAAATAGCAGACAAAATTGCATTGCATTTGAGCCATGCACGTTCCTACCATAAACCCATGGATGTTGAATCGTTCTAAGAAATTTGAAATTGGCATGTTGTCGCATGTTTTTAAGGACACACGTCAAATATTTCCACACCTCAAGGCAAACAAGACGGCATAAGACAGGTAAATTGAAAATATCAGAGCGCTGGCTTTTACAAGTTGAAATTGCCAAAGACCGTACCTTTGACACTAGCGCCGCCTTAACGCCAGCCAAAAATAGAGCCCTCAGTATTTTACAGGACAGATACCTTTTTTTTTTCTCAGATGCCTCAAATAGGACAAAGTTAAGGGTGTGAGGTTGCTACACTTTCAGTGAGTTATAACCAATGACATATTACAAATATTCCCTCATGAAGACCTCATAGGACATCATTATTGGCAGCGGCTGTGGCTGTAAAAGGTCCTGTAGATATCCTGAGCTGTCTGTAGTGTGTAGTGTGACCTATCATCTATCTGTCACCACATTCCCCAAGGGACAGGGCTGTGGAGTCAATTATAACTGAGCCCTTCCCTTATTGATAAAGCCCCGTTATGAGATGTGGTGTGTGTGTTTGGGGGGGAGGGGGGGGGGGTTGTTTGTCAAACGTTGTTCACAACTATGACGGGAGGTGTAATCAAGTCTTACCTCATACTCAAACTCCTCTGTCCTCCCTCCGTCAGCTGTCCCCTCATAGTAATCCTGTTCCATGGTGTGGAGAGAGTGACAGCTGTTAGGAAAAAAAAAGAGAGAAGGAGAGAGAGAAATAGGAAGGAGACAGAAAGAGAACGAGAGAACGAAATTAGTTAAGAGGGAGCAGTTGCATGTATTCATGGATGCCAAGGGAAGGCTTCCCCAGAATAATGTGTATATACAGTACCAGTCAAACGTTTAGACACACCTAGTCATTCAAGGGTTTTTCTTATTTATTTATTTATTTATTTTTTAAACTATTTTCTACATTGTACAATAATAGTGAATACATTAAAACTATAGTAACACATATGGAATCATGTAGTAATCAAGAAAGTGTTAATCAAATCCAAATATATTTTGTATTTTAGATTCTTCAAAGTAGCCACCCTTTGCCTTGATGACAGCTTTGCACACTCTTGGCATTGTCTCAATCAACTTCATGAGGTAGTCACCTGTTTTCTTTGTGCTGACTTGCTGTAACTCTCTGTGGTTCTACATCAGTAGTTGTTTAGTAAACTGTCAAAAGCGTTAACTTGCTTAACCATGTCGTAGGTCATGTAACTGTTTGTTACGCAATATATGCTTTGTGGACTTCACCAGACAAATGTTTCTCTCTGGTTTTGTGATGAAACAGATGTATGTGTGGTTGAATTTATTCACTGCGTGACTGTTGTCTGGCTCCTGAGTGGTTCAGTGGTCTAAGGCACTGCATCTCAGTGCTAGAGGTGTCACTACAGACACCCTGGTTCAAATCCAGGCTGTATCACAACCGGCCGTGATTGGGAGTCTCATAGGGCGGCGCACAATTGGTCCGGCTTTGGCCGTCATTGTAAATAAGAATTTGTTCTTAACTGACTTGCCTAGGTAAATAAAACATTTCCATATTGTATATCAAGGTGGCGTATGAACAAATGGGTTATAGGTCAAACAACGCATTGATCACAACATAGGTTTTAATATGGCTTTTTTCCTGGCTTGGCTTCCCCAGTGATTTTATCCATGCACTGCTACTGAGAGGGAGTTTCTCTCTCTCACACAATCACTCTCTTACATACACTGACTGGAAGTGACAGTGCTGTCTAGGATGATGTTGCGTGCTGTTGCATACCCAGGCATTTCAATTAAATTATCCTACACTTACAAAATCTCTCTCTCTCTCTCTCTCTCTCCCTCTCTCTCCCCCTCTCCCCCTCTCTCCCTCTCTCCCTCTCTCCCTCCCTCCTTGAGTAAACTTTGGACAAAGTCCCATGAATTTTGTACAGTGTATATGGAAAGTGCTATCAAATACCACACACACTATTTTTGACATGAAGCATTCACTTTTGCACACTGTTGAACATTGAACATATTGAATTTATTTCCATTATAAATGACATTTCATTACGTCTGTGAGTACATACAAACACGTGCTATTCTGTCCCAAAACAATCTTCTGGTGACAAAATGAGCCTTGTAAACGTCAAAATGTTTTATCCTCTGGCACTACAATATTGCAGCACATCGTAACATTGTTGGCCGTGTGTGTTTGTTTGTGTGTGTGTGTGTACATTGAACACAATTACACAGCTTTACTGCCCATGTTTAAAACCCAGGGAAACAAACATTTGTTGTATCTATAAAATGTGCCGTAATCTTGGCGTCTGCACCTGATCGCAGATGAAGATGAGAAAATGTCTCTTTTATGGGTCACATTGATTACATTTAGGAGTCTAGCCCAGGGCTATAACTAGGCTGTGAATGAATGTTGCACTGTATTGCCTGGTTTTATTAGCCCATTCTGTTTAATCACCTTGTAAACCTTCCATGAAACCAAATGGCTATGCCAAGCAGCACCAATTATTACAAGCAGGCCCTGTGGGTAGTGGTGCTACTGAGTTATGGAGAAAATATCTTATATTATGAAGGAACAAAGGGTTGGATCTCGTCAGGTTTAAAGGGTTGGGTCTGGTCATGTTGTGGGTTGATGTTCAGCAGTGACACATGTAGATTGGTCATAGCATAACATGGTTAGTCTCAATTTGACACAGACCATGTTTCTTTCTGAAACATGTGATAGTCTTTTATTACAGACTAGTATAAAAAAAATGTAATCTCTAAAGACTAAGCTCTTCATGTAACTAGGGCTGTGGCGGTCACAAAATTTCGTCAGACGGTAATTGTCAAGCAAAAAGCTGTTGGTCTCACGGTTATTGACCGTTAATTAACATAAACACATTTAGCATCTCCTGGCTTCCACACTATTGCAGACCTTTGGAACATCTACATTTATATAAAAAAATCTGTGTAATATAGCCACAATAAATCCATTATTTATTTTAGGCAGGTCTAAAGAAGCATGATCTGAAGAAAATGTAGTCTATTTCAGAAGAACAGAATAGCATACTCAGAGTTATCCTTAAGTTAGGTCCTGTTTTGGCTATGCCATATGGCTGTGGGCTACACTAGTTCATGTAGCAGACAAGTTTTTCTAAGAATTCCGTGGCATTATTTTATATTGTTTCCTACTAGGAAGAATACAATTGAACAAAGCTGAATAAAATATAAATATTTTCTTCTAACGATTTGAGGGTGTGCGCACATGCGGTTATTCTGTGTTGAGCGGTTAACAAAGAAAGAGATATTCCTATATGGTTAATTTTGAGTTATTAATTTATCTTTTGTTGTTCTACAAGCTGCATGATGTGACTCTAATGATGATTTGAAAAAAGTTGCTTGAAAGGCATGAGCTCAGTTTTTTTTTTTTTGCTTAGGCTGCACACACTTCATTAGTCTCTCATTCACAATTTTACAAGCGCTTGATAATGCCTCAAATTTAACAGCGGCATCCCCTTTGTGGCCATAATGCACCATTAAAAAAATCCATGCCTTTGTTGTGCCCTTTTCCCTGAATGCTGCGCCCTCTACATAACATGATCGTGTCTTAATCACAGGCTACAAGTGAAGACAGACACATTGGGGATGCAACTGCGTGCGTCCTTATCTAATTCCAAGATGCATACTGAAGATATTGGAAGAACTGTCCACAATTACTTTTCACCAGCCAACAAGATGATTAGGCCTAACGAACAGCAAAAGCACTAGCCTATGTCAATCTACTGTCCCCCATAGTACAAAAGTCGACCTATTCTATTCGGAGTGAGAAATAAATATTCCAAACATAGTCTGGGACAGTTGTGGGATGCAATAAATCCGAAATTAATACAACCACTAGCATCCCAAAAATATTATTTACGCAATGTGGCTGACACAACAGATCAGAACGTTTAGCTTCAAATGTTGATAAACTATTAGGTCATTTCTTCACATTATAATCACAGCAATGCACACATGGCAGTAGGATATAAGCGGGAATGTGTCACGCCCTGACCAGGTGAACTCGGGTATTTTGGTCAGGGTGTGTCATGTTGGGTATTTTTCCTTGGTTTGTTTTCTATGTTTGCGTTATAGCCTTGTGTGAGCTCTATGTGGTTTATTTCTATGTTGGGTTCTGTCGATTCCCAATCAGAGACAGCTGTCGCTAGTTGTCTCTGATTGGGATCACATTTAAGTTCCTTTTTCCCCCACGCTGTTTGTGGGGTGTTGCCTCCTTGTTTTGAGCAGTTAACGTATCGGCATTTTCCTGGTTTTGTGTACGTGTTTATTTCAGTGTTAAGAATAAACATGTGTTCGCTCCCAGCTGCGCTTTGGTCCTCTTCCTCATCACCCGACGACGAACGTTACAGAATGTCCATTAGCGGGAAAACACCATTATCAAAAGTGACCACAACTGCGATTATACATGTAATGCTTTTATTATAAAGGTGCATTTTTATGGCAATAATTATCTTCCCCAAACTTGAAACTCATGCACTGCTTATGTGTACCTGTTAGGCTCTAAATCCCTTGTAAAGCGGATTAATGTGCTTCACTTTAAAAAGGTTCTTGGCCACTTTAGTTGTGATACAAACCTTAACAAAACATATAGGCCTATGGGCTAGTCTACATGAAGTGTGCGACTATGATTCGAAAAAGTCGCAAAAAAATGTATGTTTCTTATGCTGGGCATCATTCTCAAGCGATAATATACTGCTCAAAAAAATTAAGGGAACACTTAAACAACACAATGTAACTCCAAGTCAAACACACTTCTGTGAAATCAAACTGTCCACTTAAGAAGCAACACTGATTGACAATAAATGTCACATGCTGTTGTGCAAATGGAATAGACAACAGGTGGAAATTATAGGCAATTAGCAAGACACCCCCAATAAAGGAGTGGTTCTGCAGGTGGTAACCACAGACCACTTTTCAGTTCCTATGCTTCCTGGCTGATGTTTTGGTCACTTTTGAATGCTGGTGGTGCTTTCACTCTAGTGGTAGCATGAGATGGAGTCTACAACCCACAGAAGTGGCTCAGGTAGTGCAGCTCATCCAGGTTGGCACATCAATGCGAGCTGTGGCAAGAAGGTTTGCTGTGTCTGTCAGCGTAGTGTCCAGAGCATGGAGGCGCTACAAGGAGACAGGCCAGTACATCAGGAGTCGTGGAGGAGGCCGTAGGAGGGCAACAACCCAGCAGCAGGACCGCTACCTCCGCCTTTGTGCAAGGAGGAGCACTGCCAAAGCCCTGCAAAATGACCTCCAGCAGGCCACAAATGTGCATATGTCTGCTCAAACGGTCAGAAACAGACTCCATGAGGGTGGTATGAGGGCCCGACGTCCACAGGTGGGGGTTGTGCTTACAGCCCAACACCGTGCAGGACGTTTGGCATTTGCCAGGGAACACCAAGATTGGCAAATTCGCCACTGGCGCCCTGTGCTCTTCACAGATGAAAGCAGGTTCACACTGAGCACATGTGACAGACGTGACAGTCTGGAGACGCTGTGGAGAACGTTCTGCTGCCTGCAACATCCTCCAGCATGACCGGTTTGGCGGTGGGTCAGTCATGGTGTGGGGTGGCATTTCTTTGGGGGGCCGCACAGCCCTCCATGTGCTCGCCAGAGGTAGCCTGACTGCCATTAGGTACCGAGATGAGATCCTCAGACCCCTTGTGAGACCATATGCTGGTGCGGTTGGCCCTGGGTTCCTCCTAATGCAAGACAATGCTAGACCTCATGTGGCTGGAGTGTGTCAGCAGTTCCTGCAAGAGGAAGGCATTGATGCTATGGACTGGCCCGCCCGTTCCCCAGACCTGAATCCAATTGAGCACATCTGGGACATCATGTCTCGCTCCATCCACCAACGCCACGTTGCACCACAGACTGTCCAGGAGTTGGCGGATGCTTTAGTCCAGGTCTGGAAGGAGATCCCTCAGGAGACCATCCGCCACCTCATCAGGAGCATGCCCAGGCGTTGTAGGGAGGTCATACAGGCACGTGGAGGCCACACACACTACTGAGCCTCATATTGACTTGTTTTA
Organism: Salmo salar; assembly: GCF_965601325.2. Taxonomy (NCBI): domain Eukaryota; kingdom Metazoa; phylum Chordata; class Actinopteri; order Salmoniformes; family Salmonidae; genus Salmo; species Salmo salar. The sequence continues at coordinate 6,399,038 of NC_138306.1, read as the reverse complement.
AGGACATTACATCAAAGTTGGATCAGCCTGTAGTGTGGTTTTCCACTTTAATTTTGAGTGTGACTCCAAATCCAGACCTCCATGGGTTGATAAATTGGATTTCCATTGATTATTTTTGTGTGATTTTGTTGTCAGCACATTCAACTATGTAAAGATAAAAGTATTTAATAAGATTATTTCATTCATTCAGATCTAGGATGTTGTCACGTCCTGGCCAGTATAAGGGTTAATTGTCATTTTAGTTTGGTCAGGACTTGGCAGAGGGTATTTGTTTTAGGTGGTTCAGGGTGGTGTGTTAGTTAGGAGGGCGTTTGATTTATTATTCCGGGGTTTTTGGGCACTGTTCCTTGTTTACGTATTTCTATGTTGATCTAGTTAGTTGTATCTATGTTTGGTTAATTGGGGTGGACTTCCAATTGAAGGCAGCTGTGTGGTGTTGCCTTTGATTGGAAGTCCTATATTAGTTGGGTGTGTTTGGCTGTTTATTGTGGGAGATTGTTCCGTGTATAGCATCAGGCCTACAGGACTGTTTATTGTCGGTGTGTTTCGTTTGTATACGTGTTTATTTTGGGTTTTCCTTCTTTCAATATAATAAAGAAGATGAGTTTACACATACCTGCGGCATTTTGGTCCTCCATTACCGACGACAACCGTGACAGAATCTCCCACCAACTAAGGACCAAGCAGCAGAAGAAAAGGGATTTTGAGTTGGACTGGCGGGAGAGATGGACCTGGGAGGAAGTTCTGGACGGGGCTGGACCTTGGCACCAGGCTGGGGAGTACCGTCGCCCACGGGAGGAAATTGAGGCAGCCAAGGCAGAGAGGCGGAGGTACGAGGCCTTGGACGCGCTGAGGGAGAAGCACGAGAGGCACCCCCAATAAAAAAATTTGGGGGGGGCACACGGGTAGTTTGGCTAGGCCTAGGAAGAGCCGGAAGTCAGCTACCCGTGGTTATATGGAGGAGCGTATGAGGTGGAGAGCGCCATGTTTCGCTGAGGAGCGCACTCTCACCCATACGCACGCACAGTCCGGTGCGCGTTATTCCAGCCCCTCGCAGGTGCCGTGCTAGAGCGGGCATCCAGCCTGGTAGGAGGATGCCTGCGCAGCGCATCTGGTCGCCGGTACGCCTCCGAGGACCAGGCTACCCAACTCCCGCTCTACGCACGGCTACCATCAGGCCCCTGCACAACCCAGTCCGCCCTGTACAAGCACCCCGCTCGTGCAGGGCTACTAGTTCCATCCAGCCAGGACGGGTTGTGCAGGAGGTAAGATCAAGACCGCCTGTGCGCCTCCATAGCCCTGGGTTTCCAGCTCCTGTCTCTCGTGCGGACCCGGAAGTGCGTCAGCCCAGTCCGACTCGTCCTGTTCCCGCTCCCCGCACTAGCCTGGAGGTGCGTGTTCCCAATCTGGTACGTCCAGTACCAGCACCACGCACCAGGCTTCAAGTGTGTCATCCCAGTCCGACGTCGCTAGAGCTGCCCGTCAGTCAAGAGTCGCCCGAACTGCCCGTCAGTCAAGAGTCGCCCGAACTGCCCGTCAGTCAAGAGTCGCCCGAACTGCCCGTCAGTCAAGAGTCGCCCGAGCTGCCCAGTCAGTCAAGAGTCGCCCGAGCTGCCCGTCAGTCAAGAGTCGCCCGAGCTGCCCGTCAGTCAAGAGTCGCCCGAGCTGCCCGTCAGTCAAGAGTCGCCCGAGCTGCCCGTCAGTCAAGAGTCGCCCGAGCTGCCCGTCAGTCAAGAGTCGCCCGAGCTGCCCGTCAGTCAAGAGTCGCCCGAGCTGCCCGTCAGTCAAGAGTCGCCCGAGCTGCCCGTCAGTCAAGAGTCGCCCGAGCTGCCCGTCAGTCAAGAGTCGCCCGAGCTGCCCGTCAGTCAAGAGTCGCCCGAGCTGCCCGTCAGTGAGGAATCTCCAGAGCCGCCCGTCAGTGAAGAGTCGCCAGAGCCACCCACTAGTCAGGAGCTGCCAGAGTGGCCAGACTGCCCCGAGCTGCCAGAGTGGCCAGACTGCCCCGAGCTGCATGACTACCCCGAGCTGCCAGAGTGGCCCGACTGCCTGGAACGGCCAGAACCGGAGCCACCTCCAGATATAGGTGGGTTGGGGAGGGGGGGTGTAGCACAGTGCCGTCGTTGACGGCAGCCACCCTCCCTTCCCTCCCTTTAGTAGAGGGGAATTTTTTGTTTTGTTGTTGTTTGGGGTTGTTTTTCTTAAGGTGCTTCCGGGGTTATCACCTTTAGGGGGGGGGGGGGGGGGTACTGTCACGTCCTGGCCAGTATAAGGATTAATTTTCATTTTAGTTTGGTCAGGACGTGGCAGAGGGTATTTGATTTAGGTGGTTCAGGGTGGTGTGTTAGTTAGGAGGGCGTTTGATTTATTATTCCGGGGGTTTTGGGCACTGTTCCTTGTTTACGTATTTCTATGTTGATCTAGTTAGTTGTATGTCTATGTTTGGTTAATTGGGGTGGACTTCCAATTGAAGGCAGCTGTGTGGTGTTGCCTTTGATTGGAAGTCCTATATTAGTTGGGTGTGTTTGTCTGTTTATTGTGGGAGATTGTTCCGTGTATAGCATCAGGCCTACAGGACTGTTTATTGTCGGTGTGTTTCGTTTGTATACGTGTTTATTTTGGGTTTTCCTTCTTTCAATATAATAAAGAAGATGAGTTTACACATACCTGCGGCATTTTGGTCCTCCATTACCGACGACAACCGTGACAGATGTGTTAGTGTTCCCTTTATTTTTTTGAGCAGTGTATATAAGTGATAGGCTAATATTGTCACCCATCAGCCTATTTTTGATTTAATCTTGTCTTCACGGCGGCATCCCCTTTGTGGCCGTAATGCACCCTAAAAAAATCCAATGCGACGCAGGGGCAGCGGGAAAGAATACATGTAATCTATGCACTTAAATAGCGAATGGATGACGCTTTTCCCGTGATTCATTTTTCATGCCAGCCAGCTAGGCTATACTCCTGTTATAAAGATGAGCAATGTGCTTAATATTAGGAATGTTGAGAAATAAATATAGTAGGCTTAGCCTGTAGAAAGCTGATGGGATCCTCCTCTATTTAGTAGAGGCCATCACTCTGTTTTCTCATGCATTAGCATAGCCTATAGAAATGTTGCGCAACATCAGCTCATGGGCGTTCATGAAGTGTTTGATTAGATTTTTCATCACATTTGCATTGATGTCAGAGTGATTAAAGGGACACTAGAGAGCTGAGTAGCAGGCAGTTAGTAAGTTTGGTAGGCTACTAATGACCATCACCAGGATCAGAGCTTGGAGAACCCTAGTTACCGTGACTAAACGGTCACGTGGAATTTGACTGCCTTCATGACTTGTGTGGCGGGAATACAGTCACCGTAACAGCGCTACATGTAACTCCAACTCTCCACCTGACATTGGATACTTGGTTAATGTAATGTACCTTTAACAGCCATTGGATACTTGAATCCAAGACAATGAATTGTCCATGGGATGTTGTTGGAATTAATGATCAACTTAATATACTGTATCGCTCGTTCACAGAGTCGCAATTAACTTCTCAGCTTCGTGTAGAGAAGCCCCCTTATATTTCACTGTCTCAGTCCCTAAAGAAGAAATCCAGACATTCTTCATGCTAAACTTTATCTTGATCTTAGTTTTCCTCCCCTTAGAGATGAATACAATATGAAGAAAAACAAAAGGAAAGAGAAAAGACTGAAACCTTTTTATTTTGTTTTCTTCAAGGAAACCCCCAGTTGATACATGAAACCCTCTAAATTGTGAGGGTCTACCTCGAGTATAGATGTTGTAAGACTGGATTTTCTGACAGCCAACAAGAGGTTGGTCTCTTTGGCATTGATATTAAGCTTCAAGCCTTGAAATGTTATTGTACTGTGTGAATAAACAATGAAACCCAATCACAGGTGGATTTATGTTTGTAGTCTTCTTAGTAAAGTAGTACATTATTTATTTATAGTCGCTCTGATCAGAGCTAGCCTACCTGTCACACAGAAGGGCCATATGTGAGCTGATCTAGGATCCGTTGAGCTTTTTTGTCATAAAGAATAAGATAACATGGACACGGGAGACCTGATCCTAGATCACCATTCCTACTTTGAGACGCTTTATGAATAAAGGCCCAGATCAGATCTTACCTGTCAGACAGCAGAAAGGGGCAGATGTCAGGCACGGGAGGAGTGGTGGCTCGGAGCTTGGCCAGGGCCATGATATGTTCAAAGGTGATGTCTGTCTGCGTGCACATGTCCACCACGTCCACCACGTCCACTTCCTGAGTGGAGCTAACATGGCTGCCGCGGCCAGCAGTGTTCCTCCTGAGGACCTGCACCACAATGGGGTCCTTAGCAGAGCGGAACGCCTCCACTGCCTCGTCATGACTGGCCTTGGAGAGGTCCTTTCCATTCACCTGTACAGAACAGGAGATAATACAGTTCGAAATAAAGTTACTGTAAAGATACTGAAAGATTACAGTTACTGTAAAGTACTTTGTGACTACTGTTGATGTAGGGCTTTTCCTTCCCACTCACGTGTAAAAAAAACAGGGGAAGTTAAAGTTACTGTAACACTGTTTACTGAAGTCATGTAAAGACAAAAGCTACAGAGGACAGGAGAGGTTTGTCAGACACAGAACCATTAGGCAGTTGGCTTGTCAGTTTTGTCATGTGGTTAATCAGATAATACCTCACTATAAGCAGGGCGGTATTATACTACAAGTGTTGTGTGTCATTAGAACATATTACTAGATGACCAAAGCCATTGACTCATTGGTGTAAAGCCATGTCTAAGAGGATTTATGTCTATTAGTTTATTATGTGCGTCATGCCAATCTCATTTCAATATTTCACATAAGCAATAAGGGGAAAGAAATAGGAAAACTGTTAAGGAATGGATGATGTCAGTGGTTATGAGTTAATGGGCTGCCTGCAGTATGTGAGGTCTTTCCTCTGAGTTTTATTGATTTTATTTTTATTTTCACCTTTATTTAACCAGGTAGGCCAGTTGAGAACAAGTTCTCATTTATGACTGCGACCTGGCCAGGATAAATCAAAGCAGTGTGACAAAAACAACAACACAGAGTTACACATGGGATCAACAAACGTACAAACGTCAATAACACAATAGAAAAAGCTGTATACAGTGTGTGCAAGTGATCTAAGGAGGTAAGGCAATAAATAGGCCATAGTGGCGAAGTAATCACAATTTAGCAATTAACACTGGGGTGATAGATGTGCAGATGAGGATGTGCAAGTAGAAATACTGGTATGCAAAAGAGCAGAAAAACAAAAACTAATATGGGGATGAGGTAGTTAGTTGGTTGGATGGGCTATTTACAGATGGGCTGTGTACAGCTGAAGCGATCGGTAAACTGCTCTGAAAGCTGATTCTTAAACTGGAAGGAAAAGCGGCCAAAGGAGGTGTTGGCTTTGGGGAAGACCAGTGAAATATACATGCTGGAGTCCGTGCTACGGGTGGGTGTTGCTAAGGTGACCAGTCTTTCCTTTATTTAACTTGGCAAGTCAGTAAAGAACAAATTCTTATTTTCAATGACAGCCTAGGAACAGTGCTGCTTTATTCAGGGGCAGAATGACAGATTTTTAACTCATCAGCTCAGGGATTTGATCTTGCAACTTTCTGGTTACTAGTCCAACGCTCTAACCACTAAGCTACCTTGCCGCACCAGTGAGCTGAGATAAGGCGGAGCTTTACCTAGCAAAGACTTATAGATGACCTGAAGCCAGTGGGTTTGGCGACAAATATGTAGCGAGGGCCAACGAGAGCACACAGGTCGTAGTGGTAGGTAGTATATGGGGATTTGGTGACATAACGGATGGCACTGTGACAGACTGCATCCAATTTGCTGAGTAGATTGCTGGAGGCTATTTTGTAAATGACATCGCCGAAGTCAAGGATTGGTAGGATAGTCAGTTTTACAAGGGTATATTTGGCAGCATGAGGGAAGGAGGCTTTGTTGCAAAATAGGAAGCCGATTCTAGATTTAATTTTGGATTGGAGATGCTTAATATGAGTCTAGAAGAGGGTTTACAGTCTAGCCAGACACCTAGGTATTTATAGTTGTCCATATATTCTAAGTCAGAACCGTCCAGAGTAGTGATGCTAGTCGGGCAGGCGGGTGCAGGCAACAATCGGTTGAAGAGAGCAGTTGGAGGCCACGGAAGGAGTGTTGTATGGCATTGAAGCTCATTTGGAGGTTTGTTAACACAGTGTCCAAAGAAGGGCCAAAGAGTTGCTGGGAATTGAGGGGGATCTTTTGGGAGTTGTTGAGATTTGTGGGTTAAAGCAGGTTCCGTTCAGTGGCCATAAACATGACATGAGAGGGATAGCACCTGGGTACCCAATGGCCACTCCCTGATTCACTTGAACAAGCTTGATGTCATGTTCCTCGAAACACAGTAGATACCCAACTAACATTCTTATGGTGCTGAGGGTGTAGGGTAAAGTTGCACATAGAGGCTGATCTTGGGTCAGTTACGCATTTCCCCACTACACTGGTTTGGGTTAAGACTGATCCTATATCTGTACCTAGGGGAAACTTTACCCCGCAGCGGTGCTGAGACCATTGCAACATGACTAATAAGCTGATCACCACAACCACAGACATCTTATTGATTCCTAATAAAACAAACTCAATAAACAATGCGTACAAGAACAATAGGATAAACTGACGACATCAGTCAAGAGAAGACTTTGAGAAACAAATGTTTGAGTAAAGCCCTCGGTTATACACATTGACGATCCAGTAGTTCTACATCACTGACTCTATGCGTCGTCATGAGAGTCAGACAATAGACCTACCAAACAGAGTAAACTGTTTTCTGTCAGAGTGAAAAAACGTTTACACTGCAGCTGGCATCTATGGAGAAAATCACCGGTTCATTTAGCCCAGTAATTGGACTGGAAAGGTAAGCATGCCGAAATACCTCAGAGAATGTATTTTGGTATAAGGCAGAAAACAGAGATTATAATTTAGATAGCCTCTCCCAAAACGGTACACGCAGCACAATTCTCCTGCAGTTGTAATCAAATTATGGCATTCAGTTGTAGCATTTTGCCTGCAGGGCAGACCGTTCATGGAATACGTTGGAATGAAACGATAAACTGGGAAAGTTTGAAAAGATAACTTTCTCATCTGCATTACAAGTCAGTAGAACACGCAACAACACACCTCAGGCTCGCTACCAACGGTTTATCTTGATGTGCCACGTAGCGGACACTTCTCTCCAAAGTGACTACAGCATCGTGGGTAACTGAACCCACGACCTTGGCCATGCTCCTACTGCACCAACTGAACTGCACAGAATCACAGTATGTCAGTGACACGTCTGTCTCCGATGTCTGCATTCCCTCATCTCTAAGGACAGGTGTATCCGAGGGAGCTTTCACCTTGTTTCCATGATCAGGTCTTCTAATCAGAGAATGTTCTACAAACACACAACGTATTTCCAGCCACAACCGGAGGCGATAAATAAAGTGGTCCGTTCCTCTGTTATCTGGAGTGACCTTTGTGTGATGTGACGATGCATTAATCACCTGAGAGATAAACTGGGTCAACACATAGAGCTCCCATGGAGCAGTACGGCGACTGTAGAAGACTGTAGCGATCGCTCTCCTCCTTCCCACCATCCCTCCTCTCTCCTACACTCTCTTCCCCCCAAAATGTGCTTTTCTTTGTGGCCAGTCAGCAGTTGCTATATACTGCTACAGACCTCATATAGTGTGCTAAAAAAACTAGGACTTTGAATAATTAGGCTATCCCATATAGTAGCTAATTTTGGTCTGAACCAAGTCTCTCTCTCTGCCCCTCTCTCTCGCTCTGTCTCTCTCTCTGTCTCTCTCTCTCTGCCTCTCTCTCTCGCTCTGTCTCTCTCTCTCGCTCTCTCTCTCTATCAGTCTGAGGAGCCTAGCTAACTAATCTTGGAACAGAACAGCCTGAAGAATGAAACAAAGGAGTTGCGCCAGATAAATGAGGATGCCGATGGCATATGACAGTCCTGGAGAAAACTGATCACATTTCCAACCAACCAGCTCTCCCTTTGGTCTCTGGTCCAGTCTGTCCTGCCTGGGCTCTCGACTGCGTTCCAAATAGCACACTATTCCCTATATAGTGCAATACTTTTGACCAGAGCCCTATCGAAGCAAAGGAAACACACACACACACACTCACACACACACACACACACACACACACACACACACACACACACACACACACACACACACACACACACACACACACACACACACACACACACACACACACACACACACACACACACACACACACGTCAACACCAGAGAGGAGAATGGAGGGATTTTCTCTTTAGTAGATTTTCACCAGGATGGTCCAGATGGAACAATTAATCTCCAATCAACAAACTGAATATTAACTAACTCAGGCTGTCCCACTGGGCACAGACATTAATTTAGGATTTACATTTGGTTGAGTTGTCAACTAACGTGAATTCAACATGAAATCAACAAAACATTTCACCATGACATTGGATTTAGGTTAAAAGTGGGGTGATTTTTTTTTAAAAATTTCATCACAGTTTTCCTCTATGATTCAACATCACCACATTTAATATTTGTTGTTGAAGTGACGTGGCAACAACGTTGATTCAACCAGTTTTTGCGCATTGGAGTGTGTCAGTGTACGAGTTGTATCTCCTGTATATACTCACTGCCCTGGTTAGTGTGGATCTGTCCATCTATTCAATTTGTAACTATAGTTAGATATTCATACAGCCTTTTATGATTTCATCACACAGATTTCATCACAGTTCAACTATCATAATCTCTACATTTACATTTGAGTCACTTAGCAGATGCTCTTATCCAGAGCGACTTACAGTTAGTGCATTCATCTTGAGATAGCTAGGTGTGTCAACCTCTACTCTCCAGCGTGCATACAAAGCATGCAAATCCATATTCATTCAAAAACACACACTGGTAAACAAAAGCTGTTCGCAACAAATTATTTAGCAGAACTCTAGTGTTGATAGTTTCAAACCGTAGCTCCAAGAAGCGCCACATGTCCACAACAGCTCCATTCATTCATAAAGAGTCAATATGAATTATTAAGCTGTAGCAACAGACAGCAACTTTGTTGGTTCATAGCAATGACTGTATGCTTCCAAGGCCAATGGCAATTTGAAATATCAATGGACTTGGAGAGAAAAAAGGGACACCGTGGTATTCAGGGACGGAGGGATGAAGGGCTGGAACAATTGAATGTATGGAGCGTGCCAGATCTGTTTTGTGTTTGCCGATGGATACACAACGGTGTTTTCCTTCAAAGCCCACGAGAGGACGACCATCGCCTCTCACAACAAACGCAATGCACTGGCTTACTGGAGTGAAATGGCAAGATGAAACCTGTTTTCGCTCTCACTCTCTCTATTGACAGAGAGTGCGGAAAAAAACCCGAAAATACTTCCTGTCCAACCATAAAAAAATTTAATAGGTGCGATTTAGGGAAGCAAGATTTAGACCAAATCACTGCCATTTGTTGAAGACTTTAAACAGATATTTACCCCATGGTTCTATGAAACGTAGCTGAAGAGGCAAAGTATCTCATCTCCCCTCATAGAGCTATCTAGAATCAAACCTCAGATGAAGGTACAAGGGAGGGAGAGTACAGGCTTTGACTAGAGGCTTTGCCTCCTTAGTCGGCTCTGCTTCACTCTCAGTGTTTTGTCTCACAGACTCCCCATCATTATCTTCACAAAGTCAATGTCCGCGCCCACTATGAAATAAAATTAGCATAATAAAAAAATCCCGGTCAAAATCCGTATCTTTAAGCTAGAGATTTCTGTTTCTCTGCATGGGCTGCATCTCAATCCACCACATCCGCCGATGCCGGCCTTCCGCATCTGCGCTGGAAGGTGGCAGAGCTACAGCGGTGTTTGTCAGAGCTTTCCTGAGGTTTCTTATACCTCACAGATATAGGAGAGACACTTCAAAACATACATCCTTTTGGTTTATATTTTTGGACTATCTGTTTTGCCATGTATGAATGGCTTACTCAATGTGTTGTTATGGGGTAATAGCGCTAAGGCCAAATTCAATGTTTCATCAAATATTTATTTGATACCTACTGTACAGGGGTCCCAAAATGGAAAATCAAACAGCTAAATGTTCCATGGTATGACCATCTTAAAACAATTCCATATGTTAGCTTAGCAGACCCCCCCCTCCAAAGGCTAAGTCTCTAGGGGACAGAGCAGACTCTACTGACAGACAGGTGGGGAAGCAGACAGGGCTTTATCCACTAAGATGTCAACTTCAGCCGTGTCTGATGCCTCTGTGTGTGTGTGTGTGTGTTGCTGTGTGCCAGAGTGTTTCAGTCAGTGGGTAACGGCAGCAGGCGTAAAGCTCCTCTCAGCTAGCATGGATTACTGACAGGGACCGGAGTGATTGATGTACTTCTGCTCTGTGAAAGGCAATAGCAGCTCGGGGCCATAGACTCTAATATACTATTAGCTTTTTATGGTTTACAATAAACCACATACATAGTTGAACTGCCTCAGCGCCCCACACGGTGTGTTAATGAAGTGTTTTTATTTGTAATTTAAGATAGTTTAGATGAGGTTCTCTTGTATATCGGATCACAAGCAGGTCCATTTCTAAAAGACTGCTTTCTTCTGCAGTAGATAGAGCACATGCTATTTGTAATTATAGAGACTTTAAATGCCCTTTTATGTCTTTTGAATCACTGACATGCAGGTAAAGGATTACCATTACGTGTATTGAATTGGAAAGACTAATTTCTTCAGGGCAGTAGATGCATATCTCTGCTGTGAAATGTCTCCTTTATCATACTGGTTCAGTTTGAGTGGCAGCCTTGTGGGCTTTATTAAGCATATGCAGGCACCCAGACAGACGGAGAGAGAGAGAAAGAGATGGAGAGAGAGAGAGAGTAACATGTAGGTCATTCAGCCTCTGGAGCATAGCGCTTACAGCCGTTGATTACACGGCTGTTCCATCAACCCCCTGTGGGGACAGGTGAGACGGCCCCAGAGCGATAGGACAAGGCCAGCTGTGTGGAGACAGCAGATAAAGCTGGAGCTGTACAGGATGGAGGACGGAGGAGTTTACCCACCCGCCAGAGAAGATGAAGAGGGAAGATAAGGAGCCTTGGTCTGTACAGCTGTGCTCCATAGATATGGCTACTGCAACCACAGGACAGTGGCTTGAAGTCACGCATTGCTAATAGAAAAAATGGTGTGTGTGTGTGTGTGTGTGTGTGTGTGGTGTGTGTGTGTGTGTGTGTGTGTGTGTGTGTGTGTGAGAACAGCATTACGTCAGCCACAGTTTTCCCCAACTGGGCTAGACAACAATAGGATTCACAACACAATGAGGAGGGAGGGTACTCAGCCTCAGTGCTGCCAGCTACTGTGTGATGCTCCAAGTTCATTAATGAATAGCAAATGCACTGTCAACTGCCGTCTTTGAGCTATAATATGCAGGTGAAAAATTGAGCAATTGAGAAGTGGCATAAAATTCCCCCTCCTGTTTCCTCAGAGGTAATTCCCTATTGTGGTCTGTGATTGTCAAGTGAATGTGACTGCTGCCCTGCTCTCTACCCCATCTCGGCGAAGAAAGAAGTGTGTGTGTGTGTGTGTGTGTGTGTGTGTGTGTGTGTGTGTGTGTGTGTGTGTGTGTGTGTGTGTGTGTGCACGCAGAACAAGGTTGGGATTCCTAATCGCAACGCCAAAATGTCTCATTTCAATAATAAGTAAAACAGGAGCTGCGGTTCACTACAGTTAAGACGTTATGACTGCATAATCGAGAGAGAGAGAGCGAGAGAGAAAGCGAGAGAGAACGCGAGAGAGAGAAAGCAAGAGAGAAAGCGAGAGAGAAAGTGAAAGAGAGAGAGAGAGAGAGAGAGAGAGAGAGAGAGAGAGAGAGACTCTATGAGCGATTCCCCAAGCTACATCTCTAACCACTATCCTTGCTGCTCCAGTGACATGGAACTGCAGTAAAAAAAGACCAGCAGCCCACTGGGGAAATCTGACAATCCACCCCAACATCTCAACATGAACCAACTAACATCCCTCCTTTAACCCTTCGCCTATGGTAAGTCCCAAACGGCACCCTATTCCCTAAATAGTGCACCCTATTCCCCATATAGTGGGCCCTGGTCAAAAGTAGTGCACTATATGGGAAATAGGGTTCTATTTGGGAGTCAGCCAACACAAAATACACTGCATAAGTGACTCCCGGGCTGTGTTTCACATTAAAATAACTACTCGTTTGGTCTTTCTGTCTGGAGTTTTATGTCCGTGAAACATTTGATCAATTCCACCTATTTTCTCTCTCTAAACTCAGCCTTATAACCGATAGAGTGATGCTCACTTTGTTGCATAACACCCTCGCACCCTAAATCCCCATATCTGTTGTCCACTTGCACTGTGATCCATGGGCGTCCTTAAATAGATTCTTCTGTACTTTTGAATACGTTTTAGCTGGTAGTTCTGAAAGTAGCGCTAACGGGTCAAAAGTGGTCCCCAAAAATTGTGTCACTTATGTGCACCATTTCATTGCTCTCTCTTTCTCTCGCTCGGCTGCGTGTGCATCTTGCTGGCTTTCACTCAAATAGCGAGGGGCTGAACCTCATTGTGTTTCCCCCCGACGTGGGGGAAAATGTAGAGAAAACGGCGCTGCACAGCTTCCAGTGAACAGTCACTTTTAAACTAGTGATTTCGTGGCTAATTGAGGTAAAATAGTAATTCTGCTCCTAGATTATGCATGTATGAACAACACATTGACACATTCGACCCAAAGTGAGAGGTTTAAGAAAGACTTACTAGTCGCCAAAGTTCCGGAGCATGTCTTTTAGCAAGTGGTTTGTGTTATCTAATTTGAAGACGTTGCAGTAATTCCTATGCAAAGATAACTATTACAAAGCGTGGCAATCTATTCCAGCCCTGACCTATGTTCAATTTCAAAGACGTTACATTTAACAATAGGCAAAGACAGCCCCTTGAATTTGAATGGATTGTGCAATGATCTTTATAAAGAAACCATCCACAACAACCAACCATTATATCTCCTCTGCTCTAGGCTGGGGGTGATGGAGGGAGGCCCACTGCTAGTCTCTGGCAGGCTGCTTCGGGGTCATTTTCTGCTGGGTTAATGTAATACAGAGAGCCTGAAGAGCACCAGCCTCCGGGTCTGGAAAGATAAGCATTCTACCCAAGAAAAATCACATGTAATCAAACACATACAGTAGCCACACAGTATGCAGGCACACACAGCTGAGTTAATAGTACGTCATGCATAGGAAAGATCGTTAAGCATTGAACACATTTTTTCAATTATAGTCCACATAGGTGTAACTGGATATTGTATTGTTGCTTGGGCTTAACGCTTCTAAGGTGCACCTGAAGCAAAAAGACTGCATCCCAAATGGCACCCTATTTCCTACATAGTGCCCTAGTCAAAAGTAGTGCACTATATAGGAAATGGGGTGCCAATTGGGATGCAGCCATAATATCTCCCATGTTCAGCAGCTTATTGCCACTTTAGCATGAAATTAGATCAATAAACTATTTAATCTTCATCACTAACAGATTACCGGCAAATACGAGGAGCATAATTACACTTATGCTATTTCGGCTGAGTTATGAATTTCTACTGCTGTGGATTCCAAAGAGTGCGTCTGTGGAGAGAGTGTGTGTGTGTGTGTGTGGGTGTGTATGTTAGTCAGCTTTTTCAAGGTTAATGACACACGTACAGTATGTAGATAGTGTAAAATTATTTAGAGATGCATAGTTAACTTCTCTGCTTTCAATGCCACGTCTTACTATCTTCAAATTAGTTTTAATCTAAAAGATAGTGAGGATGTCAAATTACAGAGAATTACACCACTTGCCTAAATGACTAAATAATGGCTATACAGCCTCCTTGGTGATGAGTGATAATGGCTGTAGCTATATGTTGTACAAATCAGCAAAACAGCCAGGCAGCTTGGTGTAGAAAGATGTAAGGAAGTAATGGTGGCACCCATTTGCTGACTGTGTAAAACTAGGAGGAGAGGGTACTGTCATGGAACACCTCTTCTCTTCATGCTGTATCTTCGAAGAGAGGAGGGAGGAGAAAAGAGAGGAGGGAGGAGAAAAGAGAGGAGAAATTAGAAAAGAAAGGAGTGGCCTGCGTAGTAAATTGTTGTTGTCCTATGTCGCTGTGGCAAAAGATGGCACCAACATGTTTGTGTTCAATTCTGTGCTACTGCCCAGAAACTCTCTTCCCTCTCCAACACTGAAGGGAGATTTAGGCTATAGTCCCAGAGCTGTGTTTGTACAGTATAAGGCACAGTTAACAATTGGCACCAACATGTTTCCATTCAAATCTGTATTGTTGCCCAATAAACTCTCTCCCCTTTCCAACACACTGAGTGAAGACAATATTTGGACAGCATACAGCCAGGTAGCAGACAGAGAGCACCTGCTGTCGCAATGGGATGCCAATCGCATGCATGTCATTCAGAAACCAACCAGGTAGGATTCTAAAGCTTCCTTCCTCAACATTATTAACATGCACTTCCTTCCTTCTTGGCACTTAAAGCAGCGCATCACAACACACTGGAGGCAATTAGCATGGGACGAGCATTATTTACATAATGCCAGACGCCACAACGCAATGCAGCTCATAACAACGTCTCGTCCGACTCCTCGCCAGCCCCACCACACACACACACACATCCCCTCGTCTCTGTTGTTGTCACATGGTTGCCACTGCAGCCCACCACTCATCAAGGAACGGGGGGGGGGAAGGGGGGTAATGAGGAAGGGGGTCATAAGGGTGGCACGTGAGTTTTAAGATTCAACATAATAAACGGGGGGAGTTTGACGGGTCACTCAGGACCCCTGCAGTTGCCCATTGATCTGCCTGTTAGGTGGGTAATTGGGAGCTGTGTGAAGCAGAGAGCTAAGGGACTCTGTCTTTATGGTAGAACCAAAGGGGAGAGAGAAAGAGAAAGAGAGAGAGAGAGAGAGAGAGAGAGAGAGAGAGAGAGAGAGAGAGAGAGAGAGAGAGAGAGAGAGAGAGGACATCAACTTTGTTTCCAATCCTCGTCCACCTGCTGAAAAATTAAGTATTCTCACGATACCGATCTCTCTTCACGGCATGCAATTGTGGTCATCCTGTGCTTCAGGCTGCTGTTTTAACCCCTTTCTACACATAGTCCAATTAGTGTCCCCTTACAATGTCAATGTCAACAACCACGATAGACATGACAAGAGGAAAGAGCAGTAAAAACCAGATTGCCCTGAGGACTGACAGCCAACAGCCCTGGTCAATCCTGCCCACGCCATAGAGAACAGTAGGCCATGATTACTGATGGTAGCTCAGCGGCTAGAGGGTTCTGATACCCCATTCACAGCCAGGCATGACCAAATCAAATGTTATTGGTCACATACACATGGTTAGCAGATGTTATTGCGAGTGTAGCGAAATGCTTGTGCTTCTAGTTCCGACAGTGCAGCAATATCTAACATGTAATCAAACAATTCCACAACAACTACCTAATCCACACAAATCTAAGTAAAGGAATGGAATAAGAATATATACATATAAATATAAATATATGGATGAGCGATGACAGAGCGGCATAGGCAGGATGCAATAGATGGTATAAAATACAGTATATACTGTACATATGAGATGAGTAATGCAAGATATGTAAACATTATTAAAGTGGCATTATTAAAGTGACTAGTGATCCATTTATTAAAGTCGGAGGTAGCCCAGTGGTTAGAGTGTTGGGCCAGTAACCGAAAGGTCCACTTGAATCCCCGAGCTGAGAAGGTCAAAATCTGTCGTTCTGCCCCTGAACAAGGCAGTAAACCCACTGTTCCCCGATAGGCCGTCATTGTAAATAAGAATTTGTTCTTAACTGACTTGCCTAGTTAGATAAAGGTGAAGAAAAATTTTTTAAGTAAAAACTTTTTTTAATGATTTGAAGTCTGTAGGCAGCAGCCTCTCTGTGTTAGTGATGGCAGTTTAACAGTCTGATGGCCTTGAGATAGAAGCTGTTTTTCAGTCTCTCAGTCCCAGCTTTGATGCACCTGTCCTGACCTTGCCTTCTGGATGATAGCGGGGTGAACAGGCAGTGGCTCGGGTGGTTGTTCTCCTTGATGACCCTGTGTGTATGTGTGTGTACCAGCGCTCCAAACTCATCTCCTGATCTTAATTCAGGGACAGGCAATGACTGAAGGAGGGAGGGAGAGGAGGTGGAATGTGTGATAGGAAAACCATCTTGGTCTGATTTAGTGTCAGAGTTCCAGAGCAAAGAAGACTCTCACTTGTTCAATGAGTAAATAAGAGGATATGGGGACTGAACTACTGTGCTGGTCCAAACGCATCTTCCTCCACTTTTCAATAGATGCAATGGGGAGTTGAAAGAGTCCCAGAATGTCAACAGTGAGTCGGGGATGGCCGATACCTGTATTTGGTAATCTGATTATAATTTTAAAATGTAGTTAATGAAGCCCTTTAAACTTGATGTGAAGAAAACAGCATGTTGCAGAGCCACTTTACTTCCAAACGACGGAATCAAAGGAGTGAACAAGATCAATGATCAAGCGTCCAACTCCCAATGAATAGTCGAGCTGTTCACAATTAGGACGGCATTTACAATGAGACAATGATGGAGTCCCCTGTGATAATCTTTAACATGCACAGACTGGGGAACACATTGCAATGAACACGATTAAAAAAAGGGGGCATTATCTCTGAAGAATGATCACAAATGTAATCAATCTTCTTCACAGGCAGATTCCCTTTGCTTTTATTCGTTCTCTGCATAGTGAAGAGAGTTAGGGTGGAGATGGAGTCAGGCAAAATCTGTCTTTCTCTGGAGTCTAATCCCCTTTTCCTTTCCTTTGCTCTACTCATCCCTCTCTCCTACTCTTCTCTCCTCCCAACTCACCTCTTCTCTCTTCTCCTCCTACTCTCACCTCACCGCTCTCCTCTTCAGGTTACCCAGTCAATGAAACAAAGGGAGCACAGAGAAGATTGGATCTGATTCACGGGCTCGGAGATGCATCTCCTGCTGGGTTTAAATGTTGCTGATTGCATAGTGGAAACAAAGGAAACAGAACTAATACTCATTGACGCTGAGGTAGACATTAATCCTGTAACTGCACTACTGTTCCTGTGTATTGGAGGGAGAAAGGGAATGCCAGACTAGGATCAGTTATTTCTCAGACGTGCCTCTTTTCGACATGTTCTTACGGAGTAAAGAGAAATACTATCTAGTAGTGACAAGCATTTTCCTCTATATTGTTATACTTAAAGTGGCACTCCAGTCTCCTTTTCACCTCATTTGGTGGTGAGGGTATGCAATAGCTCCTTCACACTGATCCTCAACACTGGGGCCCCATAAGGCTTTGTGGTCAGCCCCATCCTGTACTCCCTGTTCACCCATGACTGCGTGGCCACGCACAACTCCAACTCAATCATCAAGTTTGCTGATGACAGGACAACGGTAGGCCTGATTACCAACAATGATGAGACAGCCTACAGGGAGGAGGTCAGAGCCCTGGTGGAGTGGTGCCAGGAAAATAACCTCTCCCTCAATGTCACCAAACCGAAGGAGCTGATGGTGGACTACAGGAGACAGAAGAAGGAGCACGCCCCCCGACATCCTCATCAATGGGGCTGCAGTGGATAGGGTGGACCGCAAGTCACTACAGAGGGTAGCGCGTACGGCCCAGTACATCACCGGGGCCAAGCTTCCTGCCATCCAGGACCTCTTTACCAGGCGGTGTCAGAGGAAGGCCCTAAAAATTGTCAAAGACTCCAGCCACCCCTAGTCATAGACTGTTCTCTCTGCTACCGCACGGCAAGCGGTACCGGAGCGCCAAGTCTAGGTCCAAGAGGCTTCTAAACAGCTTCTACCCCCAAGCCATAAGACTCCTGAACATCTAATCAAATGGCTACCCAGACTATTTGCATCCCCCCCCCCTTCTACGCTGCTGCTACTCTCTGTTATTATCTATACATAGTCACTTTAATAACTCTACCTACATGTACATATTACCTACATTACCTCGACACCGGTGCCCACACACATTGACTCTGCACCGGTACCCCATGTATATAGTCCCGCTACTGTTATTTACTGCTGCTCTTTAATTATTTGTTATTCTTATCTCTTACTTTTTGGGGGGGTATTTTCTTAGAACTGCATTGTTGGTTAAGGGCTTGTAAGTAAGCACTTCACTGTAAGGTCTACATCTGTTGTGTTCGGCGCATGTGACAAATACAATTTGATTTGATTTGAAACGCTCGGCGTGCACATCACAGAGGACCCTAAATGATCTCGCCACACCGACACCGTAGTGAAGAAGGCACAAAAGCACCTCTACAAACTTAGGTGGCTGAAGAAATTCGGCATGGCCCCTAAGCCCCTTACAAACTTCTACAGATGCACTATTGAGATCATTCTATCGGGATGCATCACCGCCTGGTACGCCAACTGCATCGCCCTCAACAGCATGGCTCTCCAGAGGGTGGTGCGGTCAGCCCATCATCGGGGTTACACTGCCTGCCCTCCAGGACATTTACCGCACTCGGTGTCAAAGGAAAGCCAGGAAGATCATTAAGGACCTCAGTCACCCAGGCAACAGACTGTTTACTCGGGAACCATCTAGCAGACGGAGTCAGCACCGGTGCATCAGTGCCAAGACGGAGAGACTAAAAAAAACGCTTCTATTACAGCCATCACTAGCCATCGACCAGGTGATGCACACTGACTCACACAAACACACACACGTAATCCTAACAAACACACTCTCACACACACAATCCTTTGCCAAGATAACCCATCCACCTGACAGGTGTGGCATATCAAGAAGCTGATAAAAAGCATGATCATTACACAGGTGCACCTTGTGCTGGGGACAATAAAAGGTCACTCTAAAATGTGCAGTTTTGTCACACAACACAAAGCCTCAGATGTCTCAAGTTTTGAGGGAGCATGCAATTGGCATGCTGACTGCAGGAATGTCCACCAGACCTGTTGCCAGAGAATGTAATGTTAATTTCTCTACCATAAGCTGCCTCCAACATCGCTTTGGCGAATTTGGCAGTACGTCCAACCAGCCTCACAACCGCAGACAACGCGTAACCACGCCAGCTTAGGACCTCCACATCTGGCTTCTTTACCTGCGGAATCGCCTGAGACCAGCCACCGGACAACTGACGAAACTGTGGGTTTGCACAACTGAATTATTGCACAAACTGTCAGAAACCGTCTCGGGGAAGAAAGGAGACATCAACTTTGATTCCAATCCTCGTCCACCTGCTGAAACTTGAAAAAATAAGTATTCTCACGATACCGATCTCTTTACGTCACGATATACATACAGCATGCAATTGTGGTTGTCTTGTGCTTCAGGCTGCTGTTTTAACACCCTTTAGAACCCATAGTGGCTGTCAATGGCTTTTCTTTAAATTACTATAGTGGCCGTGAACGGCCTTGTTTTTATTAATAATATCTGTGTCAATATCGCAAAATTAACTTGCTAACAACCTGTTGTGATATTCGGGTGGCTGTTGTCATCAAGCAGAAGCCGGAAACAGGGTATGCTGTCACTTAACTTTTCAAAGTTGTTTTAACTTCATTACTCAAAAGGACAGCACCGAAGCAAACATGACGTTTCACTGTGAAGAGGCTTTATCTATGTTGGTTGGTGATACGGATTCGCACAAGTCCTTGCACTTTGAAAAGCGATGAAGTTTAGGTGAGTGAAATAAGTAAACAGCAGATATATGTTTGGGGTTGTCGATGTTTGACGCTGTAACACTTGGGGAATAGCTCACAGATTAGCAAGTCCTGTCATGTCATGATAACTTGGTTGGTACAGGTGAGCACATCAGCGGTGGAGCTCGAATGATTGCTCTCTGTCTCATAGAAATAGTTGCAGTGTTTAGCTGTATGTAGTCAGCAAAGTAGTTGGTTGTTTTGTCTTATTTCTACCGATATAATTTATATGGAAACGGCCCAAGCTTCTTGCTATAGCTAGCTAGCTAACTAGCTAGTCTGTCAGGCAAGAAAATGTGTGTGTAGCGATACATTTGGGAGGCATGTAACTGTATCACACAATGTATTATGGAAACCCGTTATTATGAAGAGAGTATTGTATGGTTGAGAAAAAGAAAGAGAGGAAGGAAGAGAGAGACAGTGTGAAAGGGAGAGAGAGAGATTATGTTCCTTGTATCCTATTTGTTGCTCCTCTCACTCTGTTACTCTGTTCCTCTCGGTCAGGGAAAGTGAAGGGAGTGATGTGGAGAGTCAGGGCTCAGCAGCAAAAGGCAGGGAGGAAGATGAGTTAGAGATGATTGGAGGGATAAAGATGAGGAGGGAGGAGTGGAGCGAGAGGAAAGTGGAGGGAGAGAGGAAGAGGAGAGTGAGGAGGAGGGAGAGAGGAAGAGGAGAGTGAATGAGAGGAGAGTAGAGGGGAAGAGGAGAGTGAAGAGGAGGAGAGTGGAGGGAGAGGAACATGTAGAAGGAGAGGAGGAGGAAGCAGAGGGAGAAGAGGAAGCAGAGAAAGAGGAGGATGAAGAGAGAGAGGGGAAGAGGGAGAGCACACCCGAGAGGGGAGCCTACGTTTCCATGGCATGTGTCTGCCCTAAGTCCCACCATTCACCCTTGTACCACACAGCCTGGACCTAAAGTTACAGTGGCAGGGGTTTTGGAGTTGTTTTGAAAAGTGGTAGGAACTTATATCTGTTCCAGAGGTTGTAATGGATTACAACAAGAAAATGGGCAGGGTTGGCCATCTTGACCAGCTGAGGAGCTATTCAAATATTGGACACACAGGCAGAAAATGGTGGAAGTATGTGTTTTGGGGAATGCTCAACAATTCCATCATAAATGCGTACATTGCGTGAGGGGACCCTGCAAAGGCCCCTCCCCAGAAACTGCAGGCTCTGGTCCCTGAAGGCATTCAAAATGCAGCTTGTGCATTCACTTTGTGATATATCTACAATGGCAGGAAGAGGGGAGCCAAGAGTGTGGCACCAGGGAGTGTGGACCGAGTTGTAACTCATTTGAAAGTAGGTGAAGTTTGAAGGGTGCAAGAGAGGGTGTGTGGGGTGCATCCGGAGTGGGAGATGTGTAGAAACCTCCTTTGGTTGCTCTACATTTTCTCTGCCACTTTGCACTAAAGTGACAGTGTGAAATATGAATTTGTCCGACAAATCTTTTATTGTATCAACAGTTGTGTTTTATATCTTCTTTATCTGTCTCTATCTAATACTTGTTGCATTCAATGAATACTTTCTGAATATTGTCCTCGGGTCACATTTTGGATATTTGTGGTTGTGCTCTAAAACTAAGTTAACTTGTAATTGTCATTTGTTCTTTGTTTTTGAGCTATGTCTGTATGTTTGAAATGTCTGCAAAAATGTGCTATATCTTGAAAATTCGCAGTAATTTACAGCAGCATTCTAGAATTCAATTGGGGTCTAAAGGGTTAACCCCTTTTATACACATCCACCAAGTGCAGTTAGTGCCACCTCACAATGCCAATGTCAACAACCACCATAGACATGACAAGAGGAAAGATCAGTAACTGATAGCCAACGGACAGCCAACAGCCCTGGTCCAACCTGCCCAAGCCACAGAGAACAATAGGCCATGATACTGATGGTAGAGAGTGGCTAGAGGGTTCTGATACCTCATTCACAGGCAGTCCAGGCATGACCCTGTGTGTATGTGTGTGTGACCCAGCGCTCAAAACTCATCTCCTGATCTTAATTCAGGTCCAGGTAATGACTGAAGGAGGGAGGGAGCGGAAGTGGAGTGTGTGACAGGAAAATCGTCTTGGTCTGATTTCGTGTCAGAGTGCCAGCGCACTTGTTCAATGTGTAAATAACAAGTTAGACACTACAGAGCAGTGGCGACCCATCATTCAGGGTTCTGAATTGGTGTACAGGGAGAATACTGTAAGAACGGCCCATGTTCTGAATTCTGTCGCTGTACATTTCAAAAGTGCTGAACAAATAGTTATATTGACTACGTCCGTCCTAGCTCGCTCATTAATATCTTAATCGAAATTATGGATTGCCTCTTGTCGTCCCCTTATGCCATAGTTTGTACATCTCAATTGTCAGTAGAAACCACATTTGTTTAAGCAAATCAGTCATATCAGCTATGTTTTTTTAAAAGGCAGTAAATGAGGCAGAATGAACTGTTATGCTGCCAGACAAGGCTCCACTGATAGCCAGGTGTAGCAGTGGTAAGGATTCACTCCATGGTGATGTAAAGAAAGCTCTGCTGTTGTGACAGCTTTATGTAGGCCCTAACGTTTTGTGGGCACCGTTTGTCACCGTTATAGTGCAATTAATGTGTTGTGTTGTGTTGTGTAGTGGCTTTGCTGGCATGCATCTAAAAAAAATGTTGGGGGGGGTTTGCCCCAACAAGATTTACATGCTAAAATCACAACTGCTCCAGAGCAAAGGCTGAGGGGGATATAGGGACTGAACTACTGTGCTGGTCCAAACGCATCTTCCTCCACTTTTCAATAGATGCAATGGGGAGTTGAAAGAGTCCCAGAATGTCAACAGTGAGTCGGGGATGGCCGATACCTGTATTTGGTATTCTGATTATAATTTTAAAATGTAGTTAATGAAGCCCTTTAAACTTGATGTGAAGAAAACAGCATGTTGCAGGGCCAATTTACTTCCAAACGACGGAATCAAAGGAGTGAACAAGATCAATGATCAAGCGTCCAACTCCCAATGAATAGTCGAGCTGTTCACAATTAGGACGGCATTTACAATGAGACAATGACGGAGTCCCCTGTGATAATCTTTAACATGCACAGACTGGGGAACACATTGCAATAAACACGATTAAAAAGAGGGGACATTATCTCTGAAGAATGATCACAAATGTAATCAATCTTCTTCACAGGCAGATTCCCTTTGCTTTTATTCGTTCTCTGCATAGTGAAGAGAGTTAGGGTGGAGATGGAGCCAGGCAAAATCTGTCTTTCTCTGGAGTCTAATCCCCTTTTCCTTTCCTCATCCCTCTCTCCTCTCCTCCCCACTCACATCTTCTCTTTTCTCCTCCTACCCTCATCTCACTGCTGTCCTCTTCAGGTTATTCAGTCAATTAAACAAAGTAAGTGAAGAGAAGATTGAATATGATTCACAGGCTCGGAGATGCAATGCACCTTATGTGACTTGTTAAGCACAGTTTTACTCCTGAACTTATTTAGGCTTACCATAACAAAGTGGTTGAATACATATTGACTCAAGACATTTCAGCTTTACATTTTTTATTCATTTGTAAACATTTTGAAAAACATAATTCCACTTTAACATTATGGGGCATTGTGTGTAGGCCAGTCACACTAATTCTCAATTTAATACATTTTAAATTCAGGCTGTAACACAGCAAAATGTGGAAAATGTCAAGGGATGTGAATACTTTCTGAAGGCATTGTATGTATCCGCAGTTAATGGAATTAGCCACAAATAAATGAATAGCAAACTGATGTCACCAGGTTCATTCTAAGTGTAATGAAATTACAAACTTTAGAATCCTTTTTAAAACTCAAAAAATTGCCATTTCCTGCTCTGCAGGAACATTCCCAGTAACAAAAGAGTGATCAAATTAAGATCCATATCTACAACACGATAAAAGCAGACACTCCTTGAGGTCACACCTAGGGCTGAATATTTCCACGGTATTTTACAAATGTTCCATCCTGAGAATACATCACTTTTCTCCCGGGTAACCCGGTATTTCCAGATAAAACCGGAAGTGTCATCCAGAAGCATATAAAGCATATCAATTGGTTTATATCTGGATTTGATTAGATCAAAATGTTACATTACATTTTTGTGAGTCCTACATAAAGAATTTTTGGTAGATAGGCTGTTGGTCAACCAACATTTTTTTTGTCAAGCATAATAAAATATATAGACAGTACTAGTCAAAATTTGGGATACACATACTCATTCCAAAGCTTTTCTTTTTTTTGTTGCTATTTTCTACATTGTAGAATAATAGTTAAACATCAAAACTATGAAATAACACATATGGAATCATGTAGTAACCAAAAAAGTGTTAAACAAATCAAAATATATTTTATATTTGAGATTCTTCAACGTAGCCACCCTTTGCCTTGATGACATTTTTTCACACTCTTGGCATTCTCTCAACCAGCTTCATGAGGTTGTCAACTGGAATGCATTCAATTAACCTTGTTAAAAAAGTGGAATTTCTGTACTTCTTAATGTGTTTGAGCCAATCAGTTGTGTTGTGACAAGGTAGGGGTGGTATACAGAAGATAGCCCTATTTGGTAAAAGACCAAGTCCATATTATGGCAAGAACAGCTCAAATAAGCAAAGAGAAACGATAGTCCATCATTACTTTAAGACATGAAGGTCAGTCAATCCGGAAAATGTCAAGAACTTTGAAAGTTGCTTCAAGTACAGTCGCAAAAACCATCAAGCGCTATGATGAAACTGGTTCTCATGAGGACCGCCACAAGAAAGGAAGACCCAGAGTTACCTCTGCTGCAGAGGATACGTTCATTCGAGTTAACCGCACCTCAGATTGCAGCCCAAATAAATGCTTCACAGAGTTTAAGTAACAGACATATCTCAACATCAACTGTTCAGAGGAGACTGCGTGAATCAGGCCTTCATGGTCGAATTGCTGCAAAGAAACCACTACTAAAGGACACCAATAAGAAGAAGAGACTTGCTTGGGCCAAGAAACACGAGCAATGGACATTAGACTGGTGGAAATCTGTCCTTTGGTCTAATGAGTCCAAATGTGAGATTTTTGGTTCCAACTGCCATGTCTTTGTGAGACGCAGAGTAGGTGAACGGATGATCTCCGCATGTGTGGTTCCCACCGTGAAGCATGGAGGAGGAGGTGTGATGGTGTGGGGGTGCTTTGCTGGTGACACTGTAAGTGATTTATTTAGAATTCAATGCACACTTAACCAGCATGGCTACCACAGCATTGTGCAGTGATACGCCATCCAATGTGGTTTGCGCTTAGTGGGACTATCATTTGTTTTTCAACAGGACAATGACCCAACACACCTCCAGGCTGTGTAAGGGCTGTTCGACCAAGGAGAGTGGGATGAGTTGGACCGCAGAGTGAAGGAAAAGCAGCCAACAAGTGCTCAGCATATGTGGGAACTCCTTCAAGACTGTTGGGAAAACATTCCAGGTATAGCTGGTTGAGAGAATGCCAAGAGTGTGCAAAGATGTCATCAAGGCAAAGGGTGGCTATTTGAAGAATCTCAAATATAAAATATATTTTGATTTGTTTAACACTTTTTGGTTACTACATGAATCTAAATGTGTTATTTCATAGTTTTGATGTCTTCACTATTATTCTACAATGTAGAAAATATAAAAAATTAAGAAAAACCCTTGAATGAGTAGGTGTTCTAAAACCTTTGACCGGTAGTGTATATCTTTACAATAAAAGAATAAGGTGACCCCCGAAAGCCAGATGGAGTAAATTAGACGCCCATTCGGTCTTCATATTACTGTAGCATAGGCTATGCTGCAGCAAATGTAGGCCTACCTGTCACCAGAAAACAAGTTACCATGATGAGATGATATGTCTACATGCATAGTGAACTGCGCTCCATACTGAGATGGTCTGCCTGTCCCCAACATGAGCATTGACGATTGATCATGCAGAGAGCAGTGAGAAGACTACAGATAAGCAAGATCTAGACATTGCATATAACTTAACAGTTCCATTTCACGTCATGCTGTTGATGTAAATAATGTATTATAATTTTCCGGTTTAGTTATTTATCCTGGGAAAAGGGAGTGGTTTTGGGCTGTAAATCTCGGCAAACGGATCCTGCCATTCAACCCTAATCACAACCTTTACATATCTCTTCCCTCTAATGATATCACTTCATTAATATACTGAACAAAAATATAAACGCAACATGTAAAGTGTTGGTCCATTGTTTCATGAGCTGAAATATATATTTAATGTTTTTTTATTTTTTACCTTCATTTAACTAGGCAAGTGAGTTAAGAACACATTTTTATTTACAATGACGGCCTACCAAAAGGCAAAATATCCCAGAAATGTTCCATATACACAAAAAGCTTATTTCTCTCAAATTTTGTGCACACATTTGTTTACATCCCTGTTAGTGAGCATTTCTCCTTTGCTAATCCATCCACCTGACAGGTGTGACATATCAAGAAGCTGATTAATCTGCATGATCATTACAAAGGTGCATCTTGTGGTAGGGACAATAAAAGACCACTAAAATGTGCAGTTTTGTCACACAACACAATGCCACAGATGTCTCAAGTTGAGGGAGCGTGCAATTGACATGCTGACTGCAGGAATGTCCACCAGAGCTGTTGCCAGAGAATTGAATGTTAATTTCTCTACCATAAGCCGCCTCCAACGTAATTTTAGAGAATTTGGCAGTACACCCAACCGGCCTCATAACCATTACTTCTTCACCTGCGGGATCGTCTGAGACCAGCAACCCGGACAGCTGAGGAGTATTTATGTCTGTAATAAAGCCCTTTTGTGGGAAAAAAATCATTCTGATTAGCTGGGCCTGGCTGCGCCCCCTGCCCAGTCATGTGAAATCCATAGATTAGGGCCTAATGAATTTATTTCAATTGACTGATTTCCTTATATGAACTGTAACTCAGTAACACCATTGAAATTGTTGCATGTT
This sequence comes from Salmo salar, assembly GCF_965601325.2. Lineage (NCBI taxonomy): Eukaryota > Metazoa > Chordata > Actinopteri > Salmoniformes > Salmonidae > Salmo > Salmo salar. The sequence continues at coordinate 6,372,318 of NC_138306.1, read as the reverse complement.
TAGATTTTTGGTCAGTATACAGTATATTCTGGTGTGAAGACTATTTTTGCCCCAGTTGATATGGATGACATTACCATTGCATCATTCATTCGTAGGAGTGAGTAATACAGCTGCTTCTCTTCACGCTTATGTTGGCTCCATACGCACCTCAAGATCAAAGCCCCTCAAATTCAATCACAGTGGAGGAGCCACAAAGAAGATCGTCTATACCTACAAGTGACGGTTTTCAATAGCAGACAGTCCCTGACAAATTGGAGGGGAGCACCTATCTAAGTATCTATACTCACTGGCCAGTTTATTAGGTACACCCATTTAGTACTAGGTCAGACCCCCCACCCCCTTTGCCTCCAGAACAGCCTGAATTCTCTGGGGAATGGATTCTACAAGTCGAAAATGTTCCACAGGAACGTTGGTCCATGTGGACGCGATGGTATAATGCAGTTGCTGCAGATTGTACGGAGGTACACCACCGCCACTAGCTTGTATCGTTGACACAAGGCAGGACTGGTCCATGGACTCATGCTGCTTACGCCAAATCCTGACTCTGCCATCAGCATGACGCAAGAGTAACCGGGATTCGTCGGACCACGCAATGTTTTTCCACTCCTCAATTGTCCAGTTTAGTAATCTCGTGCCCACTGCTGTTATTTGTCTGTTATTTGTCTTTATTTGTCTGTATGTGGCCCGCCTGTTAGCTTGCACGATTCTTGCCATTCTCCTTCGACCTCTCATCAATGAGCTATTTTTGACCACAGGCCTGCTGCTGACTGGATGTTTTTTGTTTGTCACACCATTCTCGGTAAATCGTAGACACTGTCGTGCAAAAGAATCCCAGGAGGGCGGCCATTTCTGAGATACTGGATCTGGCACGCCTGGCACTGATGATCATACCATGCTCAAAGTCACTCAGGTCACTCGTTTTGCCCAGTAACTGAATGCGTCGATGCCTGTCTGCCTGCTTTATATAGCAAGCCATGGCCACGTGAATCACTGTCTGTAGGAGCAATCTATTTTCATGAACAGGGTGGTGTACCTAAAAAAAAAAAATGGACGGTGAGTGTATCTATCTAATGAACCTGGTTAGTTAAAGGGGGGCTGAACTTCCTGATTTGATATTTCGGCTTGGTCATTAAGAAATTCAGGGTTCATGACTAAAGCCAAACAAGAGTTGTCTTGGGGGCGTGGTTTAATGATGGTGTCTCTTGTGTGTGTGTTCGCACGTGGCAAGCATTTGTGTATTCACTATGTCAAAACAGTGCACAGTTACAGTTACTCACCCTTCTAGGTCTTGTGTCTTGAAGTCGCCTAGGCTAGCTAGTGCTAGCTAGCTAGTTCAAATTTGGTTTGACATTGGATAGCCTATCTATGGGGCTAGTTAAGGACGGTCAATAAATTAGAAATCTTTTAGTTGTCTCATTAAATGCTTTCAATATTTGTATATTAATGTTTACAATTTATAGTTGGTTTGAGGTTTTTAAGTCATTGAAATTTGGCCTTATTAACCTTTTATTGTCCCATGTACATTGTACTGATGGTCCTTAACTAGCCCCATAGGGATATCGAATGTCAAACCAAATCGACCATGGGTGCTGCCAGCTGTGGGCAGGATTGCAATAAACCCAACCCAAGGAAAACTGTTATGGTACCCTTCATTTCATGACATAAATGTTTTTCCTATCATCTCACAAATCTCAGTATTGGATGAGACTGACTTTATGACCATCATTATCCTATTTGCACTTTGTAGTCAATTTTGACACTAGAACAGTGGTTCTTAACCTTGTTGGAGGTACTGACCCCCACCAGTTTCATATGCGCATTCATTGGAAAAATAAAATTCAAAACATAGGTATATATTTTACTGGTGCAAAACCAGACTTTCTTCCCAGCATGACTGGAGCTCCGTCCGAACAAACTGCAGAAACCATATCCCACGAAAGATTGTTGTCTTTGAAGAAGTCATCCACAAGTTTCTTCACATCGGCTGCCTTAGTTGTTGTCGTAAGAGGCTTACAAAATAAAAAATCATGACTGGAGCTCCGTCCGAACAAACTGCAGAAACCATATCCAACGAAAGATTGTTGTCTTTGAAGAAGTCATCCACAAGTTTCTTCACATCGGCTGCCTTAGTTGTTGTCGTAAGAGGTTTACAAAATAAAAAATCTTCCTTTATCACGTCGTCTTTCACATAGTGCACAAATACAGCAAGCTGGCTTAGATTGGAAACGTCTGTGGTCTCGTCGAGTTGAAGGCTGAATTTTGCCGGGCTTGAAATCAGATCTGCAACTACTTGAGCCAAGATGTCTTTGCTCATGTCCTCTATTCTGTCGCTAATGGTGTCATTTGAAAGAGGAATTTGGGATAACTTAACTTCAGCCGCTTTTCCCAGCATGATATTCGCCATCTTCAACACAGCTGGTTTTATGAGTGTTTCACCAATGGTGTGTGGTTTGCCCTGCTTTGCGATCAGGTAAGCAACTTCGTACGATGCTGTGAGGATCGGTTTGTTGATGGGTACAAAGCCGAGAACAGGCAGAGTAGCCTTTTCATCGAATCTGGCTCTCTTCACCTTGAATTCAGCGAGCGTTGTGTTCTTGTATTGTCCATCTCCATGCAGCTTAAGGAAGTGTTCTCTTAGTTTTGCCGGTGCTAGACTAGAATTGCTCAACTTGGCATTGCAAATCATGCAGTTAGGACGCTGACTCTCATCACGTTCCGTTATACATGTGAATCCATATTGTACATATTCGTCCGACCACTTTCTTTTTTTGCTCGACATAGTTAGTATGAAGGGATTAAAATATTAAGAAAGAAATCACACGACGTACCATCACGACAGTCACAATTCGACTACTGAGCGCGCCAAATTCCCTGCAGCACAGATAGGCCAAGCGATGTTGCGTGATCACCTGCAGCCAATGATGGCCAAGCGGGGCGTGTCATCACGAATCATATGAGTCGGGTGTGTGTCTTGACCTCCGCCGAACCCCTGAGACTGACTCACCGAACCCCTGGGGTTCGATCGAACCCAGGTTAAGAACCACTGCACTAGAATAAATGTTTCTGACATATGTGACAAACCGGCTCGATTCGGTCTTATGTAGCAAAATTTGAAATTGTGTTTTTTACATTGGATAAAAGTAGAGACTCGGAGCTAGAAAATGGTATAACATACACTACAATTGAAGATCAATGGGAAAGTAATTCTGCTTTGAAAGTTGATAAACTTGCAACCTCACTTTTGGAAATGGCCCTTCAATGTTTTGGTACCTACTGGAGAGCTCTTCTTTGTCTACACCCATTCAGCATCGTTCACACCCTTTTAAGCTTTAGCCCCACTCATCTCTTTAAGGATTCACATGTGAGGCTATGTACTAAACAACTAAAGATTTCAAGACTAAAGGCTGGCTTATACTACGCGTATGTTCGGAAATTTAATCTGGAGTGCCAGAGTATGCTCTGGGCGTTTGTAAACTCAGAGAGTTGTCAGATTGGCCATTCGTAAATTCAGAGCGCTTCACTCTCGGAGCATGCAGAGCCCACATTGGACACTCTGGCCAAAAAGTAGGGTTGATCTGAGCGTTCTGACCCTAACAACAGCAGTCAAGCACCCAAGCTAACTGGCTAATGTTGGCTAGCTTGCTCGCTACTTCTAGACACAAAGGAGAGAATCTCACTCTGACCATTTTACTCGCCCTAGCAGAGCTGGTTAGGCTGTTCTTATGTTATCCAGAGTGTTGGTAACTGCAACTGTGCTGCTGGCAACAATTTTTAAGTGTGCTTTTTTGCCAATGTTTACTGACACCAGCCATATTCGACGGGTGTTGAGCATTTGTACATTTGTCAGTTATTCTGTGCTCTGAAATCGGAGTAGATAGCCAGAGTGAATTTACCAGCTACGTCTATCGACAATTGTCGCAGTGACATCATAAACATTCTACTGAAATAGTTACTTGCATAGTGGAGTCTTTTGTTAAGACATGTAGCTAGTTAGCTCAGCAATGAACCATAATCCCAACTCATAACATTACTACCCTGCATGAATCTGTAGGTTGCTAACCAACCAGGTTCAATGTTGGCTACCTAACATTAGGCTATAACCAGCAATGCAAATGGCTCTGAGATACGAATAATATTACTACACAGATCATACATGTAACGTTAGCTAGCTAGCCAGCGTTAGCTAGCTAGCTAGCTAACAGTACACTTTAACTTGAAATGAAAATGACTTTTTGACAACATTAGAAATGAGTAATATCTGAAAATGTTGCTAGCTAGACTCTCTTACCTGTATACATGGATGGACACGTCTCCCTCTTTGTCATGGATGCCATGGTTTCCCTTAGTTTGAAGATGTAATACAGAGCCTTCTGTGTTCTCTATTCGACTCTGTCTGCATATTTGCAATCAAATCAGAATGTTATCCATCTCCTTAGCTATCATGCTCTAATTCCACTGATTTCAAGCGTGCTTCATGGCAGACCAATCCAAAATCATCTCTCGGCATGTCCAGTCCACTCATTATCTCAGCCAATCATAGCAAGGGGGAAGGTTGCTGGCTTTTTCCATGACTAAACTATCTCAATATCATATCATTTCTGGGTAACAACTAAGTACCTTACTGTGATTCTTTTTTTACCATTTTAATTTAAAACAAACAAAAATTGCTTCTTAGCAAAGAGCCACAATTTCACAGTTTTATTCAAACCTCATTCTGTGGAAATATATGTTTTTGACTGCACTGGGCATTTAAAGATGACTCATAAGTCGGTGCATATGGAAACCTGGACAATGACATGGTATGGTTGTGAAAAGATAGATACCATGTCTGGAAGCAGACTGCTTTGTAGTTAGTATCCATCTCTTCAAATGAGCACGAATCAAAGGGCTTTAGAAACACCTTTCTGCTCCTTTGAATCAGGTAGAGACTCATTATCAATAGCAGTGGCCATGAGCCTGTACAACTTATCCTTTCAAAACGGCTATCGCCGTTCTTTTATACTGCAGCATAAATCCAGCCTGAGTGTATTGTTTGTGCATGACTGTGTGTTTTTGTGGGTGTATGTGCATGTTTGGGTGTATGGAATGACACCAGACCCAACAGCTTGGGCTTTCTATTTTGAACGTGATCTAAAACAAAGAGCCATGGGACTGGGACACACCCAGGAGGTTGTGAGTCTGCATCCACAGCTCCCTCAGTTGATTAGCTGTGTTTGGCAAGACAGAAGGACCCTCATTCATTCATTAGCATATTCTCAAGGAGACGTCTTCCAGACCAATTAAACAGAGTGTTTGTGAGGAGAGCGGAACCTATTTTTCGCACCTCACTGAGAGGGGATGGAGCTTCCTGACCCTCACACTTACCATACAATAAGTCTCACCCTTATTCTATTTCTACCTAGTATCTACAGTTGAAGTCAGAAGTTTACATACACTGAGGTTGGAGTCACTAAAACTCATTTTTCAACCACTTCACAAATTTCAATGTATTTCAAGCCTACTTTCAAACTCAGTGCCTCTTTGCTTGACATCATGGGAAAATCAAAAGAAATCAGCCAAATCAGCCCCAAAAAATTGTAGACCTCCACAAGTCTGGTTCATCCTTGGAAGCAATTTCCAAACGCCTGAAGGTACCACGTTCATCTGTACAAACAATAGTACGCAAGTATAAACACCATGGGAGCCATCATACCGCTCAGGAAGGAGACGCGTTCTGTCTCCTAGAGATGAATGTAGTTTGGTGCGAAAAGTGCAAATCAATCCCAGAACAACAGCAAAGGCCCTTGTGAAGATGCTGGAAGAAACAGGTACAAATGTATCTATATCCACAGTAAAACGAGTCCTATACTGACATAACCTGAAAGGCCGCTCAGCAAGGAAGAAGCCACTGCTCCAAAGCCAGACTACGGTTTGCAATTGCACGTGGGGACAAAGATCGTACTTTTTGGAGAAATGTCCTCTGGTCTAATGAAACAAAAATATAACTTTTTTGCCATAATGACCATCGCTATATTTGGAGGAAAAAGGTTGAGGCTTGCAAGCCAAAGAACACCATCCCAACCATGAAGCACAGGGATGGCAGCATCATGTTGTGGGGGTGCTTTGTTGCAGGAAGGACTGGTGCACTTCACAAAATAGATGGCATCATGAGGTAGGAAAATGATGTGGATATATTGAAGCAACATCAAGACATCAGTCAGGAAGTTAAAGCTTGGTCGCAAATGGGTCTTCCAAATGGACAATGACCCCAAACATACTTCCAAAGTTCTGGCAAAATGGCTTAAGGACAACAAAGTCAAGGTATTGGAGTGGCCATCACAAAGCCCTGACCTCAATCCTATAGACAATTTGTGGGCAGAACTGAAAAAGCATGTGTGAGCAAGGAGGCCTACAAACCTGACTCAGTTACCCCAGCTCTGTCAGGAGAAATGGGCCAAAATTCACTTTTGTGGGAAGCTTGTGGAAGGCTACTCAAAACGTTTGACCTAAGTTAAACAATTTAAAGGCAATGCTACCAAATACTGATTGAGTGTATGTACACTTCTGACCCACTGGGAATGTGATGAAAGTAATAAAAGTGGAAATAAATCATTCTTTCTACTATTATTTTGACATTTCTTAAAATCAAGAGGTGATCCTAACTGACCTAAGACAGGGTATTTTTACTAGGATTAAATGTCAGGAATTGTGAAAAACTGAGTTTAAATGTATTTGGCTAAGATGTATGTAAACTTCCCGACTTCAACTGTATGTTGTGACTTCTGTAAGTGGGTTCTGTTAAGCCACTAGTAGCCTCAAGCAAATATATCACTTACAAACAATGCCACTTGCACTGCTTATTCTATTGCATATGTCGCACAAACACCTTTGCAACCATTTGACTACGTGACCTTATGGATGTGCACTAAGCTGTGTTTATTTTAGCACAGCTCAAAAGATAATGGCACACAACTTGTGTTTTTGGTCTTTATCCAAAGGGACGGTTTACTTTTGTTTGTGTTCTTATGCTGAAGATCCTACATCTGTGTATATCTGCTGCAGAGCGACACGAGAGAAAGCATGAGAAAACTAGTTTGGGAATAAAAGTGCTGAAAACATTTTGGCTCACTATAACAAAAATCTAAAACTTGCCGCTGGTACAGCCGACTGGCGCTAGCTAACGCTACCTACAGTTTTTACAAGTCGATACTTAGAGTCAAATATTGATATAATATTGTCCCAAAATAATATGCAACTGTATCCATTTTTCCCCTATCACTACATACAACAAGACTAGCCAGCGTCCTGTTTTCCCTCACACCTACCTTTTAACATATCAGTTTCAACAATCGCTTGTGACATTTTGAGAAATAGGCCAGAGTCAACAGAACAGAGCCTCCTGCTGCCAATCTGATCACTAGTCGATAGTGGTACCAAAGTCATAAGGGTTGTGTCCCAAATGGCATCCTATTCCCTACATGGTGCACTACTTTTGAGCCCTGGGTAAAGGCAGTGCACTATACAGGGAATAGGGTGCCATTTGGGATGCAGAGTGGCCTTCCTGTGGAGGCTCCATCCTTCTCTATCCCCATCCTCAGTGCATACACTCACCTTTGCACTGGCTCTGTTAGCGATGTGTGGGGTGGGGAGGAGGGTGGGCATATATATATGTGTGTGTGAGAGAGTGAGCGTGAGAGTGAGAGTTGCTGAGGGAGGAAACCCATGGGATCAGGGGGATCATCTGGGAAGGCGGACTCAAAGGCCCAGGGGTGAGTCAGCGTGCTCGGTGTCACTCTACAGGTCACTGGGCACCCCCTGGAGCTCCTCTGATAAGGAGCAGGCGGTTGATGGGGTGGCTGACACACACACATGGCGGCTCGCATGGCCGGGCCCGAGGGAGGCAGGCAGCGATAAGAAGCTTCATGAATACAGCCTCACAGCATCACATTAGCATTCTAGCAGTCACCGCTAAAGTCCCCGTCCTTGCCACAATAGAGTCTAGACCGGAGAGACTAGCAGGACACTGGTAACTAGATATTGTATTGCAGCTAATAATAGCTGATGTGAGTGGGAAGTTTGTGGTTGGCTAGCGCTTGAGGCTGTGCGGTGTTTATTGTTTGGATTTCAGTGAGGCTAGCTAGCTCGATATGGCGCGTGTTTATTATTTGGGCTCTAGTCACACTGACACACTGACACAGTTCCACGGGCGTTTTTAACAAGTCAATTTGCCAACGAGATCGCCACAAAAGTTTTTATAAAACTCCACGTCTTTGTCAGATGAAATCAATTCCTCGTCAATGCAGTGGAGTCGCAAGTCGACACACATAGAGTGTAAGGATAATTTATTCCAACTGTAAAATCTATTTGAAAATCCAGTAGCGTTAGTACCTGGAGCGAGAGACGCTTCCTACGAGCTAATTGAACTGCAAATCTTTAAAGAAATGTCACTTTCAGTCAGATGACAATGCGTAAAAAGAGTAATATAAGCCAAATGGTCATCAGTAGTGTAAATGATTCATTATGTTGGATGTACCGAAAGTATATTAGTCAAAAATGTTAAACAGGTTTCTGTTAAATCGTTCAATCTTAGACATAACTATCATCTTATTAATATCAATATTTAAGATGTATCCCGTTTTGAAGTCCTCTAATCTAGAGATAAGCCATTCCACAAGCCCACTGCGCACATTCCTCTAGCAGTAGAATCACTGTCAGAAGGAGCTCACAGTCGAGAAGTGATGCACCTCAGGGGGTAACTGGAGTGTGTGTAAAAGTTACTACTTCAGGGGGGTAACTAACTCGTGGCTATGTTCTGTTCTCTCCCCCGCAGGCAGCATAGTGCTGCAGTATACCAGCCAGCACCTCCTCCTACACACCAGAGCTCCTCTCACACACAACCGTGCCTTTCAGCCTTCTCAGCATTCATAGCCCTCGTAGACTCAACACAGGGAGAAACACTAGCTGACATGCTTCATATTTCACCTAGCTGAATGCCTCTTCCACATACCGCTTCCACATACAGTATTCATCCAAAGTATCTCTCTTATACTCGCTGGTTATACTGATAGAGATGCTACAATCCTAGGTTTACATGTGCCATACAGTAGTTCGTGTTGTTTTTTAATTTGAATCTCTCTCTGTGGTCAGTTCCAATGCTCTGACCAGCAGATGTGTGTGTGTGTGTGTGTGTGTGTTGGAAAGAGAGCATGTGCAGTGCCAGGAGAACACTGAGTGGGAGTCCATTAGTGTCACTGCTGTGTCTCCCAGCTCATCACGAACACTCTGAGTGTCATCACTCATGTCAGTTCCCCTCCACCGCCCGGGGCTGCCTGTCAAACACCAGGGGGATCGTCTGCCATGGTGGTAGTGGTAGCACAGGCACATTTAGGGAGGGGGGGGGGGGGTTTAAGGCGCCACTCACACACTCTGGACCGACCTATCGGCTCGTAAGGAGCTTCGTCCAGCAGGGCTATGTCCATTGAGAGCAGATTCAAGAGCAGGTTTGTGTTTCATGACAGAACAACTGAATTTGTGTTCTCCAACACTGAGGTGGATTGAGAGAGGCTATTATAACCAACCTTTATTTAACTAGGCACGTCAGTTAAGAACACATTCGTATTTACAATAACGGCATATCCTGGCCAAACCCGGACAACGCTGGGCCAATTATGTGCTGCCCTATGGGACTCCCAATCACGGCCAGATGTGATACAGCCTGGAACCAAACCGGAGTCTGTAGTGATGCCTCTAGCACTGAGATGCAGAGCCTTAGACCGCTCCGCCACTTGGGAGTCCCAGGCTACAAGTTAGAGAGTATCCCCATTGTTATATATGTCTGTCTATATGTCAGTTGCTGTGTGCTGGGAGAGGTGTGTGGATTTTGAAGAAGGGCTTTCCTCGAAGGCTGCTGTGGGACTAGTACAAATCTAGTACAGCCCGAGGGAGACGCAGAGAGAGATAATCAATATGAGAAAGTCTGTTTTTAGAGTCTGTGTGGATGTTTGAGTCTGTGTTTATTCAATAGGAGAATCTGTTTTTAGCAAGGCATGGGGGCTTAGATTTGGACTTGTCCATTCACCTGAGGGCTGAGATACTTCAGAGCACTGGCAGATCTGTGTAAAAGCTGTAAGAGGAGCAAACAAATAGCTCCCTCAAGAACCAGCACGTGTGTTTTCGAGAGACAAAAAAAAAGAGAGAGAGAGAAAAGGAAAGCCAGAGGGAGGGAGTGAGAGAGAGAGAACGAGAGAGAGGAAACAATATAAAAAGAAAGAGAGAGGAAGACCCTACCAGTCCATCACATCATGCCTTTCCAGCTGTCTACCAGAAACCCCCCAGCTCCAGGGAGACATTTGTATTTTAGGCCCTGAACACTGAAATATATTCAGTCTGCTTAGAGAAATCAATGTTTTCTGTTCTTTGTTTAGAAGTGAGCTCCTGTCCCATAACTAAGGGAGTTATGTGTTCCCCTTGTGTCTGACACTCAATATTTGAGGCATCACCTCAGTGATAGCTCCAGGTGAATGTTATATAGGTCAGCTTATGGCAGAGAGATAGATACTGCTTACTGTCTATACCCCACAGCCACAGCATCTGAGCTATCCTCTCTCTCACCAGACCCATTGACTGGGAGTATGTGGCATTATGTTTAGCTACAAGAGCTTGTTTGTATGTCTAGCTAGCAGAGGGCCAAGAAACTGAGGTACTGCAGCTAATTGTAAAGTTAAAGAAAAATACTTCTAGATGAACACAAAGTAACACGTTGTCCCCAGTACGTGTAAACCTTGAGGTGAGATTCTTGGAACTAGATGCTTACGCAACTTATTATCTTCAATATGAGTAACCCTGGGTAGCGTCTGCCTGCTGAACCCCTAAAGCAGTATACCACACGTGTATATTAACCACTGCTGTGTGACCTGCTGGGTGAACAGGTGGGCTCATTTCACATTCGATTAAAATCAACATGGTGTTTCAGTCCCTTTTAGCTAGACTGGTCTCTAAATCCATTAACTAGACTGGGAGGGCATTACCGTGCTCCGTTAGTGGGTGAACACAGTAACACAGTACAGTACGCAGCCCATCTGCATTCGCAAAGGAGGGCAAATGAGGAGGGCAAATGCTCGCGTTCACTGTATTGCACTCTTACCTATTGTTGGACCAGTAGCACTTCAAAATGAATGTGGACATGATGGATTATGAGACCATGATTTAAGTTGAAAGCCTCCCAGCAGACCACTACGGGGTGTCTTGCGGACCCCCAGAGGGCCGACCAACCCTGGTTTTGGGAACCTCTGTTCTGTGGTGACATGTTGATGCTATATGAGGACAGGGGAATATGACTGAGATAAAGAGAGAGAACCCAATATACTGTAAAAGATGCAGCAAGTCTTTTAACCTGTTAGGGCTAGGGGGCAGTATTTGCACGGCTGGATAAAAAAATGTACCCGATTTAATCTGGTTACTAATCCTACCCAGTAACTAGAATATGCATATACTTATTATATATGGATAGAAAACACCCTAAAGTTTCTAAAACTGTTTGAATGGTGTCTGTGAGTATAACAGAACTCATTTGGCAGGCAAAACCCTGAGACATTTTCTGACAGGAAGTGGATACCTGATGTGTTGTATTACCTTTAAACCTATGCCATTGAAAAACACAGGGGCTGAGGAATATTTTGGCACTTCCTATTGCTTCCACTAGATGTCACCAGCCTTTACAAAGTGTTTTGAGTCTTCTGGAGGGAGATCTGACCGAACAAGAGCCATGGAACGATGATGGCCCATTAGACACCTGGCGCGCGAGTTCATGTTGGGTACCCTCGTTCCAATACGTTATAAAAGAGAATGCATTCGTCCACCTTGAATATTATTCATGTTCTGGTTAAAAAAGGCCCTAATGATTTATGCTATACAACGTTTGACATGTTTGAACGAACGTAAATATATTTTTTCCCCTCGTTCATGAAGTGAAGTCCGGCGGGCTTAGATCATGTGCTAACAAGACGGAGATTTTTGGACATAAATGATGAGCTTTTTTGAACAAAACTACATTCGTTATGGACCTGTGATACCTGGAAGTGACATCTGATGAAGAGAATCAAAGGTAATGGATTATTTACATAGTATTTTCGATTTTCGATCTCCCCAACATGACGGCTAGTCTGTATCGCAACGCGTATTTTTCTGGGCGCAGTGCTCAGATTATTGCAAAGTGTGATTTCCCAGTAAGGTTATTTTTAAATCTGGCAAGTTGATTGCGTTCAAGAGATGTAAATCTATAATTCTTTAAATGACAATATAATATTTTACCAATGTTTTCTAATTTTAATTATTTAATTTGTGGTGCTGACTTGACTGCCGGTTATTGGAGGGAAACGATTTCCTCAACATCAATGCCATAGTAAAACGCTGTTTTTGGATATAAATATGAACTTGATAGAACTAAAAATGCATGCATTGTCTAACATAATGTCCTAGGAGTGTCATCTGATGGAGATTGTAAAAGGTTAGTGCATCATTTTAGCTGGTTTTATGGTTTTGGTGACCCTGTCTTTGAATTGACAAAACATTACACACAACTCTTGTAAATGTACTGTCCTAACATACTCTAAATTTATGCTTTCGCCGTAAAACCTTTTTGAAATCGTAAAACGTGGTTAGATTAAGGAGATGTTTATCTTTCAAAGGGTGTAAAATAGTTGTATGTTTGAAAAATTTGAATTTTGACATTTATTTGGATTCAAATTTGCCGCTCTTGAAATGCACCTGCTGTTGATGGAGTGCACCACGGGTGGGACGCTTGCGTCCCACCTAGCCCATAGAGGTTAACAGGTTGGCTGACCGCTGTTTTGGGACAATTCGCAATTGTCATGGTGACTTTCCACTGAGGCTGATGTCTTTTTATGTTTTTAAACACAGCTTTCTTTTCTGTCTCAATATGGCTTATGTTTTATTGAGTTCACTAATTGTCTAGCATCGCTGGGCGGGCGTGCCCATACCCTCCACCTGCTTCCGTGTTTCCAAACACACAGAATTGTTATCCTGAAAATCACAGTGGAACAGATACTTTGCTCCCAATTGGGATCACCTAATTATAAGACACTGGGTGAATGTGGAGCAGATGCCCTCCTCTCACCCCCCCAACCCTGTCTCCCCCTGCCTCCCTCTGCTTTCTAATCGTGGAAGCCATTTGGTCTCATTCTAGTGTTACATTGGATCAGCGTGGAACGTGCTACCATCCATGCCAAGCGCTGCCATGGTATAAATGAACCTAATCGCTTTCAACCCCTCCAGCACTCCCTCCCCCTGCCATCACCCGCTGTCACCCGTCAGCCTGGCAAGAACCATAGAGCTCCAGGCTCCACGTATATCAGATCCAGTGTTCTGTCACTACCTGGCCTGTCGTCTGTCTCAGAACAACAGTCTTCCTCGCGTGGGGACTTAGAGAGAGAGAGAGAGAGAGAGAGAAGCTGCTTCTTGAGAGCAAAAGGGCACGAGTGTAACTCCTTAAGAGGTACCCAAACTACCAGTTAATGACTCCAGTGTCTGGGGCCACCATTAAACGTCTGCTAGTGAAGAAGAGAGAGATGACGAGAAAGAAAAAGGGCTCTTAAGGGATTATTTTCACTGACCCCACCCTGACTAGATCACCTCCAATGGACACCTCCTCGTGTCCAGGCCCTTGCTCAGTTCCCCCCACACCCTCCCTGGGCCTGAGAGGAGACAAGAGCAGCTGTCACCTTGCGTGGCCAGAGGCCCCTGTCTTATCTATCCACAGCCAGCATTGACCTCCTCTCCTTCTCTCTCAATGACAAATCTGGGTCTGATGTCTGACACTCTGTTTGCCTTATCAAGATACAGTATATAGCCTCGCTGTGTACATCAGAGTGGGACACTTTACTGCAGTATACATCTCTCCACGGCAATGTGGCCTTGATTGGTTAATTGCTGATTAAAGATTAATGTGGGATTCTAACATTCTAGGGGGGATTCTAACGATACACACACACACACACACACACACACACACACACACACACACACACACACACACACACACACACACGCTAGGCAGCATCTATTACCCAGTCAGGTTGTAATTGTGCCTGGGAATTAACAGGCAGTGAGTAGAGGCTGATTGCTACAGCATCTCAGCACACTCTCCCAGGAATGAGAATAAACGAGCGGACCCTTGTCTCACACTAACAACAATCCTTCATTATGGCCATTAGACAGACGAACCAGAGCCTGATGAAAGGGAACACTGAACAATAGCCACACCAGCCAATAGACACCAGATTTTAAGTCTTCAAATATTTGTATCTGTGCTATATTATTGAGCTTGGCTTGAAAAAAGGAAGCAATGTGATAGCCCCCAAAGTGCAAACAACACCCATATGGCGCTCAAGGTTGGCACAAGCAAATGCTTAAACAAGCAATCTCAAAGTGCTTAAAATGTTTTTAATAGTATTGAACCTACAGCCACATGAGACCCACTCACTGCAGGTTCCCATGACAACCCAAACTGCCTCGCTACATCCCTGGACATATTCGGCTGTGTACATCCTTGTAAAGTCAAGATACTTCCAGACAAATGAACATTGCTCTAAAGTGTTTGCGACGTGCTCCTTGCTATTTACTTCAACAAAATGTTCTATAGAAACTTTGAGAGGCACCTGAATGATTAATCAGATAATGTGTAGTGCTGAAATCACTCCTCAAACATCCGTGCCAGGTGTTTCAAATCAAGATTTGTTTGTTTTGTCTTGTGTTTTGTATGCATTCAAATTACCAGGTGTGCTACTGTTCCAGTAGTCTATTTGCCATTGACGGGAGGCACTGTAACAGTTCATTTAACACCCAAGCAGGCCTGGACCTCATCAAAGCTCAGGTCGGATAAACATGTCACAACACACGCCCACACACTGAAGCTACCTGCACATAGAGATAGATGAGAGAGAGAGAGAAGGGCGAGTGAGTGGAGGGGATACAACTCATTTTGAAGAGCCCTCGCGTTCGGTCAGCGGGGCTGAGAAGATGGTGGAAGGGGCGGTTCGGGGATTTGATATACGGCTGAAAAGGTCAACGCCGCTCTTATTGGGATAAGAAAGCGACAGAAAAGGAAAAGGTCAATTCATCAACTCCCTCTTAAATCCTCCTCTCCTGCCCGCGCCTCCTGAATGAGATTTAGTAGAGTGACTGATAAACCCCATTGACTTGATATCTCCCCGTAAATTTGCCAGGACCAACGTCAGTGGGGAGAGAGGAAATCCTTGCCATGTTGCAGGACAAAATAAGACAGTCATGTTATCTATAGTTACATTATCAGTGGGGAGAGGCTCATCCTAGACAACAAACATATGAGCTGTTTGAGCTATTAACAGCTACCATGCTCAGTGGCGATTTTAGCATGTACTTCTTGGTGGGGGGGAAGGTGGGATGCATGCCAGGAAAGCCACTACACAACACTAAATTATACATTAATTGCACTGTAACGGTGACAAACGGTGCCCACAAACTGTTAGGGCCTACATAAAGCTGTACAAACAGCAGAGCTTTCTTTACATCACCATGGAGTGAATCCTTACCACTGCTACACCTGGCTATCAGCGGAGCCTTGTCTGGCAGCGAAACAGTTCATTCACCCTCATTTACTGAATGTAGTACGACATCCGGGAACTTTTGGCATACTAACTATATCCATACTATGACCAATAATAATACTATATACTCAATTTACATCACACATAGTATGGTTAGTGTGGTTAGTATGAGTATTCTAACACAGCTAGAGACATACAAATGGGGTCCACAAGTTCATCTGACTCAGGGGAAGTAGATAAAGGCCCTAATAAAAAAATGCAATTGTGTTGTTTGAAATACATCTTCTTTTTGAATGTTACCGAAGAAATACAAAAAAAATATTATTCTTCCAATGGCATATACACTTAGTTTCAACCACTCCACAAATGTCTTGTTAACAAACTATAGTTTTGGTAAGTCGTTTAGGACATCTACTTTGTGCATGACAGAAGTAATTTTTCCAACAATTGTTTACAGACAAATTATTTCACTTATAATTCACTGTATCACAATTCCAGTGGGTCAGAAGTTTACATACACTAAGTTGACTGTGCCTTTAAACAGCTTGGAAAATTCCCCAAAATTATGCCATGGTTTTAGAAGCTACTGATAGGCTAATTGACATAATTTGAGTCAATTGGAGGTGTACCTGTGGATGTATTTCAAGGCCTACCTTCAAACTCAGTGCCTCTTTGCTTGACATCATGGGAAAATCAAAAGAAATCAGCCAAATCAGCCCCCCAAAATTCTAGACCTTCACAAGTCTGGTTCATCCTTGGGAGCAATTTCCAAATGCATGAAGGTACCACGTTCATCTGTACAAACAATAGTACGCAAGTATAAACACCATGGGACCACGCAGCCGTCATACCGCTCAGGAAGGAGACGCGTTCTGTCTCCTAGAGATGAACGTACTTTGGTGTGAAAAGTGCAAATCAATCCCAGAACAACAGCAAAGGACCCTGCGAAGATGCTGGAGGAAACGGGTACCAAATTATATATATCCACAGTAAAACTAGTCCTATATCGACATAACCTGAAAGGCCGCCCAGCAAGGAAGAAGCCATTGCTCCAAAACCACCATAAAAAAGCCAGACTACGGTTTGCAACTGCACTTGGGGACAAAGATTGTACATTTTGGAGAAATGTCCTCTGGTCTGATGAAACAAAAATAGAACTGTTTGGCAATGATGACCATCGTTATGTTTGGAGGAAAAAGGGGGAGGCTTGCAAGCCGAAGAACACCCTCCCAACCGTGAAGCACAGTGGTGGCAGCATCATGTTGTGAGGAAAATTATGTGGATATATTGAAGCAACATCTCAAGACATCAGTCAGGAAGTTAAAGCTTGGTCGCAAATGGGTCTTCCAAATGGACAATGACCCCAAGCATACTTCCAAAGTTGTGACAAAATGGCTTAAGGACAACAAAGTTAAGGTATTGGAGTGGCCATCACAAAGCCCTGACCTCAATCCTATTGAAAATTTGTGGGCAGAACTGAAAAAGTGTGTGCGAGCACCGAGGTCTACAAACCTGACTCAGTTACACCAGCTCTGTCAAGAAAAATTCACCCAACTTATTGTGGGAAGCTTGTGGAAGGCTACTCAAAACGTTTGACCCGAGGTAAACAATTTAAAGGAAATGCTACCAAATACTAATTGACTGTATGTAAACTTCTGAGCCATTGGGAATGTGATGAAAGAAAAAAAGGCTGAAATAAATCATTCTCTCTACTATTATTCTGACATTTCACATTCTTAAAATAAATTAGTGATCCTAACTGACCTAAGACAGGGAATTATTACTAGGATTAAATGTCAGGAATTGTGAAAAACTGAGTTGAAATGTATTTGGCTAAGGTGTAAACCTCCGACTTCAACTATATGACGTGTATTAATAAGACTTTGACTTTCAAACGACACGTCATTAGCCTCAAGGGGGTTCAACAAGGCCAGGCTTTTCTAGTGTTAATCACTGTCACGGAAGCCAATCAAAGCATGTTAGGTTTGCATTAGGTTACATGCTACATATTAAACACCAACAACAAAGGAACTTAAATGATAGCCTAACAATATGCTAATACACATAATAGCCCATAGCCTATATAAGCTAGAACAGTGGTCACCAGACTTTTCTTAGTCGAGATCACTTCATGAGTCAAAATGCAAGCCGAGTGCAATTCTCTGCTAGGTGCGGGAGATCAAGTGCACCTACAATGTATTGTGTGATATCAGTTAAATGACAAATAACCTATATGGCCTAACTATAGCGCATGGGCGGAGAAGCACAGGGCAAAGTTATATTTCCAATTCAATAAAATTCCCCAAAATGATAGGCTATTTACATTGACTGGAAATCAATATTGTTTCATACATTTGCCTTTTTTCATATACAATAAGAGAGGTCCAATTTTCTCCATGTAGACCTACCCCTTACTATAAATAATGTAGAGACCCTTACATTTCAAAACTCGAGTCTCAGGCTATATGATAACACTGGTAATAGGTCAGTTGTTGTAGCCTATTACTTGGCACATCGGAGCATAAATTGAAATATATATATATACTACCATTCAAAAGTTTAGGGTCACTTAGAAATGTCTTTGTTTTTGAAAGAACAGCAATTTTTTGGGGTCCATTTAAAATAACATAAAATTGATCAGAAATAAAGTGCAGACATTGTTAATGTTGTAAAAGACTATTGTAGCTGGAAACGGCTGATTTTTGTTTATGGAATATCTAATAGGTGTACAAAGGCCCATTATCTGCAACCATCACTCCTGTGTTCCAATGACACGTTGTGTTAGCTAATCCAAGTTTATCATTTTAATTATGTTAGCACAGCTGAAACCTGTTGATCTGATTAAAGAAGCAATAATACTGGCCTTCTTTAGACTATTTGAGTATCTGAAGTATCAGCATTTTGTGGGTTCGATTACAGGCTCAGAATTCTTCTAAAACTCGTCAGTCTATTCTTGTTCTGAGAAATGAAGGCTAATCCATGCAAGAAATTGGCAACAAACTTTTTCTTTCAAAAAACAAGGACATTTCTAAGTTTTGAGTGGTAGTGTATATATTTCACTGGACAGATGGTCATGCAGAGGGAGGGAGAGAGTGCGAGTCGAAGTAGAGAAGCGGGTTTCATGATTTCTAAAAGTGTTGAATAGAAACAGCCTTGTATTGCTGATCATTGTCTCTGAATGTCCTGAAACTGTGATCGATATAGAGGGGGACTGGAGGCCTTCATGGCGAGATCACTGATATCAAATAACTTGGCATTGTTTCAATGTCCCATGCTTATTGTAGACAACAAACAAATATTGTTTCTGCTATAGACAACTACTGTATCTAGTATAGCTATTGTACTACAGTATCATTTGTATTATCATCCTACGAATGGCTCTGCCACTGCATTCGGTGAACATTCACTGTATATTTACAAATGCTGTGTGAAATATATGTCAAATACTTTAAAGGGAATGCTGTATGAGCTCTGTGGTTCTGTATTCAGTGTGAGCTCTTTGGTTATGTAATCCACTGCAGTAGTCTCTCCTCTAGCAGAGACCAGAGAACTACTGTGTGAATAATACCACACGCTTCAGGCTGAGACAGGGAACAGGGAGAGGTAAATATTCCTAGTTTGTAAACAACTGTGCAACTACGGTTGAATGGTGGGAACCCGATTACTGAGATTTACCGGGATTTACCGCCCAAAATCATTCCCTTTTCCGGCATTAATATCTGAGAGAAACCGATAAATCATAATACATTATTTATATGAACAGCATTTGCGTGATATGGAACTGTTAAATGATATGCAATGTCTAAATATGGCTTCTCTACGGCCTCTGCATGATGAATCAACGCTCAGGGTGGGGACAGGCAGACCATCTCAGTATGGACAGGCAGACCATCTCAGTATGGACCGCAGTTCACTATGCATGTAGAC
The DNA here is from genome assembly GCF_965601325.2 of Salmo salar. Taxonomy (NCBI): domain Eukaryota; kingdom Metazoa; phylum Chordata; class Actinopteri; order Salmoniformes; family Salmonidae; genus Salmo; species Salmo salar. Next base: position 6,352,810 of record NC_138306.1, on the reverse strand, counting down.
ATATCATCTCATCATGGTCACTTGTTTTCTGGTGACAGGTAGGCCTACATTTCCTGCAGCATAGTCTATGCTACAGTAATATGAGGACCGAATGTGCATCTAATTTACTAATTTATCTCCATCTGGCTTTCGGGGGTCACCTTGTTTTTTAATTGTAAAGATTATAATAGTTTTAATTGCAGCTGCAGAGTTTTAAAGCAGCCTATCATTCGAATATCATTGCTTTAAATCAGTGCACGCGAGCGCACTCTCTCGCAGTCTTTCTCTCCTTCTCCATCAACTCCATTGATATCCTCTGTCTCTTGTGCAATATGCAAACACCTGTGCCCCCCCACTGGCCTTTCTCTTGGAGTCCCATGCAGGAAAAGCTAGACTAGAATAGCTTGCTGGACATAATTGTTTTAGCATTTCTTATACCAATAGACTATTCGAAGAGGGATGCAAGCTCTTTTTTGCTGAATGTTAAATACAGCAGCCAACAGAACTCACAGGTAGTTTGAAAGAAGAGTGGACACGTGATGGTGGTAAGCTATAGCAGTTATTTTTTCAGACCCATAACCATTCAATCTTCGTGAAGAGAAGTGAAAGCCTTCTGCATCTAATTCTAGTCCTATATCATTCAAGTATATCATTACAATGATAAGGACAACGAAACGTTTTTCATTTAACTGTTGAAAGCGAGGAAGGAATGAAGCAACAAGAGAGAAATATCATGAAAGGTATTTATGCGTCAGCCTACTAATTATACAAATTGACCCTATTATATTTCAAAATTAAAACCAAATTCGCTAGCCTATACTTGTAACTTTGTTAAAAAACAAATAGCCTACTGGAGCTTGTTTCATTTGTTTACCTGAGAGAGCATATACAGTGGGGCAAAAAAGTATTTAGTCAGCCACCAATTGTGCAAGTTCTCCCACTTAAAAAGATGAGAGGCCTGTAAGTTTCATCATATGTACACTTCAACTATGACAGACAAAAATAGAAAAAAAATTCCAGAAAATCACATTGTAGGATTTTTTATGAATTAATTTGCAAATTATGGTGGAAAAAAAGTATTTGGTCAATAACCAAAGTTTATCTCAATACTTTGTTATACACCCTTTGTTGGCAATGACACAGGTCAAATGTTTTCTGTAAGTCTTCACAAGGTTTTCACACACTGTTGCTGGTATTTTGGCCCATTCCTCCATGCAGATCTCCTCTAGAGCAGTGATGTTTTGGGGCTGTCGCTGGGCAACACGGACTTTCAACTCCCTCCAAAGATTTTCTATGGGGTTGAGATCTGAAGACTGGCTAGGCCACTCCAGGACCTTGAAATGCTTCTTACGAAGCCACTCCTTCGTTGCCCGGGCGGTGTGTTTGGGATCATTGTCATGCTGAAAGACCCAGCCACGTTTCATCTTCAATGCCCTTGCTGATGGAAAATCTCACGATACATGGCCCCATTCATTCTTTCCTTTACACGGATCAGTCGTCCTGGTCCCTTTGCAGAAAAACAGCCCCAAAGCATGATGTTGCCACCCCCATGCTTCACAGTAGGTATGGTGTTCTTTGGATGCAACTCAGCATTCTTTGTCCTCCAAACACGACAAGTTGAGTTTTTACCAAAATGTTCTATTTTGGTTTCATCTGACCATATGACATTCTCCCAATCCTCTTCTGGATCATCCAAATGCTCTCTTGCAAACTTGAGACGGGCCTGGACATGTACTGGCTTAAGCAGGGGGACACGTCTGGCACTGCAGGATTTGAGTCCCTGGCAGTGTAGTGTGTTACTGATGGTAGGCTTTGTTACTTTGGTCCCAGCTCTCTGCAGGTCATTCACTAGGTCCCCCCGTGTGGTTCTGGGATTTTTGCTCACGGTTCTTGTGATCATTTTGACCCCACGGGGTGAAGATCTTGCGTGGAGCCCCAGATCGAGGGAGATTATCAGTGGTCTTGTATGTCTTCCATTTCCTAATAATTGCTCCCACAGTTGATTTCTTCAAACCAAGCTGCTTACCTATTGCAGATTCAGTCTTCCCAGCCTGGTGCAGGTCTACAATTTTGTTTCTGGTGTCCTTTGACAGCTCTTTGGTCTTGGCCATAGTGGAGTTTGGAGTGTGACTGTTTGAGGTTGTGGACAGGTGTCTTTTATACTGATAACAAGTTCAAACAAGTTCAAACAGGTGCCATTAATACAGTTAACGAGTGGAGGACAGAGGAGCCTCTTAACCTGTTGGGTCTAGGGGGCAGCATTTGCACGTCTGGATAAAAAAAATGTACCCGATTTAATCTGGTTACTAATCCTACCCAGTAACTAGAATATGCATATACTTATTATATATGGATAGAAAACACTCTAAAGTTTCCAAAACTGTTTGAATGGTGTCTGTGAGTATAACAGAACTCATTTGGCAGGCAAAACCCTGAGACATTTTCTGACAGGAAGTGGATACCTGATGTGTTGTATTGACTTTAAACCTATCCCATTGAAAAACACAGGGGTTTAGGAATATTTTGGCACTTCCTATTGCTTCCACTAGATGTCACCAGCCTTTACAAAGTGTTTTGAGTCTTCTGGAGGGAGATCTGACCGAACAAGAGCCATGGAACGGTGATGTCCCATTAGACACCTGGCGCGCTACTTCATGTTGGGTACCCTCGTTCCAATACGTTATAAAAGACTATGCATTCGTCCACCTTGAATATTATTCATGTTCTGGTTAAAAAAGGCCCTAATGATTTATGCTATACAACGTTTGACATGTTTGAACGAACGGAAATATATTTTTTCCCCTCGTTCATGACGAGAAGTCCGGCTGGCTTACATCATGTGCTAACGAGACGGAGATTTTTGGACATAAATGATGAGCTTTTTTGAACAAAACTACATTCGTTATGGACCTGTGATACCTGGAAGTGACATCTGATGAAGAGAATCAAAGGTAATGGATTATTTACATAGTATTTTCGATTTTAGATCTCCCCAACATGACGTCTAGTCTGTATCGCAACGCGTATTTTTCTGGGCACAGTGCTCAGATTATTGCAAAGGTTGATTTCCCAGTAAGGTTATTTTTAAATCTGGCAAGTTGATTGCGTTCAAAAGATGTAAATCTATAATTCTTTAAATGACAATATAATATTTTACCAATGTTTTCTAATTTTAATTATTTAATTTGTGACGCTGACTTGACTGCCGGTTATTGGAGGGAAACGATTTCCTCAACATCAATGCCATAGTAAAACGCTGTTTTTGTATATAAATATCAACTTGATAGAACTAAAAATGCATGCATTGTCTAACATAATGTCCTAGGAGTGTCATCTGATGGAGATTGTAAAAGGTTAGTGCATCATTTTAGCTGGTTTTATGGTTTTGGTGACCCTGTCTTTGACTTGACAAAACATTACACACAACTCTTGTAAATGTACTGTCCTAACATACTCTAAATTTATGCTTTCGCCGTAAAACCTTTTTGAAATCGTAAAACGTGGTTAGATTAAGGAGATGTTTATCTTTCAAATGGTGTAACATAGTTGTATTTTTGAAAAATTTGAATTTTGACATTTATTTGGATTCAAATTTGCCGCTCTTGAAATGCACCTGCTGTTGATGGAGTGCACCACGGGTGGCACGCTAGCGTCCCACCTAGCCCCAAGAGGTTAAAGAAGAAGTTACAGGTCTGTGAGAGCCAGAAATCTTGCTTGTTTGTAGGTGACCAAATACTTATTTTCCACCATAATTTGCAAATAAATTCATTAAAAATCCTACAATGTGATTTTCAGGATTTTTTTTTCATTTTGTCTGTCATAGTTGACGTGTACCTATGATGAAAATTACAGGCCTCTCTCATCTTTTTAAGTGGGAGAACTTGCACAATTGGTGACTGACTAAATACTTTTTTGCCCCACTGTAGCTAGCTACAATACAACTTCTATGTTTTTCTGTCATGCGTTATGTGCAGTAGCCGATATATGTATTGGATAACGGCAAAATCATTTGGTTTCTTTGGGGGGATGGGTTCATTAAATGTCGTTCATGAAGGGCTCATAACATTTATTTAATATGTCTCATCAGGCTCAGGTAGCATCGGGTTTGAATTGTCATGCTGATCAAAGCTCTAATCAAATCCAGACATTTATAATGCTTTATAACGCTTTTGAATGACACTTCTGGTTTTGGCGGGAAATGCTGGGTTACCGGGCAGAAAAGTGACTTATTCTAGGGATGAAACATTCGTAAAATACCGTGAAAATGTTCAACTCTAGACTTATCTCAATATTTTTCCATTGCCAAAAATGAAAACACAAAGCAGACCAAACTTGTCGGTCCTTTACAAACCTGCTGTATGTAAAATATTTGTGCGACAGCTTGGAAAATAAATAAATGTGACTCTGGATGACAACATAATGATGTTTGTTTCCAACATTAGGGCTGTTATCCTAAAGAACCGGATTTCCTTGCCACGATACTAACGAGTATTGCGATACTGGTACTGTGGATAAAGATCAACTCCGCAACACAGCATATGTATTACATCTCATTTCCTGTGGGGGAATTAGAGAGACTCCTTCCGATGTGAAGAGACATCCATTTGTGCCGCCAATCAAACATGGTGGAGGTGGATAATGATAGACCAGGATTCTGATTAAAACCAGGAGGATGAACTGCATTTGGAGCATTAGGCTGGTGACGGGATATACGGGATAGAAATATGGGCCTGGGTTATTCTCAGGTAAATGGGTGGACAAAGAAAAGGAGGGCCAGATTATATTTCAGTGTAATCTCTGGCTGGTGGACACAAGATCAATCAAGCTGCACATTTCTCCCCCCCCCCTCTTTTGTTCTCTCCTATCAATTTTAATGGTTGAGGGACATCATTCAAAAAAAATGTAATGGGACAAGAAGATGGATGAGAACATTTGTAGCTAACAGTTTTCAGATAGAGGGAGGGAGGGAGGAGGGGGGACGGAGAGTCCTTATAGTGCCAGTGAAAACCATCACAAACACACCAACTACAGTATTTCCCCACACTGTCTGATCCCTTTTTAAAGGGGGTTCTCTTCATCTAATAGTCCCTCACAAGACACACTGATAACACTGCATCACTATTGGTTTTTGTGTGAGATATTCGGGCTTCCGAGTGGCGCAGCAGTCTAAGGCACTGCATCTCAGTGCTATAGGCATCACTACAGACCCTGGTTCGATCCCAGGCTGTATCCCAACCAGCTGTGTTCGGGAGTCCCATAGGGCGGCGCACAATTGGCCCAGCGTCGTCCGGGTTAGGGGAGGGTTTGGCCGGGCTAGGCCGTCATTGTGTTCCTAACTGACTTATATATATTGACGTGTTGAAGCTACCGAACTGTCTGTTCAAGCAGTTGGCACACAGTTATGACACTCATCCAGACAACACAACACAAGCAACCAGAGGTCTCTTCACAGTCCCCAGGTCCAAAACAGAGGCTGGGAAGTGCACAGTATTAAATAGAGCCATGACTACATAACTCTCTGCCACCCCAAGCTAGTAATAAAAACAGATAAAAGAACACCTTACTGCACAAAGGGGACTGTGAAGAGACACAGCCATTTTATGTATCTTGTATTGTGATTTGCACTGTATTAGGTGTTACAAATGCACGGAGGCTTGTTGTGCAGTTACACTGAACATCTTTACTTCAACATGTTAGCAACTCTTACACAACTCACTCATCCAACCCTCACACCTCTGTTTGCGCACAACGTGCTTGATACATCCTTAAAGCAACAGTATTCAATACTCGACTGAGCTACGACACAATATTGCTGAACACAACACTATGTATTAGATATTTTGTGTATGTACTGATATGTAGGCTATGTGTGCCGTTTTTAAATGTATGTAGATCCGTCCTTGACTAATAATGTTCTGCACTATGTATTGTGTCATGTTTATGTGGACCCCAAGAAGAGTAGCTGATGCTTTTGCAGCGGCTATTGGGGATCCTAATAAATACCAGACTCCATTTTTATGTTTGACTTCTTGACCTGCATTGTGTGAGCCACCAACCATTCATGAAGCAAATGATATGAGGTGGTGCTGTACAGCAGCAGCAGAGCAGCGATAGAGCATCCTGCAACACTGGACGCTATGAGGTAAAGTTTCCCCTAGGTACAGGATCTTAACCATTTGTGGGGAAAATGCAAAACTGACCCCAGATCAGGGTCATGGGGAAATGTCACCCTGGTCCACAGGCTGCAGCACATGTGGTCCTCGAGTAGCGCTCCTGCCTCTTCCCAGAAGAGAACCTGTACTCCATACATCATAGAACTCTTTGGAATCAACTTTTTCACCCAGGCTCAGATGGTTTCCGGATCTGCCTCATTTCGGCTCTGTCACCCAGAGACACCACTCAATCGCTCGCTAAGCACCACAGACACCTAAATGCCAAGACAGCTTAAACATTACAACACATTGGTTGAAAAGTTCTTCATTTCGACATTCAGAAATCTAAAGAAGACAACTGCAGCATTACAACCCATTGCTTAAGCAGCTCCTCATCAAACATCTCGACACACCATATCCATAATGTATTTTTCATGATACAATTTCTGGATGCAAAGAACAATCTCGTACAATCAATTTATTTCCTTAAGCATTTGGGGTAGAGTGAACATCTTTTTTTTCATATGTACTGTATCAGGGTCAGTTATCAGGAGGTGTTGTGCCTCATTGACTTAAAGCTGTTTTCCATTTCATTCCCAAACGCAGCAGACCTCGACTCTGCTCCCATCTACTCACATCTTTCAGAACTCATCATCATGCTCTGCTTTCTTCTAAATGGATTCGTTGGAAAGCAGGAAGAAATGGTCATTGGAAAATGACAAACAATCAACTCGGAGAAGGTGTTTATAATGGTAGAGACACATTTCAGCTCTGGCGTTCATAACTTTGGTCATTCCGTCAGTAACAGTGACAGCTGTCTGTTAGTGTAGCCTAGTGGTGACATATTAACATTACTTTACACTCAATTCACTCAAGCTATTGGAATCACAATCCCCCGAGACCAAACTACTACACTAGTGCTTTACTTTGATCCTAAGGTAATTCAGTTTGTACACTCCAATCATGGATATACCATAACAAGAAAGCACAATGGAGAACACTTTCATCTAAGCTAATGGAAGCTTACTGTAAACTACTATAGCAGACTGCTGGAATCCCATCATAGCCATTAGTCTCTGAGCTCCACTCTGCTCCATGTGCTGCTCCACTCATCAACATCTGTGGTGCTGCTAATTAGCCCTAAAAAGCCACACATCAGTGGGTCTGAGCAGCGGGCAGACATGACACAATGAGATTTTCAAAAATCTATACGAGCTCACAGAGCGAAGAAACTATGCTATTGTCTAGGAGAATGTATTTTTGGAGGTTTGGGTAGCCTACTGTGTCATTTGAAGGAAAGTAAGAGCTGTTAAGCATGCCAATAGGGTTCACATGTGTTTCATCCTTGTCAGTGAAACACTGTCTTCACCAACAGGACAATCACTGGGAGGTTAACTACAGTGGAGGAGAGAAAGAAAGGATGAAGAGAGAGAGAGAGAGAGAATAAAAGAGAGAAAGCGAGAGCAAGAACGAACAAGAAATATAAAATAAATGATGTGGCCTTTCGCTCAGCTTCAGAGCCGATAATAAATAAAACATTTCATCCCGGGGAGCCAGGCCCACCCAATTAGATTGAGCAAAACCAATAAAAAACATTTTTGTTCCAAATGAGACATTATTTTTACCTAAGCACAATGAGAGACAGTATATTTTCAGGTCAGCTGAGAGAGGTGAGCATTCTCATGTCAAACACCTGCAGCCCTGAGAGGAGAGAGAGTGAGGGCAGAGAATGGAGAGGGAGAGAGATAGCAACTGGAGAGGGAGAGGGGCAGCAAACAGAGAGCGTGAAAGAGAGGTAAGAGTGAATACAGCTCCCACAGCTCATGGGGTCAGTGCAGCAGGGATAGTGTCACAATTGTTTCTGAATGTGAAGAGAGGAGAGGGGAGGTGTGAGGGTGACCAACCACTGTGACTGACTCCTGCTCCTGAAATCAGCCTGCTGCAAGACTGGTCTCTCTCACGCCGGGAAGATGCTCTGCATAATAACAAAGGATTCCAGCTCTCTGTGTGGCATGTAGAGAGAGAGAAAGAGAGAGAGAGTGAGAGTGTGTGAGAGAGAGGGTGTGTGTGGGGGGGAGTGAAAGCGAGAGAGCAAGAAAGGTAGTGTGAATGTGAAGATGAAGCGTTGCCACTCCAACCAGAGAGAGAACAAGAGAGAGCGTGAGACAGAGAGAGGGGTGGGAGTATGTCCTCTGTGCAGCGGAGCTCTCACAGACAAACACAGCGGGTTGGAAGTGTGTCAGTGTGTCTTTGTGGTCAGGAGGATACGTTTGTTATGACAGGGGAGGCTTGCGTACAGAGCTCACACACTGCAACAGCTAACCTAGTCCTCCATTCCTTCTCACGCTGTTCCTTCTGACACTCTTCTTGCTCAATACCTTCCTGTCTCTTCAGCTGTTTCCATGATTCTCGTTCCCATTTTTTCAACAATCTTCCTCTGTTTTTCTTTCTTTCATTTTCTCTCTCTGCCTCTTTCTCTCTCGTTCTCTCCTTTCCTCTCTCCTCCCTCCTTCTCCGTCTTCCCCTTCCTCTGAAAGTTTCAACTAGGTTTGCTTTAAAGACAAAGATTATTTACCAAATAGCTCCTGCATTACTCGTGCTAGTACAGAAACTGCCTGACACTTAAAACTATCTGACGCAAGCATCACCTTCATTCATTCATACAACGCCAATTACTATGACAACGCCCCTCACTTGAGTATATGACACAGACTCCAGTTGCACAGGACGAGCTGAGAAACGACAGGCAGCGGTTAACACAGCCTTCCCCCTAACCAACCTCCTTATCCTCTTACTCTCTCGCCTCACTCTCCGCTCCTATCTCCGCAAGGGTAAAGAGAGACATTTCACATCTAATTGATGCACAGAAAGGTTTTATAAATCAGCTAATGAGGGCTGTGTGAAGACACAGCATGTTGGAGGGGGGGTTGGTGGAGTTCAATGGTTGAGCTCCAGGAGAGGCTGAGCTCCTCCTTTATTAGCCTGTCGTGAGATGAGGGCTGGAGGGGGGAGACTTGGGCGGGAAATAAGGGGAGAATGGGGGAGTTTGAGGGAGATTAGGGAGACTAACACCACACGTTTACCACTGAGCCACATAATTAAAAGCTGCTTAAATATCGAGATCCACATACCGGTAATCAAAATGTTACAGTATGTGAGTCATGCTTACTAAAGCTTAGTAGTAATCCAATGGGTAGTTAGACCATCAACTCTTTGGTGTGAGACATACTTCCTTGTTTCTGCTTCATGCCTGAGTTAAAAAGTGTAAACAAGTCATTGTTTCTTGAAGACCAAAGCTGAAAGAGTAAAGTACTAGTGTAAATTGCCTAAGGCGCTGAACTTCAGTGAGATTGAGACAACTTGAAGAGAACGAAAACACATAGGTGTCTTCCAAAATGAGATTCAGTTTTCCAATTGACTATAAACTCAAACATGCTCAAAGCACTCCCACACAAGGACAATTCTAAACATTCCCAACCCCAAACAACCTAGCATGAACACACAAGACTCAAACAGTCCCTTAAATCCTAAACAATCTGCTACCGATCACACAAAGACAGACGACTCACTTTGTACAAGCCAGTCACAAATTGTTCAAACCCCAAATAACATGTACCCAAACAAACAGCTTTTCACCCCTCAATGTGTGACACAACACCAAATTGTTAACAACCCAAAACAGACTGGACAATAAATATAACCAAACTGTTTAATCGCAACAGTCTGAACACTTCAAGTGTGCTTTTAGTACGACTGACTGTTCTACCTGCTCTCAGCCTCTCTGACTGAATGAATGGATTCCACTCCACTCTGACACATCTAAAGCGCTCTTATGACGAGGTGCTGAACTCATCGTCAAAGCTCTCCATAGCTGGAAACACACAAGTCTGTCTCTCTTCTCTCTCTGTATTTATCTCTCACTCTCTTTCATGATGTGAAGCACTTTGTTACGTGTATTGAAAATCGCTATACAAATAAAGTTATTCATATTATTATTATTTGTCTCAGCTAAAATATCTCCTGTTCTCCTAACAGGTAAGCTCGAAGGAAGCTCTCCATGCCTCTTTTCAATACACAGAGATGCTTTGCACACAGCAACACCATCAGGGCTGGCCCTAGCCTTTTGGGGGCCCAAAACATTTTATGTGCCTCCATCTTGATGGGGGAAGTTTTAGAGTTAATTTCCTGAAATAGACACATCTTGCGATGGGACATAGAGAAAATGTAGCAATTTTAAAGCAAGGGGCCCTAAGCGGTCGCTTACGCCTAGGGCCGGCCCTGCTCATCATAGACAGCGCACATCACACACCATCACAGAACACACACCGTACACACAAACACACTGACTGAATGGCAGCACCGTGACAGTGAGACTCAGCGGTGTCGGTATCCTCCACTCACCTGTGCGATCTCATACAGCAGCTTATAGTGTTCCTCTCGTTTCTGTAAAGTGCACAGATTGCAGCCCATTCTAATCGTCGTGGCAACGCCGGGCGTCCAATCGTCCCCGAGCGACAGCAGCAGCAGTGGAACCGTACGGACAGGGGGTCACCCTCCAGACCGGTGCACCCGTTCTCATCAGTCACTCCGTAGTGGGCATCTCACACACACCACACATTGACACACTTTGCAAACGCACACCCTCATACACACCGAGCCAAGGATATGCAAAGCTCCAGCGTGGTCGAACAGAAGCAAGCTCTAATGTAAAGCACTGTAACGGATACAGCAGAGGGAGCAGCTGTGATAGTAATGGTAGCGGTTTCAGCATCAGCCGGTGCCTTTCTCTCTCTCTCTCTCTCTCTCTCTCTCTCTCTCTCTCTCTCTCTCTCTCTCTGTCTCTCTCTCTGTGTCTCACACATTCACACACTACACGCTGGAGTTGTGACTCCCGCTCTCCCGCTCACCGAGAAAGACACTCCCCCTTTTCCTTATCAGTTCACTTAGCCTTGGTGCACATGTCTACACAGATAGCTGCTCATGAATAAGGAGGTAGCCTGGGCTCATATTCATGAGGGGGTGTGGTCAGGGGGAGGGATCTGGTGAGGTAGGAGGGTCGTGTGGTGCCCAGCGTGTTGGCTCATTAAGATCGAAGAACACTTACACAATGAGGTTCCTTTGTGTGAGCAGCACCTCGGAGGAGGCTGAGCAACACTGCATTCCTGCTGAATTATACAGAGAGAGTGAGAGGAGAGCTCTCACGAAATGATCACAGAGAGTAGCCTCATCAACAGAGAGAGAGCGGAGGAGAGAGGGAGGCAGAAAGGAGGAGAGAGAGAGAGAAGGATATATAGAGAGAAAGGAAGAGAGAGAGTGAGAGGGTGAAAGAGAGACATGGAGAGAGAGAGAAGGGGAGAGAGTGATTGAGAGGGGGAGAGCCGCTTAGAACACAGAGAGTGGAGGATGACGACGAGGATAGACAGAGAGAGAGAGAAAGAGGAGAGCCACTGAACTGATCACAGAGTAGCCCGTGTAATGCTCGACCACAAGCTTCCTATTTCAACAACCCAGTAATAAAAGGAAAGGTCAAAACTCCAAATTAAATGCTAACAACTTTAATGACTTCATGGAGCTCTGGACACTATGTGATCAATATGTACTGTACACACACCGTGTGGGTGAAAATAGTGTGTATTTCAATGTTAGCAGAGCCTAATGTGGAGATAAGACAGTCAACAGTGTAATGGATATTTCTCAGCCATCATAAAACACACAGCATATTTACCTAAATCACACAAGCCACGACCATCTGACATCACAGAGCCACACTAAATGACAGATTATAGTCACACTAAATGACAGATTATAGTCACACTAAATGACAGATTATAGTCACACTAAATGACAGATTATAGTCACAATGAATGACAGATTATAGGCCGCTGAAACAGTTGTGGATGGCACTCGTTGTTTTACGAAAAATAAACAGCATATATTAAAAGGTTGTGTGATAAAATAAATTGCATGTTACAGTATGTATATATATGCCAAATGATAGATCACAGGTCTCAGAAACAGTTATAGATGGCACTGATTGTTTTGCAATAAAAAGGAATGGAGAAACAGCCGGATTGAACAAATCAATTATATGGTATACAAGCGGGTAAATACATGACAATAATATCAAATTATGTTATTGTTTTAGATACATATCACAATAGGATGCTTGAGCAAATAAATAGTATGGTATAGCTACCGGCGGAAAAATACCCCCAAAACATATTGTCAGTAAGGGAGGCCGGGGAGACTTAAAGAAGAAGATGGATAAATCGCTGGTTTCTCTCAAACTGCGATAATTACAAGACAAAAGACCTTAGCGCGGGTATCAGCCACGGTAGCCCTGCCGCTATCAGGAAGCTCAGCTAACGAGCAGTAATTGTTAATAAATTGGGCCTCGGAGCCGTCGGTGTGTGTGAGTGCGTGTGTGTTTGTGTGGCTATAAGAGTAGATGAGTAGTGCTCATCATCTGTTGGCTACCGTGCATCCCACCCACTGGGACTCCCTAATGCGATTTTCTGGGCTTTAATTTTGTCTGGAGGCTTGCCAAATATGCTTGCCAAATAGCTACCTACACTGAAAAAATATATAAATGTAACATGTTTCATAAGCTGGTGTTGGTCCCATGTTTCATGAGCTGAAATAAAAAATCCCAGAAATGTTCCATACGCACAATAAAAAATAAAAAATCCCTGTTAGTGAACATTTCTCCTTAGCCAAGATAATCCATCTACCTGACAGGTGTGGGATATCAAGAAGCTGATTAAACAGCATGATCAGTACACAGGTGCACCTTGTGCTGGGGACAATAAAAAGCCACTCTAAAATGTGCAGTTTTGTCACACAACACAATGCGTCGTGTGGGCGAGCGGTTTGCTGATGTCAACGTTGTGAACAGAATGCCCCATGGTGGATGTGGGGTTATGGTATGGGTAGGCATAAGCTACTGACAATGTATATCGATGTCAATTTGAATGCACCAAGATACCGTGACGAGATCCTGAGTCCCATTGTTGTGCCATTCATCCGCCGCCATCACCTCATGTTTCAGCATGATAATGCACGGCCCCATGTCGCAAGGATCTATACACAATTCCTGGAATCTGAAAATGTCCCAGTTCTTCCATGGCCTGCATACTCACCAGGCATGTCACCCATTGAGCATGTTTGGGATGCTTTGGATCGACGTGTACAACAACGTGTTCCAGTTCTCGCCAATATCCAGAAACTTCGCACAGTCATTGAAGAGGAGTGGGACATCATTCCACAGGCCACAATCAACAGCCTGATCAACTTTATGTGAAGGAGATGTTGCACTGTATGAAGCAAATGGTGGTCATACCAGATACTGACTGGTTTTCTGATCCACTCCCTACTTTTTTTAAGGTATCTGTGACCAACAGATGCATCTGTATTCCCAATCATTTGAAATCCATAAATTAGGGTCTATTGAATTTATTTAAATTGACTAATTTCCTTGTATGAACTGTAACTCAGTCAAATCTTTGAAATTGTTGCATGTTGTGTTTGTATCACCATGCATAACCATTAGGATACACGCTTAATACTATACTACCAAACCATCGCCCTTGTTCCTCCAAATCACCCCCCAAACACACACACATGCTCATGCACACACACACACCCACACACAAACTCCACTACACAATCCAGAAATCCAGCAATACCATCCCCTCCTCATTCTGAAGACACCGAGAGGCAGAGAGAGAGAGAGAGAGATAGACAGTGCAAGCATCAGCCTTTTTGCAGTTGCCTGGCAATACCAAATCCATGAAAACCTGTTCACTAAAGTGTCAATTTGACATCAAAAGGGCTTGTTGTGAAAAAGAAAGACCAGAGAGTGAGAGAGAGCAGAGCAGAGCAGGGGGATACAATGATATTGCGTTTGGAGGAGAGGACCGGCGACTGGGTGCACTAGCTGTTACAATGAGATGTAAGGAGGATGTGAAAGGCACAGGAAGAGAGGCTGGGATATTTAAGTGATAATGCACGAGAAACCGGTGTTTGGAAGACATATTGGCATGGTGTTGTTAGGCACGGGACAAAATTGAGGGCTGGCTAACCATGCCAATATATCCTCCAAACACCGGCTTCGAGGCCATTATCACTTTTATACAACGGATTATCAACATATTCAAACAATGATTTACATATTTTCATTTTTTTTTTTTTTGCGGGCATCCCGAGTAGTGCAGTGGTCTAAGGCACTGCATCGCAGAGCTAGCTGTGCCACTGGTTCGAGTCCATCCTGGTTCGAGTCCAGCCAGCTGCCACCGGGAGACCCATGGGGCGGCGCACAATTGTCCCAGGATCGTCTGGGTTAGGGGAGGGTTTGGCTGGCAGGGATGTTCGTGTCCCATCGTGCACTTGCGACACCTGTGGCGGGGCCGGGCGCAATGCACACTGACACGGTCGCCAGGTGTAACAGTGTTTCCTCCGACACATTGGTACGGCTGGCTTCCGGGTTAAGTGGGCATTGTGTCAAGAAGCAGTGCGGCACACACGGCTCTCAATCTTCGCCTCTCCCGAGTCAGTACGGGAGTTGCAGCGATGGGACAAGACTGGATATCACGAAATTGGGAAGAAAAGGGGGTTTTGGTCAGCATCCCTGTTAAGGATAAGATACCCATCGGTCAGCCTAATGGTCTCTCTCATCAACCCTGAACCCAGGCCGGTACAGTAACCTCTGCCAAAGGTCAGCGCTTTCCCTACATGAAATAAGCTGTCGGCTGTAGTATGGTCAGAGTGTTCCAGCGTGTCTTTTAGGGAAAATTCAAATCAACAGACTTGCCCAAAACCCATCAGTGGTTGACTATCGTCCAGTACGTTTGGTATGTCTCCTCTCTTAGAAGGATTCCATTACATTCAGACTGTGCTGACATAACAACCGTACTAACACAAATGTTTAGTTTTAAACGGCCAAAATCGTATTTTCAAACAACCAGTTCTGGTTGTCCAACACTTTTTGATGCTGTGGTCAGTGACCCGTTAAGGTTAAGATGCACATCGGTCAGCCTAATGGTCCTTCTCAGTAGCCCTGAACCCAAGGCCGATACAGTAACCTCTGCCTGCGGTCAACCAGTCAGCGGGCCACCTCTCAATGGGACGTGTCGAGTGAAGGATGACGTCCATAAAGAGCGCATTATGTGCATTGAGCACATTAAGAATGATACAAGTTCTCCAGTGTTAGTTTAATGGCTTTGGGTTTTACATTCTGGCACTTTGAATCTACATTAGATGGCATTTCAAGTGTTGCCTACGGATAGGTTCAGCACATTATACTAACATTTAGTAAAAACCATTAGCTAAAACACATTCTCACAAAAGTGTATTTCTGTCCTGGGGTGAATGGTCCCATATGTGTTTGTGTTGCTTAAAACAATATAAATTACGAGAAATCGTCTGCATACGTGAATACAATTGTGTGTATCTTCATTACAATGTCTAAATAACAATTAGGATCTGCATTTTGTAATTATCTAGTATGCAGTTACTCATGATAGTGATTTACAACAGTATTTCCGTCTGGTTTCCATCCTTGTCCTTTCTCTCAGTCCACTGTCCAGTAGTCATTTATCACAGGGCTGCACTTTGCCTGCCCGACTAGAAAAAAGGGTCTTTCATCGTGTTCCCAGTCCCAGTTAATAGGGCATGCCTGCATGGGCATGGGAAAGCCATTCGTTTTCCTGTGATGGGCCTATTTCTATTTCGAGGTTTCTTCAATTCCATTTCTGACAAACTGCTATTTGAGCCTCACCTTACACCTTGAGGTACAACCTTCAGCCAAGTGTATAATTCAGGCATATGGGTGAGGTGTAAACTCTCACACACATTTACAGGACACACACAGGCAGACAGGCAAACACACACACACACACACACACACACACACACACACACACACACACACACACACACACACACACACACACACACACACACACACACACACACACACACACACACCAAACGCCCACACTCACGTTTCTGATACGCATGTCCTGACATTTTTCAGTGACTAAGCTACTCAATATGAGGCTCCATTTTGGCCTCTCCTCTTCTCAGCTCCAGAAACAGCCAAAGCTCTTGAGTTTCCGGACAATGTCCTACTCCAACATGCAGAGATCAATAAGATTAGTTTGATTAAACTCAACACTTAGCACAGCTGTGACAGTACGCAGGTTAAATATGTTAAAAACATGTAATTACCAGGGTCAGAAGGGCAGTGGGAGGAGGATCTGAGAGCCACACGTACATGTGAGGATTACGCAAGGCACATACACTTGCATACGTACGTGCGCCTCATGCACGCACACATACATATGCACGCCGCATGCGCTCACACACACACTTGCTAAGAGCACTCCATGCAGATGCAACATAGACGTAGACGTTTGTTTGTTTCCAAACAACACTTCAAGATTTTGGTAACCTTGACAACAAAACAAACACACACACACACACACACACACACACACACATGAGTAGTGTGTTATGTGATCGCAGGAGAAGATTTCATAAGGAACAGTGGTCGTACGGTTGGTACTGTCTCTCTATGCCACTTACTGTGAGGAATATCAAGTATCTCTATGCCAGTGGCGGTCGGTGCTGTTTAAGATTAGGGAAGATTTTATGAGCATGGACTCATTTCTATTACAGAATATTGGATGATGGTCATTTATATTCCATTCACTTAGCTCAATGTAACATCGATAGGTTTAGGCTAATACATGATACTGGAAATTTGCCTTATACCCATCATGAGGTTGCTACAACTCATACGAATTAAAGTTTATAACATAGGTGCACAAGTCGAGAGACAAATTGGAGTTATCAAGGTGACAGAAGGTGCCCTTCAATACCGCCTTGCACACTCTTGCCTGCATCTAGCTGATCTGGGGTGTAATCATTCGTTTTGCATCTAAAACAAGAGTTTCTGTTGGACAAATTCCAGTCGGTCCCTCCCCCATTTCATTCCGTTTGCTAACTTCTTATGGCTTGGGGGCAGTATTTTGACATCTGGATGAGAAGTGTGCCCAAAGTAAACTGCCTGTTACTCAGGCCCAGAAGCTAGGATATGCATATAATTAGTAGATTTGGATAGAAAACACTCTAAAGTTTCCAAAACTGTTAAAATAATGTCTGTGAATATAACAGACCTGATATGGCAGGCGAAAACCTGAGGAAAATCCTTCCAGGAAGTGGGATTTTTATGATGAGGGTATTTTCAATTGAATGCCTATAGAGTATCTAATGGGTTAGGACCCAGATTGCAGTTCCTATGACTTCCACTAGATGTCAGCAGTCTTTAGAAATTGTTTCAGGCTTGTTTTCTGAAAAATTAAGAAGGAGACCTTTCTGTAAGTGGACTGTAGAATCATGCAGTGCTGGTTTGCGTGCGTGACCGATTGCACGCCCTTCGTTGTTTTTCCTTTCTATTGAATACGCTATTGTCCAGTTTAAATATTATCGATTATATAGACAATTGACAACCTGAGGATTAATTAAAAACATCGTTTGACATGTTTCGACAAACGTTACCAGTTCTATTAGGATGTATTTGTCTGCATGTCGTGACCGCCTTTGAGCCACTGGATTACTGAACAAAACATGCCAACAAAACTGAGTTTTTGGGATATAAAGAGGGACTTTATCGAACAAAAAAAAACATTTATTGTGTAGCTGGGACTCTTGTGACTGCAACCATATGAAGATCTTCAAAGGTAAGTGATTAATTTTATCATTATTTCGGACTTTTGTAATTCCTTTACTTGGTTGTAAAATGTTTGTATGCTTTTGTAAGCGGGGCGCTGTCCTCAGTATAACACTTGTATTTTTTATGAATGTTTATTATGACTATTTCTGTATTTTGAATTTGGCGCTCTGCAATTTCACCGGAAGATGTTGAGGTGGGTCGCTAGCGGAACGCCTGCGCCAGAAAGGTTAAGAAATGTTTTGCAACAGAATCGGCGGAATGAATACACCCCTGATCACCCGCACACACAGTTCACTTTCATAGCAGCTTCCTTTAGCTTGTGGAATTCAGTGCACAACACAACAGCTGTCTGTAACCAGGCGCAATAACCTTTCCAAGCCAAACCTTCATACCATAACTGCTAACCATATTAACATTATAGTCAACAAACTAGAACTAACGCATTAGTAAACCCACAATCCAATCCATGTATACAATCACGCAGTAGATCAACTAGATGGAGCCGTGGGCCAATTTTTGGGGCTGGTCGGGGGGCCAGAACATAATTACAGATCAATTGTAGACTGTAAATTTACAGCAAGAATCCCAAACAGATAAACAGCAAAAAAAGAAACGTCCTCTCACTGTCAACTGCGTTTATTTTCAGCAAACTTAACAAGTGTAAATATTTGTATGAACACAAAGATTCAACAACTGAGACATAAACTGAACAAGTTCCACAGACATGTGACTAACAGAAATGGAATAATGTGTCCCTTAACAACTGGGGGCCAAAATGAAAAGTAACAGTCAGTATCTGGTGTGGCCACCAGTTGCATTAAGTACTGCAGTGCATCTCCTCCTCATGGACTGCACCAGATTTGCCAGTTCTTGCTGTAAGATGTTACCCCACTCTTCCACCAAAGCACCTGCAAGTTCCCAGACATTTCTGGGGGGAATGGCACTAGCCCTCACCCTCCGATCCAACAGGTCCCAGACGTGCTCAATGGGATTGAAATTCAGGCTCTTCGCTGGCCATGGCAGAACACTGACATTCCTGTCTTGCAGGAAATCACGCACAGAACGAGCAGTATGGCTGGTGGCATTGTCATCCTGGAGGGTCATATCAGGATGAGCCTGCAGGAAGGGTACCACATGAGGGAGAAGGATGTCTTCCCTGTAATGCACAGCGTTGAGATTGCCTGCAATGAAAGCAAGCTAATCCGATGATGCTGTGACACACCGCCCCAGATCACGATGGACCCGCCACCTCCAAATCGATCCCGCTCCAGAGTACAGGCCTTGGTGTAACGCTCATTCCTTCGACAATAAACGCAAATCCAACCATCACCCCTGGTGAGACAAAACCGCGACTCGTCAGTGAATAGCACTTTTTGCCAGTCCTGTCTGGTCCAGCGATGCTGGGTTTGTGCCCATAGGCAAAGTGCACTGATGGAGGGATTGTGCATTCCTGGTGTACCTCGGGCAGTTGTTGTTGCCATCCTGTACCTGTCCCGCAGGTGTGATGTTCGGATGTACCGATCCTGTGCAGGTGTTGTTACACGTGGTCTGCCACTACGAGGACGATCATATGTCCGTCCTGCATCCCTGTAGCGCTGTCTTAGGCGTCTCACAGTATGGACATTGCAAATGTATTGCCCTGGCCACATCTGCAGTCCTCATGCCTCCTTACAGCATGCCTAAGGCACGTTCACGCAGATGAGCAGGGACCCTGGGCATCTTCCGTTTGGTGTTTTTCAGAGTCAGTAGAAAGGCCTCTTTAGTGTTCTAAGTTTTCAAAACTGTGACCTTAATTGCCTACTATCTGTAAGCTGTTAGTGTCTTAACGACCGTTCCACAGGTGCATGTTCATTAATTGTTTATGGTTCATTGAACAAGCATGGGAAACAGTGTTTAAACCCTTTACAATGAAGATCTGTGAAGTTATTTGGATTTTTACGAATTATCTTTGAAAGACAGGGTCCTGACAGAGTCCTGTTTCTTTTTTTGCTGAGTTTCTAATATTTGACTAAAACATAATTTCAAACCTTGCTTACATTTGTATACAATCACATTTCTTTATTATGTGTGGGAATACTTGGGAACAGATTTTCCAAATTAAAATCAGTTTGAGCTGTCCGACAATGCTCAGAAAACATGGAGTGACAAATAAAACCACCCCGGGCCAAATTCGGCTCGCAGGCCACCAGTTGGGGAACCAACTGTCAGTTTCGCAGTTACACTGGCAGGCCCCGGTGGCAATAAATTAATAAAACTGAAAGCTTAAATCAGCTGCATTAGCTAAGAATGTGAAAGGTAAACTAAGAAAACAAAATACCAAAAGAATTGCTCAATCTCTCTCTCTCTCTGCTGCTTCTCCTTAATTTTTTATAAATGTATAAATTAATTAATTAACTAATGAAATATTGTCTCTCTGAGTCAACTACTCACCACATTTTATGCACTGCAGTGCTAGTTCTAGATTCATTCTCTGATCCTTTGATTGGGTGGACAACATGTCAGTTCATGCTGCAAGAGCTCTGATAGGTTAGAGGATGTCCTCTGGAAGTTGTCATAATTACTGTGTAAGTCTATGGAAGGGGTGAGAACCATGAGCCTCCTAGGTTTTGTAAGGAAGTCAATGTACACGGAGGAGGACGGAAAATAGCTGTCCTCCAGGCTACACCATGTTGTTACCCTAGAGATTGCTGTTGAGGCTACTGTAGGCCTTCATTGCAAAACAGTGTGTTTTAATCAGTTATTTGGTGATGTGAATATATTTAGTATCGTTTGATAAAAACTGAGTTACTGAGTTGGATGGTCCTCCCCTTGTTCCTCTGAGAAGCCGCGTCTGCTCTATACTCCAGTGACTTGCGACAAAAAAAACATGTTTATTATACAAGACATTGATGTATCAGTTGTGTGGAAGGTATTTCTCTTTGGTGTATTGGCTTTGAAGAACGGAATTCAATTTACATGAATTGAATATCCCATGGAGCTTTCAGATGTGACGCAAATGTGACCTGTGTGTGTGTGTGTGTGTGTGTGTGTGTGTGTGTGTGTGTGTGTGTGTGTGTGTGTGTGTGTGTGTGTCAGAGAGCCCTCAGACGTAATATGTGTGGCTCAGATGTCACAGCAGTGTACCAGTCTCTCTTCTGGGGCATACCGTGGTCTGATTTACGATTAATTAAATGGCACTCTCATTTATGAATGAATCATCAACACAGCCCTACCAACTACCAGCTGTGACAGTCCTGATGGTATTCCTTCCAACACACACACACACACACACACACACACACAGGTGGGTGCTTCAAAGCCAGTGTGTGTCCAGATCGTGCATGGGAAGCCAACCAAAACATGTTTCTCAATGACAATAAATAATTAAAAAGCCTTGAATCATTAATTTATGTGGGAACGTGGCCATGGATATAAATAGCTCATGGATACACAGCCTTGCATGTTAACATTTATAATTTTGTATTTCAGGCAGTCAACATAATGGCCATCTAATTCATACCCTGTACACTCTTAGAAAAAAGGGTTATTCCGCTATCTCCATAGGAGAACCCTTTTTGGTATCAGGTAGAACCCCTTTTTGGTATCAGGTAGAACCCCTTTTTGGTATCAGGTAGTGCAGAATCATCTGTGGAAAGCGTTCTACCTGGAACCAAAAAGGGTTAAACCACTGATTATATGTATCTGACTGTCATTAAGCATTTGAACAGAATAGTATGCATTGAATTATAATGTCTTTCTACTATTTCAATGGATGGACAATGATTTGATACCAGCTTGAATTCAAGTAAATGATCTGATTAAACAGTCATCTTGTCATGTTATTTCATGCCATTAAGAATGTATCGATAGAAAGACAACATATAAATAAATAGCAACATGTCAGGCAAGAATTCCAACATCATTTGGTTAAAACTAATTTCTCCACTTCACATGATTTTGTATTACAGTTTGTCCATGGGTCAACATTTCCTCGTGAACCATGAAGAGCCCCAAACATACAGAGAACACCGTGAGTAAACACACCGCTCTGCTCCCTTTGGGGGTAAGTGAAGCTCAAGGTGGCTAAGTCTCACAACCCTCAGGGGGACAGTAGGAACATCTGGTTTTCAGGGATACAGTATCTTCAACCTAGCTTCCTTTTTTCCCCTGAAAACCAGATGTGGGGACCCCGCTCAGGCGTTTATTTTATGCCTGCTACATTAGGTTAATGTCTCACTGACAACTAGCATCAGGCAGTCAGACAAAGAACATGTACAACAACAGGCCAGAAATCGATTTCACACTCTCTGTCCGCTCCCGGCTGAGCGGCCGTCAATACAGTCAATAAAGTCCAGATGGTGAGTTTTGCTCCTCCTGAAGAGAGAAAGGCAGAGCAGATCTATTGGAGAACAATCAGCGCAGAGGACGATGGAAGTGGGGGTGGGTGTGTGTGTGTGTGCGTGTGTGCGTGCGTGTGTACAAGGACGAACGGAAAAAGAATGAGGTCACTGAAAAGGTCCGACCATTCAGTGTTATGTTGATTATAGCACTACAGATAGCAAACACATAGACAACCACAGAAATATCCCGCATAAGGCCTTTTGGGCAATATCACCTATACAACCAGAGAGACCTCAATGACAAACGTGTCTGGTCCCAATGTCATCAATGTACAGTAGCTGACCACAAAACAAAGGAGACTCTAGCTGGATGTCATTGGTGTTGGAACTTAGGGAACATTTTACAACTTAAAGCAGGGCCTGTTTTCATAAAGCATGCTGATCTAGGATCAAGTTGTCCCAGTCCATATCATTATAGAATCTAAAAGACAAAACTGATCTCATATCAATACTCCTACTCTGAGACTCCACTACCCTTTGTGAATAGGGGCCCAGATCATTAGTTGAAATATAGAAACATGGCAACGTTAAAACAAAACAAATATATCACTTTATATTGTTTACTAGGGGACTATGCCAAGACAAACCACCAAAACTCCAATCAGCCAGCTGAGATGAGATGTAGTGAACTTGTATGGCTTCATTTTCACAGGCAGCAGAACCGAGAGGAGTAGCGGCCTGCATGTCTGTCATCTCAATAGCTCTCCAGATTGATTTCAACAGAGGGGGCATTTCTCCCTGATCTTGGGGTGGGAAACAATTTGAAAACCCTGTTATGTATCCTCTCCAAGCCTGAGGTAGCAAGATTGACTCATAAAAGTTACATGTCCATGGAATAAATTCAATAAAAGTTTGACATATACATTTGTACTTAAATTTATAGAGAAAGAGATAGTAGTTTTAAGGTGCTAATATCAGCTGAAATGCATTGTGGAGTACCTATCCCTATGGCGATATTATATGACCTTGATTCTGAGGACTTCAAAATGAAAAAGTGAACAGACTTCACTTCCTCAAGACAAGTCTCCACAGAACCCAAGATAAATTGAAAATGTAAAACCTTGGGTCTAGACAGATGTTGGCAGCGGTAGCAATTTGTGTCTCTCTCCCCATCTGTGCTGAAACAGGCCACTTTTGTGTACTCCGTAATTTCTGTTGTGATGGAATAGTTCATTGTGCTCTTCCAAACTATTTGAGCCAGACAAGTACACACACAGACACACACACACACACACACACACACACACACACACACACACACACACACACACACACACACACACACACACACACACACACACACACACACACAAATTAATTTCCCTTCACTGCTCCTTGCTATGATGCAGGGTGGGAAAAAGCCATCAGCGAAAGCATGAGGATAAGCTTCAAAAACCTCCAACCTAAAATACATCGCTCCAGAAGGAAAGCGGTCCAGATCTGCTGGTAGTAATAACAGCAGTGTAGATGGATCGGCTCGCCTTGTTTTCACCATATAGAGATTAGTTGGGAATTATGATGATACCCACATACTCAGGAGGCAGGAATCTTATTTTCACTGTCTCCCTGATATGAAAACAAAAGCAGAAAAAAACTAAAGAGTGGCGCTGAAGGGGATGGCTGACGTATTACGGGCTCCTAACCAACTGTGCTATTTTGTGTTTTTTCGCATTGTTTGTAACTTATTTTGTACATAATAATGCCACCGTCACTTATGACCGAAAATAGCTTCTGGACATCAGAACAGAGATTACTCACCTCGTACTGGTTGAAGATTATTTCTTAAAGGAGTCCGGTGCGAAGGATATACTGTTTCTCTGAGACCAGGCCCAAATCCCCATCATTATCGTGAAGAAAAGACAGAGGTACAGGGGGCGGAGATTGGGGTGCATTGTGAGAATTCGTTGGCGAGTGGGTAACCCGCCTCTACCATCTGTTCTATTGGCCAATGTGCAATCACCGGAGAATAAACTGGATAAGCTCCATTCGAGTCTATCCTACCAACGGGACATTTAAAAACTGTAATATCTTATGTTTCACAGAATCGTGGCTGAACAATGACACGGATAATATACAGTTGGCTGGATTTTTCGTGCATCGGCAGGACAGAACAACTATGTCCGGTAAGACGAGGGGTGGTGGTGTGTGTCTATTTGTCAATAACAGCTGGTGCGTGATGTCTAATATTAAGGAAGACTCGAGGTACTGCTCGCCTGAGTTAGAGTACCTCATGAAAAGTACCTCATGAAAAGATCTACGAAGGTCTGGTCTATATTTTTCGTAGCCATTTATCTACCACCACAATGCGATGCTGGCACTGAGACCGCACTTAACGAGCAGTATAAGGCCATAAGCAAACAAGAAAATGCTCATCCAGAGCAAAGCTTAAATCCGTTTTACCTAATTTCTACCAGCATGTCACATGTACAACCAGAGAAAAAACTAAACTCTAGACCACCTTTACCCCACACACAGAGACGCATACAAAGCTCTCCCTCACCCTCCAATTGGCAAATCTAACCATAATTCAATACCCCTGATTCCTGCTTCGAAGCAAAAAATGAAAGCAGGAAGTACCAGTGACTCGCTCAATACAGAAGTAGTCAGATGATGCGGATGCTATGCTACAGGACTGTTTTGCTAGCATAGACTGGAATATGTTCCGGGATTCATCCAATGACATTCAGGAGTATACCACCTCAGTCACTGGCTTCATCAATAAGTGCATCGATGACGTCATCCCCACAGTGACAGTACGTACATATCCCAACCAGAAGCCATGGATTTCAGGCAGCATCCGCACCGAGCTAAAGGCTAGAGCTGCCGCTTTCAAGGAGCGGGACACTCATCCGAACGCTTATAAGAAATCCCTCTATGCCCTCAGAAGAACCATCCAACAGGTAAAGAGTAATTACAGGACTTAAATTGAATCCTACTACACCGGCTCTGACGCTTGTCGGATGTGGCAGGGCTTGCAAACTATTACGGACTACAAAGGGCAGCCCAGCCGCGAGCTGCCCAGTGACGCGGGCCTACCAGACGGCTAAATGCCTTTTATACTCGCTTCGAGGCAAGAAACACTAAAGCATGCATGTGAGCACCTGCTGTTCCAGACGACTGTGTGATCACGCTCTCAGTAGCCAATTTGAGCAAATGGAAACCCAGCCGCGATCTCCCCAGATGGGCTAAATGTCTT
Organism: Salmo salar; assembly: GCF_965601325.2. Classification (NCBI taxonomy): domain Eukaryota; kingdom Metazoa; phylum Chordata; class Actinopteri; order Salmoniformes; family Salmonidae; genus Salmo; species Salmo salar. The sequence continues at coordinate 6,327,370 of NC_138306.1, read as the reverse complement.
TTATGCTCGCTTCGAGGCAAGAAACATGCTCTCCATAGCCGAGGTGGGCAAGACCTTTAAACAGGTCGACATTCACAAGACCGCGGGACCAGACGGATTACCAGGACGTGTACTCAGAGCATGTTTTTACACTGCTGTTACTCGCTGTTTATTATCTGTGTATAGTCACTTTACCCCTACCTACATGTACAAATTACCTAGACCAACCTGAAACCCCGCACATTGACTTGGTACCGATACCCCCTGTATATAGCCTCGTTATATATATATATATATATATATATATATATTATTATTTTAATTATTTTTTACTTTAGTTTATTTTCTTAACTCTATTTCTTGAACTGCATTGTCGGTTAAGGGCTTGTAAGCATTTCACGGTAAGGTCTACGACACCTTTTGTATTGTGACAAAGAGAGAGAGAGAGACAAAGAGAGCGAGAGAGAGAGGGTGCAAGAGAGAGCGAGAGAGAGAGAGAGGGAGAGAGAGATGTGTGATTTAGCACGCTGTGTCGGATGTTACTGTTGTTGGCGTTCCAATTTAAGAGACTGGAGTAGATAGCTAGAGTCTGGTGTGTAATGTTTCAATCGAAACAGGCATAACAAATACAACATCAGCAGGCAGCATTTCCAAGTGGTGCTGTACACAGACTGTGGATCAATTTGCACTTAATTGCATTTAATTAAGTGGTGGTATTTCAAGGGCTCTTTATGTGAATATCACACAAGTGGTGGGGAACTGGAGAGAAAGTGGATAGCATGTATGAGTAGGTCGATGGCTATATAAGGAATAAGGAATCAGGTTATTGAATGAGACTCACAGGTCAGAGTATTGTCTGATGTTGAGCACAAAACAACCGCATTGCTGTTTGACACAGGGGTCAGCGAGAAAGGGGGCTGAAATGATCCCATCGCTTTAATATGCTAATACTGACTCCAAGTATCCAATTTCACAAATGCACACACTCTTCCATCCCTTCTCTCCTCCCTCCTTCCCATTGTTTGTGCTCTGAACAAATTGATCGATGTGTTTCTTTGGTGAGTTGTTAAGAAAGACAAACACGGTTCTCAGATCAACTTGAAATAAATGTCCAGCAAAACATTTCTTACAACCCATTGGAACATTTGATTGCAAACAAAGAATAGGTTTGCTCACTGTTATAATCAAAATGAAAGCAAAGCCATCTCAGCCATGCCTATCTTGGAGATTCTGATCTTTCTTGATCAAAGAATAAGGTTTGTTTAATATTTCACATGCACCAATTGCATAACATAATGGAATGCAAGATTTTGTAGTAACATAGAAAGCAACTTTTTACAGAGAGCAAATGATTGCCATGCTTATATAAGGCCTACATCACATTTATGTTTTTTACAGTCTTCAACAATGGGGGTGGGGAGGGAATAGATTTGGAGCTCAGGTTAGGGCTAGGGTTAGGGTTGTGGCTAGGGTTGATGTTGAACCAGGATGTGGACATTAAGCTAGTGTTATGGTTAGGGTTCTGGTTGAGTCTAAGGGTGGGTTAAACCAGGATGTGGACATGAAGCTAGGGTTAGGGTTGTGGCTAGGGTTGACGTTGAACCAGGATGTGGACATTAAGCTAGTGTTATGGTTAGGGTTCTGGTTGAGTCTAAGGGTGGGTTAAACCAGGATGTGGACATGAAGCTAGGGTTAGGGTTGTGGCAAGAGTTGACGTTGAACCAGGATGTGGACATTAAGCTAGTGTTATGGTTAGGGTTCTGGTTGAGTCTAAGGGTGGGTTAAACCAGGATGTGGACATGAAGCTAGGGTTAAGGTTGTGGCTAGGGTTGACGTTGAAACAGGATGTGGACATTAAGCTAGTGTTATGGTTAGGGTTCTGGTTGAGTCTAAGGGTGGGTGAAACCAGGATGTGGACATGAAGCTAGGGTTAGGGTTGTGGCTAGGGTTGACGTTGAACCAGGATGTGGACATTAAGCTAGTGTTATGGTTAGGGTTCTGGTTGAGTCTAAGGGTGGGTTAAACCAGGATGTGGACATGAAGCTAGGGTTAGGGTTGTGGCTAGGGTTGACGTTGAACCAGGATGTGGACATTAAGCTAGTGTTATGGTTAGGGTTCTGGTTGAGTCTAAGGGTGGGTGAAACCAGGATGTGGACATGAAGCTAGGGTTAGGGTTGTGGCTAGGGTTGACGTTGAACCAGGATGTGGACATTAAGCTAGTGTTATGGTTAGGGTTCTGGTTGAGTCTAAGGGTGGGTTAAACCGGGATGTGGACATGAAGCTAGGGTTAGGGATGTGGTTAGGGTTAGAACATTCATATGGGTACAGCGCATCCACAGTGCATCCACATACAGGCACAGTGTGGAGTGTAACACAGCTCGTTAAAGAGGCAAGTGCCGCTGTAGAGCCAGCATGCCTCTGATGTGTGTTCCTTGACACCAAACACGGAAACAAATAAGCAAAACCCCTCGCCGCCACTATCTGTCCCTCCAACGCACACACACACACACACACACACACACACAACATTGATTTTCCAGTTATTATCCACACCAAATTATTATATGTCAGATGATGGAGCGTTTGGGTCTACAAGTATTTCTCTCAAATGGGTTATCTTGCCCCTCCGCTGTCGCCAAGGCAACCGCACTGTTGACACAGCGTTAGTTTCTGCAGCACCAATCTACAAAATGAGTTCCCTGTTCGTTCTGCTCGAGGCACAGTGCAGGCCCGACCAGGCAACACCATATATAAGTGGTTAATGGTAGCCCAGTAAGCCACCATACTGCTGCTAAGTGGGCACAAACTGCGATGATGGACACACACACACACACACACACACACACACACACACACACACACACCACACACACACACACACACACACACACACACACACACACACACACACCACTTAGATGTCCTGGGAACCATTCTAGTGTGACCCTGAACAAGGCCACCATAGGTCCTCACACGTCCACCGCTATATGTATTTTGTCTGGTCAAATACCCTCAACCATCAACCAGACCTTTTGTTAATCATACGTCGCAGTGAATCGAACACACAAGGGCGACCTTACAGAGGATCTGACAATGAGCACTGTGGCAGAACACCAAAGGTAACAGTTACTGTATGTCCGGCTCGATGGATGTCCTTTAGGTCTGTGGGGTAAACCATAAAACACCGAAGAGATCCCGCAGTCCATCTTTTTTAAGGTTTAGGGTCAGTGCAGGTCACTGTTGTGTGTATTTCCTGTTTGCTTTCCTGTGCTTGCTGTGAGAGGGTGGCGCTGACACTGCCCCCTCCCCTGCTACACAAGAGATAAATGAACACCCCCACCACCCCATCACCCAGTGGCTTTCTGAGAATGGGTTGTGCCTCAGAGCACAGGGCAGATTAAACCAAAGGTGAGCAATCATTTTGAAATCAGCCAATGGTTATGAGGGAAGGGGCAATGCGTTAAGGACCTCTCCTCCACTGTAGCGACGTTATGCTCGCTGGAGGGCTTCCTCTGCTTCCCGGTCCTCACAAACCACACACTGTCCACACACTGTCCTCACGAAACACACGCTGTCCTCACGAAACACACGCTGTCCTCACGAAACACACGCTGTCCTCACAAACCACACGCTGTCCTCACAAACCACACGCTGTCCTCACAAACCACACGCTGTCCTCACAAACCACACAGTGTCCTCACAAACCACCTCATTGAGCCAACCACCCAGTGAGCTCTGATAGTAAAACCAATAGTAAAACCAATATTTTTATACATTAATGGAAGATATACAAAATAAATGACTAAATAAACAAAGCTCCTTAAGTCTGATTTGGGTCTGATATGATGAAACCATAAATAGAGGCTGTATACAAAGTGCACCAGGCAAGCTACATTTGCATAGCTTTTTATATCACTGTGCTGTGCACTGCCACAATAGTCTCTCCAGTCCACCATTTTGTAAAGCTGTGATTTGTGTTTATTTGCCTTGGCCCAACAACAATACTCAATTATTATTATTCAGTCCGGCATTTTACAATGGCCTCTATTGTGTGCTGCTACTGTCTGTTCTACACTCACTTCATTGACAGTAGAGACCTGTGGTGAATACCAAGCGTACAGTTAGCTTTACTATATTAAGTTTGGCAATATTCCAAACAGTAGTGTCAAAGTGAAGCTTTTTTATTACTTTTATTGGGAAGTTATGGACTGGTGTCAGCAATCTGTCTCTCAGCCTTCTGCTACATTTGACGAGTAAGAAAGAAAGTTTGGCACTGTAGAATTGAAGGCTGCAAATAGTGGTGGGCTGCCAATGAATACAATGAAAATCTCCCAGACCAATCTTTCAGTTGCAACAGACATTCAAGACAAGTCATTTAAAAAATAGTTATAAAATGCATTTGTTTATCATATAGACAACAACATAGCTACGACATAACCCACTACAATCCCTTTGCAGTATGCAGACTGTACAGCAGCACCCTTGTCCCTTCCACACCCCGGAGGCCATTCACCTGACATCATAAAACTGCTGCCAGCTAATACTGTGTGTTTAATTCCTTGTTGTGGAGCTCACCTCGAGGTGGCCCTGCCAAGCTCTCCCCGAAGCAGATTTAGTGTCGGCCATTTTCTCGACTAATTGCCCGGCTCTGGTGTAGAGAGGTCAGCCGTGTCCGACGACAGCCGTACTCCCGCTAGGGGAGTACGGCTGTTCCTGTACAAGAAACCTCACACAAAGGGTGAACTCTGCAAATAACAAAGTACACAGGAGTATTCTTGGTTCTTTTGAATAGGCTGTGTCAGATAGGCTACAACATTATTTGCAGTACTGTTTAAGGCAGAGAGTTCTAAGAGAAGGCCATTACTGTACAAGCTCCTAAACGTTGTACTTTCCTATCTTCTACATACGCCTTATTGGTTATTTTGATACAACACTGTATGTAGCCCATTGTTTGCAGATAAACACGTGTACCTCACACAGAGGGCAAATTCTGTACGTAAGCAAGTACATATTAAGCCTCCTTGTTTCTTGGTTATGCTCGGTTAGATGCAACACAGTGCGTTGTTCTCCGATTTTTCTGCTGCACTGTATCTTTAGTAGAACATAAATCAAACTCAGCTAGATAAGCAACGAGCAGATGTTTGATAGTGGTGATCCAGAAGAGCATGTCTCCGTGTCTCCTGATATGATATGAATCTAATCAGTTCTGCTTGGATCATATTGTATCATATTGCTGATTCATGATATTATCATCCCAGTCCCTCCAGGATTCCGCAAAATCAACAATTCCACACATATTATGCAAGGGCTTGCAAATTTGAGCAACCACTGTACTATTTCCACATAAAATGGTCAAATCGTCGCAATATTGCATAAAACTGACCAATAACCGCTGTACCTAAATAGGGCTCACAATTTCAACCAATCACTGCACATTTGCCGCAAAATATGATTCAATCAAGCCACAAGTCAACAAACTTTTTTCCTAGTTAGCGCATTTCTGCCTGTGTCTGGTCCTTGTTAATAGCTCTTAATAGCTCTCCAATAAAGGCACAATCCGTAATACATTTTTCAAACAAACGGCATCCCCACCACTTTGTTTGCTACATAACATCTGAGGGATCGGGCTGGAGGTACAGTATATGACTACTGACAAATTCATAGAGCTATGAAATCAAGGATGGAATTGTTCATTGAAATGACCATTGAACAGCTGTAAATATTGCAGATTGCCCCTTTAAAGGCCATTACAAACCCAGCTACTCTGGGCTTCCTCCCAGCACGTACTTTATGGGTACCAGCTGACACTCTCATCATTCAGTGTCTCCCTTGACTTTGTCATTGCCAGTGACCTCTTCCATCGAGCTAATTAGCCACAATTTAGTAATCACATGGCGGAAGTACTTTCCAATGGCTGTAAAGCCCTACATCAGTAAGCAGGGACAACGTAAGTGTGTGTGTGTGTGTGTCTCAGTGTGTCCAGTCAGTATGATCTTCTATCAGTGATCAGGGACAATAGCCCATTAACAGGGATCTCCCACTTGTTAGCCCAGAGTTGCTGGGTTTGTAGTGGCGTTTGTGTAGTGTGAGTGTGTGTGTTTGTGGTCATGCACCCACCAGAAAAGGAATTCCGTGACCCAGGAAATAAAACTGCAAAGTCTCTATCAATATGGAGATAATTTTATGAATAAACTCTGTGTGGTTCAAAACGTAAAAGTTGCACATTCATTTCGAAATCATAGCGTATTTTAGGTAATTTTCCCAAGCAACATTTTGTTGCCATGTTACATCGTGGTTACAATCGTTACACACGTTCCGGACCGTAACGAAAGAAGCTGTTGAAATCAAATCAGTCAAATCAAATGTTATTTGTATGATTCGCCGAATACAAAGGTGTAGACCTTACCGTGAAATGCTTAATTACAAGCCCTTAACTAACAATGCAGTTCCAGAAATAGAGTTAAGAAAATATTTACTAAATAAACTACAAATAAAATAAAAGTAACACAATAAAATAACAATGAGGCTATATACAGGGGGTACCGGTCGAGTTAATGTGCAGGGGTACAGGTTAGTCAAGGTCATTTGTACATGTAGGTAGGGGTAAAGTGACTATGCATAGATAATAAACAGCGAGTAGCAGCAGTGTAAAAACAAAGGGGGGGTGTGTCAATGTAGTCCGGGTGGCCATTTGGTTAATTGTTCAGCAGTCTTATGGCTTGGGGGTAGAAGCTGTTAAGGAGCCTTTTGGACCTAGACTTGGCGCTCCGGTACCGTTATCCATTTGGTAGCGGAGAGAACAGTCTATGATTTGGGTGACTAGAGTCTTTGACAATTTTTTGGGCCTTCCTCTGACACAGGCCCTCGATGGCAGGAAGCTTGGCCCCAGTGATATACTGGGCTGTTCGCACGACCCTCTGTAGTAACTTGCGGTCGCAGGCTGAGCAGTTGCCATACCAGGCAGTGATGGAACCGGTCAGGATGCTCTCAAACTTTCTGAGGATCTGGGGACCCATGTCAAATCTTTTCAGTCTTCTTTGTGGGGAAAAGGCGTTGTCTTGCTCTCTTCACAACTGTCTTGGTGTGTTTGGACCATGATAGTTTGTTGGTGATGTGGACACCAAGGAACTTGAAACTCTCAACTCATTCCACTACAGTCCCATCGATGTGAATGGGGCGTGTTAGGCCCTCCTTTTCCTCTCATCCACAATCAGCTCCTTTGTCTTGCTCACGTTGAGGGAGAGGTTGTTGTCCTGGCACCACACAGGTCTCTGACCTCCTCCCTAAAGGCTCTCATCGTTGCCGGTGATCAGGCCTACCATTGTTGTGTCATCCGCAAATTTAATGATGGTGTTGGAGTCATGCTTGGCCACGCAGTCGTGGGTGAACAGGGAGTACAGGAGGGGACTAAGCACGCACCCCTGATGGGCCCCCATGTTGAGGATCAGGGTGGAAGATGTGTTGTTGCCTACCTTTACCACCTGGGTGCGGCCCGTCAGGAAGTCCAGGATCCAGTTGCAGAGGGAGGTGTTTAGTTCCAGGGTCCTTAGCTTAGTGGTGAACTTTGTGGGTACGTTGGTGTTAAACGCTGAGCTGTAGTCAATGAACATCTTTCTCACATCGATGTTCCTTTTGTCCAGGTGGGACAGGGCAGTGTGGAGTGCGATTGAGATTGCGTCATCTGTGGATCTGTTGGGGCGGTATGCAAATTGAAGTGGGTCTGGGGTTTCTGGGATGATGGTGTTGATGTGAGCCATGACCAGCCTTTCAAGGCACTTCATGGCTACCGACTTAAGTACTACAGGGCGGTAGTCATTTAGGCAGGCTACCTTCGCTTTCTTGGGCACAGGGACTATGGTGGTCGGCTTGAAACATGTAGGTATTACAGATTCGGTCAGGGAGAGGTTGAAAATGTCAGTGAAGACACTTGCCACTTGCTCTGAGTACACATCCTGGTAATCTGTCTGGCCCCGCGGCCTTGTGAATGTTGACCTGTTTAAAGGTCTTGCTCAAATCGGCTATGGAGAGCGTGTTTCTTGCCTCAAAGCGAGCATAAAAGACATTTAGCCCATCTGGGAAGATTTGTAGTCCATAATAGTTTGCAAGCCCTGCTACATCTGACGAGCATCAGAGCCGGTGTAGTAGGATTCAATCTTAGTCCTGTATTGACGCTATGCCTGTTTGATGGTTCGTCTGAGGGCATAGTACTGTCACTGTGGGGATGACGTCATCGATGTACTTATTAATGAAGCCGGTGACTAAAGGGGTATACTCATCAATGCTATTGGATGAATCCCGGGAACATATTCCAGTCTGTGCTAGCAAAACAGTCCTGTAGCGTAGCATCCGCGTCATCTGACCACTTCCATATTGAGCAAGTCACTGGTACTTCCTGCTTTAGTTTTTGCTTATAAGCAGGAATCAGGAGGATAGAATTATGGTCAGATTTGCCAAATGGAGGGCAAGGGAGAGCTTTGTATTTGTCTCTGTGTGTGGAGTAAAGAGTTTTTTTCCCCTCTGGTTGCACATGTAACATGCTGGTAGAAATGAGATAAAACGGATTTAAATTTACCTGAATTAAAGTCTCTGGCCACCAGGAGCGCCGCTTCGGGATGAGTATTTTCTTCTTTGCTTAGGACTTATACATCTCGTTGAATGCGGTCTCAGTGTCAGCATCAGTTTGTGGTGGTAAAAATATGGTTATTCTTATATCCAGAAGCTCTTTTCGGTCATTAGAGACGGTAGCAGCAACATTACAAAGTTACAAACAATCCGTTAAAAAAAAACACAAAATAGCACAGTTAATTAGGAGCCCGTAAAATGGCATTCATCACCTCCGGCGCCATTTTCTCATTATTATTGAAACGCGCTAAATAGATTTTTCTCAGACGCCAGAACAGCGCTTTACAGTATGTAGTTGACAGGACTGAATATTTCCTCATTTCGGAGTTCATCTGGATCAGTGAAGGACCAGTAACATGTGTTGCTTGAGCTTATGCAAGGACAAACACCGGATGCACAATTAGCTATTGTGGTCTGTGCGGCAGCATGCAACAAAAGTAACCAAGGTGAAAGATAGCAACGTCGGAACGTTGCTTGGCAAAAATACTAAATATTGTAACTTTGATACAAGTTTTGAATCAGACAGTGTTCATGTTCATAACATTATATACACAATATTGTTGAATTTTGCAGTTTTGTTTCACGGAACAACAGATTTTTGATGGGTGGCCTTTGGACTACAGGAGAATAGAAGTGTTATATAAATCACACTATATAAAGTTTGCCGAAAGCTGTAACCTGCAAAGTGAGAGGAGGAAAAAACAATTGCAGGTTTCATTTTACAAGAGGAGGTGGAAAAAATCAATAGGCTGAACGTGGGCTTATTGCCAGCCTGCTGTGGGAAAAAATGAAAAATATAAGAAGATAATAAAAAGCAGCAGGTTTTCTTCCCCAGATCTCTGGGTTCCAAATTGCACCCTATTCCCTACATAGTGAACTACTTTTGACCAAAATCCAATTGGTACTAGTCAAAAGTAGTGCGCTATATAGAGAAAAGGGTGCAATTTAGGACAAACTTCTGAGTCCTAGTCCTAACTCTGGATTACATCCCAACTGCTGCAACACAGCAGGGTGATTCAATGTGCCAAGCCAACACACACACACACACACACACACACACACACACACACACACACACACACACACACACACACACACACACACACACACACACACACACACACACACACACACACACACATGCACACACAGCAGGTACGCAATTAATGTAGGTAGAGGTAGAGGAAAGGCCCATCTAACTAGAAATGTAAGGTTCACTAAATGACACCCCTTAAGCACGTTACTCTCCCTTCTCCCCTTCACTGGTATAGAGAGAGAAACTGCTTCAGTATAACACGCAGGTGTTCATTTCACTCACACTCCCATTTTTGAGTTTCAGACAGTGAGAAAGAGGTTCAGACATTTCCAGAGTGTGTATTATACATCATAATGTGTAGTTGGCTACTGCATCTGTTGTTCTATTTGAGTTGACCGAAGCAAAGCACATTTCTGGACAATTTGACAAGAAAGTACAATAACATGCAGTTTGTTACTGTATCAGTTTTATCCCTCCACCCTATTCTAAAACCTATTTATAACCCAATCAACCCGGTGCAATCAACTATTGACAGTCAATCACTCTCCATGGCGCCAATCCATATAACTCCCATCTTCCATCCTTATGAGCCCTGGTCAAAAGTTGTGCACTACATAGGGATTAGGGTGCCATTTGGGATGCAAGTAAGGTAACCGGGTGAGGGTGGAGCTGCTCCGCTGTGGTCTGTCAGTGAGGACAGGCATCAATAACCAAAGTGGAGGCCTTTAGGTGTAATTGTGTTGGAGGGGTCAGGGGAAGGTCAGGCGGGCATTTTGCCAGCTCTGCCCCTGTCTAATGAACGGAGCAGAACACACACACACACACAAGCACGAACATTGTGGATGCACAAACTCATGCACGCACACACATGCAGGCAGGTCGGGACACACACATGCGCACAAGCAAGTACAGACACACACACACACACACACACACCATGCACAACCCCTCCCCCACACTCACACATCACTGACATTGTCCAATCCCATGCCCCATTTCCCCTGCCAATCAAAACCCTGCATGATGGATCTAAAGTAGATCCCAACACTGCCCGAGGTCCACTGACTGACCACACACTGACACAACAGTGTCTGAGGTCCACTGACTGACCACACACTGACACAACAGTGTCTGAGGTCCACTGACTGACCACACACTGACACAACACTACCCAGCCACAGATATCACTCACTCACTCACCATTCGGTTGAGTTGGAAGATGATGATTGGCTTAATAAGAATGAGTGACTACGGGTGCAGATGACTATGATGTGCAAAAGCAGAACAATTTAACACAAATATTTTCTGTTATCTGAAGTCATATTTTTAAGAGCTGAGTTCAAAGAATGAACTTGTGAGAAAAATACAGTGTACAATCTGTGTCCAAGGATCTGTGTCCAATCTGTGACCAAAGTTGATATTCATTTGGTATTTCATGAATTCCCTTTATTAAATGAACGATGTTAATTAGCAAACCTACAATGTGCACATCATCACACTATGCCGAGTACACTTTGCATCCAATAGACACACCAATTTGAGTGGAGAGCCAACCTAAAATTAAATTAGAAAGGAATGATTTGGCGCCGGCTACATCAAGAGCAGGCTGTGCCAAATCAATGTATTCTTTCCAAATAAGAAGCTTCACTGCATCAGTCATGTAATTAAAATAGTATCGGAATGAGATTAGGGAAGCTGGCTGAAGAGAGTTGAGAGAGAGTTGAGAGAGAGAGAGAGTTGAGAGAGAGAGTCCCTTCAGAAAGTATTCACACCCCTTTACTTTTTCAACATTTTGTTGTGTTACAGCCTGAATTTAAAATGGATTAAAACTGAGATTTTGTATCACTGCCCTTCACACAATACCCCATAATGTCAAAGGAGAATTATGTTTTCAAACATTTGTACTAAATAATTACAAATTAAAAGCTGAAATGTCTTGAGTCAATAAATATTCAACCTCTTTGTTAAGGCATGCCTAAATACATTCAGGAGTAAAAATGTGCTTAACAAGTCACATAATAATTTTCATGAGCTCACTCTGTGTTTAATAAGAGTCCTAAACATTGATTTTGGAATGACTTCTTCATCTCTCTAACCCACACATACAATTATATGTAAGGTCCCTCAGTCGAGCAGTGCATTTAAAACACAGATTCAAGAACAAAAACCAGGGAGTTTTTCCAATGCCTTGCAAAGAAGGGCACCTAAAAAGTTAATTACACTTTGGATGGTATATCAATACACACAGTTACTACAAAGATACAGGTGTCCTTCCTAACTCAGTTGCTGGAGAGGAAAGAAACCACTCAGGGATTTCACCATGAGGCCAATAGTGACTTTAAATTAGTTATTGAGTTTAATGTTTGTGATAGGAGAAAACTGAGGATGGATCAGATCAATAACATTGTAGTTACTCCACAATACTAACTTAAGTGACAGAGTGAAAAGAAGGAAGCCTGTACAGAATACAAATATTCTAAAACATGCATGCTTTTTGCAATAAGGCACTAAAGTTAAAACTGCAAACATTTTGAAGAAAATAACTGTCCTAAATACAAAGCGTTATTTTATTTTCAATACATTTGCAAATAATTCTAAAAACCTGTTTTCACTTTGTCATTATGGGGTATTGTGTGTAGATGGGTGAGAAAAACAATCAATTTAATCAATTTTGAACTCAGGCTGTAGCACAACAAAATATGGAATAAGTCAAGGGGTATGAATACTGTACTTTTTTCACTGTTTTGAGCAGTATGGGACGCCTGCATTGTGTAAAAATAACATGTCCAATTACAGAGGCAGAGTCAGTGGCCCCCATTCCCCATCCCTGTCCACCATACTTTACAACACAACCTACTCATTAGAACCTCTCTCTCTCTCTCTCTCTCGCTCACTCTTCCTCTTTCTCTCTCCCCCCTCTTTATCTCTCTCTCTCTCGCCTCTCTCTCCTTGTCCCTATTTTCCCTTCTCTCTCCATTTCACTCTACCCCCCTCTCTCTCTCTGTCTCTCACTCACTCACTCACTCACTCACTCACTCACTCACTCACTCACTCACTCACTCACTCACTCACTCACTCACTCACTCACTCACTCACTCACTCACTCACTCACTCATCTCACTCTCTCCCCCATCTCGCTCTCCTTCTCTGATTCCTGCTTCTGAAAAATTATAAAATAAACTGTAGTATTTTTCATACTATAGCTTGTTCTTCATCTTCTTTTTAAATAGTTAGCAAACAAGTTTTAAGCACTTATTTCCCTAATTGATCAAAACACATTTTCTCGTTCTCTCTCTTGTCTCTCTGCAGCAGACATATAGTGAGCAATATGTTTGGAACATCAAATCGCAATACATATCGTATCGGCACCTAAGTATCATGATAATATCGTATCTTGAGGTCCCTGGCAATTCCCAGTCCTACTGTCCCTTATAAAGATAGATCGTTATGCCAATATCCTATGTGCTGGCTAGCATGAGCTCTCCCAGTCATTTACCAAATGACACCCTATTCCCTATATAGTGCACTACCCACTCTCCCGCTCTCCATGGCGGGCCGGGCTGTATGACTCTCCATTCCTGGCAGAAATAACTATTTAATGCTTGCCCAAGAATCTACGAGCGCTGCTGTTTCCATTATCCATTTAGCAGGCTCTAAAAGGAGAATTTATTCCTTTAAATTAGCTCCTGTATAACGTGATTGTATCATGGATCATAAACTTTAAGTCAATACAGGACGGGCGGATAGGAGAGACATTGTGGTTATGGAAAAAGAGAAATCCCTGACCCTGCATCCCAAATGGCACCCTATTTCCTATATATATAGTGCACTACTTTTGACCAGGGCCTTCTAAAGCTCTTGTCAAAAGTAGTGCGCAATAAAGGGAATAGGGTGCCATTTGCGACGCAGACCCTCGCTCTCTTCCTCCCCAATAGTATTCAGCCAGGTCGGGGATGTGTGGGTAGGGCAGCAGCTGTTTCAAGCAGAACTTTATCTTAGGCCTCCTCCATATAGCTACAACTTCTGCAACCGATGTCCCACAGTAGCCATTTGCTCATTGGCCTATTACTATCAATAGGCGTGTCAGTAATTGGCTATTTCACACATGTAAGGGTTGAGCTGGCAGAGGGTAAAGGCCAGGCAACCAGCCTGTCAGTGCCGGGTTCCACAGTCATCCATCAATTATGATCAGGCACTGGGAGAGCGACCACGGCCCTTAGCAAGGCACTCTGTCAAGCCCCATTCCAGCCTCCTAGTATCCTGCTTCATCCATTAAAATGTGCGTGTGTGTCTGTGTGGGTGGGTGGGTGTGTGTGCATGCGGATGGGTGGGTGGGTGTGTACAGCAGTCATAGCTCAGAAAATCCCACCATCAGACCTCTCTGAGAGATGGAACACAAAACTAACGTGTTCTATTCTTTGGACTCAGGGACTACTTTTCCTCCTTTGTCTCTATGGCTACCGGCTACCATCTGCCAGTCACCCACCCACCCACAGATTGGCTCTCCTTTATTTCGACTACATCAGAAATGCCCTTTCATCCACATTAGATGGCTTTATGATTATTGTTTTGTTTGTGTTGTTCTGAATCTGAAGGCGATAGAATCAATCAGCCAATAAGCTGGTTGGCAGCCTTCTAAAACTGTCAGCTAAAACACAGCCTCGTTTCTGTACACAAATTAAAATAACTCATCTGGCAATGAGTGATGGTTGTTTATCTAGAGCCTTCATTCACATGCACGTCGTTGTTGGTTTAGTGTCTGGAAAAGGCACTCAGTACTACATAGGCACCATTTGAAAGGCAGCAACTGTTTGATGCTATAGTTCACCCATATACTGTTATTTAGATTTTTTTTCTTCCTTTTTCTCCCCAATTTCGATCTTGTCTCATCGCTGCAACTCCCCAACGGGCTTGGGAGGCGAAGGTCGAGTCATGCGTCCCCCAAAACCGCTCGCTTAACCCAGAAGCAAGCCGCGCCAATGTGGCGGAGGAAACACCATTCACCTAACGACCGAGGTCAGTCTCCACCCTAGACCCACTTTAATTTGCATACTGCCCCAATAGGTCCACAGACGATGCAATCGCCATCACACTGCCCTTGTCACGACTTCCACCGAAGGTGGCTCCTCTCCCTGTTCGAGCGGTGCTCAGCGGTCGTTGTCGCCGGCCTACTAGCTGCCACCGATCCCATTTTCCTTTTGTGTCTGTCTGGTTTTTCACACCTGTGTTCAGTTTAGTTGATTTCGGTGGGTTTATATACACCCCGCTGTAGGCTAGGCTTTGTGCAGGATTATTTGTTGTGGATTTGCTTGTAAGGGGTGCGTGCCTGCACCACGGGGTTTCGTTTATTTATTTATTCGGTATATGTTTACCATGTGCTTACGCGCTTTTGTTTGTGGAGTCGAGGTTTCTCCTCCGTGTGTGCAATTTATTCCCTGTGGGTGGCGACTACGTTTGTGCAGTTTTCCCATGTGTTTGTATTGTGCCTTCGGAACCGCCTGATTAACGTTGTGTTACACTGGAACTTCTCTGCTCTCCTGATTCCTACACACCCATTTTTACATTTTAGTCATTTAGCAGACACTCTTATCCAGAGTGACTTACAGTAGTGAATGCATACATTTCATACAATTTCATACATTTTTTTTCTGTGCTGGCCCCCCGTGGGAATCGAACCCACAACCCTGGCGTTGCAAACACCATGCTTGTCACGCTTGTCGTTAGAAATGGAGGACCAAAACGCAGCAGGTATGTGTATACTCATCTTGTTTATTTATGGGAAAAGAAGGAAAAAACCAAACAAACACGTATACAAAAATAAACAAAACGATGAACTCCAAAATACAGTCTTGAAGGCAACACAGCAATCCAAGAACAATCTCCCACAAATACAAGACAAACACACCCAACTAATATAGGACTTCCAATCAAAGGCAACACCAAACAGCTGCCTTCAATTGGAAGTCCACCCCAATTAACTCAACATAGAAACACACTCCCTAGACTACACATAGAAATACATAAACATAGACCATAACTCAAAACCCGGAAATAATAAATCAAACGCCCTCCTAACTAACACACCACCCTGAACCACATAAAACAAATACCCTCTGCCACGTCCTGACCAAACTACAATAACAATTAACCCTTATACTGGCCAGGACGTGACAATGCTCTACCAACTAAGCTACAGGGTAGGCTACTAGGAGGCCTTCATACAGCCCTATCCCATCTGGACAAGAGGAATACCTATGTAAGAATGCTGTTCATCGACTACAGCTCAGTATTCAACACCATAGTACCCTCCAAGCCTATCATTAAGCTTGAGGCCCTGGGTCTGAACCCCGCTCTGTGCAATTGGGTCCTGGACTTTCTGCACAATTGAGAGCATCCTGTCGGGCTGTATCGCCGCCTGGTACAGCAACTGCATCGCTCACAACCGCAAGGCTCTCCAGAGGGTAGTGAGGTCTGCACAACACATCACCGGGGGCAAACTACCTGCCCTCCAGGACAACTACAGCACCCGATGTCACAGGAAGGCCAAAAAGATCATCAAGGACAACAACCACCCGAGCCACTGCCTGTTCACCCCGCTATCATCCAGAAGGCGAGGTCAGTGCAGGTGCATTAAAGCTGAGAGAGACTGAAAAACAGATTTTATCTCAAGGCCATCAGACTGTTAAACAGCCATCACTGACACAGAGAGGCTGCTGTCTACATACAGAGTTGAAATCATTGGCCACATTAATAATGTTTACATATCTTGCATTACTCATCTCATGTTTTTACTGTATTCTATATGTATATACTGTATTCTATACCATCTATTGCATCCTGCCTATGCCGCTCTGTCATCGCTCATCGACATATTTATATGTATATATTCTTATTCCATCCCTTTACTTACATTTGTGTGTATTAGGTAATTGTTGTGGAATTGTTAGATTACTTGTAATCTTACTTACTTAGATTACAATTGTTAGATTACTTAATTGTTAGATATTACTGCACTGTCAGAACTAGAAGCACAAGCATTTCGCTACACTTGCATTAACATCTGCTAACCATGTGTATGTGACCAATAACATTTGATTTGATTTGCAGACGCCCGGCTTGCAGAGAGGAGTCGCTAGAGCACGATGAGCCAAGTAACAAAAAAACCCCGGCCAAACCCTCCGCTAAGCCGGATGACACTGGGCCAGTTGTGCGCCAACCTATGGGACTCCCGATCACGGCCGGTTGTGATACAGCCTGGGATCAAACCTGGGTCCGTAGTGACGCCTCTAGCAGTGCGATGCAGTGCCTTAGACCCCTGCGCCACTCATCATATGATGCACAATTCATGATAAAGGGATGATTTCTGCATTTTTTAAAGTTACATATCTTGAAAACTTGAGTGCTGACACACTAATCAATTTGGGACTATGTCAACAATGGACAAATGAAACAAATACCAAAAGATAGTTTTTGGGTGGAATTTTCCTTTAAGTGTGTCTTATACTCATATTCAGTGTTATATTTGACAACATCACATAAATCAATGTCCATTCAGTACAGCAGGGGTGTCATATCTTCATATCAACACATGAGGGATAAGCATACATGTTCATATTTATGAAAAGGGAGTGAGTGAGTCCATCTCTGCTCCCTCCCTTTAGCTCTCCCACTCCCCCCCCCCCCCCCACCACACCCTCCACCCTCCTTCCCTCCCTTTCTCCCTTCCCTATCCCCAGTAAAACTTTGGTAGTCTTTATAAAGGAGTGTACCGCAGGTCTGTGCTGGTTGGCTAACTGGGCCTCTGCTGAAAGGTAGGTAGTGAGAGGTGCCATCTATCACCTGAAACTGGCCTAAAGGTTTACCACACCATCAGCATCAGTGCCAGATGTTACCATCGCAGCAGCAACACACACACAGACACGCACACACATGCGTGCACGCACGCTCGGATGCATGCACACACACACACACACACACACACACGTGTGCACACACACATACCCATCACTGTTAACTACAGTATACAACATGGTGAAGTGGTCCTCCCTTTCCACCAGAAGGTTTAAGCATTGGTACATATTTTTGTACAAGGCAGCGCTTGGACTCCTCCCTACATACTGTATCTTTTTTTAATATATATTTTTATTTTATTTTAATTTCTTTGCTCTCAACTAACAACAACTTCACAATCCTACAGCCTCCGCTCTCAGTCAGGGCTGTCTTTCACAGTTCCTAGGACTGAAACGGGGAAACAATCCTTCTCCTATAATGCTCCTTGTTCCTGGAACGAACTACAAAAGACTTTCAAACTGGAGGAGAGATCATCGCTGTCTGAGTTTAAATCTCTGATCGAAGAAAATGTCACTAACTATTGTAATTGTTTTTAATGTATTGTATTGTATTTAGGGCTGTCAAACGGTTAAAATAATTAATTGAGTTAATGGCAAATAGTTGACCCCGATTAAAGGATAGGAAGCATGAGTTTTTACTCACCAAAGTAACAACACAGTGTGGTCAAAGACTTAGTTGTAGTCACATTCTGGTTACCTATAACTACAAAAATAGTTATGTTTTAGGGTTTTTACATATTTATTAACTTATTTCCGGATATCTTCTAAACTACCCACAATGCACTATTTCTCTTTGTCATATGTAGAATCTACTCTGTGCTACCAAGTTCGTATGTTAGCTCGGTAGCTATCTCAAGTTGGCTAACGTTAGCCACTAGCCATGCTAGCATGTAATTACATTCCAGACCAAGTCTTGGCGGTGGTGAGCTACAATCCACCAGGCTCTGGTGTCTTCTTGCTGTGGGCTGAAAACGAAATAGAAAATCATATTTGGGTAGTAGCTCTTCTGAGGGTAAATGTTCTTGTTTCCAACACACACACTATGACATATTTAAAGGGATAGTTTACTCAAAAATACAAACTAACACGATTTTCCACCTACCTGGGCTGTAGTTTATTCAAGGTATATTTTGGGATATTAGTTTCCATTCGAGACTTAATAGCCATGTTTTGTTACTGTTAGCATTCTCAGTAACACTTAACATTAAATTGTTCTTGTGCCTGTGTAGGAAAACTGTCATTACTTTTGGAGCAACATTTCATTAGCATGTTGCCCCAAAATACTTTGGCAATTGCATTTGAATTGCATAGCACTGTGTAACTACTGTACACAAGAAGAATAGTGACTGTTCCTTATATCACTTATGTAATAACTCCATTATTATGCAATTATAAAGCAATTTCCAAAGTCCTATGTAACAACAATATTGCTATTGTAATAATCACAGTTACTACACATGTATAAGAACTTCATGTCAAGTGTTAATTACCTTATGTCTCACTCATTATGAAAATATATATTTTTGTCATTTTAAGCTGCAAAAGTGGTCTAGTCTTATGTTGAGGCGAGTCCATGCCCCTCATGTATTTAATTCTTGGCTATTGGCTAATATTGATAGTAACTTTACATACTACCTCAATAAGCCTGACTAACCAGTGCCTGTATATAGCCTCTCTACTGTATATAGCCTTGCCACTGTTATAGCCTCGCTACTGTATATTGCCTCGCTACTGTATATAGCCTCGCTACTGTATATTGCCTCGCCACTGTTATAGCCTCGCCACTGTTATAGCCTCGCTACTGTATATAGCCTCGCTACTGTATATAGCCTCGCCACTGTTATAGCCTCGCTACTGTATATAGCCCCACTACTGTATATAGCCTTGCCACTGTTATAGCCTTGCTACTGTATATAGCCTCGCTACTGTATATAGCCTCGCCACTGTTATAGCCTCGCCACTGTTATAGCCTCACTACTGTATATAGCCTCGCTACTGTATATAGCCTTGCCACTGTTATAGCCTCGCTACTGTATAAAGCCTCGCCACTGTTCTTTTTCACTGTCTTTGTACTGTTTTAAAAATATATATATATTTACTTATCTATTGTTCACCTAATACCAATTATTTTACTTAAAAATTGCACTGTCGGTTAGTAAGCATTTCACTGTTGTATTCGGCGCACGTGACAAATAAACTTTGATTTGATTTGATATTTGAGAGCCCTCCAAATAATACTAATGGTCATATATTTAGACTAATTCGACTAACTGTTGTAGTTTTTGGTTCTTCATCCAATATTTGGCAGCCATCAAATAACTATTTTGGTTTAGTTTCAAATAACTTGCATATATTCAAATCCCTTCAAATATTATTTCTGTGAGGTATTCAAGATACTTTCAAATATTATTTTGTTTTCTGAAACCTGTGTTTGAAAATCAATGAAATTAGTTGCCTTTTTATTGAAACTCTATATAAACTAGTATTTCAGAAGTTGGAATTTTCAAATGACAAAATACAACAATTTTCTGCCCAGGTCAGCTGTGTGCCATTGTTGTCCTTTATGTGCACTCACCTACCCACTCTCTGGATATCCAGAGGCACACACACACAAAAACACACCAAAGCAAGCTATTGTTCTTACACATCAAATGCCCAGCCCAGTAAAGTGACCTCACCCCACCCAATAAAGCAAGGCAACGTACCATCATATCACACACAATAGAATGGCCTCATCGTCAGGTTAATGATAGTCCCTGCTCCCCTCTGTCTTGAGGACACTGAGAGCAAGCAACATAGGTGGCCAGCTCACTGCCTGAGTAAAAACAGCACCACCTCCTCTGGTCCTTTATACCCTCAGGTGTAGTCATCAAAGACAGGGATGGCCAGCTCACTGCCTGAGTAAATACAGCACCAACCACATTGGGTCCTTCATACCCTAAGGATTAAGCATCATCGTGGACCAGCCTGTCAGACTGTCCTGTTCCTCTTCCCTCAATAAACATGCGCTGGGTTGATGGTTCTCCATTCGTTTGAGGAAGAAGGAGAGCTAATGTTGTAATACTTGATAAGCGCATGCTTAGCACTAATTAATCACAAGGATGCGAATAGATCAGACATACAAATGTTAAAATGTGAAAACATCGATGAGGTTCAAGTGCTGGAATAAAGCTCAACAATTTTTTAATAAACAAGGTCTGCCTTCACACACATCACAGGCAAATTTCTTCACGAACACACACAAGCACAAGCAGAAACACAAGCACACACACACACACACACACACACACACACACACACACACACACATCAAGTGGTTTTATAAGTGGTTTTCGTTGTGCTATATTTCTTAACTAAGCTGTCCAATTATGCGGTGGAAATGGCCGTATTAGAATATATAATAACCCTGTTGAAGCCTCTCAACCTCTAATTTGATTGATCACAGTTTAACGACCATGCTCTTGGAATATGTTTCATTGACTCGTTAATCTAGTAGGATTCAGAAAGAAGTGTTGCAGTAATGTACTGTACTGTTCCTCCCTGTTACAAATGGAATCAAACCAGGGCTGTCATGGAGCACTAGTTTCCCAAAATCCATATTATTTTTTGCAGTTGTAAATCTGAACTGTGTCAGTGGGCTGTAGTGAGGGGATTGGGGAGAAAATGCAGTGCATTTATACAGTGCATTCGGAAAGTATTCAGACCCCTTGACATTTTCAAAATTGTATTACGTTACAGCCTTATTCTGGGGCAGCAGGTAGCCTAGTGGTTAGAGCATTGGACCAGTAACCGAAAGGTCGCCAGATCTAATCCCTGAGCCGACAAGGTAAAAAAATCTGTTGTTCTGCCCCTGACCAAGGCAGTTAACCCACTGTTCCTAGGCAGTCATTGAAAATAAGAATTTGTTCTTTAACTGACTTGTCTAGTTCAATAAAGGTAAAATGGATTAAACATTTTTTTTTCCCTTGATCAATCTACCCACAATACTCTATAATGTCAAAGCAAAAACAGGTTTTTAGAAAATTCCTCAAATGTATATAAAAAATAAAAACGGAAATATTACATTTACATAACTATTCAGACCCTTTACTCAGTACTTTGTTGAAGCACCTTCGGCAGCGATTACAGCATTGAGTCTTCTTGGGTATGACCTACAAGCTTGGCACACCTGTATTTGGGGAGTTTCTCCCATTCTTCTCTGCAGATCATCTCAAGCTCTGTCAGGTTGGATGGGGATCATCGCTGCACAGTTACTTTCAGGTCTCTCTAGAGATGTTTGATCGGGTTCAAATCCGGGCTCTGGCCGGGCCACTCAAGGACATTCAGAGACTTGTCCTGCATTGTTTTGGCTGTTTGCTTGGGGTCGTTGTCCTGTTGGAAGGTGAACCTTCGCTCCAGTCTGAGGTCCTGAGCGCTCTGGAGCAGGTTTTCATCGAGGATCTCTCTGTACTTTGCTCCGTTCATCTTTGCCTCGATCCTCACTCGTCTCCCAGTCCCTGCCTCTGAAAACATCACCACAGCATGATGCTGCCACCATCATGCTTCTCCGTAGGGATGGCATTCAGGACAAATAGTTTCATCAGACCAGACAATCTTGTTTCTCATGGTCTGAGAGTCTTTAGGTGCCTTTTGGCAAACTCCAAGCGGGCGGTCATGTGCCTTTCACTGAGGAGTGGTTTCTGCCACTCTACCATGTCTACCAGTACAAAAAAAAAATGCATGACTAGTCTCCCAGTCCCTGTCGCTGAAGAAATTCCCCACAGCATGATGCTGCCACCACCATGCTTCACTGTAGGGATGGTGCCAGGTTTCCTCCAGACGTGATGCTTGGCTTTCAGCCCAAAGAGTTCAATCTTGGTTTCATCAGACCAGAGAATCTTGTGTCTCATGGTCTGAATCCTTTAGGTGCCTTTTGGCAAACTCCAAGCGGGCTGTCATGTACCTTTTACTGAGGAGTGGCTGGCCACTCTACCATAAAGGCCTGATTGATGGTGTCGCGTTCTGACCTGTTAAGGTGTTATTTGTTAGTGTTTCGTTTGGTCAGGACGTGGCAGGGGGTATTTGTTTTATGTGGTTCAGGGTGGTTGTGTGTATGTGCCCATGTAGAGAGGGGCATTTGATTTATTAGTCCAGAGTTTTGGTTATTGTTCTATGTTAGTTTATTTCTATGTTCTGTCTAGTCATTTGTATTTCTTTGTTTAGTTAATTGGTGTTGGGGCCTTCAGTTGGAGGCAGCTGTCTATCGTTGCCTCTGATTGAAGGTCCTATAATTAGGGGTGTGTTTGTATTGTGGATTGTGGGTAGTTGTATTCTGTTTTGTGCTTGTCACCTGACAGAACTGTTAGTGTCATTTCTGTTAATTGTATACGTGTTTATTTTGTTTCTCCTTCTTATATATTAAAAAGAGAAGATGAGTATACACTTCCCTGTTGCGTCTTGGTCCTCCACACATGACACGCGTTACAGGTGGAGTGCTGCAGAGATGGTTGTCCTTCTGGAAGTTTCTCCCATCTCCACAGAGGAACTCTGGAGCTCTGTCAGAGTGACCATTGCATTCTTGGTCACCTCCCTGACCAAGGCACTTCTCCCCTGACTGCTCAGTTTGGCCAAGCGGCCAGCTCTTGGAAGAATATTGGTGGTTCCAAACTTCTTCCATTTAAGAATGATGGAGGCCCTGTGTTCTTGGGGACCGTCAAACCTACATACATGTTTTGGTACCCTTCCCCAGATTTGTGCCTCGACACAATCCTGTCTCTGAGCTCTACGGACAATTCCTTCGACCTCATGGCTTGGCTCATATACACAGGTGTGTGCCTTTCCAAACCATGTCCAATCAATTGAATTTACCACAGGTGGACTCCAATCAAATTGTAGAAACATCTCAAGGACGATCAATGGAAACAGGATGCACATGAGCTCAATTTCGATTCTCATAGCAAAGGGTCCGAATACTTATATAAAATGGTATTTCTGTTTTCTACAAAAAATTCTAAAAACCTGTTTTCGCTTTGTAATTATGGGGTATTGTGTGTAGATTGATGAGGATAAAAATGTATTTAATCCATTTTAGAATATGGCAGTAACGTAACAAAATGTGGAAAAAGTCTGAATACTTTCCGAATGCACTGTATGCTCCTATAGCATGTATACGGTTGAAATGAGTGAATGGTGATCCTACGGCTGCCTTTACATTTAACTTATGATCCATGGAGATTTAGCTCAACAGATGATCTATGTAGATCTATGTTGAATATCCCTTTGAGCATGGTGAAGTTATTAATTACACTTTGGATGGCGTATCAATACACACAGTGACTACAAAGACACAGGCTTCCTTCCTAACTCAGTTGCTGGAGAGCAAGGAAACCGATCAGGGATTTCATCATGAGCCTAATGGTGATTTTAAAACAATTACAGAGTTTAATGGCTGTGATAGGAGAAAACTGAGGATGAATCAAAAACATTGTAGTTACTCCACAATACTAACCGAATTGACAGAGTGAAACGAAGGAAGACTGTACAGAATAAAAAATATTCTAATACATGCATCCTGTTGGCAAAAATCCACCAAAGTAGTACTGCAAAATTCACTTTTTGTCCTGAATGCAAAGTGTTATGTTTGGGGCAAATCCAATATAACACATTACCACTCTCCATATTTTCCAGCGGCTGCATCATGTTATGGGTATGCTTGTGGTCGTTAAGGACTGGGGAGTTTTTCAGGATAAAAAACGTACGGAATGGAGTTAAGCACAGGCAAAATCCTATAGGAAAGCCTGAATCAGTCTGCTTCCTACAAGATATTGGGAGATTAATTCAATTTCAGCAGGACAATATCCTATTGGCCAAATGTACGCAGGAGTTGCTTACCAACAAGACCTGAAAATGGTTGTCTAGCAATGATCAACAAACAATTTGACAGAGCTTTAAGAATTTTGAAAAGAATAATGAACAAATGTTGCACAATCCAGGTGTAGAAAGATCTTAGAGACAAAGGCGCTTCTACAAAGTATTGACTCAGGGGTTTGAATACTTCTAAAAACATGTTTTCACTTTGTCATTATGGGGTATTGTGTTTAGATGGGTGAGCATTTTTTTTTAAATCCATTTTGAATTCAGGCTGTAAGACAACAAAACGTGGAATAGGTCAAGGGGTATTAATTATTTCTGAAGGCACTGTAATATCCCAAACATTCATATCATATCAATTGGCAAAAATACATAAACCACAAATGTTGGATGTAATTAAAGCTGGAATCCAAAATGGTGAAACTGACACGTTCGTTTGGGATGTTACAACTGCAATTCATTTTTTACACACTGCTCGACGCACCCCACCTCAGTTTCGTCCACAAAACAAAAACAAGAAACAAAGGTGCGGGGGCGGACAGTTGTGCTGTTTCCCCCAATGCTGATTCCATCCATAAAATAGAAAGTCATTCCTTTCATTGAAATTGAAACTCATTTGTATCATACTCCAAAGTTTTTTGCATGAAAAATACTAGACATACCATGTGAACAGTGATTAAAATATCCATAGCTCGAATGCATATTCAACAACTGATTTCATGGCAAGACATAAAACACCCTTTTTCCCCAAATATTCATTTATTAACACAAGTTAAGAACGAGACCGCAAAGGTGTGAGGGACAGAGAGGTCGATAAATTATGCCGACTCGTCATTGTGGTGCCAAAATACAGTACATTTCGATTACGTCCATGTGAAATTGGATTTCCCGTGCGCATTAGGGGATTGAGAATCGTTGAGAGGTTTCACACTCCCTCCCTAGGTCCCATCCTTCTTGATGCACTGCCTTGGTCACGAGACAGAGGCCTAGCCTGAGTCCCAAATGGCACCCTATTCCCTGTATAATGCACTACTTTTGACCAGGGACCATGACCAGAGCCCTATGGGCCCTGGTCAAGAGTAGCGCACCATATAGGGAATGGGGTGCCATTTGAGATGCAACCCTACCAGACTGGCTGCTCCTGGTTGATCTTTTACAACCATGCTCAATGCTCCTAGCTTCTACCAGCTCCTGCTATACTGGCGGTGGTGGTGTTATGAGATCAATAAGTCAACATGGACAGATGTGTTTTTTTCTCTGGGAACAGCCACAGCTATGAGGGATTAATATAGATGATTACAGTTGTCTGCCCATTCTGAGGTTGTGTCCCAAATGGCACCTTATTCTTATGGGCCCTGGTCGAAAGTAGTGCACTATGTAGGGAATAGGGTGCCATTTGGGACGCAAGCCAGAACCATTTTTCTTTCTTCTACCAGTGATTGGTTCCTCTCTTGACGGTCATTTTCTAGGCCCTTTCTGTCACGCCCCCGATCAATATTGTTTAAAGCCAGCACTGTGTAGCTGTGTATTGTCACTGTAAATAATATTTGTAGACTCAATAAAGATGTACGGGTCATAAGGTGGGTACGTGTAGGTGGTTTGAAGGGCCTTTTTTTACTATTGATGACGTCTCGACGTGGGCTTGATATTGGTGACCCCCCCCCCGTCACTGAAAAGCAATAGCTCTTATTATACATTTACCATGCAGTAACTGCAAATGTATTGCATGACTGTCTCTTTGGGATGGCCATAAGAGGTGGGAGTGAGTGAACAATTCCAGAAACAAAGGATATGCCCCGTGGTCCAAATGTGCTGTGTGGTTCAATCTTCACTATGGGGATTTGAATAAACCACACTATCTTCTCAAGAATCAAAATATCTTCAGCATCTTTACATAAAGACATCCTCTCCAAGTATTTGTTGAAGAAGAATCATGCAGCAGATTGCCTCATGTGTGACCATAGAGACATCATTTCTAGAGTGGACATCCGCATTCAAGTCAATGTTCCATGTTGGGCAATTATATTTCTGTGCATGTGACTAGAGAGGATGGAGGTCTTGCCGTGAGGAACCATGAGGGACGTTAACGCCAAGCATCCGTCATTGGTTCCTTATCCTGATTGGTTAGGTCATTGGACTGTTAATAACAGCTAATTGACACAGGGAGGGGGCAGAACATTCCATAGGGAACACTCTCCACAGGGTTACCTTAAACTACACATGACCCCGTCAGGCTAGTGACGCTTAACCCGGTCCCACTGTGTGCGTGCCTGTGTGCATGTCACATGACCCCGGCCAGAGACACACAGACGTAAACGACTCAAATGGCACATGCAGTACTCATAGACAAACTTCCTTTTCTCCTCCTGTCGTTCCCACCTTTCAGCTGACATTTTACTCTAAAGGAGATTTTTTCTTCAGTTTGCTGCACTGCTTTCTTTAAAACTTGAATGGACTGATTGGATTTATTGAATGAAACTATGTATTTTGGTGGGGCAATTCTGAGAGACTTCATTCGTACAATAATCTATCAATTGCCAGCCACTCCACCCATTGAGGCATGTAAAAGTCTCAAATAAATACATTGCCATTGGATTGCCATCCATCTTGTTTTTTGAGGCATTTCAAGGTTTTATTGCTGGTCAATGGCCTTATTTAAAGCCTGTTAACCCACATGTTTCAAGGAACAAAGGACCATGTAAAGGCTAAAATAGAGGTAGAGACATTTGACGGAAAACTATTAAATATAATAGGCTATACTTCAAACCGAAAATGTAATTAGTTACCAACATGCTTGAGTACCGCAAGTGTGATAAATATTGCTGAATTGAACAATTATATTAGGCACACTACTAGTGCCTTTAATGCAAAACATCAATGATAAGATATTTGTCGTACGTTTCATCTTCTGATGAAGAGTAAGAAATATCGGACCAATACGCAGCGTGGTAAGTGTCCATACTTATATTTTTATTCATACGTGAACCCTGAAACAAAACAAGAAACCACACGACAGTCCTGTAAGGTAACCTTGCCTATACATGGAACAATCACCCACAAACACAAGAGAAAATAAACCCATATAAATATGGCCTCCAATTAGAAGCAACGACAACCAGCTGCTTCTAATTGGAGGTCGTTCCCAAAACTAACATAGAAATACAAATACTAGAAATACGAACATAGAAATACAAAACATACCACAATACCCCAAAAACCCCGACAACACAAAACAAACACAATGATTTCAATCATTCAGTGCATATAGTACATACCTATAACGTGTACGCTAATAATCGGGAACCAAGTACAGGGAGTGAATTTAATAAATAAACGAACATGGAACAAAACAAGAACCACTAGTAGAGTAACAGACATGAAAGGTATAAACAGAAACAATAACGTCTGGGGAAAGAACCAAAGGGAGTGACAGATAGGGGAGGTCATCAGGAAGGTGATGGAGTCCAGGTGAGTCTCATGAAGCGCAGGTGCGCGTAACGATGGTGGCAGGTGTGCGTAATAATGAATAAACTGGCGACAACGAGCGCCAGAGAGGTGGAGCAGGGGTAGACGTGACAATACCTGTGAAGTACAGAATCTAAAGTGGATGGCGCACTATTGCAATAGCAAATGAATACTCTCTCATTAATAAACCTGTGAGGAGTGACTGTTCATAATCATGAATAAACGTATACATTATCTGATAACCTGGCCACTATCTACATGAATTTGAATGGCTAGCACCTTAAGTGAGAGAGTTACAATGTCTCTCAATAACTCTAGTCTTAATTTAAACACAACATTCAGAGAGGTTCTGATTTGAATATCACTCTTGCAAGGTTTCCACGCCATAGTTTATAACAGGACTGTAGGTTGAGAGCTCTCAAAGTGAGCCACTCAGACTGGGGAGTTGAAGAGCAGAATGTGTCAATTTCTAACACGTTCTAGAAACGCTGTTATCTAAAAAAATAAAATAACTGGCAGACTAAAACAGCACCACCTCTGAAATGTGTTCTGTTTCATAGTGAAATAAACATTATGTTACAATAGGAAAAGGCTTTCATATGAGCAAAGCTTTTATATGAACATATTAAAAGACTACAGTTAACTATGAAGAACAATGCATAATGCATTAACATACAAAGGATAATTTGTGCTTAATACATAGAAGCTGAAAATGAACACCTGTCAAACAGACTATAAACAAACCCTAACTGTTGTTTACTCATAAATGTGTTTAGATGTGTGTGTGCATGCACGTGTGTGTGTGTGTGTGTGTGTGTGTGTGTGTGTGTGTGTGTGTGTGTGTGTGTGTGAGAGAGAGAGAGTGAGTGAGTGCAAGTGCGTAGTGAACGTGAGCTTCCCTCACCTCCCTGACACTGTCCCATCCCATGTATAATGCATACAGTACTCCAGCCCTCACAGCTGGCTCTGATAATACCCTCAGATAGCTTCATTTATCTGGGTGTCAGGTAATGGTAGCTTTGGGTTGCAGCGATGGTCACGTCCTCTATCTGTTCTGAATCCCCACTTTACGCACCACAGATAGCAGGTAAAGATGTCTCGTCGTCAGCAGGTGTGTGTGTGTGTGTGTGTGTGTGTGTGTGTGTGTGTGTGTGTGTGTGTGTGTGTGTGTGTGTGTGTGTGTGTGTGTTGAACTCATTTCACTCCTCGTCTGGTGAAGAATTTCACACTTAAATCCTGACGCGAGACAGTTGACATTACCAATCATTGAATCATTCTTTTTTTTTATGCTTGTGTGGATGGGTTGTAGGTAAATGGTGTGTATCATTATGGTAACAGCCTGCCAAGGGTCATCTGGAGAGGTTAGAGGTCAGCTAGTATCCTCTCTAAGGATCCACAGATACTTTTCACCACCTAGCTGCAATGATCTATAGTTTTTGTTCACATAATGCAATCTTCTCCGCAATTCTGTCCCATCATTACAGCCCATCGCTGAATGATGATGAAACCCAGACATTTCCAAAGAAACACAATAAAACAGCGGACAACGGTCTCTCTCTATATGGATAACTGGATGTCATCTGGTCATCTGTCCTATATGCATCCTTTCATTTGCTGAGTGGCTCGATAACCCAGGTGGGACAAATCCAGAGGTCTTATGATGGATCAGAAACCCTCCAGGCACTGACCCCTGACCCCTAACCTCTCTGAGGACATTCCCCCACATTTCTGGGGTCACAGCCTCTCTGATCTCTCACTTCTTACCTGTCACGTCCTGACCAGTAAAAGGGGTTATTTGTTATTGTATTTTGGTCAGGGCGTGGCAGGGGATGTTTGTTTTGTGTGTTTCAGGGTTTTTGGTTTATGTTCTATATTTTCGATTTCTATGTGTTTATCTAGCTTTTCTATTTCTATGTTAGTTTTGTCAATGACCTCCAGCTGGTTGTCGTTGTCTCTAATTGGAGGCCATATTTAAGTGTGTTCGTTTTTCACTTGTGTTTGTGGGTGGTTGTTCCTAGTATAGTCTGTGCACCTTACTGGACTGTTTTCATCGTTTGTTTTGTTTAAGTGTCTTCTCTTTAATAAAGTAAAGAAGATGATTAATATACCTGCTGCATTTTGGTCCACTCCTTACGACGACCGTGACATTACCTCTAACCACCAACTACCAGCAATGGGACACCTTCCATTAGAAGGAAAGGCCCAGGAGCATATACAATAAGCCAGAAGGACGATCTGAGAGGATTAACTGCAGTCAGATATCAGCATCAACTGGGTATTGGATTAATCTAGAATATTCAGCTGGCTCATTGTTGCTCATTGTTGATAGAGCAGGGAACCTTAGCCAAATGTATTCTAATGTAATGCAATGTACACATACGATCTGCATCATTCTGCCATCCATCAGGTCATTTGAAAAGCACAACGTGTCATTAACATGTCTGGGTGAGTAAAAAGCAGTGACACAAATCAAAGGAAGGAGGCCGCGAGACACCCTCTCTCCATCTCCCTTCCATTCCCAGCACGCACTGATAAAGGGCATGGGTGGCATAAATGTACTGCTAAATGGGCGCCTGTCATGTAGAAGGTGAAGGATCACATCACTTCTCCGCCAGCAGCAGATGCCTGTGAAGGTCTAATGACGGTGACCTAGTGTGTGTGTGTGTGTGTGTGTGTGTGTGCCTACACACCCAGACCCAGGGTTAGGCAGACTAACACCCACACACTCCAGATGTGCCACAGAAGGAATCATTAGATACATTGATTCAACAGACCTTCAGAAAAGAACAATAAGAAAGAGAAGACAGAGAGAGAGAGAGAGAGAAAGAACAAGAGAGAGAGAAAGGAAGGGTAATGGTAAGCCAATTTGTCATTAAGGAAAGCCGATGACAAAGTCCAGTAGCAGTGATGTCATGTAGCTTCCTGTGAATAAACCCCCTATTTTAACCTCCAGCAACACACACACAGACACACACACACACACACACACACACACACACACACACACACACACACACACACACACACACACACACACACACACACACACACTCAAATAAATGCTTTTAGCCAGGCGTATCTGCCTAACCCCCTATTGGCCCAGTGGTAAATGACTAGTGGGTGGGTGGGTGGATGGGTGGGGATATTTGTAAAGCCTAATTCGGGTAATGCAAAGTGACAAAAGAAAAGGGGCTCACGCAATGCATTAATACACCATCCATCATGGAGCTAACTGTTCAATGAGACCTAATGGGAATTAAGGCTGGGTACAGCCTCACACACGCACGCAAGCTCACACACACACACGCAAGCTCACACACACACACACACACACACACACACACACACACACACACACACACACACACACACACACACACACACACACACACACACACACACACACACACACACACACACACACACACACACCTACACAGGACTCGGCCCACCCTGGCAGGCTGTGAATACAGCTGAACTCACTCATCTGAACAGGGCCCTTCATCATCTCATGTCATCTCCCGATAATACTGATTGCATCCCAAATGGCACCCTATTTCCTATATAGTGCACTGCCTTTGACCAGTCAAAAGTAGTGCACTACATAGGGAATAAGGGTGCCATTTGGTACACAAACACTACCTTCAACTTTCAACATAAACAGTGGGAGTTTCAACAAAAACAGACTAAATGCATCAATTACAGACAAGATTATTGCGTGGGAAGGACACAAAGAAAAAAAAATGGGATGTTTTTCTATTGGAAGGAAACAGGTCACATCAGTATCTTAAAGGATAAGCAAATTCATTATCTGCTTTTGGGTGGCGAGGGAGGACGGATTAGAGATCCCTTTATGCTGAAATGTGATTCAAAAAGATAGCACATCTCATTTCTCACACGCAGGCAAAATGTGATTTGATACACTGGTGCTGCCTTCCTTTCCTTCACTTCCTGTTGCTGTTTCTCAGTTAAAGGCTGGCTGAACTTTCTGATTTGTCCTCATTTTAGATTTGGTTCATTAAGAAATGCTAGCAGCCATTACTGAATTCAAACGTGAGTTGGTTTTGCGGTGTGGTTTGATGTGGGTGTCTCTTGTGTGTGTTCGCAGGTGGGAAGAGTTAGCCCAATTATTTCACCAATTAGCTTCAGCTGGCTGGTGTGCGACCGTGACAAAATTGCTTTGACTTTGGATAGCCTATCATCGTCAATAAAGTATTACACAATATAAATTAGACAATATTTTCATGTTGCAAACCTTTTGGTTTTCTCATTAAATGCTTTTAATATTTGTATATTCATTTCCACAAGTTATAGTTGGTTTGAGGTTTGGAGGCTATTGGAATTTTAACATATTGTCGCATGTACATTGTGTAATTTACAGACGGTCCTAAACTATCCCCATAGGGATATTCAAAGTCGAAATTTACCATGGGCATTACGACCGGGTCGCGTGCAGCTGCACTCCGAATTGATGGTTACTTGTGTGCCGTCAGCTGTGGGCATGTGGGCAGGATTAAAACAAACTCAAACTTAATATACCTTGTGATGCAGTCACGACCACGAGTCTCACAAAACTCTGTTTTGGATGAAACTGACTTCATGACAAAAATTATCCTACTTATACTTTGTAGTCAAATTAGACAGAAGAATAAATGTTTCTGACTCATATCGATGCCCCATAGGCTGTTTTCTAAATGAGAAGTTGTTTTTTTAGGGGCAGTAGCTCTTTAAGCCCTGAAAGTAGTACCAAAATCATGGAATGTGACAGGGACCTAGTTAGAGATAATATCAAGTGATATCATAGAAGAACAAGATTTACATTTTGACTTGAATTTTATCAGCTCTAAGTCTATGTTTAAAGCAGTGGTCACCAACCTTTTCTGAGTCAAGACCACTTTCTGAGTCAAAATGCAAACCGAGATCTACCGCTCAGACTTAAAAAAATGTAAGCTTATGCAACATTAACCTATTAAAAACAGTTCTGTAGCAATGAGGTTTGTGCAGTAGGCTATAGGCCCAATACCTTATCAATGCATTGTGTCTTTACTTGAATTTCCCTGCCAATGTATTGTTGTTCGGACCATTTGAGGTAGCCTATATGATCACACCGGTAATAGATCAGTTGTTGTATTAGCTGAGGGATCATACATTTCAATAAAAAAGGGATGGGACACAGTCTTCCAGATGATGGAGAAACTCGAGTTGCACCTCATTATTTCTTCTCATTCACAAATTCATGTTGTTACTCCTTTGAACAGAGAAATTGAAATATTCCTCGATATTAAAAAAGACCCAAGCTGCTAATAATAACAACAACGCAAGCCTATAGATACATTTTCCTAATCATTATTTCCTGCTGCAGTGCTTGTTGTAGTGCTGAGTGGAAAGTAGGAAGAAAGCACATTTTATGGCTTATAAAAGTGTTGAATAAAAAGTGTTGACAGAGCTGAGTAAGAACATAAACATGAACTCACTCATAAAAACAGCAGCTCTTTGCTGTATTGGTTGACAGTCTCTCTCTAGTCATTGTTTTAAACGTTTTGAAATATCACAGTATCAACGTTGCTATAGCTTTCTTTTACGCCTGCTACGGTACTGCAGACACGGTAATCTGAACCATCCGATTGGCTAGCGGTAAGCCTATAGTGTACTTGATTTGCTCTCCAGGCCCGTCGGGAAGGCAGAGTTTGTATCTTCAGACACAAGAAATGGTTCAAAATAGGAACACTTCACCTACCCAGCGCGCAGGGAAGCTGAATCAGATGCAACTACCGCCAACAGCCTGAAACTAATACAAAAGTTAGGAACGCAAGGCTTTATCGTTGTCTTTTTATAGAAATGTTTGGCGCTTTACTAGGAATGCCGGTTGGTGACCATTGTTTTAAAGTGTAATGATTCGTTATAGAAAGTATCACCAGACTAAAACGACATCAGTGTAAAGAGAAGACCATTTCAGCAAACATTTTCAACACAGCATACATTTGGGGCGGCAGGTAGCCTAGTGGTTAGACTGTTGGGCCAGTAACCGAAAGGTTGCTGGAGTGAATCCCCGAGTTGACATGGTAAAAATCTGTCGTTCTGCCCCTGAACAAGGCAGTTAACCCACAGTTCCCCGGTAGGCTGTCATTGTAAATAAGAATTTGTTCTTAACTGACTTGCCTAGTTAAATAAAGGTTAAATTAAAAAAAATCTAAAATGTAAGTGATAATGCCCTCGAAGCCGGTGTTTGGAGGATATATTGGCACTGGTGTTGTTAGGCCCGAGATTAAGTCGAGGGCTGGAAAACCTTGCCAATATATCCTCCAAACACCAGCTTCGAGGGAATTATCACTTTTATACAACGGGTTGCCAACATATTCAAATAATGATTGACATATTTTCATTAAAAACATTATTTTGATGAATTTATTCATACTATTTCATCCTTCCACAAGATATAGTCCCAACCTAAATCTAGGATTGCTAACCAAGCCGGCTGGTCATTTGTTCTATTGGTTCGGTTGCCAGAGACGTGACCCAGTCGTTAAGTCTTTTTGTTCTGTATCTATGGACGCAACCCAGTTGTTAAGTCTTTTTGTTCTGTATCTATGGACGCGACCCAGTCGTTAAGTCTTTTTGTTCTGTATCTATGGACGCAACCCAGTCATTCGTTCTAAATGTTCCATTGCTATACTGGCTGGCAACGTTCTTGTCCCTTGCTTGCTAGCTAGCCAACTACGGCTAACTTACAGTCATGTCAAAAAGTACAGCCAGAATAACAGCAAATTAGCTGCATTTGCATTTGTTTAAGCTGTTTACTAGTGACATTTATTTGGATACATCCGTAACAATGAGCTAATGATACGCAATTTCGCCTGGCATAGAAAATGTTCCCTCTCGTCAGGACACTGTTGTTCAGTGGCACTAGCCAACAACACCGCTAACACAATCACTTCAAACTGAAGCTGAAAAGACTGCAAACTAGCTGCGCTTTGTTTCATTTTACCTTTTTTCAATGGACATTCTTTGTACAGTATATATCCATAAAAAGGATGCCAGCTGATTCATGATTTCGGCTGGTGGAGAATCGCTGCCAGCCTGTCTGTCTCGTCCAGACTCCCAGCACGTTCATTATTATGGGACAGCTGAAGATCAAATTTTAATATTGTTTCGGAGAGACAGTCAGCAAGGTTTATACAAATCTCCGCTGTTGAAAACTAAATGTTAGTCTAAAAGAAATGTGAGATAATGTCTAGATAATCCTTATAGTGGAGATCAAGTTTATAAATTTCCTGGCTGGGCTGATGAGACAGTGGATTGCGCAGTCAGATGGAACAGAGTAAATAGGCATTTTAACGTCATAGATTTAGCCGGAGGTAACTTGTGGAATAGACACCGGCTGGAATGCGGTTTTAACCAATCAGCATTCAGGATTAGACCCACCCGTTGTATAATTCATCACATCAGCTGCAGTCAGTGAGAGCTAAACAGGTGACCTACAACAACATGTTCTATCTCCTCTTATTACGACAAAAAGATCAATGCTTTATACACACACATACACTTTTCTTAAACCCTCCCCATCCAGATAAACGTCAGGTAAATCAATAGGAAGAATACACTGTAGTACACGTCAGGTCTATCACACTTATGTTCCAGAATGAGTTCTGAAGCACATGGACACATCAAGGTTGGTGGAGCACACACTTAAGACACACGTTTCATCTCCTCCTATCCACCTTGTATGTGGATGGGGGGGGGGGGGGGGGGGCAGCATAAGGACACTACAGCACTGTGATCATGACAGAAGGGAGGCCCCTTATTTAAACTGTCAATGAGCATTGGGTGACACACACACACACACACACACACACAAGCACACATGCTCTAGTACCCCCTGATAATCAATGTGACAGGTACTATACATAACACATATCCTAGCCTGTTAGTGGAGGTTCAAAGGCCACCATGACATGTCAATTCTGATGTATGACATGTGGAGGGCTTATTCCATTACGATGGGAAATAGCAATGCTAGAAATGAATATCTTATATCCAGGGGCCAAAGTTTTATTAAATCTCTCACCTACTCTGCCTGCCAGGCAATTTAGAGAAGGATTGGATGCTAGTAGTCAGAGTTGGTTTAGATTCTGGGTTCTCATAATAAACAGGAACAATTTGTGCGTTATTATTATTTTTTTGTGCTCTCACACTGCTTTTGCTGAAGGCTCCACTAGCTGGAGGTATTATACAGTAAGTATGGGTATTGGGTCATTTGGGCACAAAATGTTCTTGCTCATGAAGATGCACAGCAAAGAGTTCAAATTTGAGCCTATTATACAGAACTGTAGAGGCATTATTTTTGTGCTAGCTGGCTACTATCACGAAAAGGACGCTTACCCTCTCAAGGGATCTCCGCACAGTAAGGATAAACAACACAGCACAGGGAACCAAGCAAAACCAATATTAAGCACTACAGCCTACACTATAGTCATAGTGTCAAGGTTATTATCAACCCATATCTCCTCTCGTTCTCCTCTCTCCCATCTGTTACAAGGAAGCAGGCGGAGCTTCAAAAACGGCACAAGGAGAAAATAACTACATTCCAGGATGGTTGTATTTGATACTTACATACCTTGAGTGTGCTGTGTGTGTGTGTGTGTGTGTGTGTGTGTGTGTGTGTGTGTGTGTGTGTGTGTGTGTGTGTGTGTGTGTGTGTGTGTGTGTGTGTGTGTGTGTGTGTGTGTGTGTGTGTGTGTGTGTGGTGGAGGGGGCCTTTAGCAGGTCGCCTGGTTATCTCCAGAGCACAAGGCTAGGGCCATTGACTTTACGGGTGCCTGATTGGCAGCGGGCGGCTGATGGTTTAATGTGCTGATAAGGAACCGGGTTGGGTGCTTTCACCCCCTGCCTACCCTGCCTCCCGCTCTCTCTCTCTCTCTCTCTCTCTCCTCTCTCTCTCTCTCTCTCTCTCTCCCTCTCTGTCTCTCCCTTTCCCTCTCTACTCTCTTTCAATTCAATTCAATTCAAAGGGCTTTATTGGCATGGGAAACATGTTTGCATTGCCAAAGCAAGTGAATTAGAACAAAAGTGAAGAAAACAATAGAAAATGAACAGTAAACATTATACTCACTCAGGTTCCAAAGGAATAGAGACATTTCAAATGTCCTATTATGGCTATGTGCAGTGTTGTAACGATGTGCAAATAGTTAAAGTACAAAAGAGAAAATAAATAAACATAAATATGGGTTGTATTTACAATGGTGTTTGTTCTTCACTGGTTGACCTTTTCTTGTGGTAACAGGTCACAAATCTTGCTGCTGTGATGGCACACTGTGGTATTTCACCCAATAGATATGTGAGTTTATCCAAATTGGATTTGTTTTTTCGAATTCTTTGTGGGTCTGTGTAATATGTGTCTCTGATATGGTCATACATTTGGCATGAGGCACGGAAGAGCGACTCAGTTTCAACCTCATTTTGTGGGCAGTGTGCA
This sequence comes from Salmo salar, assembly GCF_965601325.2. Taxonomy (NCBI): domain Eukaryota; kingdom Metazoa; phylum Chordata; class Actinopteri; order Salmoniformes; family Salmonidae; genus Salmo; species Salmo salar. Next base: position 6,290,097 of record NC_138306.1, on the reverse strand, counting down.
CATAGCCTGTCTTCTCTTGAGACACAGATTTAATGTCTACGGCGGCCTCTCTCAATAGCAAGGCTATGCTCACTGAGTCTGTACATAATCAAAGCTTTCCTTAAGTTTGGGTCAGTCACATTGGTCAGGTATTCTGCCACTGTCTACTCTCTATTCCGGGCCAAATAGCGTTCTAGTTTGCTCTGTTTTTTTGTTAATTCTTTCCAATGTGTCAAGTAAATATCTTTTTGTTTTCTCATGATATAGTGTGGTCTAATTGTTTTGCTGTCCTGGGGCTCTGTGGGGTGTGTTTGTGTTCGTGAACAAGAGCCCCAGGACCAGCTTGCTTAGGGGACTCTTCTCCAGGTTCATCTTCTCTGTAGGTGATGGCTTTGTTATGGACGGTTTGGGAATCGTTTCCTTTTAGGTGGTTGTAGAATTTAACGGCTCTTTTCTGGATTTTGATATCTAACGAGTATCGGTCTAATTCTGCTCTGCATGCATTATTTGGTGTTTTACGTTGTACACAGAGGATTTTTTTTTTTGCGGAATTCTGTATGCAGTCTCAATTTACTGTTTGTGCCATTTTGTGAATTCTTGGTTGGTGAGCGGACCCCAGACATCACAACCATAAAGGGTTCCATAACTGACTCAATTATTTTCTGCCTGATCCTAATTGGTATGTCGAATTTTATGTTCCTTTTCATGGCGTAGAAGGTCCTTCTGGCCTTGTCTCTCAGATCGTTCACAGCTGCTCTCTCTCTCTGCTCTCTCTCTATTCTCGCTACCCTGCTACCTTCTCTATTCTTGCTACCCCGCTACCTCTTTCTCTCTCTTTCTCTCTCTCTGCTCGCTTCCTACTCACGCTACCTCACTTCCTCCCTATTTCCTACCTCCCTCCCTCCTTCCCTCCCCCACCTTCCCGCTGACCCCCTTTGTTTCTCCCATCAAACCTGGCACCGGGACCGGTACCCTGATAAGGACATTGACTTTGTTGGCGCTGCAAGATTTTACACAGTGGAGGGGGGAGGAACAAAAATACAAAACAGGAACACTTCCATAGAGAAGGAAGGAGAGAGGAGAGGATGGGGGAAGGCGGAGGTGAGCAGAAAACGTTTGTGTCTGTATTTATTGGTTCATGAATCAATATGGCTTTTCTTTTTACAGAAAGTTCTCGTCCATGTATCACATCTTCCTGGAGCTGCTATAGGACTATGGGAAGGTCACCACACCCGGTGTGTGTGTGTGAGTGTGTTTGGTTGTGCTATTCTTGTGGGGACCAGAAGTCCTCACAAGGATAGTAAAGAAGGAAAATTGTGGGGACATTTTGCTGGTCCCCACAAGGAAAAAGGCTATTTTAGGCTTAGGGGTTAGGGAAAATAGGATCTTGAATGGGAATCAATTGTTTGGTCCACACAAGAATTGTAAAACAAACGTGTGTGTGTGTGTGTGTGTGTGTGTGTGTGTGTGTGTGTGTGTGTGTGTGTGTGTGTGTGTGTGTGTGTGTGTGTGTGTGTGTGTGTGTGTGTGTGTGTGTGTGTGTGTGTGTGTGTGTGTGTGTGTGTGTATGACAGCTGGGGTGACATGAGGGATATTTATAATTTCAAAACAGACCATGGCAATGTCCCTGATTATATCACCTGATTTACTGCATGTATCTCATTCACAAAGCCCTTTAAACATCAATTAACAGCTATCTATAGGATGAACCAAGCATTCTGCATACTGCATACTGCATAGTCCCTGCTTTATGTTGATTTTGTGCACCATTAGGTCTATTTACACATAAGCCTGCTGACCTGCAGATCTCCTCCACAGTGATAAAACATGCCTCTTGTGGTTTATCAACCGTATTATGTACATCAAACACGCATCAACAACCCTGAATGAGCTGTGTGTGTGGATACACTAAACTAGGAAAGCCATACCTGAATAAGTGGGCTTTGACCCCAGTCAGTTGGTGAAGCCATAGAACAAACATTGAAAGAGTCTTTAAGATGTGAGTAAAAGTACAGAGAGCTGACGCATTGCGGAACAGACACCCAACAGCAGACAGAATACAAAGTATCCTATACCCAAGCAGAGAGTGTATACAGTAGCTTACATTATTTCCATCCATAAAAAGGGCGGGTTGTACTGTATGCTCAGATCCATGGCACTGGGTTAGTAGCCCTACCACCCAGACCATCTCTGTCTGTAATTGACTGCTAGTCGTAAACAAATCTACTTTGAAACAAAAGGATACACCTCACACACATGGTTATGGAATAAAAGAAGACACCTGTACCATGTCAGATATAGAGTTGAAATGTATTACATTTTTTGATTGCATCCCAATATTACACTTAATATACATCACTGAAGACTGAAATATAACAAAACTGTTTGACATAGAAACATCGGATCTTCAGCCAGTTCCTTGAAATAATGTTTATTAATTAGGAAATTAGGAAAAATAACATTCCACCCATGAAGCCACTAGAGGGAGATTTGTCCTTTGGCTGCAGGAAAGGCTACGAAGCTTGAAGGTGTTCTAGAATCTAGATTAACAAAGACCACTCCACCTACTCAACAGCCCAGCCCAGCCCCCTGTCTATAGAGATACATATATATTGATTCATTAATTCATCTATTTAATTCTGTGGCCCTGTCTAGCAGCAACATCACCTCTGTTTAACATCAATTAACTGCAAGGAGAGATATGAAGATGCCCTGTTTTTATGCTAATGCTATCTGCTACTCCCACCGCTGGCTAATAAAGGGCTTTATGGCTAACCACTGTGATAGGATTATTTGTCAGTCAGTCAGGAGAGGAAAGGAGGAAGGTAATCAGAGAGAGAAAGAAAGAAAGAGAGAGAGGGAGAGAGAGAGGAAATCAAACGGACACCGCTCATGCATACTGTACATGGGGGAAATGAAGCCCCAGCGTTTGATGTCATCAGTAATATATCTATCTGGGATATCACTTAATTATCATATGCCAGCGGGGGCAGGGACGTTGGTGGAGATGGGAAGTGCAATCAGCTGAATTTAGATTGTGTGTTGCCTGTACGTATTCTCACAGTGGACATCAATACAATGTGATATTATTCAAGAGATGTATGAAATATTCAGATTTTTCCTAGCCTTACTCTCACATTTTCATTCTACCATCTGCCTTTCTATTTTTCTCCAATTCTCGCAGTTTCCCTCAGTCTCTCATGGTCTTTCTCTGTCGCGCATCCTTAGTCTTGATGCCTCTTCTTGTTTTTCTCTTTCCCTCTGTGTTTGTCTGTCTCCCTCTCTCTCCTTCTCTCACTCTCACTCTCCCTCCTCCCTGCACTAACCCATTTGATTCCTCTCCTGGGTGGTTCTGCAGTAATGAGTGAGAGTGGGGTCCGTACGGTTAGCTATCCTGGACAAGGAGGAGGGAGACCCAGCCACAGTGTGATCCTGCTCCTGTCTGATTAAGGGCCACAGTGACATGGAGAGAGGGGACGTCTCAGTGCCAACCCTTCTGATCCTCTCTCTCTCTCTCTCTCTCTCTATCTCTTACTGTTTCTCCATCTCTCTCTCGTTCTCTCTCGTTCTCTCTTTCTGCCAACCCCTCTGACCCTCTTCCCAGGAGACAGTGAATGGCAGGGGATACGGCAGGGTAATCAACCCACTCATCCAACGGGAGGGGATACAATCAGAGAGAAAGTACTCCACAGGTAAACACAGAGGGGGGAGGGAGAGATATAACTATTTGCACATCATTACAACACTATATATAGACATCATATTATTTTGGAACTTTTGTGAGTGTAATGTTCACTGTAAATGTTTATTGTTTATTTTACTTTTGTGTATCATCTATTTCACTTGCTATGGCAATGTAAACATATGGTTCCTATGACAATAAAGACCCTGAAATTGAACTGATATAGGAAGAGAGATAGATATATAGGTGAGAGAGAGCGAGAGAGAGAGATATAGGTGAGAGAGAGATATAGGTGAGAGAGAGAGATATAGATGAGAGAGAGAGAGATATAGGTGAGAGAGAGAGAGATATAGGTGAGAGAGAGAGAGATATAGGTGAGAGAGAGAGAGAGATAGGTGAGAGAGATAGAGAGAGAGAGAGAGAGAGAGAGAGAGAGAGATAGATAGATAGATAGATAGATAGATAGATAGATAGATAGATAGATAGATAGATAGATAGATAGATAGATAGATAGATAGATAGATAGATAGATAGATAGATAGATAGATAGATAGATAGATAGATAGATAGATAGATAGATAGATAGATAGATAGATAGATAGATAGATAGATAGATAGATAGATAGATAGATAGGTGAGAGAGAGAGAGGTGAGAGAGAGAGATAGCGTGAGAGATAGAGTGATAACATAACAGTGCCATCACATTAGGACTGGAGTGCCATACATACTGTAGCATATGGGTTTCCATCATGGCAACCCAGTGCATCCTAATCTAACTCACACCTTGAGCTCCAAACCAACCAACCATCCATTCATACATCCATACACAGTACCATAGCATGAGGAAAACAAACTGCATATTACCACATGTTGTCTCCATGCAGTGTCCTTCCCACCATACCATGGCAACCAATCCAAAGCAATCAACTCCATATCGCCTGACCTTCCCAACCCATCCACCCACACCACCCACAGACCGACATCACACGCACACACATACACACACACACTGCGCACGCGCTCCTGTTATCTCCCAGATAGGTCTCCTCTATGACAATCCACCGCAATCAAATCCACATCTAATGATAATACAGCCTCTGATCCAACCCACCCACTCAGAGGAGATAGGGGACTGGAATAGGTGGACAGTGGATATGCTATACTGCCACCTATCTGCATAGAGAAAAGATATCATTTAGGCCACACTACTGTGTGCGCGTGTGTGTGTGCGTACGCGTCGACAATACATGCGCGTCTGGGTTACATCTCACGTCGGTGCTGGGCCTGAACGCATTGCATATCCGGATACATTGATTCTCCCACTCCCACTTGATTAGATTTGATGTGATGTGATTCTCCCACTCGTGCTGGCCTTTAGTATCACATCACGTTGCCATGTTACTTGCATGATGCATTGTGACCCGCACGAAGTTGTGACCCAGAAGGTTTGCTGTGCAGGTCACAACCTTAGGGAGGTCATGTCAGGTCAACAGCAGATATTCTAGAAGATGACGAGACTTCCATTTGCCTTTGCTTCAAAACCACCGGAACTATTCCTAGGGAATTTGTGTCAGACCTATGTCAGACCTTCTCTGCATCCATATAAATAAGGCAATGACATTTCCATGGCAGAGGAGAAGTGTTATTTCCCAGAGGACGTAGACATAATAGCATCGCATCTCAAAATACCATAAGTCTCATGTCAGTTACTGTATGTTAATGAATTGCAGTTGTCACACGCACATCTAATACCAGTTAGGTGCTGGGTAAATGAATATTTAAGACCTTGTTGTCCTTTTCAGGCAGCGGATGTATGGCGGAATGCAGTATAATGGCATAATCATGCTCACCTCAGTCAGGCAGCAGGATGAGACCCTGAGTACTGATATCAGAGTTAATTGGAGACAGGTTTAGAAGAGTGGTAGAGGAGGAGATGATTTGATGGGTCCGGAAGTGAAGTGGTACGAGTTTGACAAGTGGTCCTTTAATGAGTAGACTGAGTAGGGGAACTGTTTTATTTAAAGATAATGTGTCCACTAACACGGCAAGGTGATGCTTGGTGATTTCTCTTTCTTCTCTCTGTCAATGTCCCAAATGGCACCGATTCATTATTATATAGTCACTTCTACAAAGGGAATAGGGTGCTGTTTTTGACCCAGACTTTCTCTTGATGGTTATTCCAAGATGGAGGACGATGAGGTTGGAGAACGGAGAGGGATGGCAGAACCATTCTTTCTTATCTCTCCATTGATTCCAGACGACACGGAAGGAAAAGGAATGGATGAATGGATGGATTCCATCAGCAGCACCGAGAGGCGAACAAAGACTTTCCAATGGCGAAGGGTGTACAGTGGGTCTGCAGCCTGAGATAAATGCCTGACTGAGGGCTATTTCCTGGACCCGGGGATCTTAACGATCGGCAAATGTGACACACTTATATCTCTTGTGGTACTTGAGGCCCAATGACATACATGCTCTTCTGGCCAATCTGTCAGAGCACATACTGTACAGGCAGGTATTGAGGTAGCGAGTATGTTTTGGGGGCCGCCATTTTTCTGCAGGTTGTCTATTTAAATGAATCCTATTTTATAGTAGATGTCTGAGTAGAGCCTGCTGTAGAGATATTGTCCATCGGGAATTGTAGAGGGAAGAGAGAGAAGAAGAGAGAGAGAGAGAGAGAGATAGAGCAAGGAAGTGAGTGAGAGAGAGAGAGAGAGAGAGAGAGAGAGAAAGAAAGAGAGAGGAAGAAAGATATATATATATATATATATATATATATATATATATATATATATATATATATATATATTGATAGACAGACAGACAGACAGACAGACAGACAGACAGACAGACAGACAGACAGACAGACAGACAGACAGACAGACAGACAGACAGACAGACAGACAGACAGACAGACAGACAGACAGACAGACAGAGAGAGGAAGAGCGAGAGAGAAAAACAGAACAGGAGAGAGAGAGAGAGAGAGAGAGAGAGCCGGATCGAGAGAGAGCGAACGAGAGAGAGAAAGAAAGAGAGAATGAGAGAACGAGAGATAACGAGAAAGAGAAAGAGCGAGAGAGTGAAAGTGATGGACAGAGTGGGAGAGATGGAGAGAGCAAATAGGAAGATGGAACAGGTCGGCAGCATGTGCCTAATGTTAGTGCATCGTTAACTAGCGGGGAATTGGGGAGATAGCATCAACAAGAATAGGCCAATTCAACCAGAGGGGATGAATTCAATTAATCCGTAAAGCCCATGATGTGCTCAAAATATTCAGAGTGTAAGGAATGCATGGGCTGCATAACAGGAAAAACATAGGCATGATCATAATTCCAAACAGCAGTATGGATTTCGTCATATATAACATTTGTTGGGCTGGGGGGTGTAAACGCAACTCTTAGGTACAATCTGCAATAATTACAGCCCCTTTCCTCAACTTTATTGCAAAAAAAGTGTGAAAGAAAATGCAGATTGTGGCTTTAAAACCAATGATTTCTAGTAACAGTGTCTCTACTGAGGCTCTACACCTTTTCAGCTAAGTACACCCTCATTTCCTTTCCTTTTGGCCCATTAAGTGCACTGGACCACTAACTAGCTAGCAGGAGAGTGAACCTCCATTAGCGCTCACAATTACCTCCATTCCCCCATTAACAGAGAGAGGAGAATAGTCAGTGACTCAGCTACAGAAATCACATGAAATACAAATATGGGCTTTAAATGTGACCTTTGGACATAGCACCCTTATTAGTGCGGTACGGTCTCCTCTCTCTTTCTAATTCTGCATATCATTACTGCCCTGTGCCCCAAGTTTAGAGCTATCCGATGTACGCAAGTCATTAAACCACATCCATCTAAATTAGGCAGTGCATTAAGACTATGCCATGTGAGGCGTTCCTACTGCAGCTCTCTCTATCTAGACTTACGGCACAAGAAACCCGGCACAGTAACCTAATGGGACACACACTGTGTGTGTCTCAAATGGTACCTTATTCCCTATAAAGTGCACTACTTTTGACCAAGGAACATAGAGAATAGGGTACTGTATATACTTTATAGGGAAAAGGGTGCCATTTGAGACCCCTCCGTGTTACAGATGGTAAATGGGCAGGCGCTGACACCCTATAGCATAATTAAAAAGAATAATAACACACGACTGCGTTATTTTCCATTCTTTAATTTCCCAGACAAATGAGTGAAGACAGAGAGGAGGTCGTAAAAAAACTGCACGATGATGAATAACCTTGCGCTAAACCGCTAATGTACGAACCATTGAATTCATGAGTGGAGGGTGGAGTGGATGGAGTCTAGTACTTATAGGGGTTTTGCAAATGAGACCTCCTGATTGGGTAACAGTATGTTGGTATGACGACGTAAAGTCTAGTCAAGTCAAGTTTATATGTACAGGCAACACATCGTACACAGTACAATGAAATGCTTACTGGCAGGATCCCCTCTCAACAATGTGAAATTGCATAATAAGAATAGGTGTAAGTTAAGAATAATAAAAATGGAGTAAATGTAGCAAAAATATATATACAAGCAAGGCACTCCAACACATTTACAGTGGGATAGTTACATACAGTTGAAGTCGGAAGTTTACATACACCTTAGCCAAATACATTTAAACTCAGTTTTTCACAATTCCTGACATTTAATCCTCGTAAAAATTACCTGTTTTAGGTCAGTTAGGATCACCACTTTATTTTAAGATGTGAAATGTCAGAATAATAGTAGAGAGAATGATTTATTTCAGCATCTTTTTCTTTCATCACATTCCCAGTGGGTCAGAAGTTTACATACACTCAATTAGTATTTGGTAGCATTGCCTTTAAATTGTTTAACTTGGGTCAAATGTTTTGGCTAGCCTTCCACAAGCTTCCCACAATAAGTGGGTGAATTTTGGCCCATTCCTCCTGACAGAGCTGGTGTAACTGAGTCAGGTTTGTAGGCCTCCTTGCTCGTACACGCTTTTTCAGTTCTGCCCACAAATTTTCAATAGGATTGAGGTCAGGGCTTTGTGATGGCCACTCCAATACCTTAACTTTGTTGTTCTTAAGCCGTTTTGCCACAAATTTGAAAGAATGCTTGGGGTCATTGTCCATTTGGAAGACCCATTTGTGACCAAGCTTTAACTTCCTGACTGATGTCTTGAGATGTTGCTTCAATATATAAACGTAATTTTCCTGCCTCATGAAGCCATCTATTTTGTGAAGTGCACCAGTCCCTCCTGCAGCAAAGCACCCCAACAACATGATGCTGCCACCCCCATGCTTCACAGTTAGGATGGTGTTCTTTGGCTTGCAAGCCTCCCCCTTTTTCCTCCAAACATAACAATGGTCATTATGGCCAAACAGTTCTTATTTTTGTTCATCGGACCAGAGGACATTTCTCCAAAAAGTATGATCTTTGTCCCCATGTGCAGTTGCAAACCATAGTCTGGCTTTTTTATGGTGGTTTTGGAGTAGTGGCTTCTTCCTTGCTGAGCAGCCTTTCAGGTTATGTCGATATAGGATTCGTTTTACTATGGATATAGATACTTTTGTACCTGTTTCCTCCAGCATCTTCACAAGGTCCTTTGCTGTTGTTATGGGATTGATTTGCACTTTTCACACCAAAGTACGTTCGTCACTTGGAGACAGAACGCGTCTCCTTCCTGAGCGGTATGACGGCTGCGTGGTCCCATGTCGTTTTTGCTTGCGTACTATTGTTTGTACAGATGAACGTGGTACCTTCAGGCATTTGAAAATTGCTCCCAAGGATGAACCAGACTTGTGGAGGTCTACATATTTTTTCTGAGGTCTTGGCTGATTTCTTTAGATTTTCCCATGATGTCAAGCAAAGAGGCACTGAGTTTGAAGGTAGGCCTTGAAATAAATCCACAGGTACACCTCCAATTGACTCAAACGATGTCAATTAGCATATCAGAAGCTTCTAAAGCCATGACATCATTTTCTGTAATTTTCCAAGATGTTTAAAGGCACAGTCAACTTAGTGTATGTAAACTTCTGACCCACTGGAATTGTGATACAGTGAATTATAAGTGAAATAATCTGTCTGTAAACATTTGTTGGAAAAATTACTTGTGTCATGCACAAAGTAGATGTCCTAACCGACTTGGCAAAACTATAGTTTGTTAACAAGAAATTTGTGAAGTGGTTTTAATGACTCCAACCCAAGTGTATGTAAACTTCCAACTTATGTAAACTTTATGTAAACTTCCAACTGTATGTGCCGGGGAGCTACTCTGGAATGTAGCTAGCTTTCTCCTGTGCTCTTTGTATGCCGCAAACCAATTTCATGTTTGGGACGATAAAAGAACCAAACTTCGACTCACACTTATGACTGAATACTTGGCTCTGTCACGCCCTGATCTGTTTCACCTGTCCTTGTGATTGCCTCCACCCCCTCCAGGTGTCGCTTATTTTCCCCGGTGTATTTATCCCTGTGTTTCCTGTCTCGCTGTGCCAGTTCGTCTTGTCTTGTCACGTCAACCAGCGTGTTTTTCCCGTGCGCCTACTTTTTCTTATCTCTCTTTTGCTAGTCCTCCCGGTTTTGGCCCTTGCCTGCCCCGACTCTGAACCCGCCTGCCTGACCATACTTCCAGCCCTGACCTGGAGCCTGCCTGCTACTGTACATCCTGGACTCTGTCCTTGTTATGATCTTTTTGCCTGTCCACGACCATTCTCTTGCCTGGCCCTTGGATACTAATAAATATCAGAGACTTGAACCATCTGCCTCTCGTGTCTGCATCTGGATCTCGCCCTGTGTCCTTATAGGCTCTTTGTATGCCGCAAAGCAATTTCATGTTTGGGACGATAAAAGAACCGAATTTCGACTCACACTTATGACTGAATACTTGGCCTATCAAGGTGGAACGACTGCCCATGTGCCACTTCCTATCCTTCCAACCCAACCTAAACCCATTAATTTTGATCAGTTCCTGTCCCCTCGGCGATATCCCGGGGGCCGCTGGTGATGACAGCACCTCACATCTTCATGTCAATGACATAGCCATCCGTCACCCTGAAGGGTCGAGGGGAAGGGCCTGACGTGTGTATGCGTGTGCGCGTGTGTTCCTCACTCTCTGCCACCTCTGTGTCTGACGGATGCCTTGTGTCTAACCACCACCTCTCTTCCTTTATCTGCCTAGGACTAGGCAGACCAAACCTCTGTATCCCTCTATCCCCCTATAATTATCTCACCCCCCCCCTCCCCTCCTGATCCCCCCCAGGTCTCTGCTAGATATATTTATTCTTGATGTCAGATAAGAAATTGTTTGTGTTAAGATATGATAGCTACTGTATGTTAGGGGGAGCGTGTGAAAAATGACAGGTCTGCAAATAGGAGGAGATTGGTTTTTTTCTCTCCCTTTCGCTTGCTGATAAATGGGGTTTTGATTGATTCGATTGCTTATTTAACCTTGGTAATAGCAGCAAGCTGTCGACAGTAGGCCAAAAGTAACAAAAGATAGAGTTCGTCTCCTTGCTACTATTGACGACTGCAATGACTCACTGTGTTAGGGGGAGGAGGAGGAGTAACATGTATAGTGTCAGAGCCTGTGTGTGTGTGTCATTTCTCAGTTGTTATTTTGAGACCTATAAGGGCTTTTTTAGTAGTAGTAAACACATTTTGTTCCCTGCTGGAATTACAGTTGCAATACGCAAGGCTGTCTGCCTTTTGCCTTAAATATTAAATATAATAACAATAATCATATCTCCCTGAAGAGGATTTGGGTATTTGTTATTCTATCTCCTCCATTTGCTTCAAATGGAGTCCATATCCCTCCCCAAACTCTAAGATCCAGCAGGTCTCCACACCTCTGGTCCTCTACCAGGCCCCGGTCTCATCTACCCACCTCCATGTCCAAGCTTCCAAAGCCAGACAACCTCCTCCCTTTGCCAGGAGGGTATGTCCACTGCTGGAGCTGAGATTGAGATGCCACCCGGGAAGTGATGAACTAGAATCCAGCCTGTCTGATGAATTTCTCTTCATACTAAATGGCCCCTCTTAAAGTCTCTTGCACACCAAGTTAGATTTTTTCCGTTCGCAAAAATTGTACCAGTTTCGTAGCATTGCAATACAACAGTTTCACAATTGATGTTGACATTAAAATCTGACACAGTGTGAAAAGCCTTACAGCCAGAGTTTGAAGCACTTTCTCGTCTACTTTCTTTTCTAAATCCGTTGCCTGGCTATGCGTAGACAAGTGTATTTTGTGTAAATTTGTGGTTTTGTCCCCTTTCTAAAATGTTCACATTAGTCGATATAGACTTCTCCAAGCTCTCTACCGCAACACCGAGCATTGATTCATTGTCAGGTGAAATCGTTGGTAACTGTTTCGTTAAGAATAATCTGGCAGTTTAGCGATTGAAGACTTGCATTGGCATAGGCTTTGGTTTCCCGGGATAAATAACACACACTTCTGGCACACAGGAGACCCAGGTTCAAATCCTGTCGGTCGCACACACGCATACACAAACAATATCTTATAGTGCATACAGTATGGTCAAAAGTAGTCTCACAGTCTTAGAAAAGAATAACCAAAAATGGTTCTTCAGCTGTCTGCATAAAGTAGGAGAACCCTTTGAAGAATCCCTTTTGGTTTCAGGTAAAACCTTTTGGTTCCAGGTTCCCTTTTGGGTTCCCTTTCCACAGAGGGTTCTACATGGAACCAAAAAGGGGTCTTCTCCAATGGGGACAGCCACAGAACCCTTTTGGAACAATTCTTTCTTAGAGTGCAGGGCACAAACTAAATGCATGCTCTTCAACCGATCGCTGCCCGCACCCACCCGCCCGTCCAGCACCACTACTCTGGACGGTTCTGACTTAGAATATGTGGACAACTACAAATACCTAGGTGTCTGGCTAGACTGTAAACTCTCCTTCCAGACTAGAGGTTGACCGATTATGATTTTTTTTTCAACGCCGATACCGATACCGATTATTGGAGGACCAAACCCCCGATACCGATTAATCGGCCGATGCAGGCTCCTCGTGGAGTGCAACGTAAGGCGGGTGGTTAGAGCGTTGGACTAGTAACCAGAAGGTTACAAAAACTAATCCCCGAATCCCCCCTGAACAAGGCAGTTAACCCCCGTTCCTAGGCCGTCATTGAAAATAAGAATGTGTTCTTAATCTGACTTCCCTAGTTAAATAAAGGTGTAAAATATATATAAATCGGCAAATCGGTGGCCAAAAATACCGATTACCGATTGTTATGAAAGCTTGAAATCGGCCCTAATTAATCGGCCATTCCGATTAATCGGTTGACCTCTACTCCAGACTCACATTAAGCATCTCCAATCCAAAATTAAATCTAGAATCGGCTTCCTATTTCGCAACAAAGCATCCTTCACTCATGCTGCCAAACATACCCTCGTAAAACTGACCATCCTACCCATCCTCGACTTCGGCGATGTCATTTACAACATTTACATTTACATTTAAGTCATTTAGCAGACGCTCTTATCCAGAGCGACTTACAAATTGGTGCATTCACCTTATGATATCCAGTGGAACAACCACTTTACAATAGTGCATCTAAATATTTTAGGGGGGGGGGGGGGGGCGGGGGGTTAGAAGGATTACTTTATCCTATCCTACACTCTACTCAACAAATTGGATGCAGTCTATCACAGTGCCATCCATTTTGTCACCAAAGCTGCATATACTACCCACCACTGCGACCTGTATGCTCTCGTTGGCTGGCCCTCGCTTCATTCTCATCGCCAAACCCACTGGCTCCAGGTCATCTATAAGTCTTTGCTAGGTAAAGCCCCATTATCTCAGCTCACTGGTCACCATAGCAGCACCCACCCGTAGTACGCGCTCCAGCAGGTATATCTCACTGGTCACCCCCAAAGTGTCACGGCTGTCGTAGTGATTAGACCAAGGAGCAGCGGGTTGCGTGCTCATCATTATATTTATTATAAACGTGAACACGGAAAAACAAGAAAACAGAGAAACACGACAGTAAACAGTTTTGCAGGCTAGACTATAAGCAATGCAAAAACAACTAACCACAATCAGACAGGTGAAAACAAGCTCCCTAAATATGACTCTCAATCAGGAACAACGATGTACAGCTGTTCCTGATTGAGAGCCACACCAGGCCAACAAAAAAAATACACAAACTAGAAAAACCTAGAACACCAACACCAGAACATATACCAAAAACCCCGGAACACATAAATACAATACCCCTCTACATACACATAACCCCCAAACCATATAAAACAAATACCCCCTGCCACGTCCTGACCAAACTACAATAACAAATAACCCCTATTACTGGTCAGGACGTGACACAAAGCCAATTCTTCCTTTGGCCGCCTTTCCTTCCAGTTTTCTGCTGCCAATGACAGGAACGAACTGCAAAAATCACTGAAGCTGGAGACTCATATCTCCCTCACTAGCTTTAAACACCAGCTGTCAGAGCAGCTCACAGATCACTGCACCTGTACATAGCCCATCTGTAAATTGCCCATCCAACCACCTCATCCTCATACTGTATTTATTTATTTATCTTGCTCCTTTGCACCCCAGTATCCCTACTTTCACATTCATCTTCTGCACATCTATCACTCCAGTGTTTAATTGGTATATTGTAATTACTTCGCCACCATGGCCTATTTATTGCCTTTCCTCCCTTATCTTACCTCGTTTGCACACACTGTATATAGACTTTTTCTACTGTATTATTGACTGTATGTTTGTTTATTCCATGTGTAACTCTGTGTTGTTGTATGTGTCGAACTGCTTTGCTTTATCTTGGCCAGGTTGCAGTTGTAAATGAGAACTTGTTCTCAACTAGCCTACCTGGTTAAATAAAGGTGAAATGTATCTTTTTTTTAAACATAGGGCTCTGGTAAAAAGTAGTGCAATATCCCACAAATTTAGAGAACGTTCCCTTAATAATCTCGTTAGGTCATTAACTACATTTTTCATAGGAATGTTCCTGTGATGTGCAAGGAATGTTTACAAGAGACCATTCATTTAGGAGAATATTCCATCAACGTCCCACCGAACATAGAACACAGTTGCCATGTTCTCTGAATATGAGATATCAATGTTCTAGACAGGTTTCATGGGAACGTTACATGAACATTTCTGTGCATCAGTTGTCATGATGTCGCCTGATTGTCCCAAAGGAATGTTTTCCCCAAAAATGTAATTTTTCATTACACATCACGCCTTGTCACTGTTGCCAAGCCAATCAAGGCCCAGATTAGTGAACCACTGATCTATTCTTTGTCTGTTGGCAAGGTTGGGAATAGTCACACCCAATGCTTTTAACATACAGCGTTTTCAACTTACATATTTGACACACTTTGTTGTCGATGATTACACTACTTATTATTCAACAGTCCTCACCTGGGATTTAAACTCACAACCTCTTGGTTTACCATTCTTCTTGGCACCAAGTCTGTGTAATTTATCAATTAATCTTACTATTCTCATTATTGTCTTGATTGACTTATTTCAGCAATTTAAGTTCATTCAGTATAGTAGGTGGGGCTTGTTAACCTATTTTAATGATACTGTCTTGAATGTACTTTTAACAGAACTGAAATTTACTTCAAAGTGCATGTTCCCCTAACTCTAATGCCAAAACAAAAAGGTTCTCCGAATATTTTTGCTAACATAGATAGAATGTTCCCCGAGCTAATGGAAAACTGGACCCTCAAACAATATGGGAACATTACGGGTAACGACACAAAAACATTCTCTCTCCCTAGAATTGTTAGCTGGGAAGGTGCCATTTGGGATGCAGCCATGGACGTGCCATGCGAGCCAATCAGTGGCTTTACTTTGTGTAGTCTAATAAAACGTTAAGTGAGCAAAAAATGCATTTCATAAAATGTGTCGGTTCAACGGCTTTATCATCCTGGGTCCGTAGCAAATGTCAAGCAGGACAATTTCACGGGCGCTCCATCAAATCTCCATCATGTAAAATGGTCCATATAATACTACTCTGCCAATGAAATCATCCCTTAATTGTGAGAGCAGCTATTCTGACCAGATGTGCGTTATCCTGAAATCCAAATCTAGTTCTACAAGCAAATATTTCATGAAATGATTCGAAAGATGAATATAAAACAAGCTTAATAGCATTTGAACTACAAGATATTGATTGGAGAATTGATGTGTTTTGCTTTCATTTGTTACCCATCGATTTACTTGGTATTGACTTCATATTCATTACAGTAGTATTAATTAGTCGGTGATCAGCTCTATGTTGACCTAGAAGATTGGTAAGACTGGTCTCTCACACACCCTCCACCTCCCATCTCTATATTCCATCCTCTGAATGAACCTCACCCCCCCCCCCACTCCACCACAACCAGTCGCTCATTTCCTACAGTCCCTTCAACAATACTGTTTGGATGACTGTTAACCTGCATGGACCTCCAATCTCACACACCAGACCTAGGCTGTGAAATAAAATCCTCACGAGTGCAACCACGCATATAAATCATAAACAGCTATCAATAAATAATTACATTGAAGCGTATCTTAATGGCGGAAGTTTTGCTGACTGGGCCAGCATGTTTATGGCCTCATGATGGAACTGCACAAGACATTTACAATGCGGTATGATGTCATAACAGGTGACCTGCTAATGGTCCTCAACACATTGACTGTATTGACGATAACGCTCCTTCAATTACTGCCACGATAACGGCATGCTACGACTGGATGATGCAAACACTACAGTATATTCAAAATCAAGCATCGAGGCCCTTTGCTCCGCTAAGAGCTAAAAGCGATATGTCAAATCAAAATGTGTGTCAGATTGCCAATGTATTTCTACAGAAACAATCCATTGCAAGACTTCCGGTTAGGAAAAAAAAAAAAAATTGTTCTTGGAGAAATTAAAAGAAAAAAAAAGAAAGCTAGTAAGACGAACGCCATATCAATTCATCCCAAAGAGAATGTTCCGTAATGCTGTACAGTATGAACTGCTTTCTGCAGTTTCGGAACAACGCATACTTTACATTCATAGCCCCGGAGGCTCAAGCAGAGATCCCCTATAGGACTGACCGTCAGCGATACACAAGGATAACAGCAGTCGGTCTACAGTGCATATGAAACGTTCCCAAAATGCCAGGGAATATATGCCACTGTCACACTTACTATGCGGTTCTTTGTCTGGCAGAGAACACAGAGACAAAGGTATCAATGAAGAAACACAATGGCTGTTTAAGCCACACGTGGCAGACCGACAAGGAAGGTTAGGTTGAAATGAGCTTCCCCTTCAGGTATTGTGTTGTGCAACACTGTTATGTTGAATTGTACATGGGTCTCTTATCCACATGCTTATCTTTAATTATTCATCAGGAGTGGTGACTGTGTGGGGCAACAGGGACCTGGGTGTGACATGATGAGTGCAGTAGACATATGAAAAGGTGCAGTGCTGCCTTAGCACTGTGTGTGACCACAGACAGGCAGACTGTGACATACAGTCCCACACACACACACACACACACACACACCCTCTCCGTCCCCCTCCCCCTCCACTGCCAGACGTGTACCTGTAGAGCCCTGGGCTGTCATTCTGTTGTTCCCCTGATGACACCAGAGGGCCTCCTGTGACAACACATCCAGGCAACCCTTGGACGTCTATGACTGTCACCTCCTGTCACCTACCAGCCGTGTGTGTGTGTGTGTGTGTGTGTGTGTGTGTGTGTGTGTGTGTGTGTGTGTGTGTGTGTGTGTGTGTGTGTGTGTGTGTGTGTGTGTGTGTGTGTGTGTGTGTGTGTGTGTGTGTGTGTGTGTGTGTGTGTGTGTGTCTCTCAGGCCTCATGCGTATGTATTGTTATGAATAATGAATGATTTACACTGTGACAACATGAAACCCAAACAGTACCCTGCTGCTGAAGAGGAGGATGGGAGCCGAGGAGGGTGGGCGGTCGGCGGGAATGTTTTGGTGAATGCTCACCACTGAGGAGATGACAGAAAGAAAAGAGAGAGAAACATCACAAAAGAGAGGGAAAAAGCAGGAGACAAAAGTGAAGGAAGCCTAAAAGAAGCTGCGAGAAGCGATAGAGCGCCTCTCCTCCTACACAGCCAGGGCTGAGGATGAGAGGACGAAGAGATCAGAGCCGCCCTGTTCACCGTTCATTGTCTCCTTCCATAGTGGATGAGGAACATTCAGAGCGTGAATGAAAAAAAATGATTTGCTTGACGTTATGGCGCGGCACACAAACAGTCTGTACTCTCCCCGCTTTATGGCACTTGTGTGTGTGTGTGTGGGGTGCGGCGGCGTGCGTGGTGTGTGTGGTGTGTGTGTGTGTGTGGGGGGGAATGCTCAGGAAGAGGGGCACATTTCCCTCCATGTGGAGCAGTTCTACCCAGCAGGCTCTTGAACGTGCAATTACAATGAGAACGCTACACTTATTACAGATAATAGATAGAAAGCTATAGGCAAGTTATTAAATAGCACCCCATTATGGAAAGGATATCACCCATTTATAACACAGCTTCTCATAGGATGAACATAACCCAATTAAGCGGGTGTAATTTAGTTACATAAACAGCAGACATGGTCAACAGAAACGCTGAAAAACATCTAGATAGTCTACAGGTAAACAAAGATATACACTGAATCATTGATGGAAAGACCTAAGTGTTCCATTGGATTGTATCGATAGTTGGATCTTCTAAGAGATGAGAAGAAAGAACCACACAGTGCACGGGGGAGAATCAGACGACAAGGCGGCCTGTTTGAAGATAAGACGGAGGTACAGGTTGAGAGAGGTGTTCCTCCGTTCATTCCTTCCCTCCTCTTCCAAACAACCCCCTCCTCCACCTCTCCCAGACTCCTCCTCTCATCCTCCACTCCTCAGGGCCAAACAAGCCCTCTACCCATCAGGCTCTGGCGTCAACGTATGGACATGCATTTCAAAATACTGCAATTGTCCAAGACAGTATCAATCCATCACATCAGTGGCAGGGGTGAGTCTCCAGTCTATTGTCTTCTATCTGAGTGTGTGAAGATAGGGATCAGATAACACCCTAGCCCCAGGCGCATAAATCAAGTGTAAACAGCATGGCTGGTGGTACAGTATCTGATAGTTAAGGTTTGCACAAATCGTTCTGCCGATCGTTCAGCAAAGCTGTAGATATCTGACTGCCAACATTTAAACTTGATTCTACATGTAAAGCCGGTGCGTACTCAGCGCGCAAATGACTTCCGGCACTCTGTTCAGAGGTGCTAAGTACCCTAGGGACTCTATTCAATATGTAAAACTGAAGCGTTACAGATTAGGCAATAGAAATGTAAAGGTAATTTCCGATTGAGGCGACATAAGCAGTGTTTACTGTGAATGCAGTATCCGCTAAAGCGGGAATATTGCCTTTAAACGTCAATCACGCTGTAAAGCGGAATTTTCTGCAGCGCAGATTGAATAGAGCCCTAGGCCAGCAAACAGATAACACTTTAGCCGCAGGCTTCGGCCCTCCTGCATAAATGAAGTGTAAACAGCATGGCTGGTGGTATAGTATCTGATAGTTAAGGCTCGTACACATCGCACAGAATGTCCGTCTGACGATTTATCGTTCAGCGCGCTGTGTTTTAGGGCCCTGCCGCTGTAGCAATCGGTGCACACTCCTTGTGCAAATTAAGGCTGGCACTCTGTTCAGTGGTGCTAAGTACTTGGTGTATCTGAGCCCTGAGCCCCCCACCTGTCTGTATGGCAAAGGCAAGCTCCATATGAGAATATCACACTCATACACATCACACACACGCACGCACGCACGCACGCACGCACGCACACACACACACACACACACACACACGCAAACTTATATTTATTTATGACCTTTACTTTGACAGGAAGTCACGCTGAGACCAAGGTCTTTTTTTTACAGATGAGCCTTGTATAGACTTTAATATACGCTCGCACGCACGCACGCGCACGCACGCGCACGCACGCACGCACGCACACACACACACACACACACACACACACACACACACACACACACACACACACACACACACAATATGAGGACAATATTTCCCAGCCTTACTATTCGTCACTAGAGTAAACAGTCATAAAATCCTGATAGAACCTCCAATTACGTTTGGGAACCCTGACATCTCTGCATGGCAAAAAAACAACAGGAGGCCGCTGCATATCGCCAACCCACCAGAGAGACAAATAATGGCACTTGTTATCTGCGCCCATTTGTGGCAATTAAAAGGGAACCCAGGAGAGCAGGCGGTGTTCGGGGTTGCACTCAATGTGCCCTGCCACCCTGGCCCCCTGACGTATGGCACAGTGCTGGTAGACCTCCGGGGGGAGCTGTAGCGCCAAGCCACCCCCGACGGAGACATCTGATTTATCACCTGGCCGCTGCGGCTAATGCACCGGGCTCTTCGGTTCTCCTTGTGCGGCTCAAACAATGATAGAGAGAGGAGACGTTATTATCCACGTTGGCATCCACATACAGTAGCCTACATAGCACACAAACACCCATATACAAACTGAGAGAGAGAGAGCCCTGTATTATTCATTAGATTGACTATTCATTCCCTCATTCTAATGCGGCTCCATTATGCAGAGTGCAAACATAGATTGAATTTATGGTGTTTCTCTGTGTACACATGCTACAGATGATGATTTTTCATCATGGTTTTCTATGCATCGGCAGGACAGAACGGCAGCGTCTCGTAAACTCGTAAAACAGCAGCTGGTGCGCGCTCTCCGATACTATGGTCAGTAGCGGCCAAGTCAGAAAAAAAAACCATATTACAAACTATGTGTTGTGATAATTGCGTTGTTTGCTCTATTACCTGTATATGACTTGCGACCATGATATATATGCCTAAGGCCAAGACAATAAGTAGACAGTGGCAGAATAAATTCAACCACACCTTTGTTTCAGCCCAAAAACAACCTCTGTCCGGTGAAGTCCACAAAGCATATTGCATGTAACAAACAGTAACATGGCCTACAGCATGGTCAAGCAAGTCAAAGTTTCTGACATTTTTGGACTACTGAACAACTATTGATTTCGAACCAAAGAGAGATACCGCAAATTGCAAAGAAAACAGCCTCCACTATTTCAGCACCATTTCAATATAATCAAATCACCTCTGCTTAGTTTAATACAGTGACAACTAAAAGATACCACAATTTAGTCCAACCAACGTAAGCTGTCCATGATTCTGATTTCTCTCTCTCTCTGTGTGTGTATGGTTCGATCTGAATCACCGTTATAATCATTGGCCAGTACGGAGAATTAGGTAAAACCAATCTCCATCCATGACTAATTTAGGAAAGGGCACATTTTTTTCTATCTAGCTAGCTAGCCACTGGAGGACAATGATACAACGAGATGCAACAATTCAAGTTTTTCTGTAAATTACGTTTTGCTTTTGATGTGATGTGATTGGTGTGAAGCTAAATACAAACTGGCTTCCCTTGACACTTTTGTTGGATGCGCCAGGGCCATTCACAGTTGAACTCACTTAGTTACATTCAACGACTGGCTATTATTATTTGTATTTTTTTATCAAGGGAGGCCAAATGCTCGCTTTCTTCAATGGCATTCGATGCTATAGATAGTCAGATACTTTCTCCGGTGAGATACCTTCAGCCTCTTACGAATTTAAGGAAAATTATGAAACAAAGAGAGATGAATAAACTTTATTTTATGGGGGGAGTTTTTCTGGGGGGTTTTCTGGGGGGGGGGGGGGGGGGGCTGGTTTCCCTTGGCACCCATGAATACAGGCCACTGCTCAAGCTTCTGCTCGTCTGAGTTAGAATACCTCATGATAAGCTGTAGACCAGGGGTGGGGAACTCCAGTCCTCAAGGGCCTGATTGGTGTCACACTTTTTCTCTGTCCCTAGCAAACACAGCTGATTAATCAAAGTGCATTCTAAACTGAAGATCATGATTAGGTGATTATTGGAGTCAGGTGTGTTAGCTGGGGCTGGGGCAAAACTTTGACACCAATCAAGCCCTCGAGGACTGGAATTGCCCACCCCTGCTGTAGACCATACTGTTTACCAAGAGAGTTTTCATCAATATTTTTCATGGATGTCTATTTACCACCCCAAACCGAGCTATATAGGGCAATAAACCAAAAAGAAAATGCTCATCCAGAGGCAGCGCTCCTAGTGGCCGGTGATTTTAATGCAGGAAAACTGAAATCTGTTTCAGCTCATTTCTACCAGCATGTCACCTTTTCAACTAGAGGGAAATAAACTCTAGAGGATCTTTACTCCACACACAGAGACACATAGAAAGCTCTCCCTCGCCCTCCATTCGGCAAATCGAACCATAACTCTATCCTCCTGATTCCTGCTTACAAGGAAAAACTCAAACAGAAAGTACCAGTGACATGCCCAGTGGTCCGATGAAGCAGATGCTAAGCTACAGGACTGTTTCCCTAGCACCGACTGGAATATGTTCCGATGGCATTGAGGAGTTTACCACATCACTCACCCGCTTGATTAATAAGTGCACCGATGACGTCGTCCCCACTGTGACCATATGTACATATCCCAACCAGAAACCATGGAATACAGGCAACATCCGCACTGAACTAAAGGCTGTTCTTCAATTTTACTGTTATTATTATTTATCCTGACGCCTAATCACTTTACCCTGCCTTCATGTACATATCAACCTCTAATACCTTGTACCTCTGCACATTGATCTGGTACTTAGGGCTGTGGCAGTCATTCAATTTTGTCCGCCGGTGACTGCCAAGCAAATAACTGCCGGTCTCACGGTAATTGACCGTTAATTAACATAAACACATTTAGCATCTCCTGGCCTCCACGCATAGCCTACAAGCCACTGATGCAGACCTTTGTAAAACCAATATTTTAAAAAGTCTAATAAATCCATGTAATATAGACTACACCATCACAATAAATCCATTATTTATTTTCGACAGGTCTTAAGAAACATGATATGAAGAAAATGTAGTCTATTTCAGAAGAACATAATAGCATACTCTGAGTTGTCCTTATGTTAGGCCCTGATCTGGCTATGCCATATGGCTGTGGGCTACACTAGTTCATTTAGCAGACAAGATTTGCTTCATTTTATATTATTTTATAGTATGAAGAATACAATTGAACATTGAATAAAATAGAAAGGATATTTTCTACAAATGATTTCTGAAGGAGTGCGCACATGCAGCTATTCTGTGTTGAGCAGTTAACAGAGAAACAGTTAACAGTCCTCCTATATGCTTAATTTAGGTATTTATTAAACTTTAGTTGTGATACAAACGTTGAGCTATATGTTTAGGTTTTTAATACATTCTAAGGCTGCATGATGTGACTCCAATGATAATTTTTTTAAAAGTTGCATGAAAGGCATGAGCTCTGCTTTGTTTCTTGCGCAGCCTGCACCCACTTCATCAGTCTCTCATGCACAATTGGACAAGCACTTGATAATGCCTCAAATTTCCCGGCAGCATCCCCCTTGTGTGGCCGTAATGCCCTCTAAAAGAATCAATGATTTTTGTGACCAGTGGCCGCTGTGCACTTGAGCTGAATATAATAATTATAATTCTACCAGCTGCATACTTCAGAAGCACCTCTCAGTCACATGGCTCTCTCATTGCTATCTTAATTCTTATTAGCCAATGCCCGTCACGTGATCGGGTCCTTCTTATCAAATTCTGAGACACATATTGAAGATCTTAGAAGATATCCACATTTACTTTCGCCAGCCAACAAGATAAGCCGGCAGAATCACTAGCCTATGTCAATCCCCCATATTGCAAAAGTTGACCTATTTTAAATATTCCCAAAATAGTCTGGGCCAGTTGTGGGATGCGATAGATCCCACTCGTATAAAAAATATATTTTTTAAAGCAATGAGGCTGATGCTCAAAATGTTGATAAACTATTAGGCTATTTCTTCACATTATCAGCGCAGAAATGTGCACAGGGCAGTAGGCTATGAGTGTGAATGTTCCATAATACAAATAATTAGCGGGAAAACACCGTTCTTGCATGTAATACTTTCTTAGAAAGGTGCATGTTTTTGGTGAAAATGATCTTCTCCAAGCTTTAAACTCTCGTACCGCCTATGTATGCCAGTTAGGCTCTACACCGGTTGTAAAGCAGATTAACGTGCTTTTATTTGGCCACTTTAGTTGTGATACAAACCTTATCAAAACATATAGGCCTATGGGCTAGGCTACATAAGGTGTGCAACTATGATTTGAAACAGTCGCAAAAAGAAAAAATGTGCTGTTTCTTGCCTTACTGCACACAACTGGGCATCCTTCACAAGTGATAATATATCATTCACAAGTGATACCCTAATATTGTCACCCACCAGACTAGTCTTGATTTAATCTAAATAATATATATGTCAAATTTGTTTTGATTTAGAAAGGACCATTATCATGCATCTGTCTCGGAACCTGTAATGTAAACATGTAATCTATGCACTTAAATAGCGTGGTTCATTTTCATGCCAGACAGGTAGGCTATACTCCTGTTGTAAAACAAAGCAAATTGCTTAATATTAGGAAAGTTGAGAAATAAATATAGTAGGCCTAGCCTATAGAAACGTTTTAAAACCCTTTTCTCATGCATTAGCATAGCCTATAGAAATGTTGCGCAACATCAGCTCATGGGCGTTCATGAAGTGTTTGATTAGATTTTCCATTATATTTGCATTGATGTCAGAGTGATTAGAGGGACAATAGAGAGCTGAGTACCAGGCAGTTAGCGGGTTTGGTAGGCTACTAATGTCCATCAGCAGCATCAGACCTTGGAGAAGCCTAGTTACAGTGACTAAATGGTCATGTGGAATTTGACTGCGGTCATGACTCTTGACCGCCAGTGTGGTGGTAATACAGTCACCGTAACAGGCTTAGGTACTGGTACTCCCTGTATATAGCTCCATTCTTGCTTATTTTATTTTATTCCTCTTGTGTTACTATTTTATTTTTAAACTCTGCATTGTTGGGAAGGGCTCGTAAGCAAGCATTTCATGGTAAAGTCTACACCAGTTGTATTCGGGGCATGTGACAAATAAAATATCATTCGATTTAGAGCTGCCGCTTTCAAGGAGTGGGACACTCGCCTGGACGCTTCTAAGAAATCCCGTTATGCCCTCTGACGTACCATCAAACAGGCAAAGCATAAATACAGGACTAAACTTGAATCCTGCTACACCAGCTCTGATGCTCATCGGATGTAGCAGGGCTTGCAAACTATCACAGATTACAAAGGGAAACCCAGCCACGAGCTGCCCAGTGACACGAGCCTAACAGACAAGCTAAATGCCTTCTATGTTCACCTCGAGGCAAGCAACACTGAACCACGTGTGAGAGCACCAGCTGTTCCATGGGGACTGTGTGATCATGAGTAAGACCTTTAAACAGGTTAACATTCACAAGGCCGCAGGGCCAGACATATTACCGGGACGCATAGTCAGAGCATACGCTGACCAGCTGGCAAGTGTCTTCACTGACATTTTCAACCTCTCACTGATCCAGTCTGTAATACCACAGCACTCACATCTGTAGCTATGAAATTCTTTGAAAGGCTGGTCATGGCTCACATCAACACCAACATCCCAGACACCCTGGACCCACTCCATTTCCACAGATGATGTGAGCTCAATCGCACTCCACACTGCCCTTTACCACTTCGACAAAAGGAACACCTACGTGAGAATGCTGTTCATTGACTACAGCTCAGTGTCCAACACCATAGTGAACTCGAAGCTCATCAATAAGCTAAGGTCCCTGGGACTGAACACCTCCCTCTGCAACTGGATCCTGGACTTCCTGATATGCCACCCCGGTTGGTGAGGGTAGGCAACAACACATCCGCCACGCTGACGCTCAACACAGGGGCCCCTCAGGGGTGCCTGCTTAGTCCCCTCCTGTACTTCCTGTTCACCCATGACTGCATGGCCGCACACGACTCCAACACCATCATTATGTTTGCCGACGACACAACGCTGGTTGGCCTGATCACCGACAACGATGAGACAGCCCATAGGGAGGAGACCTGCCAGGACAACAACCTCTCCCTCAACGTCAGTAAGACAAAGGAGCTGATCATGGACTACGGGAAACGGAGGGCCGAGGATGCCCCTATTCACATCAACAAGGCTGTAGTGGAGCGGGTCGAGAGCTTCAAGTTCCTCGGTGTCCACATCACTAAGGATCTGTCATTGTTCAAACACACCAACACAGTTGTGAAGAGGGCATGACAACACCTCTTCCCCCTCAGGAGGCTGAAACGATTTGGCATGGGCCCTCAAAATCCTCAAAAAGTTCTATAGCTTCATCATCGAGAGCATCTTGACTGGCTGCATCACCGCTTGATATGGCAACTGGCATCCAAACGCAAGGTACTACAGAGGGTAGTGCATCCGGGGCCCAGTACATCACTGGGGCCGAGCTCCATGCCATCCAGGACCTCTATACCAGACGGTGTCAGAGGAAGCCTCCCAAAAAATTATTCGACTCCATCCACCCAAGTCACAGACTATTCTCTCTGCTACTGCACTTCTACTGAACAGCTTCTACCCCCAAGCCATAAAACTTCTAAACAAGACTGCTAAATACCTAATCAAATGGCTACCTGGACTACCTGCATTGACCCTTTCTTGCACTAACTATCTTGCACTGACACACATACTAGACTCTACCCACACACTCACACATACTTACAATGACACACGCACACGCACACACACTTTTACACTCACCCCACACCCTGCTGATACTGTGTATTATCTATCCTGTTGCCTAGTCACTTTTCCCCTACCTACAGTATATGCACAGTACATATCTACCTCAATTACCTTGTATCCCTGCACATCGACTCGGTACTGGTACTTCCGGTATATAGCCACGTTATTTTTACTCTTTATTTGTATTCATTATTCACTGTGTATTTATTCCTCGTGTCATTATTTCTATGTTTAAAAAAATTATCTTATCTTTAACTCTGAATTGCTGAAAAAGGACCCATAAGGAAGCATTTCACTGTCTACACCTGTTGTCTACGAAGCATGTGACAAAGAAAATGTTATTTGATTTGATGATGACGTTGATGATAATGGTACTAAAAAGGAGAGCAGAATGAAGGATGGACATTAAAGGGCTTTAAAATGCAAGAGAGTGAGGGATAGAAAGAGAGAAAAAAGCTGTGAGAGAGAGAAATCAAATGCTAGAACAGTCTAGGAAATAAAACTAATTACAGGCCCTCCTCAACATACTGTTAGAATAAACTGAAGCAAGACAAAGGGAATAGCAAATAATCGGTTCCCTCTGAATTATGCTGAATGTGAACAAGACAGAAGGACCAATTCTCCCAACTGACACCCATCGCCACTTGTCTAGGGGACTCCATTTGAACAACTAGTGCAGCAGAAAACATTGTTATAGATGGATTAAACAAAGGAGAGAAATATAATGGGCAAAAAAAAGAAAGAAATGCTTATTTTCTTTTCCATCTGTAATGTATCTATCTATAAGCGGTGCCAATTACAGAGAGCCAAACAATGAATGCTAAAGCTCCGCACGGCAGCAGGAGACTTCTTCAACGTGATCGCCCGCAGATCGGTATTAAACATTGATTTTATGCCCTTCTCCTCCGGGCTGCGATAATTTCTGTAATTTGTTAAGAGGAAAACTTTTAGAGGGAAAGCCAACACATTCTCAGAACAAAACCACTGATTCCTCACACTTCGGAGCATAGGAACACACACTTACATGCACGCACACACACAAACAGACACACAAACAGACACACACCCCCCCACACACACACACACACAGGCAAATCACTCTCATCAGTAATATGAGTGTTCAGCCCTTGATAGTCCAGGGATATTGATTCAGCAGCACAACAGCACTCAATGGCCACTGAGTGATGAGGGAAGACAATCATGGACAAATCATCCCTGGGATTCATTAGGTCTGAACCGGAAAAAACTAACTAGTGGGTCGTTCCACCTCAAAAATCACAATAAAGAGAATTTCGACCATCACCATCTCAGATTGTTCTGAAATTGCTTCTGTAGTTAGCAACAGATACGATCAGCATTCCTGAAACATCATTTTATGGAAATATAATTTGATCTCTGAGAAACTAAGCTAATCGATTGCACCCAAATAAGCCATTTTAATTTATAGGACTCAGATAATATTCAATAACTATAGTACCCAACATCCGATTTGGACCATACTTCCTACCAATGAGTAAGACATGATGAATCCCCCCCTCCCACACCCCATGCCAATCCCACCCCAACAAACAGTATATGTAACAGTCTCGCTTCGGTCTCTCTCCTTGCCACAACCTGGGCTTGAACCAGTGATGCTCTGAACACATCAACAACTGCCTCCCAAGGAGCATCGTTATCTATCGCACAACAAAAGCCATGGTCCTTGCAGAACAAGGGAAACAACTACTTCAAGGTCTCAGAACAAGTGAAGACAGCGATTGAAACGCTATTTACGTACACCACTAACTAGCTAGCCATTTCACACTGGTCACACTAACCTAACCTTTGACCCCCTCCTTCTCCACAGCAACCCAGCAGCTGGGCAGAGCCCAACTGAGTTATCCGGGTCAACAGCATCAATGTTGTTTACATCCACACCAATATCCCGTTATTTTTCGTGATACTCAAGTATTCTGTTTTTGAGTTGACACATATAAAGATCATATCCTGTTTAAAATAAACCGAAACAGTTTGGATCCTATTTATGAGAAACCCGGATAAAATGCGTGGGATATACTGATCTTAGATGCGATACTGTGGCATGTCAACACCTTATCCCGTTTACTGTTGTTTTTTTTCCGCAGTCTGTGCAGGCTCAGTTTCGCCTTTCATGGGTGTCGTGTGGTCATGTTTTCATCCGATTGTCAAACAAACCACTTAAACAAGTAGGCTATACCTGCGCAGTTCCATCCACCATAATAATTCCATAATAGTTTATTTTGCTGATACACCGTACTGGACCGTATAGCCTAGCTCTACTGGCTTAGGTTACTTTAACCCCTAATTTAGATACGTTTTTGCTTAGAATTTCCAACATTTGGTAAGCCATTTGTTTGTCAACTATAGTTAGATACATGCAGCTTCTCTACTCTCATACAGCAGTAACTTGTTACCCTGGCCTAGAAGACTAAATAAAGCTCACCAGAATAGTGTATTACATCGATAGTATATGAATGCATTAGTAATCTAGTTAACACCGGTAAAGTTGTCTGTTTTTTGTTTAGGGACCAGGGAGAAAACGCAATAACTCCAAAACAGTGGAAAGATTATTCCTGTGCAAAATGTCCAAATGTCATCAGTTTGACCGGTATTAAGGAAATGAAAAGCTGTGAAAAAAGGATGAAACACATTTCTGATAAGACTTCAGTTCATCTTGGGTGCATATTTTATGTGGTTGAAATACTGTCTGCTTGCATAACAGTGTCAAAGATAAGATGCTGAAAGAAAGAAATCATATTTGTCCACTTCTGTTCCCGAGACAAAATTTTAATTTGTTGTATAATTTTGCTGCAAGAATTGCATAATTCTGCAGGAGTTAATATTATATTACTGTACATGTGAGAGGTTATAGGCCTACAATCACTGTCCGTATTTCAGTTACTATTCTGTTTATTCATGGACACTCGTGAGCAGAATATCAAAGGTCTCATGTAAACAGCTTATCCAGAATAATACCTTAAGTGGAATATAAGCTACTATTCGGAATACTGTGCACATGTAAACTTGGTTATGGTAACAGTGTTTCATCCGTCTCTCTCCTTGCACTAACATGGGCTTCAACCAGGGACCCTCTGAACACATCAATAACAGTCACACATGAAGCTTCATTACCTATCGCTCCACAAAAGCTGTGACCCTTGCAGAGCAAGGGAAACAACGACTTCAAGGTCTCAGAGCGAATGACGTCACCGTTTGAAACGCTACTGGCGCACACCGCTAACTAACATTGATGAGAGAGGTCGTAGGAGAATGGCAAGAATCGTGCAAGCAAACAGGCGGGCCACAAACAGACAAATAACGGCACAGAACAACAGCAGTGTGCAGGACGGCATCTGGGAATGCACAACCTGTTGATCAATGATGGGCTATTGCAGCGGACAACCACACCAGGTTCCACTTTTATCAGCTAAAAACAAGAAGAAGTGGCTCCAGTGGGCATGCGATCACCAACACTGGACAAATGAGGAGTGTAAAAACTGGAACTGGAACATGACAGCGACTTTAGTTTACTTGAGGGCCTGCGCAGTCCCCAGACCTCAACCTAATAGAGCATCTTTGGGATGAGATGGAACAGGCTGTTCACAGCATGAATGTACCACCGTCCAATCTGCAGCAACTGCGGGATGCCATCGCGTCGGCATGGACCAACATCCCTGTGGAACGTTTCTGACACCTTGTAGAATGCCCCGAAGAAGTCTGGCTGTTCTGGAGGCAAGTGGGGGTCTGACCCAGTACTAGATGGGTGTACCTAATAAACTGAGTGTACACAGTATCAGTTCTCTATGTTTGACAAGTAGGATGAAGGTGTGGCTTGGAGTATTGCTTCTCCATACTATATAATGTATTCCCTGTGAATCTGGTGATATTTTATCCCCCTGTTCAGAGAAATTTGAAATTGAAGTTGCCTGCATTATTTATGATAAAATAGTGTGAAAGTACCGACCTTTGACCACTAAATGGCGCTGTTCTTGCTATACTGTCACTTTTTTATTCATTTCGCTGATCTCTTGTGTTTATTAAACAGATCACAACATTTCCTTAGCAATTTTCCTTAGCATTTCCTTAGATTTGGCTCATTATGAAATTAAATTGTGTGGTCATCCTCAGTTCAATCCAGTCCTCCATAAAAGCAATTCCATTTATCCTTCTCTTAGCAACGTAATGCTTCAACCCAACTCTCCTTAAATAGTACATCAATTTCTATGCAATTCTCATATGAAGACCTTTCCTACACGACATGCCCAAAACATTGATAGATAAATGGGCTAGCGACTAAAATGTTGTGACAACCCTAATAAAATAATGAATTGCATGTCAGTCTTATGTTTTTCAATAAAATTATCAGGAAAAAGCTCTATATGTATTGTGATTAGTGACATTATCATTAAACCCAACACAATCCAATAAAATTGCAAAATGTATACAGTGTGAGTTTGGGATTTTGATGTGCTGTGATGTGCTGTATCCTAATAGTTTGCTTGTTTACCAGGAATGGTCTAACAGTAACTAATCCAGAACTTTTTTTAAGGGAATAAACCACACACAAAGGAGCTGTTTGCTGGACACTGATTAAGCCTGAAAGAAGGACCAACTGATTTAGTTTAATGGAAGACTGGCTTGAATTGTGAGGATGTCACGTCCTGACCAGCAGAGGGAGTAATTGTATTAGTTTTGGTCAGGACGTGGCAGAGGGTTTGTGTTGTGTAGTTTTCTATGTGTAGGTTGGGTGCTGGACTCTCAATTGGAGGCAGGTGTTTCTAGTTGCCTCTGATTGGGAGTCCTATAAGTAGGGGTGTGTTTTGTTTGTTCACTTGTGGGTAATTGTTCTTGTTACAGTGTTTGCACCTGACAGGATAGTGTTGGCTGTCAGTGTATTGTTTTTTGTAATTGTATAGTGTTCCGTTTCATTAAATATATCATGAACACTAACTCCGCTGCGTTTTGGTCCACTCTCTCTAAAGGCAGTCGTTACAGAGAATGACCACACAATTTATTTTCATTATGAGCCAAATCTATTGGTTTTCTACCCAAAGTTGCAAAGGAAATGTTGTGATCTATTTAATAAACACAAGAGACCAGCAAAATGGATAAAAGAGTGTGTCGGTATAGTAGAAACAGCGGCATATAGTGGTCAAAACCTGGTACTTTCACACTACTTTATGGTAAATAATGAAAGTTACTGATTTCTCTGAACAGGGGAACAAAAACCTATCCAGATTCACAGGAAATACATTACATAGTATTGAGAAGCAATACTCCAAGCCGCAGCTTCCCACTACTTGTCAAACATAAAGAACTGATACTGTATACTCGTTGTTGGGGTGGGATTGGCATGGGGTGTGGAGGATCCGTGGGAGTCCGTTGGGATTCCTCATGTCTTTCTCATTAGTAGGAAGAAATGTGGTCCAAATAGGGTGTTGGGTACTATATTTACTGAATATTATCTGAATCCTATCAATTAAAATGGCCAATTTGGTTGCAATCAATTAGCTTAAAACTTCAATTTAAATTTCAACAAAATAATGTTTCAGGAATGCCAATCCTATACGTTTCTAACTACGGAAACAGTTTCTGAACAATCTGAGATAGTGGGTGTCATGGCTTGCTGAAATGACATGGAATGTGCTAGTCAATTGGAACTTTAATCAACTGCTGCCTAACAAATAAGGGGAAACAATGGCTGGAATGGGTCTTGACGTTTTCCCAATTGTTCAAAGTGTAAGGGGGTAGCTTGTATTGCAGTTACACCACTAAAAATCAACTGGTTCAATACAGTTTATAATGAAAAATCTATGTTGTTTAAAACAAACATTGTGCAACAGTTATTTTGGGGGAACCGAGCCAATCCCAGCTCGGGAACATCACTGGCCAGTTTCTGTGTAGACTATAACATGACAGGTTTGTAGCATGGTTCTGTGATCTTTGAGAGAGTTTTATGTAAGTCGGAGGCTCTCTTGGAAGTGCATAGAACCGAGAGCACAGCTGAGATGACTCAAGACGGGAGATGAGAGGGGAAGGGAAGCTGAGCAGTACACTTCACATGGGCTTTGAAGCCTTGGGGAGATACACTATTTTTAAATAGTCCTGTATATATTCTATTGACATACACAGAAAAAAAACACATACACCGTAACACACAATATCTAGACCCTAAGCTGTTTGGCAAAGAGTAGAGACCATTCCATGTGCTGCCATATAGAATGCAATCAGTTTATATTTGAGCTGAACCAGTAATAAACATATACATGGAAAAAATGTACCAGCTGTAAAATGTGCAGACAGTCCCAGAACAATTCAATCCACAATATCAACTCAAATCCTAGAATGCTATCTGTCTCCCTCTCTACAATCGCCAGCCTCACAATACCAAATTTGCCAACACCTGTACCTTCCATTGACTGGGGTTTTTCCCCTACACAGAATGTGTATTCTGCCATCTGCTGGAGAAAGACTGTAGTCACCCTACCACCCCACTTACCTACCACATTCAAAACAGATTCATACAGAGTGGCTTGGCTCCAGGTACAACAATTACCTAAACAAATGACATATAATAGGAACCACATTACACACACTTAAATGAACAATATAATCTCAATGCTGGAGGCAGCATTGACGCAATAAAATAGATTGGATCTGATTGGCTATTATCTTATCTGATCCAATCAGAGTTTGGCCTAGCTGTCTGTTGGCAGAGGGCTGGTACCAACAGAGAGGCTTTGACCTCACTATGATGACTCAGCACACATACACAGACAAACACACGCACACAAACATGGTGGAGGTCAATTAGGGAGAAATGGAGTAGAGAAACACTGACCGTCCAGAGAGAAAACACACTCAAGCCCGCACATGCAGAATAACAAAATAAATACAGACAAACACATCCTACTGGGCGCACACTGGTTGAATCAACGTTGTTTCCATGAAATGACATTGAACCGATGTGGAACAGACGTTGAATTGACATCTGTGCCCAGTGGGATAGCCTACACTGACTGTGTATGTTAGCACACACACAAACGCACACATGATGGACCAAACATACTAATTCCTCTGATGGACACACTTTACCAGAAGAGATCCACAGGTTACATTTGAAAAGACAATTGCATTT
This sequence comes from Salmo salar, assembly GCF_965601325.2. NCBI lineage: Eukaryota > Metazoa > Chordata > Actinopteri > Salmoniformes > Salmonidae > Salmo > Salmo salar. Next base: position 6,256,581 of record NC_138306.1, on the reverse strand, counting down.
TGTTGCTGAATGTCTCTTCCAATCCCGGACAACTAATCAGCTACTTGGAGCTGGTTGATAACCAGTGAAAGGTAGTCTTCCTCCTTCCTCCTGTCTTTACAGGAGTGTTGCAACAATTATGATCAAAAAGACAATGGCGTTTATCTATGAGACGATGTAACCTCATGTTTCCTCAGAGTGAATATTTATAATCTCAACCATCCCCTCAGACTCTACCAAATGTACCTAATTTAAAATCAAACCCATCACAGCTCCTGTCCCCTCTCTATTGCAGTCAAACTAAAGAGAGGGGGGGTGGTGAAATTAAGCAGCTCTATTCTGTTTAATAAAATTCCAATAAGAACACACACAAAGCTTGTCACTATTCATTTCCTCCTACAAGGCCAGACAACACAGAGCTGTCAGTAGTGAGTTGTGATTGAGGAATCGCCCACACTCACGCACAGGCACCCGCACGCATTTTACCATCGATGAAGATCTGTCAAACCTCCCATATAAGATCCCCCCCCCCCCCACTGTTATTGTTCAGACTCACGTCTTTCTCCTCTTCACAATGGGATTTGACTAGAAGACTAGAAGGATTCTTTCAAAGGACAAATAATAGGGCTATGCACATTCATTAGGAGGGATTTATGGAATTCAGACAGGGCAAGGCAGACGTCTGTGAAGCTGTCTGTTTGAGTGGGATGAGTGTATTTGAAACCGCATGTCTTTCTCGACGGGGTCGCATGAAACTTCCTGAAGAGAGAGAACTGAAGCAGCTGACGAGGAAACACTTTGTCAGACAGTTAAGGAGGAGTCTCTTTCACTTCAAAGTAAACACAGAGTAACCTAACCTGTGTGCCTCACAAGAGGTTCTGACATCTTCAAAACCCTCTTGCTCAGACTTGGATGAAGTCAGATAGCCTTTCTCTAAGTTTTTCCTCTGATACTGTGCCAGGGTAACTGAAAGCCTATGAAAACAAAGTGTGATGTTGTTTCCATGTCTTTTAATTCAGCAGATGTGTTGAAGAGGTTTTTGAGGAGGGTTATCTACCCTTCAACATGAAGTAGAAAGCGGGTATTGTTTTTGATCCCTTGTTTTTCTCCCTCTGGCTTTCCCCTTGGCAAGAGTACAGTGCAGTGCCCAACGTCAAGCTTGATGAACTAATACCCAGTGCACCTGGCATATTACCTTGGCTTATCTCTCCCTTCAACATATCCATAATGTACTGTACTTTACTATACTGTACAGGCTTTAACTGTACACCTGTCTCTCTGCATCTAACGGCTTCCTTTTCCCTCACTTATTAGGATTTAATCCTCCGTCTGAACAGAGAGGCTGTCAGACTGGGTGCTGCTGATTGGAGCTGAACTAAATGATGATACAGTACAGAGGAGACATTTCTTTTGATGGTATTTCGACCTAATTTCATGTAATTCAACAGTGCTGACACTGGTCATGAGGGCTTAGTTTGCGGGAGAGAATTGTCCCACAGGCAAAACTCCCCAGCAGGCAGACCTGGCCACATCTAGCCCTAAGGCTCATATCCACAAAGCGTCTCAGAAAAGGTCCTAGGGATCCTGTTAAAACCTGTCTTAAGGCAGTTTGAGGTACCGCAAAGTAAAGCTAGTGATGACGCTCATTGACATTGCTGCAAACGATGGGGAATACGCAATCGCGATGAGGCTTTGCCAGCTGTGAAGTCTATAGAGCTTCAGAAAACCACAATGAATGTGACTGTACATCAAATGTTGCAATGGTAAAATTGTGATAGAATTTTAGCATGACACGATCACTTTGCCTACTCTTAATTCTTGCCTAATATGTTGGCCTTTTTGAACAAATTCTGATATTTTGAATAATGTAATAGGCATAGGCTATTACAGTATGAATGGTAATTTTGATAATATCACTGTTATATCAACAAACTTGTCATTCCCGTTCAATAACTCGCTTTTGGCACAGTAGGCATCAAGTTACTTACAATTATTGTTTCATAAAAAGTTTGAAAGATCTATCATTAATCATCAAACACATAGGTCCTAGATGCTGCCAGCTTATAGTCATGCCCAATTTAGGGATAATTTGAAATTACATGATGTAGGTTAATGAAATAATTGAAAGAAAAATATGCCTCATGTGAAATCATTGGCAAAAGCACAAGAGATAGTGGAGCATGTACTGTAGGTCTACATTATATAGAAATATTCAAATATTCTTTCAACTCCAAAGCATACCACTGACTCGCTGCCTTTTTCTATAATCAACACACCTGCTGGTAACTTTTAACTGGTTAGGACAGCTCAGGAGGTCTCCTAAATATCTGTCTACTAGGTTGGGCTCATATGACTAAAGAGGCTTCATGCTTCATTGCTTTTATTTTTACCCACAAGAGTAAGAGTAGAATGTCTCTATTCTTATCACTTATGACCAATGTTCTACTCTGAGACCCTTATGTGGATACGGCCCCTGATTACATACTCCTGTCACACTGCGTACACAGCCTTGATGATAAGCAGCCAGCTGTGTGCGTGCATGTGTCCTGAATCAGGACTTTCGTAATCGTCCTGTAACAGCTGGAGATTAAGCCACGGGATAACGTAAGCGTGTGTAGGTTTCTGTGACGGTAAGAGACCCACCAGGTCAATGACTAACAGAACCCCCCCCCCCCCCCCCAGCTGTGAGACTTGAAGGGTGGGGGTCTGGGGCTTTTAAACAGTCAACCACGGCAGCCATTTTGTGGATGAATCGAGTCACTTACAAAGCGATCTACTCATCATAAAGATACAGAGAGCTAAATACTCAGTCTCACGAGAGCCCTTCTATGGGGTAGAGCCTTTCGTGACAGAGGGGTAAAATCATCGGACACAGCTGTGTGTGTTTCTGTAAAAAAAAAAAAAATCTCCCTGGCCCTATAAAAAAGTCTCTTAAAATGCCTTTTCTCAACCTGTTCATCTCATCAACTGCCTGGCTTCTTTTGACGTGCTTACAGTATGTTATGGCTTTAAACTGTTTATTGGACTTCTTTACCAGATGCTGCAGCCATGGGTGTTGAGCTCTGATCTATTCTACGCCACCCAGGTTCAGTGGAGAGGCAGGCTCCAGGCTGCACTCATTACGGTGTGAAGAGCGCCGAGGTCTCCCGTGCTGTTTGAGTGAGTGGTATAATGGTGTATCGCTCCCGTCATTGGGCGGAGGGCGCTCGGGCCTCAGAGTACCTGAAATCTGGGTCACTCGTCTGAGAGCAAATCTGTTGTGCTTTGAGGTTCACTATCACAGACACAATCGACACAGATGTGCACACAAACATGCTCACATGTTGATGAGCCAGCAAAGTTTATTCTACATCAAAGTGGATTTAAAGTGTAGTTCTTAGGGGTCATCTAGTGTGATTCACCTAAGATCAGGACATAAGCTATACTTCAACCATCCACAGCTCAAACTAACTAACTAACTAACAACTGCTTTAAAGAGCCTTTCAAAAAAGCCAGAGTTTTACCCAGCACAACTCTCTTCGCGACCCCGGTGGCTTTTAGGGGAACAGCTTCCTGGTTCACATCCTCTGCCTAAAACAACACACCTCTAGATCTACTGCACCGCCGAGAAGAGTCAACACACGCACGCACACACATACACACACTATGCACCGCGGAGGAGGGAGACTGGATACAGAGTCAACACACACATCGCCAAACACAACAGTGCGTGTTTCTGGCGGTGTGTGTGTGTGTCTGTGTGTGTCTCTCTCTCCGTGTGTGTGTGTGTGTGTGTGTGTGTGTGTGTGTGTGAGTGTGTGTGTGTGTGTGTGTGTGTGTGTGTGTGTGTGTGTGCAGCAAGTACCCTCTCAGGACCTCGGTGGTGAGATCCAGCTCCTTAGCCATACCCAGAAATCATCTCAATCTCTACTTATTTTAATGAGAAGGCCACAAGCGTCAAAGCTTTAGAATAACAGAAGGTTAGCCAATCTAACAAGGAAAGAAATATTAAGAATTTCATTGCTCCAATAAACCTAAATTACAAGAAAAAACTGAACAGATGAAAGATTTCAGTTAACCCACAAAAGCAGCATGTTAAAAGACACCACAACCTGAATAATCAACTACTGAGACATACTTGAGGCATACTTTTTGGTATCTCTTAAACAAAAAAGACTTGATGAACCAACCACATCTCACATATAGGTATTTATACAGGTCTACAGAGCTATAAAAACACCATTATCTTGGCCTTCCCTGCAGTACTACAATCTAAATAAAGCCATGAAGAAGTTTGTTTTAGCTGCTCCACTAAAAGTCAGTTGTGCGCATTAGTCAAATGATACAGGAAGTAGGAAATACGGCCAGGAGCTAGAGTAAACAGTTACACCGTGCTCACTCTGGACGACTGACCACCACAACCGACCATGTCAGGTAGAGAAAACACCCCTAAATGCCGACCTATAGTCTGTTAGAAGCAGACTGCAAGGAACTGACAGACAACACAGTTAAGCTGTCTAGATAAGCAACCAGGGTCCAAATAGACATCAGAAAGACAGCCAATCGAAGTGTCCATCCCCAATGGACGTGACCAATGAAACACCAGTGTCTTACAACACACAGAGGTGAAGATTATCTGATACTGTATGTCTCTCAGCAGACTAACTGGATGAGATTGTTTCTCCCTTGTTTCTCCTCAAACATAGCAGATGACATTGAGTTTGCTGTGGGGAGACAAATCCTACCCAAAATCCTATTGTTTATCAGCAATCATCTTTTGTTTGGACTCAAGTCTCGCTTCCTCCCCAAAAAAACTGAAATCAAATCAGCTGACACGAAAGTGCAGGTGATAAATCTATATTTTCTCTTGTCACAGCACAACCATTTCGGTCATCTTTGTGCTCTGGGCCTAATCAGAATGGCCTTCTCTCCCTCCCCCCCCCCCCCCCCCTCTCTCTCTCTCTCTCTCTCTCTCTCCCTCCTTCAGTCTCTCTCTTCTTCCTTTAGTCTCTAACACTCTCTTCCTCCTACCCTACCCTACCCTACCTCCATCCATACTTCCCTCTTCTCTCTCCCTCCACTCTCTCCCTCCTTCCAAACCTCTCTCTCTCTCCCTCTCCCTTCCTCACTCCAGGCTAAGGTATCAATGAGAAGTGCGACCAGCTACATCTCCAGTAGAATCACTCACAGCCAGGTGAAAAGGCCTGATTGTGCCTTAGGTTTCACTTTGTTTTAGTGAATGGCACCTCTCCAGAATACCATTACAGTGTCAGCAACACTCTAAACTATGGGCCCTTTCCACTTGAAAAAGCTAACGGAGTACCTACCGATCTCTTCCCGTTGACAACAACACTGAAACAGTGAGCTACACTTCTAGCCGTTTTATAACAATTAGTCTTCGGTTCAGTCTCAGTTCAGTCTTCGGTCTGTTGCGTGTAGAATATCCTAGCCTATTCATTGATGATAGGCCCTGCTTTACTGAAGTTGCGAGACATTGCAAGCCAATAAATTGCGAGATACAGCATTCTACTGCAAGATACAGAATAAATGTTTGGCTTTTATACATTTTACACCTTCTTTCTCCCCAATTGGTAGTTACAGTCTTGTCCTATCGCTGCAACTCCCGTACGGACTCAGGACAGGCGAAGGTCGAGAGACATGCGTCCTCCGAAAAACGACCCTACCAAGCCGCACTGCTTCTTGACACACTGCTTGTTTAACCCGGAAGCCAGCCGCATCAATGTGTCAGAAAAAACACCGTACAACTGGCGACTGTGTCAGCGTGCATGCGCCCGGCCTGCCACAGGAGTCGCTAAAGCGCGATGGAACAAGGACATGCCGGCCAAACCCTCCCCTAACCCAGATGACGCTGGCCAATAGTGTGCCGCCTCATGGGTCTCCCGGTCGCATGTGCCACTCGGGAGGCCGAGATACAGCTTTTGATTGCCAATAGATAGGCCTAGTGCACTGTTCTGACTGTCTGCCTAGCCGACCTGCCTACACTGTGCCCCTACCCTCTCTCTCTGTCCCTCGCTATGAAAGATCCAAGTTTTTGTGTTGTAAGAATTACGGCAACTAATCAATCTCCTACGTTACAAAAATACTGAATCTTAGGAATCGACTCTTGACGCTCAGAAATGGGAGTCGACACCAGGAGTCGGTGTGCAAGGAATCGAGGAATCAATTATTTTGGAGTTGACTCTCCACCACTACATCATCATCATCATTAACAGTTGCAAAAATGTCAGGGAAAGGCAAGCAACAGCAGCGAAGTCCTGTATGGCAATACTTTGAGAAATTAAATGAGAAGGTGGCGAAATGAATATTTTGTAAGGTGGAAATGAGATACAGTAATGGTAGTAGAAGTGCAATGCTTAACCATCTGAAAGGGATCCAAACCATTCCTGGCATCAGCACAAATACAACAACAAAAAAACGTCAAGTTAGAGTAGCTAGCTTGTCTAAATACTTTATCTGGCATGCCTGCTGGCAAGGTTGGTCGACTTTAGAAAAGCAAGCAATTACTAAATGCACAGAATAAGACTCACATTCCTTTCAATCTGTTACCCAGATTTTAGCAGAGATGCAGAGAACCATATTTAGTTTCTTTCACCACTAGTCAAGAGGATACAGACAGCTCTAAAGGTATATTAGATGTGCAGTAAAATATACATATTTTCTACATATAATTAGGCATAATGATTATGGATTTAGATGGAAGGAAAAAGCTGTTTCAGGTGTTTGAAAAAAATCAAAATTCTCCAACTTAGGGTTGTCTGACATGGGCAAGCCAAAGCAATGTTAGTATGCTACATATAATAGGTCTGATGATCAATACTGACTGAATCCCCTCAGTCACAATGAGTAAATGACGTGCTCTGGAAAAGGCCAAGTTTTGCCATTCAGGTAAAATGACAGAAGATGTAATCATCAGTAGAGTTAGAATGTTGCAGTGGCTTACCTCTGGTACCAGGCCATGCTCCTCCTGGTCCTGTAGTCCGTCCAGTGCATCAGTTGGACCTTGTTCAGATAGCTGGGACAGGCAGACTCCAGAAGCTCCTGAGTCACTCTGTATACATTATCATAACAAAAAAAGAGCAGTAAAGAAAAAGGCTATTGCCTAATAGCGTGTGTTAATGGAATATAGTGTTATAGATGCCATCTAATGTGTCCATCTCAAATACAGTAGGCATACCTATCTTGACATTATGTAATTGTATCACATCGAAAACAATACTTGGTGTTGGGTTTAATATGATACAAGTTCTCACCTTGTAATATCCAATAACCTGTTTGGCTATGTTGTTGATGTTCAGCATGAATTGGTGCAACTTTCGCTGGTACCTCAGAGCAGTCAGCTGCGCTTCGCTTTGGAGGGATGACACCTGGGCCAGTAGGGACTGCTCTCTCCTGACCCACCTGAGCCGCTGCATCCGGGCTTCATGCTCCAAGGTAACACTCCGTTCCTGGAGCGCATCGTTCAGCATACGAAGCGCATCTAAACAGCAATGGTCTCCCTGGACGATGTCTGTCTGCAAGAGAAGTCTGCATCCTTTCTTACAGACACCCACATCGCTGTGGTCAAAGTTGGAGTCGTCTTTTACCATACACAAATCATTATCCATCTTGCTTGGTTTCAAAACCTCTCCGCTACTTTCTCCGTCCGTGCACAAATTGGTCAGTTGGCGCCGCACATCAAGATTTATCTTCCTTGCTGGTCCAGAGTCCGGTTGATCAGTATCATATACAGCCTCTCTGCAGTGGCAATATAAAAAAGTTAGCACAAGTTTGACCAGGTGTAGAATTAACTGATGAATTTGCAGACGGTTGCTATACAGACTGTGTGTAAAATCCAAATCCAAATGTAAAACAGCCTAGGCAATAGAAACGTTGCGCTTCAGGTGAAAATGCGATGTCAACGTTTGCCGTGCCTACGTCCCATCGAAGTCGACGTCCCTTACTAACTGTAAATGAACTGGATAACTTTTTACCCCCCACTTGTTGCTGGAGTTGTAGACTAACTATGATGAGAGAGAAAGAAAATATGCGTCATGGGTAAGTTCCCTATCCATAATAGTAACAAAAACATTGGCGGTATGTTAATAGTACTGAATACATTTTAAAGAGAGGACATCACAGTAATTTCCATTAATTGTTTTCAATAGAACCACCAGAGGTCACTCAAGCCTTCAGATAACATGATACAACGATGTCATTGATTTTCAGACTATTGGATTTCCGCAACAAAACCCTTTGCCTCCATTTTCACATCATGCATTTTTTTTTTTCAAAATAAGAATAAATTATGTATTCTAATTTATTTTCCATGCTCTACAAAATAGGCTGCAATGTAGCATGTGGCTCTATGATGACTAACCATCACAAAAACGGGTAATTTGGGAACTCCTTCTCTACAGCCTAATCTCTGTAATATAATATCTTTGTAGAGATCACTACGTGAGCCTGATCCCGTGGCCTACAGCCCAGTGTCCATCCACCATCTAACTGTCTAACCCAGCATGACAGAGTACAGGCACCTCTCAGATAGAAAGCATCATGTTTCAGGGCTCTGTGTCTGATATGGAGTACACAAGAACAAAGTGACATCACTCGGGCTGTGTGTTGTATGACATGGTTAAGAGAGAGAGAGCGCAGGAGGCTGGCAGGTGTAGATTTACAAAGACAATAGTTCTCAGCCCTGGGATGTTTGCACCTAGCTGGAAGGAACACATATACTCGTCTAGGCCATATGTCTCTGACATACTAATAGTGTTTACTGCTGACAACAGTCTTGGTGAAACACAGCCTCCAGTATTACTCTGTCTAGTGTCACGTCACACTTCATAAACAGTATGTTGATTCCAGACCAAGCTGCTCTGTGAGGAAAAACTGAATAGTCCTCCTCATTAATAATAATTTTAAAAAAGTAATTAACAAATCCTCCTTGTCAATAAATCAAACCAAGACAGATGAATTTTCAAGTGAGACAATCAAGGTTTGTTTTACATCACAATTGAAGTAAAAACCCACTGGGTACAGATGTCAATTAAATGTCTATCCCACATTGGTTCAGCCAGTGTCTGCCCAGTGGGTATACTTTTTGAACTCTGATTCTTTCAGATGGAATTTACAGATTAAACTCAGTAGGCGGTATCTATAAATCTGACAAGTTGATTTCCCTTAGGACCTTAGGCGATGTAGCAACAAATGATGTCAACAAGAACAACGAAACAACAAAACCACCTGGGACGAGGCCTATCACCTATCACAGAGAAGCCATATGTTCTGGCTGATAAGCCAATTGATGTGAGACACATTCAGCGAAATGTTATCTCCCTCTTTTTCCCATAATCTTCCTCTGTACGTTCATGTGTGTAGAAGTAACTATTGAAGCCCTTTTGATTAGCAGGAAGTGTGGATGGATTCCCTTATCTCAATTTTAATCTAAATCAAACTGATAAATAGGCTGTGACCTTAATCCCCACAAACAAAGGGGAAATACATAGTTTTGACTTTGTTATCTGAAATCATTGTTGGATACAAACTGGAAAGCAAAACTCAGACTGTTTCTGGTTCTGGCATAAAATAAATAGTATCCTGAGAGAGCTGGTGTTATCTATAATGGAGCACAGAGTTGTAACACTATCTCTGATCTCTAATCAGCTCTACTCTCTGGCAATGAAAAGGGATATTTTTCACCTGAGATGTTATCACAGAAATAGTTAATCATTGGAGAGGACGAATGCCTAACAGTGAAGATGATAAGGTAACTTGGGGTAATTTGGGGTAAGTTGCCATACCAGGCAGTGATGCAACCAGTCAGGATGATCTCGATGGTGCAGCTGTATAGCTTTTTGAGGATCTGAGGACCCATGCCAAATCTTTCCAGTCTCCTCAGGGGGAATAGGCATTGTCGTGCCCTCTTCACGACTGTCTTGGCGTGTTTGGACCATGATAGTTTGTTGGTGATTTGGATACTAAGGAACTTGAAGGAGAGGCCTACAAGCCACAGTGTCTCGCACCCACTGTGAAATTTGGTGGAGGATCGGTGATGATCTGGGGGTGCTTCAGCAAGGCTGGAATTGGGCAGATTTGTCTTTGTGAAGGACGCATGTATCAAGCCACGTACAAGGTTGTCCTGGAAGAAAACTTGCTTCCTTCTGCTCTGACAATGTTCTCCAACTCTGAGGATTGTTTTTTCCAGCAGGACAATGCTCCATGCCACACAGCCAGGTCAATCAAGGTGTGGATAGAGGACCCTGTCATGACCAGACCAATCTCCAGACCTGAACCCCATTGAAAACCTCTGGAATGTGATCAAGAGGAAGATGGATGGTCACAAGCCATCAAACAAAGCCGAGCTGCTTGAATTTTTGCGCCAGGAGTGGCGTAAAGTCTCCCAACATCAATGTGAAAGACTGGTGGAGAGCATGTCAAGACACATGAAAGCTGTGATTGAAAATCAGGGATATTCCACCAAATATTGATTTCTGAACTCTTCCTAAGTTAAAACATTAGTATTGTGTTGTTTAAAAATGAATATGAACTTATTTTCTTTGCATTATTCGAGGTCTGACAACACTGCATCTTTTTTGATATTTTGACAAGTTGTCATTTTCTGCAAATAAATGCTGAAATGACAATATTTTTATTTGGAAGTTGGGATAAATGTTGTCAGTAGTTCATAGAATAAAACAAAAATATTCATTTTACCCAAACACATACCTATAAATAGTAAAACCAGAGAAACGGATCATTTTGCAGTGGTCTCTTAATTCTTTCCAGAGCTGTATATTATGCTCAGTCAGCTGTACCTCAAAAGTAATACAACGCATGATATATTAACTGTGGTATTCATATACCAAAACGTTGTAAATATAATTTCTAAATGGTCTGAGAAGAACAACATTGGCAGGGCAATTCAAGCATAGCCAACATGTAGTCATAATGTATTGGGCCTATAGCCTACTGCACAAACCTCATTGCTACAGTACTGTTTTTAATTGGTTAATGTTGCATAGGCTTCCGTTATGTCACGTTTAAAAGCGGTAAATCTCTGCTTGCATTCAGACTCAGAAAGTGATCTTGACTCAGAAAAGGTTGGTGACCACTGATATAGGGGAAACACGGGAATTACATGTTCTCACAATTAGACAGTATATACAAATTTTAAAAACCTAAAACCCCAGTAAAAAGGTCTACCACGGCTATGTTACTGAGGAAGAACTGCTTTGAGCAGAGGGAGCTTTATGATTGCTACAAATCGAATGCATTCCAACGTTCGGTGCAAAGTCCGTACATCAGCAGTTCTAGAGTCAACCACCTCTAGCCCTCAGTGGTAAAGGTCCCACTAGGAGATTTAGGAATTCAATTGTTTTTCAAAAAAGCTTTTTTTCTAACACATTCTACAACTCAGTAGGAATTAGGAAACATATCTTCAACCTAGGTTCTGATCAGCTGTTTTCCTGCGCTCTGCCAAAGGTCATCCTCGTCCAGAGGTGCACATTGTTATTGACTGTTGTGACACCATTGGGGAAGTCCACTTTGCCTAACATTCAAATACTTTCATTATTGTCTTTGTATTGGTAAATATTAATACTCATGGCCTACATATTTACTGGAAATACATACAAATTATTCCTGTTCACAATGCAATGTTTATATTTGAGATACTTAACTGTTGCGAGGTTTGAGTATAATTTACCCCTGTTATTGGACCAAATTATATTGTCCAGAGGAAAAAAATAGGCAAGTTCAATCTAATGGAGTCTGTTTTAGCAGCCTGGTCTCATAGACTAGACGTAACATAATACATGTAAATCCGGGACAATCAAATTAGTATATGTTATGTTTGATATGGTTACACAAGACAGAAGGTTACTTAAGTCAAAAACAAAAGGAGGCTGTTTGTTCAGGGTGTATGGATGGGTGTGTAAGGTGAATGTCTAGCAACCCAAAGGTTGCTTGTTCAAATCTGATCACGGACAACTTTAGCGAATTAGCAACTTTCCGACTACTTACTACCCCAGAGTCCAGGTTATTTTAGGCTGTGGAACAGCTGCTATAGGCCTAATTAATGCACAACACCGCTTTCTGGAATTTCATCTAGCTCTTCAAGGATCTTGTGTTTATTCAGCTGATACTTTTTGGTTTTGTGAACATAGAGTTTTGTCTTTTCTTCATTTATTCACTGTACATTTTGTACTTCGGTCAGCCTATGGACATTCAAGACAATATATAAAAGAGACAAGTCACCTTAAATGAATAGTTAACTAAACTTTTATTGTTCCTTTTATGTCCAGCCAATTGGAGAGTCCAGTTTCAGCCCTCTCAACATGTGCGATTCAGATTCGGTACAGTATGAATACAGCACTGAACATACAGCCAAACACTGCTGCTGTATCAACAACGGTGATGTCGTCAAAGCCCAACCCATCTTACAGTAATGCATGAGACCGACCGCAGGACTGACCAGTAGGGCCTACTGAACTTGAATGAGTGAGATTCTTTTAGTCAGTTTAGATTTTTTCTGTAAGACCTTAACCCCCAATTAGGTTGAAAAAAATCCAGAAGTTTTTCCCAAATTCCCAGGTGAATCCTCCAACTGGATTTCCTGGAAAACTTGGGAATTTTGGGAATCCTCCATTTGGGATTTCTGGAAAAGCTGGGAATTTTGGGAAAGTTTCAAAACGTTTGCAATCCTGCCCTCCATAGACTTCCCCTTGAGATGACTGGCTTGATGAGGCAGTTAATGCACATGTTAGGCTTATCTATAGAATGTGCAGTATATACACATAACACACAGTCTCTGACATAAAGGGATGTCACTCATAATGGAATGAATGTTTATTATTATTTGCCACAAAGGCATGTTGAGTTCATATGAAGCTGATAGGAAGTTGCCTGTATGTATGATGAGTTGACTCATTGCAATGTATGGATGGAGATTCTTTACCATATAGGCCTATAATTACTTTCCAATGTCATGCATGTTAGGATGTAGTAATAGCAACTTTCCTTCCAAATATCAAAGTTCAAGGCATTCATGCATTTGGCAACTCTTTCAATGACTTGTCGCATGAGGGGCAAACGGGAAAAGCACTTTGGTAGGTGTTTTGTTGATAGAGTCACAATGTATGCAGAAGCATAGCTCTGGTCCATGGCGCTGCTTGAGCCTTGCTTAGCAAGCCACTTGAACACCCTGGACCAGAGCTAGTAAAAGCATGGCTAGCATCACACCGAACATGTATTCAGGGAGAATTAAAAAAAAATCTGATTTTTTTTACTGCTTGCGGGAAATAACAGTAATAACATCTCTACTGTTTAACCAGTGGCGAGTCATAATGACGAACAACAACACCAATTGATAATGCATACTCTATATATCTCTGATAACATGTAACTCTCATGTTGTTAATAAAAAGACAAATGAACGTTGCAAACATAGTAGGACCAATGTATGAGCTTTGGAGGACTATGATATGGATATTGAAAGTTTGTGTTGTTTATCTTTAGTTGCACCAGTTTATGGACCATGACACACAATACTAGTATAACTGTTATAGGAGCTAGGCAGGTTGTGTTACGCATAATACCATTTAAATAGCCATTCAACATTCAAACAGACATTGCACGGTTACTTACTGAACTGAGTGAGAGTCACTGCATCACTGTTGACAGTGACACTCACACTTGAGACATTGATGAAAAAGGGCTGAAACATGAAAAAAAAAACGAAATAAATGAGACATTAAAAAGACGAAAGAAAATGCAAAACATTCTTTACAAAGCACCAGCATGTAGTCTACCACTAAGGTCTGATACAGTCAAAACAAAGCCTTTTTGTGCTCAATGTACTCTTTCATGGGATATTCAAACCATATAAATAGAATCCTTAGAAGGGAAAATACCCATTCTATAATTCTATTTATATGATTCCATACTCAGTTTAGTTATATGGTTCCTCAAAGTGTACATGCTTACAACACTGGACACATGTTATGGCAAAGCGACGGTCATAGGACAGTTAGGTGTCCTGACAAGCAAACCAAATACACCACTGTCACACATTGTTTACGTCATGTTATACAACCGCTGGGTCTAATCCTGAATGCTGATTGGTTAAAACCGCATTTCAGCCGGTGTCTATTCAACTAGTTACCACCGGCTAAATCTATGACGTTAAAATGCCTATTTACTCTGTTCCATCTGACTGTTTTATCAGGCGTATGTCGCGGGTCACTACTTCACTGGAGAGCTGTTTGAACTTAAACTTTTTTATTTATCAAAATGCATTCATCGGCAGAAATGCCTTCTCGAACATGTGAACTTTCATATGCCAATATAATAACAAACTTGTATGCCATCTGAAAATACAGTGGCTTGCCAAAGTATTCACCCCCCTGGCATTTTTCCTGTTGTGTTGCCATACAATCTCGAATTAAAATTGATTTTTGGGGGGCTTGTATCATTTGATTTACACAACATGCCTACCACTTTGAAGATACAAAATATTTTTTATTGTGAAACAAACAAGAAATAAGACCAAAAAAACAGAAAACTTGAGCATGCATAACTATTCACCCCCCCAAAGTCAATACTTTGTAGAGCCACCTTTTGCAGAAATTACAGCTGCAAGTCTCTTGGGGTATGTCTCTATAAGCTTGGCACATCTAGCCACTGGGATTTTTGCCCATTCTTCAAGGCAAAACTGCTCCAGCTCCTTCGAGTTGGATGGGTTCCACTGGTGTACAGCAATCTTTAAGTCATAGCACAGATTCTCAATTGAATTGAGGTCTGGGCTTTGACTAGGCCATTCCAAGTCATTTAAATGTTTCCCCTTAAACCACTCGAGTGTTGCTTTAGCAGTATGCTTAGGGTCATTGTCCTGCTGGAAAGTGAACCTCCATCCCAGTCTCAAATCTCTGGAAGACTGAAACAGGTTTCCCTCAAGAATTTCCCTGTATTTAGCACAATACATCATTCCTTCAATTCTGACCAGTTTCCCAGTCCCTACCGATGAAAAACTTCCCCATAGCATGATGCTGCCACCACCATGCTTCACTGTGGGGATGGTGTTCTCGGGTTGATGAGAGGTGTTGGGTTTGCGCCAGACATAGCATTTTCCTTGATGGCCAAAAAGCTCAATTTTAGTCTCATCTGACCAGAGTACCTTCTTCCATATGTTTGGGGAGTCTCCCACATGCCTTTTGGCAAACACCAAATGTGTTTGCTTAAAGAAAAAAATAAGCAATGTTTTTTTTTCTGGCCACTCTTCCATAAAGCCCAGCTCTGTGGAGTGTACGGCTTAAAGTGGCCCTATAGACAGATACTCCAATCTCAGCTGTGGAGCTTTGCAGCTCCTCCAGGGTTCCCTTTGGTCTCTTTATTGCCTCTCTGATTAATGCCCTCCTTGCCTGGTCTGTGAGTCTTGGCAGGTTTGTTGTGGTGCCATATTCTTAAAAAAAATTTAATAATGGATTTAATGGTGCTCTGTGGGCTGTTCAAAGTTTCAGATATTTTTTTATAACTCAACCCTTATCTGTACTTCTCCACAACTTTGTCCCTGACCTGTTTGGAGAGCTCCTTGGTCTTCATGGTGCCTCTTGCTTGGTGGTGCCCCTTGCTTAGTGCTGTTGCAGACTCTGGGGCCTTTCAGAACAGGTGTATATATACAGAGATCATGTGACAGATTATGTGACACTTAGATTGCACACAGGTGGACTTTATTTAACTAATTATGTGACTTCTGAAGGTAATTGTTTGCACCAGATCTTATTTAGGGGCTTCATAGCAAAGGGGGTGAATACATATGCATGCACCACTTTTCCGTTTTTTATTTTTTATAGTTCTTTGAAACAAGTCATTTTTTTCATTTCACTTCACCAATTTGGACTATTTTGTGTATGTCCATTACATGAAATCCAAATAAAAATCCATTTAAATTACAGGTTGTAATGCAGCAAAATAGGAAAAACGCCAAGGGGGATGAATACTTTTGCAAGGCTCTATATTTAATAAAATTGTTAAATTACGAACACAGTTGGTTAAAAAGGCAGCAACCTTCCCGCTAGTCATGATTGGCTGAGATAATGAGTGGGCTGGACATGCCAAGAGATGAGTTTGGATTGGTCTGCCATATAGCACGCTTCTGTCTATTTGAGCTGGTCATTATGTCTAGGTAATCATATCTAACACTGCTTTTTTATTTAATTTATTATGTAGTAAAACTTAACAAAAAGACTCCACAATGCAAGTATCCATTTCAATAGAATGTCACTGCAACAACTGTTTCAGAGCACTCTTGTCTGAGTGTGCCAGAGTGCAGAATAACGCCGGTTGAATATGGCCGGTGTCAGTAAACGTTGGTAAAAAAACGTAATTATATTGATGCCTGGAGCACAGTTAGTCACCAATGCTCTGGATAACATGAAAACAGCCTAACCAGCTCTGCTAGGGTGAGTAAAATGGTCAGAGTTTGGGTGGAAGCAAAAACTTAAGATGATTCTTATGGCATTGCACATGGTCAGTGTGAACCAGAGTGACTTGACACAACATAGAACCAAGCAAGCTGTACCAAACAAAATGGAAACAACACAGGATGTCTTATTTAATGAAAGGGTTTGGAGTCTGCCATGAAGCATTCATCCATGTATACGGGTAAGAGTCTAGCTATAGTTTCAGATATTATACGTTTCTAATTTTGTCAGAAAGTTATTTTCATTGCAAGTTAAAACTGACTGTTAGCTAGCTAGCTGACATTAGATCGCAGGCTCGCTAGCTAATATTATGTTACGTTTATGTTTATGATCTGTGTGTAGTTACTTTAATGTTATATCAGAATGCCATTTCGCATTGCTAGTTATAGCCTAATGTTAGCAAACTAACTAGCTAACACTGAACCTATTTGGATAACTTTAGCTAGCTATGACAATAGTTTTGTATTGCTAGTACTCTATGGATTGGGATTATGGTTCATTGTTTAGCCCCACCCATTTTAAGAGGGTGTGAACAATGCTGAATGGGTGTAGACAAAGGATAGCTCTCCAGTAGGTACCAAAACATTCAAAGGCCATTTTCTCAAAAGTGAGTTTACAAGTTTATCAACTTTCAAAGCAGAATTACTTTCCCATTGTTCTTCAAAATGCAGTGTATGATATACCATTTTGTAGCTCTGAGTCTCCACTTTTATCCAATGTACAAAACACAATTTCAAATTTTGCAGCATGAGACCGATTTAAGCCGGTCGGTCACAATTTATAAACTTGATCTCCACTATAAAAAGCATCTAGACATTATCTCACATTTCTTTAAGACTAACATTTAGTTTTCAACAGCGGAGATTTGTATAAACCTTGCTGTCTGTCTCTCAGATATTTGCAACTTTGTTTCAATATTCAAATTCGATCTCCAGCTGTCCCATAGTAATGAACGTGTCGGGAGTCCGGATGAGACAGACAGACAGGCAGCTTTTCTCAGCCAGTCGAAATCATGAATCAGCATCATTTTTATGGACTGCACGTCTGATATGTTTTCAAGCTAATTTCTTGTTCCCACAGTTTATCAATACATTCAACTTTTACATACACAGATATACATGTGCTAAAAAAGCTCGCATCACTCTGGCTGAGAAGTTGATCTTGTTTTGTCAGGGAACTGTTTCTGATAACAATGTCTACATGCAAACACTTGTAAACTGGTCTACTCATTTTAGAGAATGTTATGAGTTGGAAATAAGCATGTTTTTGGGAGATAAAATCAATGTTTCTCTGAACAAAGAAGTTACAGCGTTAATAGTAAGGTATTTGTACTGGCTATATGTGCTTATTAAATAGCAAAACCATATTCCTTGCATATATTATATTAGTATTACATGAATTGCTCTTTTGTCTGATGATGTTTGATAAGAAAAATCTTAGGATGTCGGGGACCATGAGTAGAGATTTGATTTGACTGTATCTCTGTAAGGGGATGGTGTAATTCATCTTGAAAAGAAAAAGGGAAAGAAAAATAAAAAGCCACTGAAATGCAATTAAAACACATAAAGACATTTTCATAAACTCATACACTTATCCTTCACAACTAAATTACCTGCTAAGTTTATATATACAGTATATATGGAATGCTATGTTGTAACAATTGTCCATTATGCCATACATCAAATGAAACACACACTTTGAAGCTACTGTACCTTCTTGAATGAACAAGAAAGGCCTGTATCACAATATTTTTTTAAACAGTTACCTGCCATCGTTGTGCAGTGCCTATGCACTAACACCTCACCCAGTCAAGAGCAAGTCATGGCATTGTGAAAGATAAGTGTAACCGTTTACATATAAGGCATATTGAAAAAGTTGAAAGACATCCTTAGACGCTCCTCCTTCAAAGATAATGTAGGTTTAAAATAAGAGAGATCCCAGATATTTTCTTTGTCCAAATGTTGTATTGTGTCTTTTTCCACAAACAGAGCCTTATTCCTCGAGACGGGGAACATCGGTTTTTGGCCTGCAGGGTGAAACCAAAGGTTGTGGAAACCAAAGTTGTCATAGATAGGCGTCAACTTCACAGAGTCTCCTTCACTGGACTGGACAGTGAAGACAGATAAAGATGGCGCTACATTCAGAGGCCCATCAGGCAGAGCAGAGCCACCAGGAGCAGGGAGGCCAAGTTGAGGGACTTGGCAGCCATGACGCCTCCACCTGGAGGGAGACAGACCGAGGCACAATGGTGACGTTTCAATTACATTTTGGGTAACGTCTCTAACCTATCAACCAAGCCATGTATATTTGGTCTGTTCTGTTAAGGATCCTGTGTATGGTTTCGTGATAGGAAAATATTACATACGCACATCCAATGGGTTTGAGCAGGTAGTGGATATCAAATCATATGTTTAGCAAATGGTAAAACGAGTGCACACTGCAATTTATGCTCCTATGTTGTTAATTGGCGACAAAGTTTAGACCACTTTCTTCATCCTTCATGGATTTATGATATCATGCTGTGTACCACTCTGAGAGGCCCCTCTCCCTACCACCTGTGTAATATGGTGTGACATGTTCTCAATAAGCCAAAGATTGGATTTAGAATTTGTATGGCAAGACAGAGTCAGGTTTTTTTTTTTTCAGTGGCAAAATGTGAGTGCCACATCCAATTTGGAGATCGATGACATGTACTGTAAATTACTGGCTGACGGTTATGGCTGGCTGACACAACATTTATTGTCATAGAGAGTTCACCTCTGTTCAATCCACACATGCTACATTCATGAGGGCTCACTCCAGTAGAGAAGCCATTGGTGAACTGATCACAATTCCAAATGTATGTACAGATGGGTGCATTGTGTAGCCTACAGCTGATTCCTGGGCTGTCATAAAATAGCAGGATTATTTCCATTTTAAAGATGGCCACCGAAAGCCAGAGTCATTTGTCACAGTCAACCAGGGGGCCCATGGACAGGAGCTGTCACTGACATTTCATAGTGTATATTATTATAGAGGAATAAGATGGTTGGAAAGGCTTTAGTCTAAAGTCCATTACAAAAGCCTGGTGATGGCCCACTGACTTCAGACTGCCTGGCCGACTGACTGAATGACTGGCTGAGTGGATGGGGTGGAGGATGGAGGGTTGGCTGAGAGTCTGGGTGGAGGAATGGCGGGGTAGATGGATCAAGGGGTAGAGGGGGTCTTGTGAGAAGAGGAAGAGGGAAACCCCCTCCTGGGTAGCTATTATCATGGAGGCCAGGCCCACCTGACAGCTTGATTTCACAGACTCCTGGGAATCAGAGCTCCGGGGGGATTATAATGTAGGGGGTTTGACAAATGGAGGGCCAGCTGCCTTGGATAAGATGGTGATATCTCCCCACCGCACCAAATATGGGATTCAACTTCAGATGGATTACAGTGCTTCACTCAAGTGTTATTATGTTGGCGGTTTGTTACTTAATCTATAGCACCTCCTCACAATCAGCCTCCATTTTGTGTCATCTTAATTTCTGCCTCTAAAAGGGTCTTCATACATTTTTGTAAATGTATTATGTTGATATTTGATTGATGTTTTACCTGAGATGCGTACTTGGGCCACAGCCCCATCCCCTCCCTCGCTGTAAGCCCTGACCTCCACTATGTAGTCCCCATCCTTGTGCATGGGCAGGTCTATATACCACTTCCCAGTGGTAAACAGCATCCCAGTGGATTTGCTGGCCTGCCTGTACAGGACCTGTATGGAGACCAACACACAGACACAGGGAGAATATCAGATCAGTTCATATATGCTCATACTAAGGAGCTGTGACTACACCGCAAAAAGTGAAATATAAGCTAGCCTAAATATCTTATATTGACTGATAATTCCATTAATTGCCTTTTATGTATGGAATACACATGGTATACACTGTCCAACAAAATGCTTACTTGCAGGTTCCTTCTCGACAATGCAACAACAATAATAAATAATAAAAGATAAGAATATGAACATAAATTAAATGGCTCAGTAGAATAGAATAACCATTATAGTCTAATACAGGAAGGCACAATTTATAGCCCAATATTTAAATGTGTTTTGGGGAAGGGGGATTGGTGGGCAAGTGTTTTAAATTGTGAAGTATTTAGCAATCTTGTAGCAGTAGTTGTGATGTGTGTAGCATCAGTGTGTGTGTGCGTGTGTATGTGTGTGTGTGTGTGCGTGTGTGCGTGTGTTTATGAGTGTACAGTGGCAAGAAAAAGTATGTGAACCCTTTGATTTACCTGGATTTCTGCATAAATTGGTCATAAAATTTGATCTGATGTTCCATCTAAGTCACAACAATAGACAAACACAGTCTGCTTAAACTAATAACACACGAACAATTATACTTTTTCATGTCTTTATTGAACACACCGTGTAAACATTCACAGTGCAGGGTGGAAAAAGTATGTGAACCCTTGGATTTAATAACTGGTTGACCCTCCTTTGGCAGCAATAACCTCAACCAAACGTTTTCTGTAGTTGCGGATCAGACCTGCACAACGGTCATGAGGAATTTTGGACCATTCCTCTTTACAAAACTGTTTCAGTTCAGCAATATTCTTGGGATGTCTGGTGTGAACCGTTCTCTTGAGGTCATGCCACAGCATCTCAATCGGCTTGAGGTCAGAACTCTGACTGGGCCACTCCAGAAGGCACATTTTCTTCTGTTGAAGCCATTCTGTTGTTGATTTACTTCTGTGTTTTGGGTCGTTGTCCTGTTGCATCACCCAACTTCTGTTGAGCTTCAATTGGAGGACAGATAGCCTTACATTCTCCTGCAAAATGTCTTGATGAACTTGGGAATTCATTTGTCTGTCGATGATAGCAAGCTGTCCAGGCCCTGAGGCAGCAGAGCAGTCCCAAACCATGACGCTCCCTCCACCATACTTTACAGTTGGGATGAGGTTTTGATGTTTGTGTGCTGTGCCTTTTTTCTCCACACATAGTGCTGTGTGTTCCTTCCAAACAACTCAACTTTAGTTTCATCTGTCCACAGAATATTTTGCCAGTAGCGCTGTGGAACATCCAGGTGCTCTTTTGCGAACTTCACACGTGCAGCAATGTTTTTTTTGGACAGCAGTGGCTTCTTCCGTGGTGTCCTCCCATGAACACCATTCTTCTTTAGTGTTTTACGTATTGTAGATTTGTCAGAAGAGATGTTAGCATGTTCCAGAGATTTCCATAAGTCTTTACCTGATACTCCAGGATTCTTACATTTTACATTTTAGTCATTTAGCAGACGCTCTTATCCAAAGCGACTTACAGTAGTGAATGCATACATTTCTTCTTTATTTTCATACGCCAGGGTTGTGGGAATCAAACCCACAACCCTGGCGTTGCAAACACCATGCTGGCGTTGCAAACACCATGCTCTACCAACTGAGCCACAGGGAAGCCTTCTTAACCTCATTGAGCATTCTGTGCTGTGCTCTTGCAGTCATCTTTGCAGGACGGCCACTCCAAGGGAGAGTAGCAACAGTGCTGAACTTTCTCAATTTTTAGACAATTTGTCTTACCGTGGACTGATGAATATCAAGGCTTTTAGAGATACATTTGTAACCCTTTCCAACTTTATGCAAGTCAACAATTCTTAATCTTAGGTTTTCTGAGATCTCTTTTGTTCGAGGCATGGTTCACATCAGGCAATGCCACATCAGGCAATGCCACATCAGGCAATGCCTTCCCTGTAGCTCAGTTGGTAGAGCATGGTGTTTGCAACACCAGGGTTGTGGGTTCGATTCCCACGGGGGGCCAGCACAGAAAAAAAAAAAAAAAACATGTATGAAATGGAATGTATCCACTTACTACTGTAAGTCGCTCTGGATAAGAGCGTCTGTTAAATCACTCAAATGTAAAAAAATGTAATGCTTCTTGTGAATAGCAAACTCAAATTTTGTGATCGTTTTTTATAGGGCAGGGCATCTCTAACCAACATCTCCAATCTCGTCTCATTGATTGGACTCCAGGTTAGCTGACTCCTGACTCCAATTAGCTTTTGGAGAAGTCATTAGCCTAGGGGTTCACATACTTGTTCCAACCTACACTGTGAATGGTTAAATTATGTATTCAATATAGACAAGAAAAATACAATAATTTGTGTGTTATTAGTTTAAGCACACTGTGTTTGTCCATTGTTGTGACTTGGATCAAGATCAGATCCAATTTGATGACAACTGTATGAAGAAATCCAGGTAATTACCAAGGATTCACATACTTTTTCTTGCCACTGTATATCTATGTGAGTGTATGAATGAATGAGTGCATGTGTGCTAAGGTACAGAGAGTCAGTGCAGGTCAGTGCAGGTGGCTAGTCTAGAGGGGCCAGCTCTCTGCCAGCTCTCTCGCTTGTAGATAGAGCCTGTTGGTCTCTGAGCCTGTTGGCATCAGACCTCATACTCCAATACCGTCCACTCGACAGTAAGGATGCTGCCGGCCTTCCACACTGTTTCGACTAGATGTCCTGGATGGGTGGGAACACGGTCCCGGTGTTGTACTGGACCGTCTTCAGCCGTTGGAGGGCCTTTCGGTCGTGGATGGAGCAATTCCCCGTACCAGGTCGTGATGCAACTGGTCAGGACGCTCTCAATGGTGCAGCGGGTAGTATTAGGAGAGGACCTGGGGTGGCATGCCAAATTTCAGCCTTAATTTGACAGCCTTAGGAAGTAGAGACACTGTTGCGCCCTCTTGACAAGAGTGGTGGTGTTGTTGGTCCATGTCAAGTCCTCTGTGATGTGGACACCAAGGAACTTAAAACGTCTCCCTCTCTCTACTCCAGTCCTGTTGATGTGGATCGGGGAATGTTCCCTCCTCTGCTTCCTGAAGTCAACAATTAACTCCTTTGTTTTGCTGACATTGAGGGAGAGGTTGTGGGCCTGGCACCACAATTCCACTTACCTCCTCTCTATAGGCCGACTCTTCATGGTTGGCTATGAGGCCTACCACCGTGGTTTCGTCAGCAAACTTGATGTTGCAGAGGGTCAAGCTTGGAGGGAACAATATTGTTGAATGCTAAACTGTAGTCAATGTTCAGTATGCTCACATAGGTGTTCCTCTTGCCTAGATGTGTTACGGCCATGTGAATAGTGATGGAATTGGCATCTACCGTGGATTTGGGCATGACACCTTGTTTTTCTTGGGCACTGGGATGATGGTGGTGTCCTTGAAGCAGGTGGGCACTACAGCCTGGGACAGGTTGAATATGTCCGAGAAGACGCCTGCCAGCTGGTCAGAACACACTCTGAGGATGCGGCCAGGGATGCCATCTGGGCTGGCAGCTTTGTGAGTATTCACTCTTTTGAGTTTTCCTTAAGTCAGCCTCGGAGAGCGAAAGCACCTGGTCGTCCGGAGCAGCGAGAGTCTTCCTGGATGGCTCAGTATTGTTTGCTTCGAAGCGAGCATAGTATGTGTTAAGATCTTCTGGGTGGGAGGCTTAGGTTCCCTTTCTTGTAATAAGCCTGTTTTTAGGTTAAAATAAGCAAAATTATCTGCCAATGATGTTAGATAATTTAGCTTGGTAAAAAGTGAATTATCAGTCAATATAAGATATTTAGGCTTGCTTAGATTTCACTTTTTGCAGTGTATGAGAAAGGCACTTGAGTAAACTATATGTTGTGTCGAGTAATGTGGACCTTCTAGCTTGGTTGAGTTTTGAAAGCTGTAGCTTTAAGAAATCTGTTACGTCTCATGTGCGTATGTGACATGCTGGATAGAGACTATTGCTCATGTGTTGATCTGAAGTACAGGCCTTTTTCTTTTTTTTTTTACTACAATACAAGCTTCCATGCATTTGTAAAACTGTACCCACCTTGTAGCCATCTATTGTTGACTCGTTGGCCAAGGGTTCAACATGTTCCCAGGCGATATTCACTGATGTGCCTTTCAGCTTTTTACTGATTATTTTAGGAGGCCGGCTTGGGGCTGGCGAAAAACAGAAGAAAAATTGTTCTACAGTGTAAGGATCATGTGACAATCAAACAGAATCAGTGAGATCACACTTTTGCACCCCGGTACATAACTCAGAATATGCTGACCATTATTTAGCTGAGGACCATTCTCCCAGACACAGATTAAGCCTAGTTCACCACTAACACACTTTCAATAGAGAAACTCCATTGAAAAATGTTTTAGTGTAAGTGTAGTCTTCCTTTATTTCCAGGAAACCAGCCCTGAGATAAAAATACGCACGGGCTTTCTTGGTGTAGATCTGTAAGTGTTGGCTGGGGGGTCCGTATCCAGCTGCATTGTAGGCCCTGACCTCTATGAGGTAGTGGGAGTCTGGCCTCATATTATCCAGCCTGGTCTGGTTCTCTCTGCTGGACACCACTACCCTCTGACTGGACGTCTCACTGTCCTCCGCCTTCCTCCAGTACCGCACCTGGACAGGAGAAGAAGGAGACGGTCACAGAGACTCAATATACTGAATATAATATTCTAGGGCCTAAATACTTCCTGGTAAAAAATAATATGGTAATGACTATTAGTTGATTGTACTGGATCAAATACAATAAGGTACTCAAGGTTAGTCCATTGTTTGGAGGACTCTGGGTTGGTGCAGACAAGTCGCTTCTACTTCTATCTGATAAACAGTCATGTTACTCCTCATAGACACAGACACATAGTACTGACCTGGTAGCCTTCTACAGTGTGCTGGGTGACAGGAAGCCACCACACGATGGCCTCAGTGGCGGACAGCGCCCTGGCCCCCACACTAGTAGGGGCTTTAGATGGCACTGGTGGCACACACAGATATATCATTTAAGACACTATAAGACAGAGAGAGAGAGAGAGAGGGGCCCTGTAAAAGTATTTCCTCCATATACCCACCTACAGTAACTATCAATTTTCTATGAATATAGTTTTTCTTTCACTTTACAACTTCATGTTGGCACCAAGTCTGACCTGTTCATGCAGACCTCCCTCAGTCTTGGTAAGGAGGCATCTGTTAACAGGCATTAATCATTACCTAGGACAAGCTCAGTGACAGAAATCTCTCTCTCTCTCATCACATTCTTTCTGCTCTCCAACAAACACTTCCCTCTGAGTTACTACCCATGGCACACTCTCAGAATATTCGCTCCAAGACAGAGGGCTGTCCTTCTTTTGGTGTTTAAATCTCACGCAGGGCGCCGCACCAAGAAACCTTCAGCGTTACACGTCATCAGGCTTAACTGAACGCTTCTCCCCTCTTTTACACTCCCAACCAGCGTTACCACGGCAACTGAGCATCTCTCCGTAGTGGCTATCTTGATTGTCTGTCAGCTGAAGTTAATAAGTGGGCTAAATGCTTGGCATCCTTGGGGCGAATAATCAGCTTTCTGGTTCATGCCACAAAGATCACGGTAATCCTACTCTGATGAGGGCGGGGAAAGGAGGGAGGGAGAGAGGTATGGAGAGATGGAGGGTAGGGAGGGTTCACATTCTAAGGGTACCATTCTTCACATTCATCTTTGGGATTAGTTATTAAGTATATCCCACTCCATTAAAAAGTCACCGTGCTGATAAATAATTGACACTGACAGATTGAAACCGTTGATACGAAGGCGTGGCGTTCTGAAGAGCCCCGCTCTCTCTATGCTGCTGACAGAGTACAATAATCCGGGGTCAGTTTTTCTGTTTTCCCACCTATGCTTGCGGTTGGGCTTAGGCGTAAGATGATCCTAGATCTGTGCTTACCGTCCTGTGCAGAGTAGATGACAGCCATGAGACTATAGGGTCCTTCCCCTTTGCTGTTGAAGGCCTTGACTTTGACCTCAAACTCTGTGGAGGCGGGGATGGATGAGTCTTTGTGGACGTAGTGTTTAGCCTCGGGGTCTGCCACAGTCACCTTCCTCCACTCGTAGCCATCCTGGGGCTTAAAGGCGACGATGTAGCCAAAGTTACGTCCATAGTAGTACTGTGGCTGCACTGGCTGGAGGTAGACGGAATAGGAAATAAGAGTTGAAAGACTAAGAATAACAGAAATATCCACAGCAAGAAAGACATCCTTGTTGACAGAGTTAGGCTGAGTGACAAGGCAATGGCCAGACCCAAAATAAGGGGTTATCATCACTCTAAAGCATGTTTATATAATATATAATACTATTATAGTTAACATGACCACTGTGTTTCTGACAGAGTGTTTATTCCAAAGTTATGACAGTCTTATTATTAGACCAACACCCTCTCCCCATGCCTCATCTCCTAGCTTGGCTCAGGCACCATCAGACCATATGTGCTGCGTGACGTACATGCATCAGACACCGCTAACCTCTAAACACACACAGTTAACCTTTAAAACACAAGCCTCATCGCATCGACCAACTGCTGTAGGATTGATGCTGCCAGGCTTCTAGCAAGAAAAGGCAATTTGCCCAGGAGGGCAATAGGAATTTGTCAAAGGGGGCAGCAGAGAAACGGAGGCTAGCTAATGCTTGATATCTATCACTGATAGATTTGCTGGCGATCGTGTTGTGAGTGTAAACAAGTGAGAGACCGATACAAAAGCACTTCTGGATACCAGTCTTTATCCGTCAAACCGTACTGTTATGAATGTGCTGTGGTGTGATGTGTTTTCTTTCCTCTTCCTCCATGAATATAGCCACCGTACTTTCATAGCTGTGTTGCACTGCCTTGCAAAGAGGAGGGAAAAAAGGCAAAAACGAAATGTATTTTGCATGTGCAAAACTTCTGCTAATGCTTGACTCCATTGGCTTGCTCCTGGCTGCTGTCAGATCAGATTTAAGAGGGAAGTTGAGTTTGTGGTCATAGTTCACCCTGGCAGAGACCGAAAAAAGTATTGGCTAGACCTACCGTCCAAGTTATGGTCAGCTCCCTGCTGGTTCCGCCACCGCCGCCGATGTCTGAGGGAGCCACCACAGGAACTAAAAGCAAACGCCAAGATCTGAGTTCACATTCACAGGCCAGTATTCACAAAGCACATCACAGTAGGATCCAGCCTGTCCATTTAATCATATTCATTATGATCTAAAAGGTCAAACTAGATCCTAGATCAGCACTGCTACTCTGAGACACTTTGTGAATATGGGCCATTGTCCACACAGTACAATGCCAAACAACACATACTGTACCCTTCCATTGGCACCAGTACTGACGCAGCATTGGCTTTGCAAATACCATATCACTGTCACTAATGCTGCCAAGTGCAACACTTTAATGTTCATATGGGACCGATGCCACACTGTGGGGGTAGAAAGGCTACGGCTCTTCCCTGCTCTGCTTAAAGCTCAGTCTTATCTCATGTGTGTAGAAAGGTTCCACTAGGCCTACTTTTTCCAATGTTGAACTTAAATTAGCTTATATGGCCGACTGGGGTTCAAAACCAGATCTCCAGTTCAAAACCAGATCTCCAGATCTCCTGCTGAGCTAAAGCCTAGGCCAGTGGTCACCAACCGGTTGATAGCGATCGACTGGTCGATCTCCAAGCCATTCGTAGTCGATCACCAAACATTTATGTTAAAAACTATATATTTGATTTATTTATCACAGTTGGCCGTAGGTACATTTGATTCAGAAGCTCTAGAGCCAGGAAGGCAAAGAGTTCAGATTTTGAACCATTTCATGTGTCTGAAGGTAGAACTCTGCATACCCGACCCGGCAGTTCTAGAGAGCAAATCAAGTGAACCTATTGGTCTACCGCTGGCCAATCAGATAGCTCAGACCACCGTGTCTGCACAGTTTCCTCGAACCATGGGCTGTAAAAAGAAGCCTTGCGTGCATAGCAAAGTTGATACTGTGAGATTTCAAAACTTTTAAAACCATGACTAGGGAGAGACTCAATGAATACAGCAAAGAGCTGCTGTTTTTATAAGTAAGCTCATGTTTAAGTTGTTATTCAGCACTGTCAACACTTTGCTCAACACTTTTATAAGCCATAAACTGCGTGCTCTCCCTACTTTCACACACGCTACAACCAGCACTGCAGCAGTAATGAATGAGTATAGCAATGTGTTTCAATAAGCTTGCGTTGCTACTGTATTATTAGCGGTTTGTGTCTTCTTTAATATCAAGGAATATTTAACTTTTTCTGGTCATAGGAGTAACAACATGAACTGGTGCATGAGGCAGAAATAATGCAGTGCGACTTGAGTTTCGCCATCAGCTTGAAGACTGTGTCCCCTTTTCTCAGCAGAGAGCGAGCAGAGGGATGGTGAGTCGGGTGAGAGGCAGCTTCACCGCTGCCCTCTCTCTACCTCGCTCTCCTCAGACTGGGGAAAGTGGATACCTAGTCAGTTGCACAAATGAATGCATTCAAATGTAATGTGTCTTCCGCATTTAAGAGCTGCCTAAGAGCTGCCTTAATCGATGTCATCAGCGTCCAGTTCAGTTGTTGTTGGGGGTTAACTGCCTTGCTCAAGGGCAGAACGAACGATTTTTCCACTTTGCCAGCTCTGGGATTTAAACAAGCAACCTTTCGTTACTGGCCCAACACTTTTAACCTTTTACTGCAGTGGGCTAAATCAGGGTCACAGAGTGTTTCTTGGTAGTCTTAAATCTACTTTGAAACAAAAGTATTCACCTGACACACAAGGTTATGGACTTACCATGTCAGATATAGAGTTGAAATGTATTCAGTATTACACTTTATATACATCACAGAAAACTGAAATATAACAAGGATTTTTGACATAGAACCCCTGGATTTTCAGCATTTAAAAAATAATCATGTTTATTGATTATGAAATTATGAAAAATATGAATAACATTCCGCCCATGAGGCCACTCGGTCATTTGACTGCAGGAAAGGGCTACCGGCCTAAAGTGACCATCAGATGCAGGCCATCAGTCCAGTAAAATCAATTCTAGAAAATCATTATGCTCACTGAGCTGTGCCTCACAAGTAATACAATTACCAGTGTGATCATATACCCAACATTTTTAAATATAATTTCTAAATGGTCTGAGAAGAACAACACTGGCAGGGCAATTCAAGCATAGCCAACATGTAGTCATAATGTATTGGGCCTATAGCCTACTGCACAAACATAACTGTTTTTAATAGGTTAATGTTGCATAGGCTTACTTTTTTGTTGTTGTCATGTTAAAAAAAAAATCGGAATGGTAGATCTTGGCTTGCTTTTGGACTCAGAAAGTGATCTTGGCTCAGGAAAGGTTGGTGACTACTGGCCTAGACGTTAGCTCTGGTAGCCAAGACAAGTTTTCATATCTAAGGCAAGGTTACTCATGATGCGATGGCGGTTCCATACCAGCTCCGTTCTACTTACCTGCCTCCAGCGTGGTGACTTTGGGAGAGGGGCTGCTGGGGTCTCCTGTCCCCAGGGTGTTGGTGGCTATCACCCTGAACTCATACTCTGTCCAGGGAAACAAGTCCACCACCGTGGCTGTCTCTGCATTTCCTTCCACATCCGGAGGGGCTACAAATCAAAGCAAGCTTTATTTACACAGGAAATTTCAGACATGGAAATGTTCACATTGCAGAAAAAAAACAAAGAAAAACTTAAATATTTACTAAACAACAAACATAAGAGGAGAAAAAACTAAAGAATAACAATAAAAACTGAATGACTGAAAAGCATCCTAAGACAGAGATACATAGAAACACATAGTTTCACCTCAGAGAAGTATCAGATAAACAATCATAACATAGTGTGTATAAATGCTGCCAGCACTTGGACTTGGAAGTTGTAGTACTTCGGTGCTACTGACCAAAGTACTCATTTACAGAACATTGTAAGAGTTTAGCTCATCTTATTTTGCATTTTATATAAATGCTGACCTAGGACTTATGAAATGGTGCCTGTGAGGACACATTCCATACATTCAGAACATTTGTGGTTTCGGTCTCTGCAGGTTTTGCTTCTTTAAGAGCTCCACCATGTATAGCGATGTATCTGGCGCTTCTAAAAAACTGTTTTTGCTATGTCATTATGGGGTATTGGGTGTAGATTGATTTTTTATTTATTTAATCCAAGTTAGAAGGCTGTAATGTAACAAAATGTGGAAAAAGTGAAGGGGTCTGAATACTTTCCCGAAAGCACTGTATATATCTGGCCCTTAGCCAGTCAGAGTGGCACCACAGCAGTCTATGCTTCAGTGTTAGTTTATTTGACCAGATTTTGGTGTTCATGGAGCAAAAAAAAAAAAAAAGTATTTTATTGGACCGATAGACAGTAGGAGAGAGACAGAAAAGGTTGGGGAGGAGACATTAGTATGGGTTCTGAAAGCGGCAGCACAAACTGCAAGACCAGACCTACACATTTAGGGTACTTATTTGACCAGTCTACAGTTTGATGTACAGTACCAGTCAAAAGGGTTTTTCTTTATTTTTGCTATGTTCTACTTTGTAGAATAATAGTTAAGACATCAAAACTATGAATAGGGGGCAGTATTTGCACGGCCGGATAAAAAACGTACCCGATTTAATCTGGTTACTACTCCTGCCCAGTAACTAGAATATGCATATCATTGTTTGATTTGGATAGAAAACACCCTAAAGTTTCTAAAACTGTTTGAATGGTGTCTGTGAGTATAACAGAACTCATATGGCAGTCAAAACCCTGAGACAAATCCTGACAGGAAACTGAAATCTGATGTGTGGATATCACTTCAAACATTTGCCATTGAAACACACAGGGGCTTGTGAATCATTTAGCACTTCCTATGGCTTCCACTAGATGTCCCCTGTCTTTACAAAGTGGTTTGAGTCTTCTATGGTAGTAACTGACCCAAAGAGAGGCTGTTGATATTGGTCACAGGGGATGGGCAATTACCATTGTGACGTCGGCGCCCATGGCTACTCTCCCTTTTCGAAACGTTTTGAAAAACAATGCAACCGTCCCAATGGAATATTATTGAAGCCCTGGTTGAAAAAGCCCCTAAAGATTTATGTTATACAACGTTTGACATGTTTGAACGAACTTAAATATATATTTTTTGCTCATTCCTGACGACAAGTCAGACACACACGGTACATTTTCACTAGCCTTCGGAGCGCGCTAACACTATTGGGACATAAATTATTCACTTTTTTGAACAAAAATACATTTGTTATGGACCTGGGATTCCTAGAAGTGCCTTCTGATAAAGATAATCAAAGGTAAGGGATTATTTACAATATACTTTTTTTCTGGGCATACCACGTCGTTTATTGCAAAGTGTGATTTCCCAGTAAAGTTATTTTTAAATCTGGCAAAGCGATGGCATTCAAGACATGTTAATCTATAAGTCTTTGAATGACAATATTACATTTTAACAATGTTTTCGAATAGTAATTTTGTAAATTGTAGCGCTAATTCACCGGAAGCATTTGAGGGAAAAGATTTTCTGAACGTCATGCGCCGATGTAAAATGCTGTTTTTATATATAAATATGAACTTTATCGAACACAAAATGCATGTGTTGTGTAACATGATGTCCTAGGAGTGTCATCTGATGAAGGTTGTCAAAGGTTAGTGCTGCATTTAGCTGTGTTTTGGGTATTTGTGATGCATGCTAGTTGCTTTGAAAATGGCTGTGTGATTATTTCTGGCTGGGTACTCTGCTGACATAATCTAATGTTTTGCTTTTGCTGTAAAGCCTTTTTGAAATCGGACAACGTGGTTCGATTCAGGAGAGGTGTATCTATAAAACGGTGTAAAATAGTCATATGTTTGAGAAATTGAAGTTATAGCATTTATGAGGTTTTGCATTTAGCGCGACGCGATTCCATTGGCTGTTGATTAGGGTGGGACGCAAGCGTCCCACTGGCCCAGACAGGTTAAACAAATCAAAATATATTTTATATTTGAGATTCTTCAAAGTAGCCACCCTTTGCCTTGATGACAGCTTTGCAAACTCCTGGCATTCTCTCAACCAGCTTCACCTGGAATGCTTTCCCCTACAGTCTGGAAGGAGTTCCCACATACATTGAACACTTGTTGGCTGTTTTTCCTTCACTCTGCAGTCCAACTCATCCCAAACTCTCAATTGGGTTGAGGTCGGTTGATTGTGGAGGCCATTGTTATTGGTTATTGTCCTGTTGAAAGACAAATGATAGTCCCACTAAGCACAAACCAGATGGGATGGCCGATCGTTGCAGAATGTTGTGGTAGCCATGCTGGTTAAGTGTGCCTTGAATTCTAAATAAATCACAGACACCGTCACCAGCAAAGCACCCCCACACCATCACACCCCCTCCTCCATGCTTCACGGTGGGAACCACACAAGCGGAGATCATCTGTTCGCCTACTCTGCATCTCACAAAGACATGGCAGTTGGAACCAGAAATCTCACATTTGAACCTATCAGACCAAAGGACAGATTTCCACCGGTATATTGTCCATTGCTCGTGTTTCTTGGCCCAAGCAAGTCTCTTCTTATTATTGTGTCCTTTAGTAGTGGTTTCTTTGCAGCAATTCGACCATGAAGGCCTGATTCACGCAGTCTCTAAACAGTTGATGTTGAGATGTGTCTGTTACTTGAACTCTGTAAAGCATATATTTGGGCTGCAATCTGAGGTGTAGTTAACTCTAATGAACTTATCCTCCACAGCAGAGGTAATTCTGGGTCTTCCTTTCCTGTATCGGTCCTCATGAGAGCCAGTTTCATCATAGCGCTTGATGGTTTTTGTCACTGCACTTGAAGAAACTTTCAAAGTTCTTGACATTTTCCAGATTGACTGACCTTCATGTCTTGAAGTAATGATTGATTGTCATTTCTCTTTGCTTATTTGAGCTGTTCTTGCCATAATATGGACTTGCCTTTTACCAAATAGGGCTATCTTCTGTATACCACCCCTACCTTGTCACAGCACAACTGATTGGCTCAAACGCATTAAGAAGGAAAGAAATTCCACAAATTAACTTTTAACAATTAAAATGCATTCCAGGTGACTACCTCATGAAGCTGGTTGAGAGAATGCCAAGAGTATGCAGCGCTGTCATCAAGGTAAAATGTGGCTACTTTGAAGAATCAAAAATATATATTTGGATTTGTTTAACACTTTTTTGGTTACTACATGATTACATATCTGTTATTTCATAGTTTTGATGTCTTCAATATTATTCTACAATGTAGAAAATAATAAAAATAAAGATAATCCCTGGAATGAGTAGGTCCAAACTTTTGACTGGTACTGTATGTCCTTTATTTATTTAACTTACATGTGGTGGCGTCTCTCCAGTCCTCCTGGGAGAACGAGTCCCGGTACTGGATAGTGTATTTAGAGATGGGGCTGTGATTGTCTGTACCTCGGCTCCAGATCAGATGCACACTCTTATCCCTGATCTCCTCCACACGCACCCCACCTGGAGACCCAGGTGGACCTGGAGAGAAGGAGAGGAAGAGAGGGGGGAGAGGGAGGGGGAGTGGGGGAAGGGGGTGGAGCATGCAGTTGGGTGGAGAAATAAGATAATCATTGGTTATTATTACAGAAAATACTAGGTCAGAACAAAGAATGTCATAGTATCATGCACACATACAGAGAGGGAAAAAAGTATTTGATCCCCTGCTGATTTTGTATGTTTTCCCACTGTAACAAAAGTTGTCATGGAGAGAAGAAGTGGACCAAAGCACAGCAGGTATGTGAATACTCATATTTAATTTCCAAAAAAGGAGTAAAGCATCCACTTAACAAAACAATAAAGGTGACAACAGCAACAGTTCTGCAGGCTATTAAACGCAGTGCAAAAACAACCACCCACAACCCCAAAGAAAAACACACACACCTATATAGGACTTCCAATCAAAGGCAACTCAACACACCTGCCTTCAATTGGAAGTCCCAATCAACAACACAATCATTCACATACACAAAAACTGCCACGTCCTGACCCCAAAACTAATACAATAGCTCCATCTGCTGGTCAGGACGTGACAGTACCCCCCCCCCCCCCCCCTCAAGGTGCAGACCCCGGAATGCACCTACCAACAGAAACACCAACAAAAAACCCATAAACAATAATCCCTAAACAATAAGGGAGGAGGTGGCTCAGGTGCAGGACGTGGACCTCGCTCCACCTTCGGCGTCGCCCACTTTGGTGGTGCCGATAGCTGCACCGGGCAGACGGGCCACTCGGGCTGACCCTGGCAGACGGAGGACCGGAGGGCCACTCGGGCTGGGCTGGAGGACAGGAGGGCCACTCGGGCTGGGCAGGAGGGCCACTCGGGCTGGGCCGGAGGGCAGGAGGTCCTTTCGGGCTGGGCAGGAGGGCCCCTCGGGCTGGGCCGGAGGACCACTCGGACTGGGCCGGAGGGCAGGAGGGCCACTCGGGCTGGGCCGGAGGGCAGGAGGGCCACTCGGGCTGGGCAGGAGGGCAGGAGGGCCACTCGGGCTGGGCCGGAGGACCGGAGGGCCACTCGGGCTGGGCCGGAGGGCAGGAGGGCCACTCGGGCTGGGCCGGAGGGCAGGCGGGCCACTCGGGCTGGGCCGGAGGGCAGGAGGGCCACTCGGGCTGGGCCGGAGGGCAGGAGGGCCACTCGGGCTGGGCAGGAGGGCCACTCGGGCTGGGCCGGAGGACAGGCAGGGCACCCTGGCAGATCCGGGCAGGCGGGCACCTCTGGCAGATCCGGGCAGTCTGGCCACTCTGGCAGCTCCGGGCAGTCTGGCCACTCTGGCAGCTCCGGGCAGTCTGGCTACTCTGGCAGCTCCGGGCAGTCTGGCCACTCTGGCAGCTCCGGGCAGTCTGGCCACTCTGGCAGCTCCCGGCAGTCTGGCCACTCTGGCAGCTCCGGGCAGTCTGGCCACTCTGGCAGCTCCGGGCAGTCTGGCCACTCTGGCAGCTCCCGGCAGTCTGGCCACTCTGGCAGCTCCGGGCAGTCTGGCCACTCTGGCAGCTCCGGGCAGTCTGGCCACTCTGGCAGTTCCGGGCAGTCTGGCCACTCTGGCAGTTCCGGGCAGTCTGGCCACTCTGGCAGTTCCGGGCAGTCTTGCCACTCTGGCAGTTCCGGGCAGTCTGGCCACTCTGGCAGCTCCGGGCAGCCGGGCCCCTCTGGCGGCTCCTGACTAGCGGGCAGCTCTGGCGGCTCCTGACTAGCGGGCGGCTCTGGTGACTCCTGACTGGCGGGCGGCTCTGGCGACTTACGACTGGCGGGCGGCTCTGGTGACTGTTGACTGGCAGGCAGCTCTGGTGACTGTTGACTGGCGGGCAGCTCAGGTGACTTACGACTGGCGGGCAGCTCTGGTGACTTACGACTGGCGGGCAGCTCTGGTGACTTACGACTGGCGGGCAGCTCTGGTGACTTACGACTGGCGGGCAGCTCTGGTGACTTACGACTGGCGGGCAGCTCTGGTGACTTACGACTGGCGGGCAGCTCTGGTGACTTACGACTGGCGGGCAGCTCTGGTGACTCTTGACTGGCGAGGCTGGGCTGACGCACTAGACTCCTGATGCGTGGGGCTGGTACTGGACGGACTGGGCTGTGCGTCCGTATAGGCGAGATGGTGCGTACCTCAGCGTAACATGGCGCCCTCCACCTCATACGCACCTCCCTGTAGTCACGGGTAGCTGGCTTACGGCTCTTCCCTGGCCTGGCCAAACTACCTGTGTGCCCCCCCCCAAAAAAATCTTGGGGCTGCCTCTCGGGTTTCCTAAGCTCCCTTAACTTGTCCTCCCAGAATTGTCTTTCGTCCTGCCAGGTCCGTTCCTTACGTTCCTCCTGGCGCTGCTCCTTCCTCTTCCGCTGCTTGGTCCTGGTTTGGTGGTGGGTGGTTCTGTAACAAAAGTTGTCATGGAGAGAAGAAGTGGACCAAAGCGCAGCAGGTATGTGAATACTCATATTTAATTTCCAAAAAAGGAGTAAAGCATCCACTTAACCTGTTAGGGCTAGGGGGCAGCATTGACACGGCTGGATAAAAAACATACCCGATTTAATCTGGTTACCACTCCTACTCAGTAACTAGAATATGCATATACTTATTACATATGGATAGAAAACACCCTAAATTTTCTAAAACTGTTTGAATGGTGTCTGTGAGTATAACAGAACTCAAATGGCAGGTCAAAACCTGAGAGATTCCTTTACAGGAAGTGGCCTGTCTGACCATTTGTTGAACTTGTTTTCCATCTCTATCATTTACTAAGGATCTCTGCTCTAACGTGACACTTCCCACGTCGTCCATAGGCTCTCAGAGCCCGGGAAAAAACAGAATGTCGTCATTCCAGCCCCAGGCTGAAACACATTATCGCCTTTCTCAAGTGGCCCATCAAGAGACACTAGCTTATGCGCGTGACCCCGACCGCCCCCGCCTTTGGGATTTTTTCCTCTGTTTGCCGAAAAGGAGATTCCCTGTCGGAATATTATCGCTTTTCTACGAGAAAAATGACGTAAAAATTGATTTTAAACAGCGGTTGACATGCTTCGACGTACGGTAATGGAATACTTTGAATTTTATTGTCAGGAATTGCGCCAAGCGCGTGACACTTCTTTACTATTTCGGATAGTGTCTGGAACGCACGAACAAAACGCCGCTATTCGGATATAACGATGGATTATTTTGGACCAAACCAACATTTGTTATTGAAGTAGCTGTCCTGGGTGTGCATTCTGACGAAGACAACAAAAGGTAATGACATTTTTATAATAGTAAATATGATTATGGTGAGTGCTAAACTTGCCGGGTGTCTAAATAGCGAGCCCGTGATGCCTGGGCTATGTACTTAGAATATTGCAAAATGTGCTTTCACCAAAAAGCTATTTTAAAATCGGACATATCGAGTGCATAGAGGAGGTCTGTATCTATAATTCTTAAAATAATTGTTATGCTTTTTGTGAACGTTTATCGTGAGTAATTTAGTAAAATGTTAGCGAATTCCCCGGAAGTTTGCGGGGGGTATGCTAGTTCTGAACGTCACATGCTAATGTAAAAAGCTGGTTTTTGATATAAATATGAACTTGATTGAACAAAACATGCATGTATTGTATAACATAATGTCCTAGGGTTGTCATCTGATGAAGATCATCAAAGGTGAGTGCTGCATTTAGCTGTCTTCTGGGTTTTGGTGACATTATATGCTGGCTTGAAAAATGGGTGTCTGATTATTTCTGGCTTGGTACTCTGCTGACATAATCTAATGTTTTGCTTTCGTTGTAAAGCCTTTTTGAAATCGGACAGTGTGGTTAGATTAACGAGAGTCTTATCTTTAAATGGCTGTAAAATAGTCATATGTTTGAGAAATTGAAGTAATAGGATTTTTAAGGTTTTGAAAATCGCGCCACAGGCTGGCAGTGGCTGTTACGTAGGTGGGACGAATTCGTCCCGCCTAGCCTAGAGAGGTTAACAAAACAATAAAGGTGACAACAGCAACAGTTCTGCAGGCTATTAAACGCAGTGCAAAAACAACCACCCACAACCCCAAAGAAAAACACACACACCTATATAGGACTTCCAATCAAAGGCAACTCAACACACCTGCCTTCAATTGGAAGTCCCAATCAACAACACAATCATTCACATAAACAAAAACTGCCACGTCCTGACCCCAAAACTAATACAATAGCTCCATCTGCTGGTCAGGACGTGACACCCACTGACAAAGAAATGATCAGTCTATCATTTTAATGGTAGGTTTATTTGAACAGTGAGAGACAGAATAACAACAAAAAAATCCAGAAAAACGCATGTCAAAAATGTTATAAATTGATTTGCATTTTAATGAGGGAAATAAGTATTTCACCCCCTCTCAATCAGAAAGATTTCTGGCTCCCAGGTGTCTTTTATACAGGTAACGAGCTGAGATTAGGAGCACACGCTTAAAGGGAGTGCTCCTAATCTCAGTTTGTTACCTGTATAAAAGACACCTGTCCACAGAAGCAATCAATCAATCAGATTCCAAACTCTCCACCATGGCCAAGACCAAAGAGCTCTCCAAGGATGTCAGGGACAAGATTTTAGACCTATACAAGGCTGGAATGTGCTACAAGACCATCGCCAAGCAGCTTAGTGAGAAGGTGACAACAGTTGGTGCGATTATTCGCAAATGGAAGAAACACAAAAGAACTGTCAATCTCCCTCGGCCTGGGGCTCCATGCAAGATCTCACCTCGTGGAGTTGCAATGATCATGAGAATGGTGAGGAATCAGCCCAGAACTACACGGGAGGATCTTGTCAATGATCTCAAGGCTGCTGGGACCATAGTCACCAAGAAAACAATTGGTAACACACTACGCCGTGAAGGACTGAAATCCTGCAGCGCCCGCAAGGTCCCCCTGCTCAAGCAAGCATATATACATTCCCGTCTGAAGTTTGCCAATGAACATCTGAATGATTCAGAGGACAACTGGGTGAAAGTGTTGTGGTCAGATGAGACCAAAATGGAGCTCTTTGGCATCAATTCAACGTGTTTGGAGGAGGAGGAATGCTGCCTATGACCCCAAGAACACCATCCCCACTGTCAAACATGGAGGTGAAAAATTATGCTTTGGGGGTGTTTTTCTGCTAAGGGGACAGGACAACTTCACCGCATCAAAGGGATGATGAACGGGGCCATGTACCGTCAAATTTTCTGTGAGAACCTCCTTCCCTCAGTCAGGGCATTGAAAATGGGTCGTGGATGGGTATTCCAGCATGACAATGACCCAAAACACACGGCCAAGGCAACAAAGGAGTGGCTCAAGAAGAAGCACATTAAGGTCCTGGAGTGGCCTTGCCAGTCTCCAGACCTTAATCCCATAGAAAATCTGTGGAGGGAGCTGAAGGTTCGAGTTGCCAAACATCAGCCTCGAAACCTTAATGACTGCAAAGAGGAGTGGGACAAAATCCCTCCTGAGATGTGTGCAAACAAGGTGGCCAACTACAAGAAATGTCTGACCTCTGTGATTGCCAACAAGGGTTTTGCCACCAAGTACTAAGTCATGTTTTGCAGAGCGGTCAAATACTTATTTTCCTCATTAAAATGCAAATCATTTTATAACATTTTTTATATGCGTTTTTCTGGATTTTTTGTTGTCATTCTGTCTCTCACTGTTCAAATAAACCTACCATTAAAATTATAGACTGATCATTTCTTTGTCAGTGGGCAAACGGACAAAGTCAGCAGGGGATCAAATACTTTTTTCCCTCACTGTACTGCAAATGTGCATGCCCATACTGAATAGTAAGGTATAATGTAAAACAAAATAAACTTTTGCTTTTCCCCTCCTGTTCATGGGTGTACAGACTTGGCAAGATTCTTTGCCTGTTAAGTCTACGTTGTACTTATACTGCAACGCCTATTCTGAATTAACATCAAAACAGGTGATTCCACTGACATCAGTTTTAGCCTTGAGGATTAATACCTTGCTTAGGGCCATTGACATTCATTAACTGAGCCTATGGACCGAGAGCCTAGAGTTTTTTAATCCACTGTTTTTCTAGTTCTGTCTTCCTGGAGGAGAGAGAGAAGAAGACTCTAATAGAAAACCTAGACTGTTGGGGTGAGTCTCTCTGTCTCTCACACACCCACAGCCTCAGCCTCAGACAGCCACAAAAATCAAGCAGGACCTTCGT
This sequence comes from Salmo salar, assembly GCF_965601325.2. Lineage (NCBI taxonomy): Eukaryota > Metazoa > Chordata > Actinopteri > Salmoniformes > Salmonidae > Salmo > Salmo salar. The sequence continues at coordinate 6,216,701 of NC_138306.1, read as the reverse complement.
GTCTGTCACAGAATCCACCCAGAGAACTAAGGCGATTAGACTATAGAGTGACAGCGAGAGTGTCACATCCTGACCAGTAAAGGGGTTATTATAGTTTGGTCAGGACGTGGCAGGGGGTATTTGTTTAAACAGGAGTTGTTCAATTTGATAAACTCTTTGGTTAGTGTCAGTTGATCTCAAAAAATATTTGTAAAGTTAGACAACCTTACATTTAAAAATATTTCGGGGTTTGTTGGGCTATGTGTTTATGTAGAGGGGTGTTTGTTAGTATATTTCTATGTTCTGGTCTAGTCTTTCTAGTTCTATGTTTAGGGTTATTGGTTTGACCTTCAATTGGAGGCAGCTGTTCTTCGTTGCCTCTGATTGAAGGTCCTATATAGAGGGGTGTTTTTTGTAATGGGTTTTGTGGGAAGTTGTTTTTGCATAGCTGTGTGTAGCCTGCATTACTATTCGTTCGTTCATTTTCTTGTTTTGTTTTTTCAGTGTTCTAATAAACGTTAAAATGAGCACTCAACCCGCTGCGCCTCGCTCTTCTCCATACGACGACCGTTACAGAGAGGGAGAGATGTGTGTGTGTGTAGAATGAATCAATGAATTAATTAATGAAAAATTTTATTTTCGTGTCAAATCGCCATTTGGCAACCCATCCCTTATGGGATTAATTGACACATAAACAAACATTACAATAATTCAGTAAGGTAATTAATATTATAATTCTTCTTCTGGCATTCTCTGCATTGTGCATCACATAAAGAGTGAATTTTTTTGTGTTTTTTTAATATATTTTATATATATATATATATATATATCAATACATAATAGTAAATAAGTTATCCAAACAATAATTACATCCCTAGAGCAGTAAAATAAAGTACATACATATATACATACATATAGTTGAAGTCGGAAGTATACATACACCTCACCACAATATTTTAAGAATGTGAAATGTCAGAATAATAGTAGAGAGAATGATTTATTTCAGCATATTTTTCTTTCATCACATTCCCAGTGGGTCAGAAGTTTACATACACTCAATTAGTATTTGGTAGCATTGCCTTTAAATTGTTTAACATGGGTAAAACGTTTCGGGTAGCCTTCCACAAGCTTCCCACAATAAGTTGGGTGAATTTTGGACCATTCCTCCTGACAGAGCTGGTGTAACTGAGTCAGGTTTGTAGGCCTCCTTGCTCGCACACACTTTTTTAGTTCAGACCCACAAATTTTCTATAGGATTAAGGTCAGGGCTTTGTGATGGCCACTCCAATACCTTGACTTTGTTGTCCTTAAGCCATTTTGCCACAACTTTGGAAGAACACCTGGGGTTGCCAGGCAGCCTAGTGGTTAGAGCACTGGACTAGTAACTGAAAGGTTGCCAGATTGAATCCCTGAGCTGGCAAGGTAAAAATCTGTTGTTCTGCCCCTGATCAAGGCAGTTAACCCACTGTTCCTTGGCTGTCATTGAAAATAAGAATTTGTTCTTAACTGACTTGCCTGGTGCAAAGCACCCCCACAACATGATCCTGCCACCCCCGTGCTTCATGGTTGGGATGGTGTTCTCGGCTTGCAAGGCTCTCCCTTTTTCCTCCAAACATGACGATGGTCATTATGGCCAAACAGTTCACTTTTTGTTTCATCAGACCAGAGGACATTTCTCCAAAAAGTACGATCTTTGTCCCCATGTGCAAACCGTAGTCTGGCTTTTTTATGGCGGTTTTGGAGCAGTGGCTTCTTCCTTGCTGAGCGGCTCTTCAGGTTGTCGATATAGGTCTCGTTTTACTGTGGATATTGATACTTTTTTACCTGTTTCCTCCAGCATCTTCACAAGGTCCTTTGCTGTTGTTCTGGGATTGATTTGCACTATTCGCACCAAAGTACATTAATCTCAAGGAGACAGAACACGCCTCCTTCCTGAGCGGTATGACGGCTGCGTGGTCCCATGGTGTTTATACTTGCGTACTATTGTTTGTACAGATGAACGTGGTACCTTTAGGCATTTGGAAATTGCACCCAAGGATGAACCAGACTTTTTTATTTCTGAGGTTTTGGCTGATTTCTTTTGATTTTCCCATGATGTCAAGCAAAGAGACACTGAGTGTGAAGGTAGGCCTTGAAATACATCCACATGTACACCTCCAATTGACTCAAATTATGTCAATTAGCCTATCAGAAGCTTCTAAAGCCATGATCATTTTCTGAAATTTTCCAAGCTGTTTAAAGGCACAGTCAACTTAGTGTATGTAAACTTCTGACCCACTGGAATTGTGATACAGTGAATTACAAGTGAAATAATCAGTCTGTAAACAATTGTTGGAAAAATTACTTGTGTCATGCACAAAGTAGATGTCCTAACCGACTTGCCAAAACTATAGTTTGATAACAAGAAATTTGTGGAGTGGTTGAAAAACAGGTTTTAATGATTACAACCAAAGTGTATGTAAACTTCCGACTTCAACTGTACACACTGCATATATACACATACAGTTGAAGTCGGAAGTTTACATACACTTAGGTTGGAGTCATTAAAACTAGTTTTTCAACTACTACCCGAGGGTGTGGGAAACCAATCTGTATGATATTCATTAACATGCTCACAAGCAATTGGTACCTTGTAAAGAGACTGGATTGCTTGATAAAATGTCCCATCCACCCCAGTCTTTAACAAACTATAGGATAAAGATCCCTATTTACAAAATCAAAAGCTTTCTGGAAATCAATGAAACATGCAAAAGTAGGCTTCTCTTCATGTAATCTATTTCTAATTATTTTACAGACCGAGAAGATATGATCTATACAGGCTCTGGATTTACGAAAACCATTTTGTTCTTCCACCAGAATGTTTTGGTCCTCCAAAAATGTAATTAGTCTATTGTTGATTTATAAACCGTACTTAATAAACTTATGTCTCTATAGTTCAGTGGCATTCTCAGGTCATTTATTGAAGATTTGGGAATGGGATTCACTATAGACTTATACCAAGTGGATGGCAGTATACTGTACTCAAAACACATTTTGAGCAAACCATATAGGATGTTAATTCATAGAGGGGATTGTACAAGTGTGTGTGCATGTATGTGTGTGTGTGTGTGTGTGTGTGTGTGTGTGTGTTTGTGTGTGTGTGTGCTAAGCTTCTGTCTCCACTCTGAAGTAGCCCTGAGTTGTTTCACAGGAAGGTATAAGTAACATCTTTTAAACAAATAAGTCAATTTTCAGGCTTGTTGTATTGTTGTGTGGAAGCGGACTGGTGAATAGAGCAAGCTCTGAATCCATGTCCCAATGTAGGCCAGGGTCTGTGCAGGATGATAAGCTTCAGAGCTAGTGTAACAGCCGTTGAAAGGATGGGACCAAGATATAGCGGAAAATGTATTCATCTTGACTTTTAATAGAAAGAATGAACACTTTACAAAATAAACAAAAACGACTAGCAACAGTTCTGTCAGGTTATCAAGAACTAAACAGGAAAATAACTACCCACAAACCCCAACGGAAAAACAGGCTGCCTAAGTATGGCTCCCAATCAGAGACAATGATAGACAGCTGTCCCTGATTGAGAACCACACCCGGCCAAAACAAAGAAATGCAAACACATAGAAAAAGGGACATAGAATGCCAACCCAAATCACACCCTGACCAAACCTAAATAGAGACATAAAAAGGCTCTCTCAGGTCAGGGCGTGACAGCTAGGACATTTTTTTTAATGAATGTCATATGGGGGAAAGTCTATTCGAAAATTCAAAGGTGCTGCTTTTTTAAATGTTTTTCCCCCATTGAACTTTCTTTATTTTGATAGTTTATTGTTTATTCGCCGTTAGTCAGCACCTCCACACAAACCATTTTTTCTTGGTGTGCGCCAGCTCATGTTTTTGAATCCCCCATTGAACGACAACAATTATACATTGTTGTGATATGTAGATGTATCCAGATGCTGCACATGACACATAGAGCTATAATAATAAAATGGTAATAATAAGATACAGCTGCTGTGGGATATTTCCCTGGTAAAATCCTTCAATAGATCAACTTCCTCATTGTCAGAATTGATACATGGTCATCTTTCATCTCCTTCCTCTTGGCACTCCGTTGGTCATGCCTGCAGGCCAGGGTCTCTGCCTTGTTTTTATTTCACTGCATTCTGGAAACATCACCTTCCCATCTGTCAGCGCCTGCTCTATAGCATCACCACCAGAGCACGATGAGAAT